>NC_047117.1:82795539-83395539 GCF_902500255.1 Thalassophryne amazonica | reverse complement strand
GGATGATGAAGATGTGGACATTTCAGCCAGACAATGATCCCAAATACACAGCCAAGGAAACTCTCAATTGGTTTCAGGGAATGAAAATAAAGCTGCTAGAATGGCCCAGCCAATCACCTGACTTGAATCCAGTAAAAAATCTATGAAAAGAACTAAAGATCATAGTTCATAGAAAAGGTCCTACAGAACCGTCAAGATTTGAAGACCATTTATGCGGAAGAATGGGCCAAAATCACACCTGAGCCATGCATGCGATGAGTTTCTCCATACAGGAGGCATCTTGAAGCTGTAGGCGTGGAGATTTAGAACAAAGTCCCTGATCATTGGAGGAGAGTCTAAGTGTTTCAGCTGTGCTCAGTTATTAAAAATGTCTTCTTAAAGGTATCCAGAAAAGTCATAGAGAATCAGTCTCAAAGCAACAGTTTTTTATTTTGCTGGCAAAAGGAATCAGCTCACAGAGTCCCTGTAAAACAGCAAAAACCACTTCAAATACACAAGGATGACAATCATTTTATACATTCAGGGTCAGTAAAGTGGGTGGCCTTTCCAAACTAACAGAGGTTACTCCATTAATAACAGCTGTCCGTGACATCACTTTTTCCAGCAATATACAGGTGTAATGACTTTCAGTTTCTTGGAAATCCCCAGGCCTGTGAGTTCACTCTAGGTCATCAGGTCATCCTTCATTTCCCAATTATATATGGGTGTGTAATCCAACATTTACTTTCCTTCAAAAATTAGTGCTTTACTCAATTACACACTTAAATCTAAATTCTGGCCTTAGAGTTCCCTTTAAGAAATCATACATTTGCACACAACATATGTCCTTCTAAACATCTTTAACTGTCATCAGAAATACACAACAAACCATTTTCGGGCATTACATATTATCATGATAAATTTGTTATCAGCATGTCATCTGTCTTGTTGGCAAAAAATTAACACTCCGCGGTCATTACCAACAAAGGCTTTCATGCAAAGTATTAAACAATTTCAGTAAGTGTGTTCAATACTTTTCACTGTGTCATTCCATTATATAACATATAATTAATTTCTGTTCTTATTTGTTTTGGTGTCTTTGCATGTATGGATGACTTGGGTTGTACGACATCTGGTGAAAATTTCATCTCAATAGCACCTTTAGAAATATATTACTGAGAAAAATGGTGATGTGTCAATACGTATTTCACCCACTATATATGTAATATACAATTATTCCATGACCCTAAATAGCCTTTTCAGTGGGTACAGGTGTTGGTGGTATGTTCTTTTCAGCGTGCTGGTTGTTGTTTTGGCAGCTGGTGGAGGCTTCACTGAATCGCTGAAATTCCTTCATCAGGCCAGCAAACTGTTCCTCCTGTGAAGATGCAAAAATGAATACATTTTCAACAGCTTATAAGTCAGTTTCTGTACAAATGAAAGCTTCTTTTATGTATCATGTACAGCTATAAGATGTTGAATTAACCAACAACCCCCAGAGTTTACAGTCCTCTGTGTTTGATGGCCCTCAGAAAGTTACTGCAGTTTTGGTTGAGTAGATAATTGTCAGGATCTGCTCCGGCCCGGGGTTCATGTCTGGGTTTTCCCCCTATTTTGGTCTAGGCTTCCACTGAGGGTTTTACAGTTTTACTTTTCATATTATTATATGTTGTCATGTAAGTCTTGGTTTGGTTCTGTTCGTTTCAGTACTTTCTGTAATGCTTCTGTTACCGGTTTTATTCTGTGTATCATTTATTTATGGTTTAGTCATTCATTGCACTACCTAGTCCCTGGTTTTGATTTGTTCATGATTTATTTCCTATTCTGTCAATAGCTTGTTTTGTCATGTTTAGTGTATTCACTTTCCTGTGTCACGTCCTCTCTTTTTAGTTATTATCACTGGTTTTCCAATCCTCAACTCGCCACCTTAGTTTTAGTTTCGCCTCCTCTGTTTTGGTCGTGTTTATTATGGCTAGTCAAGCACATCACATTTTGCACCGTTGGTTTTTCTGTCATTCAATTATCTTGCTCCAGTTCACTTTGCTTTTGCCTTACTGCACTGTCGTGCACTTACCTTTGTCTTCCCTGGCCACGCCCCCTTCCAGCACTCTCTGCACACGTTCCTCATTTCACACTCTGATTCTTCCACTAGTATTTAAGCCCTCACAGTCTCACAGTCCCTCGCCAGATTGTTGCATTTCGCACTTTCCCGCCTCACGCCATTGTCCAGTTGTGCCTTGTTGTATTTCTGACCTTGCTAGTGTTACTGACCTCCGCCTCGTCTTATCCCTGAACTCTGCTTGTTTTTTTACTTTGCCTCTGCCTCAGCCCTGTGAACTCCTTGACGCCGTGTATTTGGAACTTTGCTTGTTTTTGGGCTCTGCCTCAGCTTGCTACCTGCCTGTACCTCCACCACGTTGTTTCATTCCCTGTGTACCGAACCTGTTGCCTGCCTATCAGATAAAGCCATTTTTCTTGATCTACACCTGTGTCTGTGAGTCTGCATATGCCTCCTACAACCTTCAGGGCCAAGCCACCACAAGCCATGACAATAATAAATGCATTTTCATTTCAGACATGCAGGATTTCATGATTTCTGAGTTTGAGAGAGAAAATTTCGCACATCAGACTCCTCAAACGGGTGCATAGGAGATAAGGGACAAGCCCAGCTAAACGTGAAAATGAAAAGGTCCCGCACTCCGGCTTACTTGCTGTAGAAAAATTTATTCAGGACTGTATCACCAACATTTCAGTGCCGAAACGTTGGTGATACAGTCCTGAATAAATTTTTCTACAGCAAGTAAGCCGGAGTGCGGGACCTTTTCATTTTCATGATTTCTGAGTTTAAAATCATCATCGTTTATTTATTTGTCTGTCTGTCTGTCTATTATCAGGATTATGTCAAAACTACTGCATGGATTTTGACGAAATTTTCACCACAGATACACATTAGGCCATGGAAGAATTGTGAAAACTAAATAACTTTCATGTGCCATGTTTATTTGATATTGTGTTCATCACTGTGGGAATGCACTGTGAAATGTCCTTACTTAATCCAGAGACTGTTCATGCAGTTTGCACAAAACGACTGATAGCCACATGTTTCTGTCTGATCCAGAGTGACACGGGAATTTTTTGCGGGAATTCGTCTCTCCACAGCCTGTTTCCAGATGAAGTCATTTTCAGATAGCTACCAGTATCAGTTTGGGTAGATGAGCTCATGAGAACTTGCGCAGGAACACCATCCTGACGTGTACATAAGGGTGCACTCTAAGTGCTGATACACACACACACGCTCAGACACTTGCTGTATGCTGTTTGTTTGGTGTGTCCAAAGGGTTTTTTGTAATAAACCTGTTAATTTTGACAAACAGTCAACCTCCTGACTCTTCCTTCCACAGACGGCCAGAGACCGCTTGGTTCAAAGTTTAAGGTTTTGCCTCGACAGAACCCATTAAATTTTGGATGTGATCCTGATTCAGATTCTGGATAAAGTTTCACTTTATATACGCTTTGAAGGATTACATCACGGATCCTCACTAAATTTGCACCACAGATAGATATTAGGTCATGGAAGACTCCACTGAATTTTGGAGGTGATCCTGATCCAGATTCTGGATCAAGATTGCCCCATATATAGGCTTTGAAGGAGTTCTTCAAAACTACTTCACGGATTCTCACCAAATTTGGCCACAGATAGATATTAGGTCACACAAGACTCCACTGAATTTTGGAGGTGATCCGGAGCTTGGTGACTTTATTGCGTTCTCATTTTCTTACCAGAATATTCATCCGTTCGGCTGCTGCAGTGGCGACACTCAGTTTTCTCACGTCTTCCTCCCTCTCCTCCTCAATCACACCCAGCCTGGAACAGATGCAGACAGAAGACAAAAGCAGAAAATAAGAAAAGCAGCAGTGGCCTTATTATAGGCCGCCGGGCCTCGGATTTGGAAAAAAAAAAGTGCAGAGAGAGAGAGAGATAGGGAGAAGGAAGGGGAGAAGGAAAATATAACTGCCTTGCTATATATAATCATAAAAGAACTCCTTTCTACGGTTGTGAGGACTTGTTGTCGTGTCATGTGTTTGGTGTCATGTGACTGGCATCTTGTTCAGGGTGTACCCCGCCTCACGCCCTCTGACTGCTGCATAGGGTGATCAGATGTCCCACTTTGTGCGAGACAGTCCTGCATTTCCATGACCTTTTTACAAATTGCAATGGAGTCCATCATTGTTATTGATAGTCAGTCTTCAGGTTTGACATGCGTGTTTGATGATTTGTTCATCAAACACGCATCATAAAACACGCATGTCAAAGTGAGACATCTGGTCACCCTACTGCTGGGATACACCCCCCCCCCCCCCCCCCCCCGCCCCGTCTTTTAATTGGAGTAAGCAGTTGAAATTTACTATATTTGATCAGCGTTGCCACAGTAACTTTGAAAAGTTACTTTATTAGTACTTTAAAACAGTTACATTTTACAGTTGCTTGTTGGCAGCTTCTGAGTGTAACCAATAAAGTAAATTGTAATCTTACTTGGTTATTTTCAAGACTGAGTACTCAGAAAAGTAACTATTAGTACTTTGCTGATTAGTTACTTTGCTGCTTACTCAATCTTAAAATTAAGCAAGTTAAGGTGTGCTGACACTTTGATGCACGCACTTGCACGATTTGTGTCTTGCAGGAGAGTAAACTCGTCGTAACGGGTGAAGACTGAACGTGAGAGGGGCACCGGTGCGTGCATTTGCGCAAGAGAATTTTGAAATATTAAAAAAATCTTTCACGCATAAATGTCGTGCAACGTGGCACGATCAGCTCACCAGCTCTACGTGCAGCTCACCAAGTGGATTAAAGAAGAAGTGAACGGTGCGAGTGGTTATGTCAGAGCACCGCATCAGAGCGCAGCTCGTCTGAATGATTATAATGAGATGTTAAATCTATCATAAACATATTTTTACAGCTGCACACAAGAAGGAAAGAACATGCAACTGTTTTACCAAGCCATGATAATATAAACATGACAAATAATTGCCTTTTTTAGACGGCTGCTGCTGGAGTGGTCCTCTGTGATTCAGGAAGCGATTAAAGCTGTTTTCAGCAGCCAGCTTGCAGAGAAAATAATTAATCCACTATGAAATAATTATTTTAGATACAAAGCGTCCAGTGCAGAGCACATGGCAGCCGGTGGAACAAAGCACGGTGTCCAGCTGGGAACGCAGCAGGTGGGATCAACACGACGACGTGCGTGCAAGCACGTGAATCAAAGTCGTGCAAGTGTCAGGGCAACTTCAGACTACTAGTTACCTTGTTAGTTACATTACTTATTAGTTACAAGTTGATGGCAGCTGCTAATAAAGTAACTGTGTCAAGTAACTAATAAAGTAACTTTTCAAAGTAACTGTGGCAACGCTGTATTTGATCTATCTTTTTTCTTAATACCAATTATTATTAGATATATGTGTGTGTGTGTGTGTGTGTGTGTGTGTGTGTGTGTGTGTGTGTGTGTGTGTGTGTGGTGTGTGTGTGGTGTGTGTGTGTGTGTGTGTGTGTGGGTGTGTATGCATGTGAACTCTCTCTTTCATGGCCCCATTCAACCCATATCTCACTTCTCCATCTTCCTTGCACAGACACACCTAAATTCATGCAAAATCCTTTCTGCAGCTATCAACCTGCAGTATGTCCACAGTACAGTAAGTATAAAGAGTGAGGTGAGTCAGCAATGACAGAGGAGCTGCATTTGTGCCACAACTGCTTAGGCTATGAACAGCTTTCAAAACCAAAATGTTATAGTCACCCAATGCATGGGATCCACATGTTGATCTGATTTTTTCCAAACATAATTCCAGCTGTATAAGGAGGATGGGTCACAGGCATACTTAAGTCTGAGATATTTTGCTTGGTAGACAAGCACACTTACTGTTTCAACCACTGTGCTGTCACACAACAGGAACTACTCTGAAAATACATTTAATTGTATATTATATTCCCACATTAACATATTTGTGCTTTAGTTGCACAAAGAATGTTAATATGAAAAGTTTTGAACAATTCGAGCTACTAAATATCACAAGATTTTCAGACTAATTCACTGAAACCAAACATTAACCACTTGGCCACCACTCCTGCTCTTGGTCACCACCCCTGCTGTCTGGCTCTGTTGTGTTGTCTCCCTTATGTGGCAGCACCCTCACATCGGGGTGAATGTGAGGCATTATTTGTAAAGTGCTATATAAATGCAGTCCATTTACCCCTCCCTTCTGTGTTTCTCTGCCAGTGGAGTTGATTGTCTACACTTGTGGCTGCAGCACATCTGCATCAACTCGCGGTGTCCTACTTAAGCCTCCAAATCTTTCCCTATACGGAAGTGATTATCTGGTCTCCCGTTTGTTGTTATCAAGTACCTTAGCATTCATTCTCCGCGTTTGGATTATTCTCTCTTTGTTCATCCTTGTGTTTTGTTTTTCCCTTTCTTGCAGTTCACAGTCACAGATACAGCTGCAGAAACATCTCAAGGATGATCAGTGGAAACAGGATGCACCTGAGCTCAATTTTGAGCCTCATGACAAAGGCTGTGAATACTTCTGTACATGGGATTTCTTAGTTTTTATTATTATTTTTAATAAATTCATAAAATCTCAAAAAGCTTTTTTTGCATTATCATTATGGGGTATTGCGTGTAGAATTTTGAGCGAAAAAACTAATTTCATCCATTGTGGAATAAGGATGAAACATAACAAAATGTCGAAAAAGCGAAGCACTGTGAATACTTTCCAGTGTCAGGTCCGCCCCTGTCTGGTCCCACGTCCTCTGCTGTTTAGGTCTTTGTCACGTTTTATCCCCCGTCTGCCTCCACTTCACCCCTTTGATCCTCTGTCTTTGTTTTTATTTTAGTCACTTGAGTCTTTCTTTTCATCATTCATCAGTTCATCATTCTTCAGCCATTGTGAGTTCTGTTCTAGTTTAGTCTTAGTCTTTTATTTTCTTGTTGTTCTACTTTTAGGTCTTTCATTTTATTTCCTAGTTTGTATCCTTGTTCTGTTCATGTTAATATTTGTTAGGCCTTTGGTCTTATCTATCTTTTGCAGTTTTGTGTTATTCATCATTGGTGTTTCTGTCACTGATTTATCTTGCTTCTGTCTGCGTTATTGTCAATCAATCAATCAATCAATTTTATTTATATAGCGCCAAATCACAACAAACAGTTGCCCCAAGGCGCTTTATATTGTAAGGCAAGGCCATACAATAATTACGGAAAAACCCCAACGGTCAAAACGACCCCCTGTGAGCAAGCACTTGGCGACAGTGGGAAGGAAAAACTCCCTTTTAACAGGAAGAAACCTCCAGCAGAACCAGGCTCAGGGAGGGGCAGTCTTCTGCTGGGACTGGTTGGGGCTGAGGGAGAGAACCAGGAAAAAGACATGCTGTGGAGGGGAGCAGAGATCAATCACTAATGATTAAATGCAGAGTGGTGCATACAGAGCAAAAAGAGAAAGAAACACACAGTGCATCATGGGAACCCCCCACAGTCTACGTCTAAAGCAACATAACCAAGGGATGGTCCAGGGTCACCCGATCCAGCCCTAACTATAAGCCTTAGCGAAAAGGAAAGTTTTAAGCCTAATCTTAAAAGTAGAGAGGGTATCTGTCTCCCTGATCTGAATTGGGAGCTGGTTCCACAGGAGAGGAGCCTGAAAGCTGAAGGCTCTGCCTCCCATTCTACTCTTACAAACCCTAGGAACTACAAGTAAGCCCGCAGTCTGAGAGCGAAGCGCTCTAATGGGGTAATATGGTACTACGAGGTCCCTAAGATAAGATGGGACCTGATTATTCAAAACCTTATAAGTAAGAAGAAGAATTTTAAATTCTATTCTAGAATTAACAGGAAGCCAATGAAGAGAGGCCAACACGGGTGAGATATGCTCTCTCCTGCTAGTCCCCGTCAGTACTCTAGCTGCAGCATTCTGAACCAACTGAAGGCTTTTTAGGGAACTTTTAGGACAACCTGATAATAATGAATTACAATAGTCCAGCCTGGAGGAAATAAATGCATGAATTAGTTTTTCAGCATTACTCTGAGACAAGACCTTTCTGATTTTAGAGATATTGCGTAAATGCAAAAAGGCAGTCCTACATATTTGTTTAATATGCGCTTTGAATGACATATCCTGATCAAAAATGACTCCAAGATTTCTCACAGTATTACTAGAGGTCAGGGTAATGCCATCCAGAGTAAGGATCTGGTTAGACACCATGTTTCTAAGATTTGTGGGGCCAAGTACAATAACTTCAGTTTTATCTGAGTTTAAAAGCAGGAAATTAGAGGTCATCCATGTCTTTATGTCTGTAAGACAGTCCTGCAGTTTAGCTAATAGGTGTGTGTCCTCTGGCTTCATGGATAGATAAAGCTGGGTATCATCTGCGTAACAATGAAAATTTAAGCAATGCCGTCTAATAATACTGCCTAAGGGAAGCATGTATAAAGTGAATAAAATTGATCCTAGCACAGAACCTTGTGGAACTCCATAATTAACCTTAGTCTGTGAAGAAGATTCCCCATTTACATGAACAAATTGTAATCTATTAGATAAATATGATTCAAACCACTGCAGCGCAGTGCCTTTAATACCTATGGCATGCTCTAATCTCTGTAATAAATTGTCACTGCACTCTCTTGCACCTGCCCTCAGTCATTTTCATTTCTTTCTTCTACACCCCCTTGTTCCCTCACCTGTGTCTCATTTTTTTTTGTGAATACCCCTCTGTTATTTAAATCTTGTGTGTTTTGTCCTTCACTGCCATCTTGTCATTTCTGTAAGCTTCGTTCCGGCCTCTCGTTTAGTCCTGGTAGCGTTTCCGTTTTTCAGCCTTGCTTTGTTTTTTGGATCACGCTTTTGTCTCAGCCCATCGACCTCTGTGTTACCGTATTTTGATCTCAGCTTGTTTTTGACCACTAACCCTAATGCCTGACTGTTACCTCTGCCACATTGACTGCCACCCTGTGTACTGAACCGCTGCCTGTTTTATCAGATAAAGCTTTTTGATTAATTCTATGCCTCTGTGAGTGTGAGTGTGCCATTGTGTCCCCACACTCTCTGAGCCACGTCGCATCGCATCATTACATCCAGACGCACTGTATGCTACCAGGTCAGCATGTCCTATCTTTAAATAACTCTCATTTTTCATAAGGACCATGTAAAAGTGTCATTTGATTGTTAATCTCTGTCAGAAAAATTAAAGCGCCCCATCTTATCATATTTGTCATTAGTAAAACATCTGTAATTGGAACAACGCAATGTTTTGCAAATAGTAACACATTATGTTCCCTTCAGCATTAATCCCACACAACAAAGAAAAAAAAAAAAAAATGCAAGCAAACTGTCACCTTGAACCATACTGCATTGTTTTGTACGCTTTGCTGAAGATAGGCTCATGCACATTGGTGTTGCTTCACTGACGCAATCTTACCTGAAGGTGGCGCTGGCAAGCTGATCCTCTAGCACAACCAGCAGATTCCGTAGTTCAGTGACCTCTGCCTGCAGCATTGCATTCTGGTCCTGGCTTTGAACAATGAAGTCCTCAAGCCTCTTTGCCATGTCCACTTCACGCTCGGTCACCTGCATTATTCCCAGACGAAGCTCGGACAGCTCCTGAGCGTGCTGGTGTGGGAATCGAACAGTCGCATTTCACATCATAAAGTAGTGTTTTAAGAATGATGCTGATTTTGTCAAAAGAGTGGGTGTGAAGGTCAGACGTACCCTGTCCAGTAAGCTGAGCTGCTCATTCTCAGTCTTTGTCTCATCTGTCTCCCTGTTATGCATGACTTTGATCCAGGGAACTGGTGCAGGTGGACGCTTGATGGTGTCACGCTGAAACAAGTGGAAAATGTCATGATCCTGCTCGTTCTGGACTCCTGTTATAGTTTGTCTCATGTCAGTATCCATGCCTCCCTCTCTGATCTTCAGCATTTGATAATCTGATTGTGTTCCTTTAGTTACTGGTTTTGTTTTCTGTTTATCACTTATTTTCTGTCCAGCCTGTAGTTTGATTTGCCAGTTTGTAATCATTAGTTGTATTATCTATTATACTTCCACCACTTGTGAGTTCTGGTCTAGTTTTGTCTTAGCATTTACTTTCTTGTTGATCCCTTTGCAGTTTTTAGATTTCCTCATTCCATAGTGTTGGGTCTTCTTTATTTTATTTCTTATTTATTAGGACTTGGATTTTTGTTCATCTTTGCTTTTGGTATTTTGTTTCGATCGCTGTGGTTTTACATTCATCTTTTAGTTGGATCCTGTTCACTTTGCTTTTGTCTTACTGCACGCTCTTGTCTGATGTGCAGGATTTGGTATGGGTGTGTCTTGCCCCTTCTGTTTGCCACACCCCCTCTTCCAGATTGTTCTCCCATACCTGTGCCTCGTTTCCTAATGACCACCGGTTCTATTTAAGCCCTTTGTCTCCTCACTGCCAGTTCATTGAATAACATTCACATTCTAGCCTTTTTCCACAGTCCTGTTTTTGCCTTGTTCTTCTGCCTGCCCGTATTTTGACTCTGCCTTGTTTTGAATTTGATTTTGTCTCTACCACTGAAACTCCACCACATTGTGTATTTTTTACCTCTGCTTGTTTCTTGGACCACGCCTCAGCCTCTCCACTGTCTGCTACCTCCGCCTCGCTGCTTGACCTCCTGTGTACCGAATCTCTGCTTGTTTTCCATATTAAACCTTTTTTTCTTACTCCATCTGCTTGTGAGAGTTTGCATTTGTGTCTACCAAGCCTGACAGAAAATTGTCACACAATTCCAAATACTTTAAGAATTTATACTGTCCACGTGTAATTCTAATGCATTTTGATTGTTGCCTCAAATAATAATTATTTAAAAAAATTCCAAATTTCAAGCCTGCTTGTCTAATATCACCTAATATGTTTAATTCTGGCAATGGCTCTATCACATGACCTGCTGAGCTCAGTGGCTGTCAGACTTACTGGATTTGGCGGGGAGATATGCGGTTGTTCAGACTCCATCTCTTTAACGCGGTCATCTTCATGCACGTATTCAGTACTGCTCTGTCTCTTCAAAGGATATTTTGCATGGATGGGTCTGTGTGGAGCGCTCTGAGTTCTGGTGACTGGCTTCCTCTCTCTCTTGCTCCTCCGAGTCCTGCAATCAGTCCATGTGTTTGGTTATTTAAACATCCAGTAAGTGGCTTTGGAGAAGTCTGCTCGTATCTGTGTAGTACATAATGCGTCGGTACAGAACATACTACATATATGTAGACTACATATTAGACATATTTCTTTAGATGTAAAGTGAACATGATGGGGTATCTCATCCTGGTAGATCCTCAATTAATTCCACAAAACACTTGCAAATCCCCTCCTACGCTCTTGTTTGATGTGCAGGATTTGGCCATTGTTCCACAAGTGTTTTGTGGAATTCATTGAGGATCCCATGCCGAGGATCGTGAGTTTGCGCTGGAATTAAATGATGCCATCTTCATACCAATCTGTGAGACTTTTGGGATCCACAGGAAGCTGCTGGAGGGATGACTGGTGAGGGCTGTACTTGCTCAGGTCTTTAGGGGGAACATATGTAGGCTTGCTCGGCTCCATGTGGCTGCAAAGAAGATGCTGCTTCAGTAACGGGTCACACTGTCATGCTGAGTAGGAGGGGATTAATTTTCCCAAATACCTGCTGACTGTGATCCGAGGGGCTTGAGGCCCTAGTGATTCTGTAATCTGGTTCAGTATCAAAGGCAAAGGATGCAGCTTGTCAGTTGTTTCCTGAGGAATGAACAATTTGAATGTGAGATCCAGTTTAGTGTTCAGTCTGCATGCAGTCAAGTTGCCACATCCACTACACCACAGAACCACCATGGTTCAGGTTACTGAGGGTACTTAGGGAGTTCCCAAGTTCCCATGACTTGGACTCCCCAAAAGAAGTAAAAACAACAGTTTGTGGGGTTCAAGGCATTTTACATCTTGCCTATAATTGTAAATATTACAATGTATTTCCCATTCTCATGTAACGGAGGCCAGCAGGTGTTGCTGTACAGTTGTAGTTAGTAAACCTCACTCCCAACAGCACAAAAGGATTCTCTGGTCACAAGGCCAGGGCCCTGGGTTTTAGCCTTCTGGTTAGAGAGTCTGACTCCCATGCAGAAGATCATGAGTTTGCGTCGAGAGGGGAGAGAATGGGCGGAGACATAACAACACAACGCAGAGTGCAGCCACTACAGTGGTGCCGTGACCCGAATGGGAGTGAGTTTAAGGGGGTGTGTAATGGAGGCCAGCAGGTGTCGCTGTGCAGTTGTAGTTAGTAAACCTCACTCCCAACAGCACAAAAGGATTCTCTGGTCACAAGGCCAGAGCCCTGGGTTTTAGCCTTCTGGTTAGAGAGTCTGACTCCCATGCAGAAGATCATGAGTTCGCATCCCAAGGGGAGCGAATGGGCGGAGACATAACAACACAATGCAGAGTGCAGCTGCTACACTAGTGCCGTGACCCGGATGGGAGTACCTTTAAGGGGGTGTGTAATGGAGACCAGCAGGTGTCGCTGTGCAGATGTAATGAAAAAACCTCACTCCCAACAGCACAAAAGGATTCTCCGGTCACAAGGCCAGAGCCCTGGGTTTTAGCCTTTTGGTTAGAGAGTTCGACTCCCATGCCGAGGATCGTGAGTTTGCGTCCCAAGGGGAGCAAATGGGCAGAGACATAACAACACAACGCAGAGTGCAGCCGCTACACTCATACCTAGAGCAATCTGGTAAAATAATTTCAGACACCGAAGTGGGCCATATCTTCTTAACCTTACTTGACCTTCTTGTCTCTCTGCCTCACTACCATCATTGCAACGGCTCATTTAAGTCTTAAACTCCAATGCACTTTGTATGTATTTAAAGGTATGCCTGTTTTGTCAATGCCTAAGTATTTGTTGGCTTGGCTGTAAACTTGATGACACTTGAATATTCAATATAGATGTGAAATACCCTGATGTGCAATATTGTTTAGTGTAAATTATATAGTTTTTAAACTTTTTATTGTTATTAGGTTTGCCAAGGATGTAATAAAATCATCGGCGTCTGTCTGTCTGTCTGTTAGCAAGATTACATCAAAACTACTACATGGATTTTGACAAACGTTTCACCACAGATAGATAATAGGCCATAGAAGACTCCTTTAAATTTTGGAGGTGATCTGGCTTCGAAGCCTATATACAGTGAAACTGTATATAGGCTTTGAATCCTATATACAGGATTACTGTTAGCTGGATTACGTCAAAACTACTGCACGGATTTTGACGAAATTTTCAACACAGATACATATTAGGCCATGGAAGACTCCACTAAATTTTGGAGATAATCCATCTCCGGATCCGGATTCTGGATCAACATTTCCCTTTATATAGGCTTTGAAGGATTACTTCAAAACGACTTCACAGATTCTCACCAAATTTGCACCACAGATAGATATTAAGCCATGGAAGACTCCACTAAATTTTTGGAGGTAATCCATATCCGGATCCAGATTCTGGATCAAGATTTCCCTTTATATAGGCTTTGAAGGATTACTTCAAAATGACTTCACAGATTCTCATCAAATTTGCACCACAGATATTAGGCCATGGAAGACGCCACTGAATTTTGGAGGTGCTCCGGATGCAGCTGGGCAGACATAAGAAATCTCTGACTGCTCTTGTCTTATAGTGTGTCTGTTTGTAACCTGTTTGTTCTTATTTGTTGTTTGTCTTTTAAGCAGCACTGAATATGAGCCTCCACCTCAATTTCGTTGAACTTGTGCAATGACAATTAAAGATATTCTCATTCTACAGGTTGTACAATCATAGCTTGTTATTCACTGTAACTATCAAAGCGGACTTGTTGGTTTTCAGTCTCACCTGGTCTCTCTGGTAAATAATGTCTACTAGCAGGCCGTGCAGCACAGCTAAGCGCAGAGGCAGGTCCACATAGCCATCAAAGGAGGTCATTGAGATGTCAGTATCTGGATTGGACACGGTTTTTAGAAAGCCAGTCATTCCATCCCAATGCTGCTCTAAGAATTCATTCATGAAGAGCATGTACTCCTCCTTCTCCCCAAACCTGAATCAGAATAAAAAAAATCAATTTACTTCAGTCACCTAGTCTGTAGTGATAATCTTGCTGTATACTGTCCGTTGTGTTGGTCAGGTGAGTTGGTTCAAATTTATTAAAGTGATGTATTTCACTGTTTATAGCCACGTACAGGGTGAAGTTAGCCAAATTCTGTACAACTTTGGCAGTTAAGGTGAGGGTACGCAGGGTGTTTGGCTCTGGGTAAGGCTGTGTCAGACCAAAAAGAGAAGGACTGAGGATGGCAGGACATAAGAAGCGAAGAAAGAGAGAAGCAGAGATGAGGCGGTGGCCGATCTCCGGTCTGCCTTGGTCTTCACACAGTTCCACCCAGCTGGAGAAGATTCTGTTTAATTCTTCAGGAAATGGTCTGAAGGCAAGAAACATGGGATTTTACTTTTTTTAGTGAAAACAATTAAAACAAGATTGATCTATTATTATCTAAAAAAAAACTAGTGCAGCAGATAAGAGGAATATTTACAGAGGAATCCTTCAAATGGTGATGCAAGCACTAAATTTGGCACAAATACTACTTAGACATTACTGTTTTGTAAAAGCAGAGTGTCCACTTGAATTTTCAATAGGCGGCCAAGTAGGAGTCAATTGAAGAATTACACAGGGGTCAAAATTTTAAAATGCTCCAATCATATTGAAAGGTATTCCATATTATTTTTCTGATCATAAAATTTCAAAAAGGTGTAGCTCGAACTATCTATGATTGAATTCTATGGAGTTGCAGGGTAAAAAAAATAGCAAAAATTGTGAGAAAAGTCGAGTTCAGTTTTTTACAGGGGTCAAAAGTTAAAGTTGCTCCCATTTTGGTGAAAAGTAATGCAAAGTATTGGTTGAGCAAACAGAGTTGTACAAACTGAAATTGATCTTTGTCACCATTCTTGTTGTTTTTACCCCATAACGTCATAGAAATCAGTGATAGATACACTCACAGAAATATTTGCCTATGTATAGGTAGCATAATTATTATGGAATTCAGACAATATACTTTATGTATTTTAAATAAATACTGTCATTATTATTGATTTAGAGTAATTCTATTTTATTAATACTAAATACATAAAACTGAGGATTATGCATTTCAAATAAATAGGATTAATGAATATGCATCATGTAAGGTTTATTTGGTAGGTTTGTATTAAAATTATCTAAAAAAAAAAGTAAATGGGAATTTGTCATGTAATAAAATTACATACATCTTAAAAGTTAGGGCAAATATTTCTGTGAGTGTAGTCCAAACTATACCTTTTGGAATCTTTATGATCAGAAAAATAATGTGGCATAGTTTTTGATATGACTGGAGAATTTTTAAATTTTGACCTCTGTGTAATTCTTCAATTGACCTCTACTTGGCTGCCTATTGAAAATTCAAGTGGTCCCCATGCCTTTTCAAAAGAGGAATGTCGAGAGTGTATTTGTGCCAAATTTGGTGCTCGCATCACCATTTGAATGATTCTCTTCAGTTATCCACTGCACTCTCCCTTGTGCAAAGCAGTGCACAGTGCATAAGTGTAATTGCTAGTTTCCAACCAACACTTGTCATTTTCACATCCAGCACACACGATGTTTACAGAGCAAGTGTACTTGTGCTCATCTGTCGACCCATCAGCACAGACTACACCAAAAACCTGGTCTAAAGTCATGCACGATTATACCATGTAAACAACAAAGTGGAGTTGGATGCACCTTAAATGTACTTGCGATATGCACTTTTACACTTATGTGCTACAGATAGTCAAGATAGGGCCCTCAAGCAGTTATTTCTTGTGCTTCATATGAGCTCTTTTCTCTTACCCATGAATCTCAGTAATCTTCTGCACCACTTCCTCACAGGTTTCTCTCAAATGTTTCTGATTGTTTGAAATCTCAGAGGCAGGACATTTACGTGGGTCAACTTCACAGCTGTCCACTGAGGCATACAGACAGGTGATGAAGTCTCCTGCAGAAAAAGCAAAAAAAAAAAAAAAAAGGACAACAATAACTGGGCTCAGTGGATTCTGGAAATCCACTGAAAAGACAAGAGATATTAAACCAGTACTCTTAATAATCAAATAGTCTGGTGTCATCGCATTGCTGCGAGTATAAACTGTTATAAAAATGTACTTATGAGCACAATAAATGAGCAATGTTTCCGTGAACATTGCTGCTAGGACAGACGTTTGTGAACTACCAGCCAAAATTACTGAGATTTTTGAAAATGGATTATGGAGTGATGACAAATAATGAGTTAAAGTAATATCCCATACAGGTGCTGGTCATATAATTACAATATCATGAAAAAGTTGATTTATTTCAGTAATTCCATTCAAAAAGTGAAACTTGTATAATGTATATATTTATTCCACACCAACTGATATATTTCAAGTGTTTATTTGTTTAAAGTTTGATGATTATAACTGACAGCTAATGAAAACCCCAAATTCAGTATCTCAGAAAATTTAAATATTACTTAAGACCAATACAAAAAAAGGATTATTAGAAATGTTGGCCAACTGAAAAGTATGAACATGAAAAGCATGAGCAAGTACAGCACTCAATACGTAGTTGGGGCTCCTTTTGCTGAATTACTGCAGCAATGCGGCGTGGCACGGAGTCAGTCAGTCTGTGATATTTTCTGACAATTACCACATTTTCTGGAGTGTAAGTCACTTTTTTTAAAAACTAATTTAACTACTTTGTGTGACTTATACTCTGGTGCAACTTCTATATTAAAATAAATAAATAAATCACACATTCATTATGAGGTAAGTCCTGTATAGGCCCTGAGGGCTGTTGGTTCCAGTGCGTATCTCCAGATTTTGCAGCATCAAGCGGTTAAGAGACCCAGTACCCATTTAGAGCCGGGTGGACTGAGACAATGTAGATTTCAGTGTCTTGCTGAAGGACACAGACAGGCTGCAGCAGCTGGATTTGAACCCAGGTCTACATATTAGAATGCCAGCATCTTATCCATTCAGCTACCTGCTCAATTGAAAAGATTCTATTGAAAAACTCAGTCATTCATTCTCACTCTTTAAAAAAAATAAATGAACTGACTGTTAACTAGTTAAGAATAGAAATGGTGAAATATGAACATGAATTTTTACATTTTTTTTAATCTGTGTGAACTGAACTTTGAGCAAGTTCTTGTACAACACTGGTTATTGTTGGGGTGGGTGGGGGTGGCACTGACATATACTAGGGGAGCTACGACCACTACCTTTGCACACACACACACACACACACACACACACACACACACACACACACACACACACACACACACACACACACACACACACCCCGCCCCAGGACCAAACCAAACCAACTTTTTTAGCTTCCTTAGATGACCCCAAAACACAATCAGGATGTTCCCAAAAATAAAAACTGGCCTCAAGCCAGT
Organism: Thalassophryne amazonica; assembly: GCF_902500255.1. Classification (NCBI taxonomy): domain Eukaryota; kingdom Metazoa; phylum Chordata; class Actinopteri; order Batrachoidiformes; family Batrachoididae; genus Thalassophryne; species Thalassophryne amazonica. Next base: position 83,378,063 of record NC_047117.1, on the reverse strand, counting down.
TATCCAAGATGGCCACCAAAATAGTTTTTTTTTTCCCACTAAAACACCTTTAAACAACATATAAACAACTTCCTACTATGTATTTTAATGATAAGGGTCTACTGGCAGCCATCTTAGACACCATTTTGAATCTTAAACCCATGAATAAATTTAGTTTAGGCACAAATGAGTTTGCTGTGACCTGCAATGGTCTTTCCATTGAATCTCTGTGATATTTAAGTTGTTTGTATGTTGTTTAAAGGTGTTTTAGTGAAAAACCCCATTTTGGTGGCCATCTTGGACGCCATCTTGATAACTGGCTTGAGGCCAATTTTTATTTTTGGGAACATCCTGATTGTTTTGGGGTCATCTAAGGAACCTAAAAAAGTTGTTTTGGTTTAGTCCTGGGGGGGGGGGGGGGGTGCAAAAGTAGTGGTCGTAGCCCCCCTTGTAACAGAGCATACTTTGTCCCTACCGAGTGTGTCAATGAGATATTTCTGCCCAACCAACTTCATATATTCATCGATAGCTTTCGTAGCCAGTGTGTTCTCTCTGAAGATTAGCGCCTCTTTCTGTCCAAAACGCTCCACTTCCGCACTGCCCAAATCGACGAGGAACTCCTGAAGCATACAAAGACATGAAGAAGTGACATTTTCCAGTTTCTTCAATAAAATAAATGCTTATTATATAGACATTTTTAAACACTGTATCATAAAATTGTCATATGATCTTGAACCATTGTTTTCTATATTGTATTGTTAGATGCTGTGCTGTTGATATGAGACTCTTTGTTGACCTTGGCTTTGCCGATGCTCTGCAGTACATGGACCAGAGCTCCTGCCAGCTCTTCCTTCTCCTTCACATTCAGAAGAGGCTCCAGGCTCCTGCACATTTCCACGTAATCCACTGTTACATACTCAGCAAACTCCTTGTATTTCTCCATGGGCAACACCTGCAAATTCTGGAAGCGAGCCTTGATACGAAGTGAAGCCTGGGGTCCGAGCAGTTCTTTGTTCCCCGCTGAGCCCGAAGACTTGTATGGAATAATAGGATACCACTTCTCCTGATAGGTCCTCCCTCTGATCTCAGCTAAAGGTACAGCCACGCTGCCCAGTGGGTGCAAGGTGGACTCATCTCGGGAGTGACGCTTTTTCTTGGGGTCATCTTCGCGGAAAAGGTGTAAGGTGATTTGTGAAACAGAGGGCAGGTTGTCCAGTTCAAAGAATTCACCCCAGAATAACTGGCACCCTCCACCCACACCACCACCACCGGCCCCAGAAGCTCCCGTAGACCCCGTAGAACTGTCCCCTGCCACGGTGGACCGGTGGGACGGTTTTTCAACAGCCCGGCTGCTGGAGCGAGCAAAGAGGGTCCCATCAAGATGTAATTCACAGTAATACCGCCGTTTTGGGGGCAGATCCTTAGCTTCATTTATCCAAAGACTTAAGGAGTTCTCTAAGCGCTCAATGTTATCCTGTGAACGAGACAATAAGGAATCAGTAAGAACAACAGCAAAAACAAACCAAAATAAATCTGCCCATTTTCACCTTCATAATACATCACAGTTTTCTAGGCAAAACAATAACAACTCACCTTGTTGGGCTGGGCAGCCCGTCTCAAGTCTTCAATCCAACGGTCGCGCTCAGCAGTCGAGGAGCAGCCGAAGCAGTGGGTGTTCTCAGAGTTTATGACCTAAAGGTTGGGAGAACCAAAATATTGTTTTAGATTCTTAATTGAAAGTAAAGTATTGGAAAAATAGAACAAGTCAAAGGTCAAATCTACCTCAAAGCAGTACTTTTCCCCCAAAATAGAGCTGTGGACCGGCCTGATGATGGTGCTGGTGTCCGCACTCAAGTCTAGACTCCCTACTGCACTGACTGGGATCGACACGGACTCTCTGGAACCGTAGTGCCTTCAGAAAACATGTAGTGGGAAGTAAATAGTTAAAAAAAAAAACATCTAAGAAAGAAGGGCCATCCAGGATTTGTTAATTTTAACAAAATGTGGTTAAATCGTTATTGGGAGAATAATGATGGAAACATCCAACTTTTATGGCTCAATCTCCAACAATGCAATAACAATGATGTGGCTTCCCACAGTCACAATGTTCTTTTAACAGTACAACAAGTGCATATGATCTCATTCAAAACAAGATTAAATTAACTCTCTCTTGGTGTATGGTGTTAAATCATCTGATCAATGCTTGTGGGATTTAATAATTCATTTACAACATGACAGACTTGGTTTAACGCTATGACAGCGTGAATTTAACACAGTCTTTAATGGGGCCACATGCGGTTGCTGCAGTGTTACATTAACAGATGCTTTTTTTGACAAATGCTTGACATATGTCACTAAACAGAAATACGTTTCAGACATTTCTAAAACATACAGATCATTTCCCTGCACCTTTAAACTTTTTTACCAACAAAATGTTAACGTGAAATCTTGTTTGTTGATGTACAGAAGTTAACTTAAATGTTGTCCACAAACATACTGTACCTGCTTCCTTTGCTTAGGCCAATGGGGTTCATTTGGGTGTTGCTGTTTCTTTTGACCTTGTTCTCAAGACGTCGCTTGATTAGTCCCTGAGGTTGCAGAAGCCAAGCAAGGAGTATGATGATAAATAAGTATTACATGATTTGCAGAGGAAGTGGAGTATAGTAGTGTACTCACCCTCACGCCACCATCTGGAGCCTTTGGTCGGGGTCCACCTGACAGGCCCACGTGATCTGGACTGCATTCTGTATTATAGCAATAGAAATTAAAACATTAACAATCAGAGTTATAGTGCGTCTGGAAAGTATTCACAGCGCTTCACTTTTTCCACATTTTGTTATGTTACAGCCTTATTCCAAAATGGATGAAATTCATTTTTCCCCTCAAAATTCTACACACAGTACCCCATAATGACAATATGAAAAAGTTGGATTTTTTTTTAGATTTTTGCTCATTTATTAAAAATAAAAAAATAAACAAAAAATCACACTTACATAAGTATTTGACAAAGTGACAAAGTGACAAAGTTTTTTAATTTGGCACACAAAATATTCAAATAGAAAAAAATGAACAATTCCACAAACAAACAGACAAAACTAGTGAGTCCGAAAGGGTGTGGGCTGAAGCAAAGCTTATTAGCGCCCACCCCTGCTAGTACAAGTCCAACAATTCTAATCAGTCATATTTACATAAATATAAATTCACTACTACATGTCGACACACAGACATACACATCAATATACTATTCACTTATAATTATATTTATATAGTACCAGATCATAAGAAAGTCGAATCAAGGCACTTTACGCCAGTAAGGACTAACCTTACCAACCCCCAGAGCAAGCACTAGGCAACTGTGGTGAGGAAAAACTCCCTATAAGGAAGAAACCTCAAGCAGACCAGGCTCTTGGGGGTGACCCTCTGCTTGGGCTGTGCCACATATACCTATATACATACGTATATACTTTACAAACATAAATATATACATACATATACACAGTCACTTATATACATATACACCTACCCATATCTATATATCTACATACACATATACATACCCACACATTCAAATATACAATAAGTCCCACTTATAAATTGAACATTCCATATAAATCAAATTATATTTGCTTCTTTATGATACTTAGACATAATGTTATTTTTGAGTAGTTTCTTAAATCTCACTAAGGTACTACTCATTCTAACCTCTGTTGAACATTTGTTCCATTTCCTCACCCCAACCACAGACACACAAAAAACCCTTTACATTTGTTCTTACTGGTGGTTTCATAAAAATTGCACAACCTCTTAAACTATATCTGGATTCCCTCAATCGGAACAGACTCTGGACATGTCTCGGTAAGGCTTGGTTTTTTCGCTCGAAATAAAGTTTGAATTGTAATGTAATCGACCAAATCAATGAATTTTAATAAATTTAAAGACACAAATAGAGAATGAGTTGGTTCACGATATTGTTTATTGCAGATGATTCGTATGGCTCGTTTTTGCAAAAGGAATATTGGATTGGTATTTGATTTGTAAGTGTTTCCCCATGACTCAACACAATATGTCATATATGGTACCATCAGAGAATGATATAAAGTAAGTAACCCTTCTTGCGGCAGTAGGTCTTTGGCTTTATACAAAATGGCTATAGTTTTTGACAATTTTGATTTCACATAATTTATATGTGGTTTCCAGCTAAGTTTATTATCAATTATAACACCTAAAAATTTATTCTCTGTTACTAACTCAATTTCCTTATTGTTTATAGTTAAATTTTTACATTTGGGTGCCTGTTTATTTCCAAATGTAATACATTTAGTTTTCCCAAGGTTGAGTGACAACTTATTAGCGTCAAACCAAACCTTAAATTTTTCCAGTTCTTTCTCCACTATGTCCAGAAGCTGTTCAAGATTTTCACCGCTACAGAACACAGTTGTATCATCCGCAAAAAGGACACATCTCAGTGAACTCGACACCCAACTTATATCATTTATATAGATTATAAACAACAAAGGACCCAGCACTGAGCCCTGCGGCACCCCACATGTGACATCCCTGAGTTCAGAATTTGTATTATTGAATTGAACATACTGAAATCTGCCTTGTAAATAACTAGCTAGCCATTCATATGCCAGACCTCTGATTCCATATTTCTGCAGTTTACTTAATAGTATTCCATGGTTAATTGTGTCAAACGCTTTCTGTAAATAAAAAAAAACACCTATTGTGTATTGTTTATTATCAATTGCAGTTGCTATACTTTCCACAAGGTCCATCAAAGCATGTGATGTAGTTCGAGACCTTCTGAATCCATATTGTTCTTCACAAATTATGTTATGCTTCAGTAAATAATCATTTAATCTTTTAGCAAATATTTTTTCCAAAATTTTGGAAAATTGTGGCAGGAGTGATATAGGTCTATAATTAGAAAAATGTGTGTTTGTCACCAGTTTTAAACAGAGGAATTACTCTGGCTATTTTCATTTGAGAAGGAAATTTACCAGTACTTAGTGACATATTGCAAATATAATTGAACAGTTTTACTATACAATCAATAACTTTTTTTAATAAAGCCATATCCAAATGATTAAAATCAGTCGATTTCTTACTTTCTGAACCATGAACCAGATCAAGTATTTCCCTTTCATGAGTACCACCAATGAACATTGAAACAGATTTGTTAAACGTTGAATTATTTACCCAGAAGTTATTAGTTGATGAGTCAATCTTACTGGCAAGATTTTTACCCACATTAACGAAGTATTCATTAAAGTGTTCAGCAATAGACTCGTCGTTATCAATCGTGATGTAGTTGTTACTCTGAAAAAATGAAGGATAATCTCTAGTTACTCTATTCTTTTTTACTATTTCATTTAATATGTTCCATGTGTTTTTGATGTTATTTCTATTTTTGACAAGTAACTCATTATAATGTTTTTTTACTGAGTCTCATGATATTGATTAACTTATTCTTATATGTTTTATACTTACTTTCAGCTTCCTTAGTTCGTAGTTTTATGAATTGTTTATATAGTACGTTTTTCTTTTTACATGCCCTCTGAAGTCCCGTAGTTATCCATGGTTTGTTGCTATATTGATTTCTATATATTTTGTCAACAAATGGACAGTGTTTATTATACAAACTGGAAAAAATGGAAATGAAAGCATCAAATGACCTGTCAACATCATCAACAAAAACATCTGACCAATTCTGACTTGATAAATCCTCCCTTAAATTATCAATTGTTTCAGGTGTTACTTTTCTACTCATGAATTTGATATTGCTTCGATACTTACAACAACCCTCCAATGCAAAGACTGAGAAAACTGGCAAGTGATCACTGATATCACTGACCAGTAGTCCCCCACTAAGATTACCGGATATAACGTTAGTTAAAATATTGTCAATGAGAGTTGTTGAGTCCATAGTTATTCTGCTAGGATGAATGATGGTTGGAAACAGTCCTAAACAGTACAAGGTGTTTATAAATGAGGTAATTTGTGGATGATTGTGAGGGTTTAAAAAATCTATATTGAAATCTCCACAGACAAATAAATGCTTATTTCTGTTGATTTTGTTGTACATTCCTAAGAATGTACAACAAAATTTTGAGCTTCATTGCTATGAAGCTCAAAATTGCGCTCAGGTGCCTCCTGTTTCCACTGATCATCCTTGAGATGTTTCTATAGCTTAATTAGAGTCTGCCTGGGGTAAAGTCAGCTGATTGGACATGATTTGGAAAGACACACACCTGTCTACATATAAGGTCCCACACAAACCAAACCAAGCATGAAGTCAAAGGAATTGTCCGTAGACCTCTGAGACAGGATTGTCTTGAGGCACAAATCTGGGGAAGGGTGCAGAAACATTTCTGCTGCATTCAAGGTCGCAATGAGCACAGTGGCCTCCATCATTAGTAAATGGAAAAAGTTGGGATCCACCAGAACTCTTCCTAGAGTTGGCTGCCCGTCTAAACTGAGCGAATGTGGGAGAAGGACTTTAGTCAGGGAGATGACCAAGAACCCGATAGCCACTCTGTCAGAGCTCCAGAATTCTACTGTGAAAGCCACTCATTAGTAAAATGCACATGGCAGCCCACCTGGAGTTTGACAGAAGACACCTGAAGGACAGACTATGAAAAACAAAATTCTCTGGTCTGATGAGACAAAGATTGAACTCTTTGGTGTGAATGTCAGGCGTCATGTTTGAAGGAAACCAGGCACCATCCCTACAGTCAAGCATGCTGGTGGCAGCATCATGCTGTGGGGATGTTTTTCAGTGGCAGAAACTAGGAGACTAGTCAGGATTGAGGGAAAGATTAATACAGCAATGTACAGAGACATCCTGGATGAAAACCTGCTGCAGAGCGCTCTTAACCTCAGACTGGGGCAACAGTTCATCTTTCAGCAGGACAATGGCCCTAAGCACACAGCCAAGATATCAAAGGAGTGGCTTCAGGACAACTCTGTGAATGTCCTTGAGTGGTCCAGCCAGAGCCCAGACCTGAATCTGATTGAATATCTCTGGAGAGATCTGAAAATGTCTGTGCACCGAGGCTCCCCATCCAACCTGATGGAGCTTGAGAGGTGCTGCAAAGAGGAATGAGCAAAACTGCCCAAAGATAGGTGCACCAAGCTTGTAGCATCATATTCAAGAAGACTTGAGGCTGTAATTGCTGCCAAACATGCATCAAAAAGTATTGACCAAAGGATGAGAATACTTATGTATGTGTGATTTCTTAGTTTTAAATTTTTAATAAATTTGCAACACTTTAAAAGAAAAGCTTTTTTCATGTTGTCATTATGGAATTTTGATGGGGAAAAAAATGAATTTCCTCCATTTTTAAATAAGGCTGTAACATGATAAAATGTGCAAAAAGTGAAGCAGAGTGAATACTTTCCAGATGCACTGTAACAGAAATGCAATGCCCAGTTACCTGTTTTAAGTGTTTTATGACCTCAAATTGATATTTTAAAATTCCACCTTATTCATGCAATAATTCTAAAAATGTACGCTGCTGATTTTAAAAGTGTAAAAAAATTACAACATACTTTAAATGTAATTAAAATATGAAACACAAAATTATTATTTAAGTACTTCAAGACAACAGACCCTAAACTAGAGCACTGTGCTTGTCGAGTGCAAATCGCTACAAAAACTAGTTTCCAGTTCCACAAAATTTTACCTTGGAAAATGTTTGAAACATCTTCTGGATGCAAAATATGTTCTGGATTAAATTCTGAGTAAAATTCTGGGGCATTATGCATCTGCTCACTAAATTCCATCAATGTCCTCTCACAGCTTTTTGAGTTAAATGTTGCTTTGTGCCAAATATTCTTCAGGATATCAGTTCCAGAAATTATTTTGGATCACCTCCTAAAATGAATCACTTATTTTTCAGAACATCATCTATCTACTCACTAAATTTCACTGAAAGCTGTTCATTGCTTTTTGAATTTTTCTGGTGTTCGAATCCTACCAGTAGCCAAAAAGATATAGCACTTGGTTTCAGGAGTATTACTGCAGGTTTTTATTTTAAAAAAGAAAGAAAGAAAGAAAGAAAGAAAGAAAGAAAGAAACTAACAATGTAAAACTATTTTTGTGCAACTTCTGTCACCATTTTAAATTTTGGAGGAAATTTCGTAACATTTCACATGTCTTAGCCACAGAAAGTAAAACTCAAATTCAGTACAGGTATGTGGATAAGAATACGCTTAATCACCACATAGTGTTACTAGGTTAGTAGTAGTAGTAGTAGTAGTAGTAGTAGTACTGCAATAGTATTAATAATACTGGATTCCACCGCAGCTGCTGTTGGAGCACTAAGTACTACCCAGTGTTGCCACAGTTATTTTGAAAAGTTACTTTATTAGTTACTTGATACAGTTACTTTATACGGTTACTTCATTAGCATCTTTACGTAGTTACTTCATTAGCAGGTGGCGTCAGCTTGTAACTGATAAGTAATGTAACTAGTAATCTAACTTGGTTACTCTTAAGCTTGAGTCAATCAATCTTTAAAATAACCAAGTTAGATTACTAGTTACTTTATTTGTTGTGTGGGCCGCTGAAGAGGAGGTACTGCTGGCCCACCACCACCAGAGGGCACCCTGCCTGGAGTGCGGGCTCCAGGCACCAGAGGGCGCTGCCGCCTCACAGGAGCAGCCGGGGTGACAGCTGACACTCATCACCTGTGACAGCTGTCACCACTCATCTGATCTGCATCGGTATATCAGCAAGACGTCATCTCCACCTCTTTGCCGAGATATCGTTCTACCTGAAAGGTAATATCCTCAGCCTGACTGCTTGATAGAAAGCCCTTTTTGTGATTTTTGTGAGCTTGGGTGCAGACGCACCCACGTTTAATTGTGTTTTTGTTCCTCGCCAGCAGTACCAGGTCCGACACGCGGAGGCAGTGGCCACCTGGGAGTTCGGGACTTGGCGGCTCCAGTATTCCCGGGGTCTGGTGGCGGAGGAAATCGTGTGGTTCCGGTTCTGCTTTGGACAGGCGTCTCCTATCTTCGAGCCTGCCCACACGACACCTTGTAATTTGACCTCTGATCTATTGTGTAATCTGTTGTGTTTGTTGTGCACGTTCGCAACAGTAAAGTGTTGTTATTTGACCTATTCCATTGTCCGTTCATTTGCGCCCCCTGTTGTGGGTCCGTGTACTTACACTTTCCCAACATTATTAGTTTCATTCAGCAGTTGCCGATAGGTTGTCCACAGCCGCTAGTGAAGTAACTGTACAAAGTAACTGTAACATGAAACTGTAACATGAAACTAATAAAGTAACTTTTCTCGGTAACTGTGGCAACACTAGTACTACCACTGGGTATATGGATACATAAATAGGATGTAAATCTTTTTTTTTTTTAATAAAACTGTATAAAGTAACTGTAAAAAGTAACTAATAAAGTAACTTTTCTAAGTAACTGTGGCAATACTAGTACTACCACTGGGCATGTGGATATGTAAATAGGATGCAAATAATTTTTTAAATTAAAATAAACTGTATAAAGTAACTGTCACATGTAACTGTAAAAAGTAACTAATAAACTAAATTTTCTAGGTAACTGTGGCAACATCAGTACTACCACTGGGTATATGGATACATAAATAGGATGTAAATAATTTTTTATTAAAAAAAACTGTAAAAAGCAACTGTAAAAAATAACTAATAAAGTAACTTTTCTAAGTAACTGTGGTAATACTAGTACTACCACTGGGCATGTGGATATGTAAATAGGATGCAAATAATTTTTAAATTAAAATAAACTGTATAAAGTAACTGTCACATGTGACTGTAAAAAGTAACTACTGAACTTTTCTAGGTAACTATGGCAACACTGGTACTACCACTGGGTATGTGGATATGTAAAATAAAACTGTATAAAGTAACTAACATATAACTGTAAAAAGTAAATAATAAAGTAATTTTTCTAAGTAACTGTGGCAACACTGGTACTACCACTGGGTATATGGATACATAAATAGGATGTAAATATTTTTTATTAAAAAAACTGTAAAAAGTAACTGTAAAAAATAACTAATAAAGTAACTTTTCTAAGTAACTGTGTCAATACTAGTACCACCACTGGGCATGTGGATATGTAAATAGGATGCAAATAATTTTTTAAATTAAAATAAACTGTATAAAGTAACTGTCACATGTAACTGTAAAAAGTAACTAATAAAGTAAATTTTCTAGGTAACTGTAGCAACACCGGTACTACCACTGGGTATATGGATACATAAACAGGATGTAAATTTTTTTTTATTAAAAAAACTGTAAAAAGTAACTAATAAAGTAACTTTTCTAAGTAACTGTGGCAATACTAGTACTACCACTGGGCATGTGTAAATAAGATGCAAATAATTTTTAAAATTAAAATAAACTGTATAAAGTAACTGTCACATGTGACTGTAAAAAGTAACTAATAAAGTAACTTTTCTAGGTAACTATGGCAACACTGGTACTGGGTATGTGTATATGTAAATAATTACTTTTTTTTTTTAAATAAAACTGTATAAAGTAACTAACATATAACTGTAAAAAGTAAATAATAAAGTAATTTTTCTAAGTAACTGTGGCAACACTGGTACTACCACTGGGTATATGGATACATAAATAGGATGTAAAGAATTTTTTTTATTTAAAAAAACTGTAAAAAGTAACTGTAAAAAATAACAAAGTAACTTTTCTAAGTAACTGTGGCAATACTAGTACTTCCACTGGGCATTGTGGATATGTAAATAGGATGCAAATAATTTTTTTAATTAAAATAAACTGTATAAAGTAACTGTCACATGTGACTGTAAAAAGTAACTAATAAAGTAACTTTTCTAGGTAACTATGGCAACACTGGTACTGGGTATGTGTATATGTAAATAATTACTTTTTTTTAAAATAAAACTGTATAAAGTAACTAACATATAACTGTAAAAAGTAAATAATAAAGTAATTTTTCTAAGTAACTGTGGCAACACTGGTACTACCACTGGGTATGCGGATATGTAAATGCCTTGTACCTGTAGCCCCGTCCTTTAAAAAAAAAAAAAAAAAAAAAAAAAGTTCCCGATTATTAAAAAATACAATGTTTCTGGTTTTGTTTTTTGTTTGTTTGTTTATTGATGTTGTTCAAATCAATTCAAAGCCTTGCTTGGAAATGTTCTTGTGTCAATCCCTGACTTGAATAAAGGAATCATCAAGTAGCCAAAGATTTAGTGGAGGGACCTGTAATGAAGACATTCTTAGCTCACTGATGTTTCAACTGTAGTATTAGGTAACTCGTTCAGATTAAGCTGCACAGGATGTGGTTTGCAGCTGAAACTGCTGCCATTTTATAGTACTGCACCAGCAGACGTTGTTTTTCCAGAGAGCCATTTCAAGGTTTGCAACCAGTGCAGACCAAAATCACATTCTTACTCAATTTAGATTTTTTTTCTGCATTATAAAATAAAGATGTCTATAAAGGTATAGACGAAAAATAGAATACTGTCAGACAAACACTATTTTGCTTACCCAAAGACCCACCACAGACAATCCAGCGTTTAAATCCCATCATTTAACCCAAAGGTGTGCAAACGTCTTCAGTCTGAGTCCCTTCTGGCTTTATGACACTATAAGGTTGGTGCGGTTGGAGAACCAACCAGCTAAAATCAGATCTATCTCAACTTAGCCTGAGCTCGATCTGAACAAAATGGCAAATGTGAGCAGGAGCCGATCTTGATTATGGCCTCGCTCTCTCTCCTTAACTTATGATTGGACATTTAAAACACCCCGGCCTGCCTGATGCTATCATCCTCCAAAACACAGAGGAAGCAATTTCACAACCGCTCGTGTGCATAAACATTCAGCCATTTCCTGTGTGATGTCTTCACAGTTTACTTCATGTGTTGCTGTGATGTCGTGATGTCAGTCCCCGTGAAGGTGCTCCCGCTGACCGACTATTTCTTCACAACTGTGCATTTAAACCTAATCTGTTGGTTGTTTTGCTTGTGTTAGGAGTGTGTGCTTCGCGTGTTGACCTGTGTCGATATCTGCGAGGTTCTGCATGCTGAGGTTGGACAAACAGCTGCTGACACGGTTGCGGGTCCACATCGTTGGCTGAGAAAAAGACACAAAGACACACAACGTAAAATCACTGAAATGTGTCATTTTAGGTATAATGTTCATTGACCAACGAAGAAGGAAATAAGGGTCCCCTCCCTAAAGACTTTGAAGATATGTGTCAGATTCTCAACTGGGGTCATGATGTCCTACCAAAGTCTTCTCTGGGTTTTTAAAATGACCTTTTTTCAGAAAAACCACTTGTCTTCTGTACTGATGCCTTTACGGTGTCAAATTTCACGCGCAATCATGTTCTCGAGATTTCGTTGTCAATGTAAACAAGTGTTTGCGGGTGGTGAAGTAGACAAGCAACAAGCAACTTGTTTGCAACATTGCGTCATTATGGAGGTGAGCTCAACCAAAATATGTATTTAGGTGTGTAACTAAGATAATCCTGAGTCTTTAATGTGCGTTTTAAAAAAAATAAATAAAAAGGCATGTTGTTGTTAGGGTTGCGTGTCATGAACCTGTTCTTTTCGGGTATTGTTAAGAAATGATTTGATCCATCGACATCAATAGCCTTTTTGCTTAATGATTCCCTTATCGGTCCTCCAGAGCGACCATTGTTTTTGGGGGTGTTTGTCAGGAAAATGATCATTTCTCTACATTGATTACAGATGCTGCAGTGGGTCTGTAATCAAGCGTTTCTACAGCGCAGCTCTACTTTGGACCTTGAACCAGTGAAGCAGTGCTTCGATCTTTGATCTGCTGCTTCATTGGTTCTTTGTTTTATTTTGCTTTATCTTAATTTTTCCCCACTAAAACCCCAAAGAACATATGTCTGTGAGTAATTTTTACCTTTTTTATGTTAAACTTACCTGTTATGGTCTTCTGAAACAGTTAATAGATGTATTTTATTGCTTAAAATCGGGACCGATGCTAACACGTTAGCATGTCTATGGCATTTTCACTGTTAAAGTTAGCATTTAGCTGACCCATTATTAAGCCTCCCTCCCCAGCACGCAAAAGATTCTGGGATACTCTAAAACCATCAATAGGGTTGGGGTTAGGGTTAATAAGTCCTCTATAGGCCTTGATGCCCCTTGATGCTGGTGCTTATCCCAGAATTTCATGGTGTGAAGCAGATCCCTGGATGGAACGCTTGTCTGTCACGGGTTATTTTCACATCTAAGACCGGCACCGGCACCCATTTGCAGATGGGTGGACAATGAAGATGAAGGGGTTTTTTTGTCCAAGGAATGGATGCCAGATCTACATATTGGTAACCCAACTCTTTATCCCACTGAGCTACCTGCTCTACATTAGGGGCTGGTGTTTATTTTATTTTGAATCATAGCAGAAATAAAGCCATCATAAGCCAATCATAGCCGGTGTCTCTATGGGCTAGGATCTATACCCACATGGTTTTTAAATGGTTGCTAATGTATATTTGTACAATGCCACAGTCCCTTGGACGCCACTATGTATGTCGCTGTCTTCTTAGATGTTCTTCTTTGGTTAAGAGGCTCTAGCTGCCTCATGGGAGAGCATAGTGAAGTCAGTTAACACCTATGCAGGTAGTAGATCCTCTAGGTACCCTTCAAATACTACTAAATGCCTATTTACTACCTTTTGCCAACTATATATTAAACTAGTATAAGTTCTTGGACTTTGCAGTAGAGTGTCATCAACTATACGCAAGCAAAATCTGGTGAAAAGCACCTGCACCAATGGACCTCTGGGTCTCTACAGGAATTACTTTAACTTCTACTGTTTATGCACAATACTAAGTAAGTATTAAACAAGTTATTGCTGTCACTACTAACAGAGGCATTAATGATGGGGTGGAACTGAGTGGAGCAGGGTACCTCATCCTCTGGTGAGATGAGAATTTGTCCATCTTCAAGCACACAGTTGCTAATGTCCCATAATGGGACCTCCTGAGAAGGAACCCACTGCAGCCTTGGAAGTTCAATGGGACCAGCTGGTACAGGCTCAGCCTCCCCCACATCTGCTACACAAAGAAGTACATAGAGTCAAACACAGGGAGGCATTGTTTTATCATGCAACATGGCTAAAGAGCTACAGAGAACGATCCTGCTCTGTGATCTCTCTTTACGCAGTTCCATTCAAAATGTGTTCTGCAAAATTCTGCTTTTGATACTGTTGACCATAAAATTTTATTACAGAGATTAGAGCATACCATAGGTATTAAAGGCACTGCGCTGCGGTGGTTTGAATCATATTTATCTAATAGATTACAATTTGTTCATGTAAATGGGGAATCTTCTTCACAGACTAAGGTTAATTATGGAGTTCCACAAGGTTCTGTGCTAGGACCAATTTTATCCACTTTATACATGCTTCCCTTAGGCAGTATTATTAGATGGCATTGCTTAAATTTTCATTGTTATGCAGATGATACCCAGCTTTATCTATCCATGAAGCCAGAGGACACACACCAATTAGCTAAACTGCAGGATTGTCTTACAGACATAAAGACATGGATGACCTCTAATTTCCTGCTTTTAAACTCAGATAAAACTGAAGTTATTGTACTTGGCCCCACAAATCTTAGAAACATGGTGTCTAACCAGATCGTTACTCTGGATGGCATTACCCTGACCTCTAGTAATACTGTGAGAAATCTTGGAGTCATTTTTGATCAGGATATGTCATTCAAAGCGCATATTAAACAAATATGTAGGACTGCTTTTTTGCATTTCCGCAATATCTCTAAAATTAGAAAGGTCTTGTCTCAGAGTGATGCTGAAAAACTAATTCATGCATTTATTTCCTCTAGGCTGGACTATTGTAATTCATTATTATCAGGTTGTCCTAAAAGTTCCCTGAAAAGCCTTCAGTTAATTCAAAATGCTGCAGCTAGAGTACTAACGGGGACTAGAAGGAGAGCGCATATCTCACCCATATTGGCCTCTCTTCATTGGCTTCCTGTTAATTCTAGAATAGAATTTAAAATTCTTCTTCTTACTTATAAGGTTTTGAATAATCAGGTCCCATCTTATCTTAGGGACCTCATAGTACCATATCACCCCAATAGAGTGCTTCGCTCTCAGACTGCAGGCTTACTTGTAGTTCCTAGGGTTTGTAAGAGTAGAATGGGAGGCAGAGCCTTCAGCTTTCAGGCTCCTCTCCTGTGGAACCAGCTCCCAATTCAGATCAGGGAGACAGACACCCTCTCTACTTTTAAGATTAGGCTTAAAACTTTCCTTTTTGCTAAAGCTTATAGTTAGGGCTGGATCAGGTGACCCTGAACCATCCCTTAGTTATGCTGCTATAGACTTAGACTGCTGGGGAGTGTTTCTTTCTCTTTTTGCTCTGTATGCACCACTCTGCATTTAATCATTAGTGATTGATCTCTGCTCCCCTCCACAGCATGTCTTTTTCCTGGTTCTCTCCCTCAGCCCCAACCAGTCCCAGCAGAAGACTGCCCCTCCCTGAGCCTGGTTCTGCTGGAGGTTTCATCCTGTTAAAAGGGAGTTTTTCCTTCCCACTGTCGCCAAGTGCTTGCTCACAGGGGTTCGTTTTGACCATTGGGGTTTTTCCGTAATTATTGTATGGCCTTGCCTTACAATATAAAGCGCCTTGGGGCAACTGTTTGTTGTGATTTGGCGCTATATAAATAAAATTGATTGATTGATTGAAAATAAATATGGAGTAGCCAAAATCATTCATTGAAACATGAGTACTGGTCCATCGTAATTACGGGCACATGGAGGCTGTTATTTGTTTTTCAGTTGTGGTAACTATGACAGGATGGCAGTTATCTTCCTCAATGCTTGGCCACTGCTGGAGCTACAGATGCTATCATCCCCTTTTCATGACACGCAAGGGTGAAGTACGCACATCCTGTCATTCCTCTGGATGTTCTCTTCACTTCCGTCAGCATGTACTTGTGGAATGTTTTAAGTAGACTTTATTAGCCTATATGTCAAACTGATGGTCAAAAATAGCTGAAATAGCTAATCACAGCGGGCAGCACGGTGGTTTAGTGGTTAGCACTGTTGCCTCACAGCAAGATGGTCAGGGGATTGATTCCCACCTGTGGCCCTTCTGTGTGGAGTTTGCATGGGTTCCCTCTGGGTCCGTAAATTGGATCAAAGACCAGAGAGAAGGATCAAAAATAAGGAACACTATCAATGATTCATAAAAAACTGGCAAAATCACAGTTCAGAAATTGAGATCAAAGATCAGTGTTCATATCCAAAACTCAGTGATCAGGATCAAAGCTCAAGAACATGGTAAAAATGAGTAATCGGGCTCAAAGGACCGTACCAGACATGAGTGATTAGGATCAAAGGTGTCTAATTAACTATAGAAGGTCAGCAGTCTCTATCAAAGTTTAGGACTATGATCAAAGGTAAACAATTAAGATGAAAGGTTAGTATTAAGTATTAAAGTTCTGTCATCAGGATCAAAGTGCAGGATTAAATATCAAACATAAGAAACAAAAGTCAGGAACATTATCGGACATTAGCAATTAATGTCAAAGTTCAGTAACTGGATTACAATTTCAGTAATTGGCATCAAATACCAGTAATATTTGATCAATGAACAGCATTAAAATTCATCAACTATCGTCAAAGCTGAGATATTAGGATCAAAGATTAGTAATCAGGAGAAAAGGTCAATGTTCACAATCAAAGATCAGGGTCAATGGTCATTGATTAGTGTCAAAGTTGAGCTATCAAGGTCAAAGATCAATCACAGAAAAGGTCAATGTCGCCATCAAAAATATCAGGATCAAAGGTCATCTATTATGGTTAAAGCTGAGCTACTGAGATCGAAGATCAGTAATCAGGAGAAAGGTCTATCTTCACCATCAAAGATCAGGGCCAAAAGTGTTCAGTTGTGGTCAAAGCTGAGCTATCAGGATCAAAGATCAGTAATGAGAAGAAAAGATCAATGTTCACAATCAAAGACCAGGACCAAAGGCCATTGATTAGGGTCTAAGTTCAGCTATCAGGATCAATTATCAGTAATCAAGAGAAAAGGTCAATATTCAGAATCAAAGATCTGGTTCAGCTGTCATTGACTAGGGTCAGAGTTGAACTATCAAGATCAAAAATCAGTAATCAGGAGAAAACGTTGACGTTCATTATCGAAGATCAGGAGCAAAGGTCATCAAATAGGGTCAAATATCAGCTATCAGGACTTAGAGAAAAACATTTAATTCATCAAAACAAGTGTGCAAATATATTTGAACTCCTGTTCCATCCTGAAAGAAAAACAAAACAAAACAGGTGATAAAGAAATTAAAAGTGTGACTGAGAGATTCTCACTTGTCAGGGAGCTGTTGTGACTCTGCAGCCTGGGCCTCTTCAGTTTCTGGGACACGTTCCTCAGGTACTTTTTGAACAGTGCCCCTCCACCTCCTCTCTGTGAAGGCTGAGTGGAGGAGACCCCTGACGCCTCCACAGCGGCTGAGGCTGGAGCAGCACTATTAGACAGAGACAGGGCAGCGAGCAGCGTCCCTGGGGGCTCAGACAGGGCCCGTCTGAATGGATTCTTACGTGTTCCAGTGTTTTTAGCTGCTTCTCCACCTCGCCCAGTACTGGAAGACTTATCTCCAGATTCTTCACTCAGTGCTTTACGCCAGCTTTGCATCTTGCTCCACTTGGAGGTTGTGGATTTCTGGACCTTATCAGGTACCGATGTTGAAGAACCCGTTCCTTCTTCTTCTTTCACCTGTTCGAGTGCTGCCTTGGAGCCAACATGCCACTTGTAGGTGTCGAGAGGGTCATTGTTCTCAGGCGGGTGACCCTTATCGTTCTCCAGAAGAGATTCTTTTTCCTTCTCAGCTGAATTCGGTTCCTCTGGCGATTGTTGAGGTTCGCTCTCTTTTTCCTCGCTACCCATGTCCGTTTTTTACTATTAAGATGATACTTTCAGAATTTTACCTTCATAGTAGATGTTTCCCCTTTCCCCTGCTGATGTGCTACCTTGAGAACAGCCTGATGTTTTAAGTAGGATCTCGTCTTCTACAACTGGGTTGGAACTCTGCGTCTCTCGTTTCCTGTCTTGCAAAAACGTTATCCGCCAGTAAAAAAAAACAAGCCTCGCTGCAGTGTCTGTGTTTGCACCTCTGCAGTGTCAGACGTGTCCTCTCACATACTGGTTCTTTGCTTCCTCATGCAGTGACGGCAGAAGTTATGTACAGAAATCACGTTTTCTTTTTTTTCTTTTTTTTCCTTTTTCACTTGATACTTCTGTTTGTTTTTGCTTCCTGTTCTGCTTTTATGCCTTTTTCTTAGGTTTCCCACCAAATGGCCTCTTCAGGTGGAACACTGTGAAGAAAAAAGCTTTGTCTTTACTTTAAAAACTGAAGGATACACATTTGATGTAGCTTATTAGATTCTACATTCAGTGCGTTAATTTTTTCTTTGGCCGTTGAGTCTCGGTCCTGGTATGAGTATGAGAGCTGTGGTTTAGCTGTCGGCACAGCTGCAATTCAAGTCATTACTCCTATTATATCTCCTGAGTGACACAATTATGTTCATCAGCGCATTGAATTATAAATCAAGTTTTCAAACAATTGAAATAAATGTTGATGAAGGTCATTCACGTGGGAGATATCTAGATATCTTCTTTAGGCTGAACAGGTCTAAAGAAGATTAGATTTGATTAGATTATGTAGGAGATTTTATTGACTGGCAGATCCCCTCCCGGTAATTTTATGTGTTGAGCAAACTTGAAGACTCAGAGACTGACAAGGCACGGACTTCAAAAACCAGATGTTGTACTGAAAAAAATGAACAGAGTCATTACGACAGCGATGGACTCTTGCAGCAAACGTCGCACCCCCCCCCCCCCCCCCCGAGTTACATACAAGACCCCTGACATAGCGCCCTGCCTACATTTTTAAGCCTGTGCTCGACTGGCCCCCAGGTGGGTGAGTCTTGCCCTATAGCGTGGATCAGTGCAGTTATGTGATTTGGATGGAGAGTGTTGCATTTGACATTTGTATGAGGGTGACATGCTTGTGTAGTTTATCAAGTCAAGTTCTGCATTATAATTTTACATGACAGATGCAAAAATTGCTCAGAAGATGATAAACACATGAAACTTTGGCAAAGACATTCACAACAATATTCTTTCAGAGGCATAGCCAGAGTAAAATTAATTACACAGCAATGGTCACTCTGCAACATATTTTCATAATCAGCCTGAGGATGCCTACCTACAATTTTTTTTCTAACCAGTAATATTTGTGTTTCATATGCATGACAATAAACTTCATATTAGCATTAATTTAAAGTCACTGATAATATGCAAGGGCACCAGGTGTCAGCTCTCCCTCCTACCAAGGCGGCCGGCCCTGAAGCAACATCTCTGGAGAGTAGTGTTGCAAGGTGGACACCACTGGGGACGTACTGCCATGCCATATTGTCCGTTGCCATCTCCTACTTGTCCAGAACAGTGGAGACCCCGTAGAACAACCTTCCCAGAATCCAGTGCATACTGCCTGGGAGCTGCTGACGTGTGCATGTTGGAGCAGGTGGAGAGACTTACATGGAAGATTGTGACAATGTCTGAACTGACTGTATGTATTAGCTGCTGCCTGGTAACAAAACAAATTTATTTATTTATTTATTTTGTATTCTGTTGACACCAGTCAACAGAAAACCATGTCTTCAGAAAGTTTTGATGTTCTATAACTTAGCACCATCCATTTTTTTTAATGGAATAGATAGCATCTAATACGACAGAGTTTTAGGGCCACATTGAATTTCTTTTTTTTTTGGACTTCGAGAATAAAGTTGTAATATTACAAGAATAAAGTCGTAATTTTACGAGAAAAAAGTCGTAATATTGCAAGAAAAAAGTCGAAATATTATATTATGACTTTATTCTCGTAATATTACAACTTTATTCTCATAAAATCACGACTTTTTTCTCGTAAAATTACAACTTTATTCTTGTAATATTATGACTTTATTCTCAAAGTCTTAAAATTACGACTTTATTCTCGTAATATTATGACTTTATTCTCGAAGTCTAAAAAAAAGAAATTAAATGTGGCCCTCAAACACCGTTGTACTCTATTAACTCATTGTTTGAGTAAATGCATTTCCCAGCAACCTTTGATAAAGAATCAGGATAGTTTGGACAGTAACTGTGCCAAATTTCATGCTTTTATCCCTGACTGAGCAGTTCTGGCTTTGTTTTACATCTATTGCCTCAAGACTATTCGGACACAACTCCATCACTTTGAGCAGGTGGGATCAGTTAATCAGTGAAATCACCTGGGGGAGTGTGTGGTTGCAAAGAAAACCTGCACCCTCTTGTCCCTTTCTGGAATCAGTTTGAGACCTCTTGTCCCTTTCTGGAATACTTTGGACACCACTGTTGTAGAGGAATCTTCTAAATTAAGATTTACATCTAAGTGCTCTAACAGTAGCTGACACAAGTCATCAATAAAATATTAATGTGCATGCTGAAAAATATGCAAGCAAAATTTTGCACCTGCTTTGTACAACATTGGGTTTGACATGCTGTCTGTATAGTGTTTTGTCTGATCAGTATGTAAAGGAGTCTCCCCCCCCCCCCCCCCCCCCCCCGACACATATACACACACACACACTTTTTGTTACTGTTGCTTTAAATGGATAGGATCCGCTCTCTTATGAAATAAAAAATGGGCATCATTGCTTTAAATGTTTGACATCAAGTCATGCAAATTATTTCTTTGTGATTCAGCAGTAACACTGTATGAGTGAAGTGACGGCGTCGCAGGCGTCAGCTCATGCTCGCTTTATGGTAGAGTGTATGTCATAATTTCCCCCGGCCTCAGCTCTGGATACTGTTTTTAACTTGTGTCGTGTTTTATTTCCCACTAGATGACGTCCTTAGTTTCTAGCCACAGCTGATTCTAATTACCCATGAGACTGTTTATACTCTGAGCATCTGTTAGTTGATCGCCAGATACTTTTGCGATCTTAGATCCAGAGACGTGCATGTTTTTTCTGTCTGTGCCTTGCTTTCCACGTTTTTGCCTCGCCAGCTTCCAGCCTTGTTGAAGGTGAAGATAGAATGAAGATAGATAGAATGGGGAAATTTAGCCTTACTGCTGACCCTGAACGTGTCTTCCAGCCGTGGGCTCATGTTGCTGAAGCTTCCTACAGCTTATACTCAGGTAAAGCAGGTCTCTCCCTCTAATTCCAGCATTAGAGCGAACTGTCTTTTCCTACTGTTCCAGGCAATCCCAGTACAGCTTCCAAGCAGACCTGGACCCTGGTACTAATACCTGCACCGCAACGTCAATTTGGGAACTCCTCTTCCCCCAGTGTGGTGCGTTCGTTGACTAAACGCCAGTTAAGTTCCCCTCGTCTCTGTGAGATCCCATTCTCACTAAATTCCTGTTGTGACTGTGCTATGATAAAGAACTATTTCAAGAACTCTGTCTACAACTAAGAACTGCACAAACTCCGATATCAAACAACTGAGAACTCTGCCCACCTGTATCAAGTCCTACTTAACTGGAACTGCGCTTCAAAGCACAGCACTTGACCTCTGACCTCTGGATACAACTTATGAACTGTGAACATTTTGCTTAACAGTGAACTGCAGCTCCCTAATTTCACCGCTAGAGGGTGGGCCACTCTCCATACGGCAGGCACGCCAGTGCAGCATAATCATTTATTTATTACAAATAAATCAGATTTTCCTTTGTACTCCTCTCCAAGTCCAGCTCCCTGCGTTTGGGTCCATAGTCTGAAACGGTTTGGTTCCATTCAACCCCATAACCATAACAGTGTAGCCCAACAACTGGCCTGAATTAGGCCAGACACCTATCTCTCTCTCTCTCTCCTAGCCTGTGATTGGTTGGCGGCTGAGATGCTGACCTCAGCGTTGGTCAGCCTCACTTTGGTCAAGTTTGGGGGTGTAGCGTGAGCACTGCTCTCCTATTGGTTGTTTAAGAGTGGGAATTCCTACTCCTAAATGTCAGCCAGTATCTGGCCTAATTCAGGCCAGTTGTCGGGCTAGGTAAAGCCGAAACCGGAAATACGAAATGTTAAAATCTTCCTGGAGCGATAATAGAGGAGATCTCATGGTAATAGAGGAGATCTCGTGTGAATTCAGTGGACAGTCAACACTGAAACCGGAAACGCTAACCTGGGTTAGTGGACTATATAGCCTGTAAATTACATGTAAAAATCACTCCTCCAATCACAACACACACACAAAAAAAAAATCAGATATCTTGCATCTTTTTTGTACAACTACCTTGGGATGGAAGGCAAAATCAGGGGCCCTGGTTTCAGTACCAAATGATGGACATCACAAGGAGCTTTGGTTACGTGCTTCTGCAACAGTTTTTTCATTATTATACAGAAAAAGTCTGCAGAAACCATATGACCCTTGATGGTTAAGTGTTTCTTCTACAATTTCATTTTGTAACTCTAAATTATACTGAAAAAATCTGAAGGACCTAAATGACACAGTGAGGTGGTGAGGAGCTTTGCTTGAATTGTAAATGTAGTCGTTTTTTAACTGTGTGCCCTCCTTTGACTGAGTTTGTGTAAGATAACCGTTCATGCTTAGATCACATCAGTGTCCTTTTGTTTCCTGTCTCTTGTCCAGTCTGTGTCTTGCTGTTGTAGCAGTTAGTGACCCTTATGTAATGTAGTCTGTTGGTGTATTGTAAGCTTCTGTGATGTTTGTGTGTTTTTACTGTAAATTGTTTGTTAATTTTTAGTCTGTCAGGGACTACAGATGGAGCCCATGGCTATAATCTGACATATTTACACTTTATGTGTTCATCATTGTGTGTTGTCCTTTTTAAATAAATAAATGAAAATGAAATCATTAATGTCGGCAACATGAAATATATTACCTGGTTCTGTGTGGTTGCAGCATTTGATCAATTAACAGGCAGTGAGGATACATGGCACCAGAAGTGGGTGGACCCACAATGCAGACTCCCAAATCAGGCGTAGGAGTAAAAAAAAAGTTGAAGTCTTTATTTAGGGCCAAGGTACGGTACACAGGGTATCAGTCAGCGGAGCAACGGTACAGACAGGGCAAGGAAAAAACGCAGTCATAATCAAGCAGGGTCCAAAGGCACGAGCAAACACAGATATCAGGGCAGAGGCAAAAAGGGCGCGGTCAAAAATACAGAGCAGGATTCGGAAACACAGCAAGACAAAACAGGACTGATGCAAGAGCTGGTAAGTGTACAATGACAACAAACTGGCAAGGGAGTGGTGCCTGAGAACTGTTTAAATAAACAGGTGGGTGACTGGATAACAAGGTGCACCTGCAGGAGAACATTCTAGACAGGGGGCGTGCCCGAAGGACAAAGACAGTGCAAGGTGCAAGATAGTGAGGTGGAGAAACACAAAGTGGAGTGATGTAAGCCACAATGACACGTGAGCAAGTGCAAAGACTGTGAGTGGATGGAACCACTAAACAGAAGAAATCACAGTGAGAGATGAAGACACAAGAACAGGGGCAGGGGCATGGAGTGACAACACAATCAAACGGAGTGAGGAAAAACTGTGAAAAAGATAAATCAGAAACCAAGGACAGAATACAATACTAATAGGCAAAGACTCACACTAAGTTTAAACCTAAGAACTGAAAAGGGAACAATAAGAAAATAAACACTAAGACAAAACTAGACTGGAACTGACTAAGACTAAGAAAACAAAGTGGCTAAACAACTATCAGTAAAACAGAGACTAGATAATTAACAGAAAACAAAACTCGATACAACAGCATAACTGATAATATCACAAATGATAAAAACAAGATAACCAAGTGATAAACTAATGATAAACAATGAAAACACAGACTGGCAGGACAAAATAAGAACGGGACTGAATCATGGCTAAAGTATGAAAAGTAATAAAGATACAAAAGTGGCAACACAAAACAGAGAATAAACATGTGACAAAATAAAACACTAATAAATCAAGGCCAGGGCAGATGGTGGGTAAAAGAAAGGGGAAAAATAAAACCATAACCCAGATCACGGCTGAAACCTGACATCAATTCTGTCTAAACTTTAGCCCTGTGACAGGCCAGTGGCCTCTCAAGGCTTTTACCCAGTGACAACTGGGATAGGCTCCATCCTTTTGCGACCCTTAACAGAAAATGAATGAATGTCTAAACTTTAACCACTTTATCCATAACTTACACACAATAGGTGTATCTTTAACCAGTTCCTTAGATTAGCCATTTTGATTATTCCCAATATATATATAAGGATTTGACCCAGATTTTACCTTGGTCGGTGACCTTACCTTTTAACTAATTTTTCTCCAAATTATATCATTGTGTCCTTGACTGACCCTCAGTCATTCCACCATGTTTGATCCAAATAGAGATTGGCACAGAGCATTAAATGGTAAATGGACTACATTTATATAGCGCTTTTCCATCTCCATCAGATGCTCAAAGCGCTTTACACATCAATGCCTCACATTCACCCCGATGTGAGGCTGCTGCTATGCAAGGCGCCCACTACACACCGGGACGAACTAGGGCATTAAGGACCTTGCCCAAGGGCCCTTAGTGATTTTCCGGTCAGGCTGGGATTTGAACCGAGGATCCTCTGGTCTCAAGCCCAAGCCTTAACTGCTTGCCCACCACCCCTGCGCTGAGTACATAAGTCCCTTTGGCTACTCCCTTGTTTTCACTCGGGCTCGCCACAGCAGATTTTGGATCATTAGTTCAGAAATGTGTTCATGATAAAACAAGCATTGATGTCATGGTCTGCCTCCAGAGCCTATTAACACCTGCTGCGCCTCACCGCTCATCACAACGGTGCACCTGTCGTGTTTGAGCGGCTGATGAGCGGCAGGCTATTTAAACCCAGAATTTCAGTTCACCTGTTGCCGGATACTTCCCCAGCTTCCAGATCCTTCCAGATGCTTCCAGGCACTTCCAACCCTGGCCATGCTCCATGAAGCCTGAGACTCCTGACCTTGACCTCGTCTTCCTGCTGCTCCTATGTGCTAAGATGACGGAGCTTCCCACAGCTAAAGTCAAGGTAACCTGGCCAGCTCTCTAATTCCTGTATTAGAGCAAACTGTCTTTCTTGGTGTTCCAGACACTATCCTGTGCAGCTTCCACGCTGCCCTGGTTCCTGGCTCCCAACTACCTGCACAGCAACGTCACTTTGGAACGCTACAGCTCTCAGCTCACAGCGTGCTGCTCTGCTCTGCCTCCAGTTAAGTTCCTTCATGTCTCAGTGGGATTCTGGTCTCACTCATTCCTGCCTGTGTCTGTGCATGTCTAAGAACTGTTCCAAGAACTGCTCCCAAGAACTGTATGAACTCTTTGATTGAACTGCTAAGAACTTTCCAAGCCGTCAAGTCCTGCTTAACTGGACTGTGTCACAGATGTGCGGTACTTGACCTCTGACCTGAGAAGATAATTCATGAACTGTGAACTATTCCTGACCTGTAAACCTTATTTCCGAAACGGAGAACATTATTTTCAGAACGCTGAACCCTTATGTTTTAAGCCGCCTGCAAACAGTGACTTGTTGAAGGCATCCTGTGTTACGAGTGCAATCACTCACCATCTTTCTCCTCCATTCTCCTAGTTCCTGGTCTCGGCTTTGTGTATCCCACCTGGTCCTTGGTCCTGAACCATTCAAAATTTCAGTTTGTTTGCAAGACTGGCTCAGGAACCTGCAGCTCCCGATTTTCCACCGTCACAAGCGGGCTGACATTCCACTCTGCAGGCACCCCCAGCGCAGCATTATTATTTTCTTCTTTGTAAATAAAAGTCTTTTTATTCACTACCCGCTCTGTTCCTTGCTCCCAGCATTTTGGTCCATAGCCTGAACCGGTCGCGTCCCATCCAGACCTTTAATCATAACAATTTATGCATCTTTTTTCTAAACAGAATTTCTTTTGTCTCACTGTATTACAAATTTAAATATTTTTAATAATCCATAATAGGCAGAGGTGAGGCCAAGTGGTTAGTGTACTCAGTTTCAGTGTGGAAGGTTCCAGTTAAAACTCTACCCCTTCCATATTTCTCCATGTAATGTGGAGGTGCATCAGGAAATGCATCCAGTGTAGAATTTGTGCATGCCAAATCAACATGCAGATCCAAACTGGATCTGCTGTGGCAACCTTGAGTGAAAACAAGTGGAACAGCTGAAAAATTGTACTTTTTATGAATAAAGCGAGTACGACGGCATTTTAGGGCCACATTGAATTTCTTTTTTTTTTTTTTTTAGACTTCGAGAATAAAGTCATAATATTACGAAAATAAAGTCGTAATTTTACGAGAAAAAAGTTGTAATTTTATGAGAATAAAGTCATAACATTCTGACAATAAAGTCATAATATAATGTTTCAGCTTTTTTCTTGTAATATTACGACTTTTTTCTTGTAAAATTACGACTTTATTCTCGTAACATTGTGACTTTTTTCTACAATTTTATGACTTTATTCTCATAAAATTATAACTTTTCCTCATAATATTATGACTTTATTCTCAAAGTCCAAAAAAAAAGAAAAAAAAAAAGAAATTCAATGTGGCCCTAAAACTCTGTCATAAAATTCAATGAAAATATTGAATTGATGATTGCTAGTAAATGTTACTTGAGTCTTTTAGAAAAACTAATATATAAAATTTACTTAAGATTTGTCCTTGTAAAATTTACTTGGAGTTTCTGAGTGAAAAAAAAACTTTCCTAGGTTTTTTCAAGTAAATATCACTACAAATTTTTTTCAGTGTAAAACAAAGTCTAGCTTCACCCTTAATTTGGAGACCAAGTGTTTAAAATGAACTTTAAAAGAGAGCTCTATGTCAATAGTCAGTCCCAAATACTTGTAGCTGCTGACTAGCTCAAGAACATTACCTCAGGCAGTTTTGATTGATGGGATGTTCTCCAAGGAAACAGGTGATTTAGATTAAAAACATTAATTTGGATTTTTCTGCATTCAAGACTATTTTGAATTTCTCCAGATGGTTCTGCACCACATCAAAAGCGGACTGCAACAATTCAAATGCCTTTGTCACTCTGTTTGAGCAGCAATAGATTACGGTGTCATCAGCATACAGATGGTAGAAGGTGTTTGATAGGTTTGTACACAAATCAGTATTATAAAGTATGAACAAGATAGGTCCTGAGACTGAGCCTTGAGGAGGTGAATTGGAAACTTTAAATTGTCCATAGGTGTGGGTGTAATTGAGTGTTTGTCTATATGTGGCCCTGCGACAGACTGCCATCCTGTCCAGGTTGTACTCCGCCTTACGCCCTATGACTGCTGGGATAGGCTCCAGCCCCCCCCCCCCCCCCCCACCCCATGACTCATAATTGGAATAAGCGGTTGAGGATGAGTGAGTTTTCATGTCATCTTGATGAAATTAAGTGGAGTCTCAATAAGGGGAAACAAATATTTTATGTAGATTTCAATCAATTTCATAAAAACTAATATACTGATATTTATGAAAATGCTACATATTCCATGAAAGACAATCAGTTAGAGAAATATCACTGAAATCTGGATGTATTAGAATAAAATTTCCACAGTAGTGAGATTAAGAAAATTGTGTACTTTTTAATCATTGCCCAGTAGAGGGCACTGCACATCTAAATCATCATTTACAGTTCACAGGTCAGAGCAACCTTCCATATAACATGATAAATAAGGACAATAAGCAGTCTTTAAATCATCAGCAAACATGAAAATAAGAGTTGTGTGAAAAGGGTGATAGCATGAGGTGAACCACATTTCAGTTTAAAACAAGCAGTTCCTTTCCATTTATAACCATTCAAGTCATAAGAAGTATTTTCTTCTGTACCACTTTAGTTTTGTTACCTCACATTAAAATGAGGGATTCACAATCTTATATCAACAATATAATCAAATTGGTCCTTGTCTGGAAACAATGTATGGTTTCGATCCAGGCGAGTTAAAATACAGACACAATTTCATTATGCACTTTCAGTGGGTGGCTTCATCGAAGATGACTCACAGGGGCTCCAATCCTTGAATGGCATGCTGGGAAATGATGTCATTTGAGGGTTGAACAGCTGCTATGCATCATACTCTACTGTTAGCATCATGGCCCAAAAGAAATACAATCAATCTTCTATTACGAAAGTGACGGAAAACTATGTAAAACTGAAGCAGAAACAAAGCAACGGACACAGTGAGCAAACATATGTGACCAGAGAACCTGTTTGGAAGATATCAGCAAAAAAGAAAAAAAAACAACCCTGGTTTTTGAAAGTTTTGCTGGATATTTGCTGGACAGGTCAGATAACACTTACAGAGGTCTGGTGTTACCATTTTTAAAAAAAATATTACAGCATTTTTACTTGGTTTGTCAAAATAAATCCTTGGGGAGACTAACATTCATCACAGTTGAATTTCATGTGTTTTTCCAAGTTCTCCATATGTTGGAAATTCTGAGTTCTGAGTTTCTATTGAATGCAGCACAAAATTTGAACTTTGTACATGATGCCGTGTATCTGAGTCCAAAGCTGGATGTCATACTTAGTACAGAACCTCTGCCTTTAGCTGACTGAACAGCTCAGCTAATAAGCTAATTGATTTACTTTCTGTTGAATTTTCAGTTATTTTTATGATAATCTTGACTTTGGATCAAAGCCGTGACATATATGATGATTCACATATACCGTTTTATTGATAAGTAATGAAAAATGTGTGTTTAGGTGGATTCATAACTGATTACATATTCTTGGGTTAGATATTATAAATCAGAAATACACTGCATAATAATAATGGCCAATGGGCAAAAACTTTGGTTGAAAAGATCCTGGATATGATCCTGAACTCCATCTGGAACTGCAGATGCAGGTGGTCCCCCCAGCACGTTGGAGGGGTTGGTGGTGGGTTTGACACTTGAACTACTTGACAGGCAACAATGGCCTCTCGTGGCCACCAAGACCCTATGATTAGCCATAACGCTTCACAACCAACTTGATAGGCATGGCTGTCTTTATTTTTTGGCATGTCATTGTGCATGTTACAATATGCCAACATGGCATAAAATAGAAGCTTTGGTGGTCTTCACCTGTGCCTACCAAAGCTCAAAATTCCTGAGCTGACTATGTAATAGTTTTCTGGAATTAATGATGCAAATTCTGTGAACCTCCTGACTCACTGATTGACTCTATTAATCCTAGTACAGCTCAGAAACAAAAGAGAAACCTGCAGGATGAGCATTACTCTGCTGTATCATTCTTTCAGAGAAATTATAAAAGAAAATAATTTGAATCCACAACATCAACTGATCAAATGTTGTCATAGTTTGCATTTTAATATTAATTTAATCTTTATTTAACCAGGTTAGTCCCACTGAGATCAAGATCTCTTTTGCAAGCGAGACTTGAGCAATTATAAAGTTTCCATAACTGTGGGAGAAAACCCATGCAAACACAGGGAGAACATGCAAACCCCACACAGAAAGGCCACAGGTAGGAATTGATCCCATGACCTTCTTCCTGTAAGGCAACCGTGCTAACTAGAGGTGGGCGGATCGATCCTAATATCGATAATATCGATATCAATGCTGGTATTGATATTGAACGATCCTCGTGTAAAAAGATCGATACTCAAGCTTTTTTTCTCTCCCGCATGCACTGACTGCTGCGCACGCAGATTCAAAGTCTACTCTCTCTCTGTAAGAGCAGCGCTGCGCTGTGTTATACAACACGAAGCAGTGCACCCTTGTATTGTGGTTTGTCAGCCCTCTACCTCAGGAGATTTTGTTTTAAGTTGTGTTGTGATTTTTTTTTAAACAAAAATGTTGATTGTGATAATAAAGTATTTTGTTGTTACGTACAATGTTTGGCGAAATTCTATCCTAGGTCTTTTGGATCCTTTGGATTTATGAAGCTTAAATATGAAAAAGTATTGGTATCGGTATCGATATCAGCGATACTGGGCCTGTATTTACTTGTTATCGGATCAATACCAAAATTCCTGGTATCGCCCACCTCTAGTGCTAACCACTATACAAAGCGAACATTTTCTTCTTGTCATGGCTACTCCCGTTAGGGGTCACCACAGAAGATTAACGATTCTTTTTCTGATGCAACACTACTCATTTATCTGGGCTTGGGACCAGCACTCAATGCACTGGCTGCACACCCCACCTGGCTGAGTTAATATTATGCAAAGCAAACAAATCAAGTAAATTAGAAATAAAATAAATCCAGTTTTGTATCCTTCTTGTTCCAAATAATGAGTAATAAGTAAATGCTGACACAGCTGATAATATATACGTTAAAAACTAAACTGAAAATACATAATAAAAAAGGTTTGAGAGCACCAATAAGCAGAGAAAGTTAACTCCCCCTTCTCTTTAACCACCTTGTTATGCTAACTGCAGACCATTCACCCTACTGAGGTTTCAAATCCCACAAAATCTTTTAAAATCTCGTAGAATTTGCTGCAATGCATTGAGAAATGCATTGAGACGGTCTGTTAAGGCTACAATTTAACCACTGTACACGGACAACAGCATTAACATCGCAACATAAAACTCTTTGTATATTGTGTGTTGTGAAAGTGTAGGAACACGGACCCACAACAGGGGGCGCAATGAACGGACAATGGAGAGAGTAAATAACAAGATTTACTACAGAAACCAGCACGAGTAATACAACAAACACAATTTGGGGTCGAATCCGTTGGTGTCGTGTGGGCAGGCTCGAAGGTAGGAGACGTCTGTCTCAGTCGAACCGGAACCACCCAGATCTCCTCTGCCACCGAACCCTGGAAATACTGGAACCGCCAAGTCCCGAATTCCCAGGTGGCCACTGCCTCCGCTCGTCGGATCCGGTACTGCTGGCAGGAGAGAGCAACAACACACAGGAGTGGATGAACGCACCCCGTAACAGAGAGGGGAGAAGCCGCCTCCACCTCTTGGCAAGAATAGCAGGAAGGTGAGTACTTATCCCAAAATGAGGTGTTTAGTAGTCACCAGTCCTGAAAACAAGGTTTTAGTTGATAATGCAATGTGTACCTGCAGAGAATACTACCTTGGTCTTAGGCGATATCTCGGCACTGAGGTGGAGACGCCGTCCTCCTGATATACCTTGGTGCTGAGTAGAACAGCTGTGTCCGGTGATGGGTGACAGCTGTCACCCAGGCTACTCCCATGATGCGGCAGCGCCCTCTGGTGCCTGGAGCCCGCACTCCAGGCAGGGCGCCCTCTGGTGGTGGTGGGCCAGCAGTACCTCCTCTTCAGCGGCCCACACAACAGGACCCCCCCCTCAACGGGCGCCTCCTGGCGCACGACCGGGCTTGTCCGGGTGGCGTCGGTAGAAGTCGGCCAGGAGGGCCGGGTCCAGGATGAAGCCCTTCCTCACCCAGGAGCGCTCCTCGGGGCCGTACCCCTCCCAGTCCACCAGATACTGAAAACCCCGGCCCATCCGACGGACGTCAAGGAGCCGGCGGACAGTCCAAGCCGGTGCTCCGTCGATGATCCGGGCAGGAGGCGGCGCCGGACCCGGGGTGCAGAGGGGTGAGGTGTGAAGAGGCTTGATCCGGGAAACATGGAAGACTGGATGGATCCGCAGTGAGGCCGGAAGCTGGAGCCTCACTGCGGCGGGGTTGATGACCTTGAGGATCTTATAAGGTCCGATGTACCGGTCTTGCAGTTTGGGCGAATCAACCTGTAGGGGAACGTCCTTCGTGGACAACCAGACCTCCTGCCCAGGACGATACTTGGGGGCCGGGGCTCGCCGCCGGTCTGCATGTCTCTTCGCCCTCGTCCGGGCCTGCAACAAGGCAGAGCGAGCGGCCCGCCACACCCGACGGCACTTCCGTAGGTGGGCCTGGACCGAGGGCACACCGACCTCTCCCTCTACCACCGGAAACAAGGGGGGCTGATACCCCAAGCACACCTCAAACGGGGAGAGGCCGGTGGCTGATGACACTTGGCTGTTGTGGGCGTACTCGATCCAGGCCAGGTGGGTACTCCAGGCCGTCGGGTGCGCGGCTGTCACACAGCGAAGTGTCTGCTCCAGTTCTTGATTCACCCGCTCTGCCTGCCCGTTGGTCTGGGGGTGGTACCCAGACGAGAGGCTGACCGTGGCCCCCAGTTCCCGGCAGAAGCTCCTCCAGACATGTGAGGTGAACTGGGGACCGCGATCGGAGACGATGTCTGATGGTATGCCATGCAGACGGACGACGTGGTGGACCAGGAGGTCCGCTGTCTCCTGGGCCGTAGGGAGCTTCGGGAGGGCCACGAAGTGGGCCGCCTTGGAGAAACGGTCCACTATCGTGAAGACGACGGTGTTTCCCTGGGACGGCGGGAGACCCGTGACGAAGTCCAGGCCGATGTGGGACCAGGGGCGATGAGGCACGGGCAATGGCTGTAGCTGCCCTGAGGTCTTCCTATGATCGGCCTTGCCCCTGGCGCAGGTGGTACAGGCCTGGACGTAGTCCCGGACGTCGGTCTCCAGGGATGCCCACCAGAAGCGTTGCCGGACGACTGCCACGGTCCTTCGCACCCCTGGGTGACAGGAGAGCTTAGAACCGTGACAGAAGTCCAGGACTGCAGCTCTAGCCTCTGGTGGGACGTATAGTCTGTTTTTTGGTCCGTTTCCGGGGTCCGGGACGGTCTTCTCTACGTCCCAGGTGAGGGCGGCCACGATAGCGGACTCCGGGATGATGGGATCCGGGGGATCCGACGGTTCCGTTTTGACCTCATCTTCGTGCACCCGGGACAATGCATCCGATCTCTGATTCTTGGTCCCGGGACGGTAGGTAATCCGGAAGTCAAAACGGCCAAAGAACAGTGACCAGCGGGCTTGCCTGGGGTTCAGACGCTTGGCGGTTCTGATGTACTCCAGGTTCCGATGGTCAGTGAAAACCGTGAATGGCACGGCTGTTCCCTCCAACAGATGTCTCCACTCTTCGAGGGCCTCTTTCACAGCAAGGAGTTCCCGATTGCCGACGTCATAATTCCGTTCAGCGGGGGTCAACCTGCGAGAAAAATAGGCACACGGGTGAAGGACCTTATCGGTCTTCCCGCTCTGGGAGAGCACCGCTCCTATCCCTGAGTCCGAGGCATCCACTTCAACCACTAACTGGCGGCTAGGATCGGGCTGCACCAGAACTGGTGCAGACGAGAAGCGCCGTTTCAACTCCTTGAACGCGGCCTCGCACCGGTCCGACCAGGTGAAGGGAACTTTTGGAGAGGTCAGGGCTGTCAGGGGGCTAACTACCTGACTGTAGCCCTTAATGAACCTCCTATAAAAATTAGCAAAACCGAGGAACTGTTGCAGCTTCCTACGGCTTGTAGGTTGGGGCCAATCTCTCACCGCCGCAACCTTGGCCGGGTCCGGGGCGACGGAGTTAGAGGAGATGATAAACCCCAGGAAGGACAAAGAAGTGCGGTGGAACTCACACTTCTCGCCCTTCACAAACAGGCGGTTCTCCAACAACCGCTGCAGGACCTGACGGACATGCCGGACATGAGTCTCAGGATCCGGGGAAAAGATGAGTATATCGTCCAGATACACGAAGACGAACCGGTGCAGGAAGTCCCGCAGGACATCGTTTACCAATGCTTGGAAGGTCGCGGGAGCGTTAGTGAGACCGAACGGCATGACCAGGTACTCAAAATGGCCCAACGGGGTGTTAAATGCCGTCTTCCATTCGTCTCCCTTCCGGATCCGAACCAAATGATAGGCATTCCTAAGATCAAGTTTGGTGAAGATATTGGCTCCATGCAAGGGGGTGAACACCGAATCCAACAGGGGCAACGGGTATCGATTGCGAACCGTGATTTCGTTCAACCCCCTATAATCAATGCATGGACGAAGCCCGCCATCCTTTTTACCCACAAAAAAGAAACCAGCACCCATCGGAGAGGTGGAATTCCGGATCAACCCGGCAGCTAATGAGTCCCGGATGTAGGTCTCCATTGATTCACGCTCCGGCCGTGAGAGGTTGTACAGCCTACTGGACGGAAACTCACTGCCTGGAACCAAATCAATGGCACAATCGTATGGGCGGTGAGGAGGAAGCGTGAGAGCCAGATCCTTGCTGAACACATCAGCGAGGTCACGGTACTCCGCTGGCACCGCCTTCAGATTGGGCGGGACTCGGACCTCCTCCTTAGCTTGGGAGCCGGGAGGAACCGAGGAACCTAGACACTCCCGATGGCAGGTTTCGCTCCACTGAACCACCACCCCGGACGGCCAATCAATCCGGGGATTGTGCTTTAGCATCCATGGAAACCCTAAAACCACACGGGAGGTGGCCTGAGTCACGAAGAACTCGATCACCTCCCGGTGGTTACCTGACACCACCAGAGTTACTGGAGGTGTCTTATGTGTGATTGGTGGGAGTAGGGAGCCATCTAGCGCCCGAACCTGCACAGGCGAGGTAAGAGCCACCAGAGGGAGCCCTATCTCCCTGGCCCATCTACTGTCAAGCAGATTCCCCTCAGAGCCCGTGTCCACCAGTGCTGGGGCCTTCAGGGTTGAATCCTCATAAAGGATCGTGACTGGGAGTCGTGTAGCAATGTGGGTGTGTCCCACGTGAATGTTTTGGCCCACCCCTGGCCCAGTCTCTAGGGGCGGGCGTTGGAGTTTAACCGCTCGGGGCAGTCGTTTGCCATGTGCTCACTCGAGCCACAAACATAACAAGCTCCGTGGGCCCGCCTCCTTTGTGCTCCAGGTGCCCTAAATGTTGCCCTGCTCGTGTCCATAGCTTCGTCAGCAGGGGGAGCCATAGGCGCACGGAGCGCAGGAACAGAGGAGCGTGGGGAGGGCGGAGCTCGATCGGACCCGGAAGGGAGAGGGACGACGCGTGCTTGGCCACGCCCTTCGCCTCGTTCCCGACGGCGTTCTTCTAACCGGTTGTCGAGTCGTATGACTAGATCGATGAGCCCATCTAAATCCCGCGGTTCGTCCTTAGCCACCAGGTGCTCTTTTAGGACCAGAGACAGTCCGTTTACAAAGGCAGCGCGGAGGGCAGTGCTATTCCAGCCGGATCTCGCCGCCGCGATGCGGAAGGTGACTGCATAGGCAGCTGCGCTCCGACGTCCCTGTCGTATGGACAGTAGTGCGGTTGAAGCGGACTCTCCTCTGTTGGGATGATCGAACACCGTTCTGAGCTCCCGTACAAACCCATCGTATGAACGAAGGAGCCGTGAGTTCTGCTCCCAGAGCGCTGTAGCCCAAGCGCGTGCCTCCCCGCGAAGCAGATTTATCACATAAGCTACTTTGCTAGCATCAGTCGCGTACATCACGGGACGCTGAGCGAAGACGAGCGAACACTGCATAAGAAAGTCCGCGCACGTCTCCACACAGCCTCCGTACGGTTCTGGAGGGCTTATGTATGCTTCTGGGGACGGAGGGAGGGACCGTTGAACGACCAGTGGAACGTTACTTTCGCACGCAGGGTCCTCGGGAGGGAGAGCCGCAGCGGCGCCCGAAGGGCGCGCCTCCACTTGTGCGGCGAGAGCCTCCACCCTGCGGTTGAGGAGAACGTGCTGCTCGGTCATTAAGTCGATCCGAGAGGTGAAAGCGGTGAGGATCCGCTGCAACTCACCGATTACCCCTCCCGAAGCCTCCGCCGCGCCTTGGTCTTCCATTGGCCGTTCAACAGCCGGTTGACGCCCCTCGGGATCCATGACGCTGGCCGAGATATCCTGTTGTGAAAGTGTAGGAACACGGACCCACAACAGGGGGCGCAATGAACGGACAATGGAGAGAGTAAATAACAAGATTTACTACAGAAACCAGCACGAGTAATACAACAAACACAATTTGGGGTCGAATCCGTTGGTGTCGTGTGGGCAGGCTCGAAGGTAGGAGACGTCTGTCTCAGTCGAACCGGAACCACCCAGATCTCCTCTGCCACCGAACCCTGGAAATACTGGAACCGCCAAGTCCCGAATTCCCAGGTGGCCACTGCCTCCGCTCGTCGGATCCGGTACTGCTGGCAGGAGAGAGCAACAACACACAGGAGTGGATGAACGCACCCCGTAACAGAGAGGGGAGAAGCCGCCTCCACCTCTTGGCAAGAATAGCAGGAAGGTGAGTACTTATCCCAAAATGAGGTGTTTAGTAGTCACCAGTCCTGAAAACAAGGTTTTAGTTGATAATGCAATGTGTACCTGCAGAGAATACTACCTTGGTCTTAGGCGATATCTCGGCACTGAGGTGGAGACGCCGTCCTCCTGATATACCTTGGTGCTGAGTAGAACAGCTGTGTCCGGTGATGGGTGACAGCTGTCACCCAGGCTACTCCCATGATGCGGCAGCGCCCTCTGGTGCCTGGAGCCCGCACTCCAGGCAGGGCGCCCTCTGGTGGTGGTGGGCCAGCAGTACCTCCTCTTCAGCGGCCCACACAACAGGACCCCCCCCTCAACGGGCGCCTCCTGGCGCACGACCGGGCTTGTCCGGGTGGCGTCGGTAGA
Organism: Thalassophryne amazonica; assembly: GCF_902500255.1. Taxonomy (NCBI): domain Eukaryota; kingdom Metazoa; phylum Chordata; class Actinopteri; order Batrachoidiformes; family Batrachoididae; genus Thalassophryne; species Thalassophryne amazonica. Next base: position 83,341,623 of record NC_047117.1, on the reverse strand, counting down.
AGTCGGCCAGGAGGGCCGGGTCCAGGATGAAGCCCTTCCTCACCCAGGAGCGCTCCTCGGGGCCGTACCCCTCCCAGTCCACCAGATACTGAAAACCCCGGCCCATCCGACGGACGTCAAGGAGCCGGCGGACAGTCCAAGCCGGTGCTCCGTCGATGATCCGGGCAGGAGGCGGCGCCGGACCCGGGGTGCAGAGGGGTGAGGTGTGAAGAGGCTTGATCCGGGAAACATGGAAGACTGGATGGATCCGCAGTGAGGCCGGAAGCTGGAGCCTCACTGCGGCGGGGTTGATGACCTTGAGGATCTTATAAGGTCCGATGTACCGGTCTTGCAGTTTGGGCGAATCAACCTGTAGGGGAACGTCCTTCGTGGACAACCAGACCTCCTGCCCAGGACGATACTTGGGGGCCGGGGCTCGCCGCCGGTCTGCATGTCTCTTCGCCCTCGTCCGGGCCTGCAACAAGGCAGAGCGAGCGGCCCGCCACACCCGACGGCACTTCCGTAGGTGGGCCTGGACCGAGGGCACACCGACCTCTCCCTCTACCACCGGAAACAAGGGGGGCTGATACCCCAAGCACACCTCAAACGGGGAGAGGCCGGTGGCTGATGACACTTGGCTGTTGTGGGCGTACTCGATCCAGGCCAGGTGGGTACTCCAGGCCGTCGGGTGCGCGGCTGTCACACAGCGAAGTGTCTGCTCCAGTTCTTGATTCGCCCGCTCTGCCTGCCCGTTGGTCTGGGGGTGGTACCCAGACGAGAGGCTGACCGTGGCCCCCAGTTCCCGGCAGAAGCTCCTCCAGACATGTGAGGTGAACTGGGGACCGCGATCGGAGACGATGTCTGATGGTATGCCATGCAGACGGACGACGTGGTGGACCAGGAGGTCCGCTGTCTCCTGGGCCGTAGGGAGCTTCGGGAGGGCCACGAAGTGGGCCGCCTTGGAGAAACGGTCCACTATCGTGAAGACGACGGTGTTTCCCTGGGACGGCGGGAGACCCGTGACGAAGTCCAGGCCGATGTGGGACCAGGGGCGATGAGGCACGGGCAATGGCTGTAGCTGCCCTGAGGTCTTCCTATGATCGGCCTTGCCCCTGGCGCAGGTGGTACAGGCCTGGACGTAGTCCCGGACGTCGGTCTCCAGGGATGCCCACCAGAAGCGTTGCCGGACGACTGCCACGGTCCTTCGCACCCCTGGGTGACAGGAGAGCTTAGAACCGTGACAGAAGTCCAGGACTGCAGCTCTAGCCTCTGGTGGGACGTATAGTCTGTTTTTTGGTCCGTTTCCGGGGTCCGGGACGGTCTTCTCTACGTCCCAGGTGAGGGCGGCCACGATAGCGGACTCCGGGATGATGGGATCCGGGGGATCCGACGGTTCCGTTTTGACCTCATCTTCGTGCACCCGGGACAATGCATCCGATCTCTGATTCTTGGTCCCGGGACGGTAGGTAATCCGGAAGTCAAAACGGCCAAAGAACAGTGACCAGCGGGCTTGCCTGGGGTTCAGACGCTTGGCGGTTCTGCTGTACTCCAGGTTCCGATGGTCAGTGAAAACCGTGAATGGCACGGCTGTTCCCTCCAACAGATGTCTCCACTCTTCGAGGGCCTCTTTCACAGCAAGGAGTTCCCGATTGCCGACGTCATAATTCCGTTCAGCGGGGGTCAACCTGCGAGAAAAATAGGCACACGGGTGAAGGACCTTATCGGTCTTCCCGCTCTGGGAGAGCACCGCTCCTATCCCTGAGTCCGAGGCATCCACTTCAACCACTAACTGGCGGCTAGGATCGGGCTGCACCAGAACTGGTGCAGACGAGAAGCGCCGTTTCAACTCCTTGAACGCGGCCTCGCACCGGTCCGACCAGGTGAAGGGAACTTTTGGAGAGGTCAGGGCTGTCAGGGGGCTAACTACCTGACTGTAGCCCTTAATGAACCTCCTATAAAATTAGCAAAACCGAGGAAACTGTTGCAGCTTCCTACGGCTTGTAGGTTGGGGCCAATCTCTCACCGCCGCAACCTTGGCCGGGTCCGGGGCGACGGAGTTAGAGGAGATGATAAACCCCAGGAAGGACAAAGAAGTGCGGTGGAACTCACACTTCTCGCCCTTCACAAACAGGCGGTTCTCCAACAACCGCTGCAGGACCTGACGGACATGCCGGACATGAGTCTCAGGATCCGGGGAAAAGATGAGTATATCGTCCAGATACACGAAGACGAACCGGTGCAGGAAGTCCCGCAGGACATCGTTTACCAATGCTTGGAAGGTCGCGGGAGCGTTAGTGAGACCGAACGGCATGACCAGGTACTCAAAATGGCCCAACGGGGTGTTAAATGCCGTCTTCCATTCGTCTCCCTTCCGGATCCGAACCAAATGATAGGCATTCCTAAGATCAAGTTTGGTGAAGATATTGGCTCCATGCAAGGGGGTGAACACCGAATCCAACAGGGGCAACGGGTATCGATTGCGAACCGTGATTTCGTTCAACCCCCTATAATCAATGCATGGACGAAGCCCGCCATCCTTTTTACCCACAAAAAAGAAACCAGCACCCATCGGAGAGGTGGAATTCCGGATCAACCCGGCAGCTAATGAGTCCCGGATGTAGGTCTCCATTGATTCACGCTCCGGCCGTGAGAGGTTGTACAGCCTACTGGACGGAAACTCACTGCCTGGAACCAAATCAATGGCACAATCGTATGGGCGGTGAGGAGGAAGCGTGAGAGCCAGATCCTTGCTGAACACATCAGCGAGGTCACGGTACTCCGCTGGCACCGCCTTCAGATTGGGCGGGACTCGGACCTCCTCCTTAGCTTGGGAGCCGGGAGGAACCGAGGAACCTAGACACTCCCGATGGCAGGTTTCGCTCCACTGAACCACCACCCCGGACGGCCAATCAATCCGGGGATTGTGCTTTAGCATCCATGGAAACCCTAAAACCACACGGGAGGTGGCCTGAGTCACGAAGAACTCGATCACCTCCCGGTGGTTACCTGACACCACCAGAGTTACTGGAGGTGTCTTATGTGTGATTGGTGGGAGTAGGGAGCCATCTAGCGCCCGAACCTGCACAGGCGAGGTAAGAGCCACCAGAGGGAGCCCTATCTCCCTGGCCCATCTACTGTCAAGCAGATTCCCCTCAGAGCCCGTGTCCACCAGTGCTGGGGCCTTCAGGGTTGAATCCTCATAAAGGATCGTGACTGGGAGTCGTGTAGCAATGTGGGTGTGTCCCACGTGAATGTTTTGGCCCACCCCTGGCCCAGTCTCTAGGGGCGGGCGTTGGAGTTTAACCGCTCGGGGCAGTCGTTTGCCATGTGCTCACTCGAGCCACAAACATAACAAGCTCCGTGGGCCCGCCTCCTTTGTGCTCCAGGTGCCCTAAATGTTGCCCTGCTCGTGTCCATAGCTTCGTCAGCAGGGGGAGCCATAGGCGCACGGAGCGCAGGAACAGAGGAGCGTGGGGAGGGCGGAGCTCGATCGGACCCGGAAGGGAGAGGGACGACGCGTGCTTGGCCACGCCCTTCGCCTCGTTCCCGACGGCGTTCTTCTAACCGGTTGTCGAGTCGTATGACTAGATCGATGAGCCCATCTAAATCCCGCGGTTCGTCCTTAGCCACCAGGTGCTCTTTTAGGACCAGAGACAGTCCGTTTACAAAGGCAGCGCGGAGGGCAGTGCTATTCCAGCCGGATCTCGCCGCCGCGATGCGGAAGGTGACTGCATAGGCAGCTGCGCTCCGACGTCCCTGTCGTATGGACAGTAGTGCGGTTGAAGCGGACTCTCCTCTGTTGGGATGATCGAACACCGTTCTGAGCTCCCGTACAAACCCATCGTATGAACGAAGGAGCCGTGAGTTCTGCTCCCAGAGCGCTGTAGCCCAAGCGCGTGCCTCCCCGCGAAGCAGATTTATCACATAAGCTACTTGCTAGCATCAGTCGCGTACATCACGGGACGCTGAGCGAAGACGAGCGAAACACTGCATAAGAAAGTCCGCGCACGTCTCCACACAGCCTCCGTACGGTTCTGGAGGGCTTATGTATGCTTCTGGGGACGGAGGGAGGGACCGTTGAACGACCAGTGGAACGTTACTTTCGCACGCAGGGTCCTCGGGAGGGAGAGCCGCAGCGGCGCCCGAAGGGCGCGCCTCCACTTGTGCGGCGAGAGCCTCCACCCTGCGGTTGAGGAGAACGTGCTGCTCGGTCATTAAGTCGATCCGAGAGGTGAAAGCGGTGAGGATCCGCTGCAACTCACCGATTACCCCTCCCGAAGCCTCCGCCGCGCCTTGGTCTTCCATTGGCCGTTCAACAGCCGGTTGACGCCCCTCGGGATCCATGACGCTGGCCGAGATATCCTGTTGTGAAAGTGTAGGAACACGGACCCACAACAGGGGGCGCAATGAACGGACAATGGAGAGAGTAAATAACAAGATTTACTACAGAAACCAGCACGAGTAATACAACAAACACAATTTGGGGTCGAATCCGTTGGTGTCGTGTGGGCAGGCTCGAAGGTAGGAGACGTCTGTCTCAGTCGAACCGGAACCACCCAGATCTCCTCTGCCACCGAACCCTGGAAATACTGGAACCGCCAAGTCCCGAATTCCCAGGTGGCCACTGCCTCCGCTCGTCGGATCCGGTACTGCTGGCAGGAGAGAGCAACAACACACAGGAGTGGATGAACGCACCCCGTAACAGAGAGGGGAGAAGCCGCCTCCACCTCTTGGCAAGAATAGCAGGAAGGTGAGTACTTATCCCAAAATGAGGTGTTTAGTAGTCACCAGTCCTGAAACAAGGTTTTAGTTGATAATGCAATGTGTACCTGCAGAGAATACTACCTTGGTCTTAGGCGATATCTCGGCACTGAGGTGGAGACGCCGTCCTCCTGATATACCTTGGTGCTGAGTAGAACAGCTGTGTCCGGTGATGGGTGACAGCTGTCACCCAGGCTACTCCCATGATGCGGCAGCGCCCTCTGGTGCCTGGAGCCCGCACTCCAGGCAGGGCGCCCTCTGGTGGTGGTGGGCCAGCAGTACCTCCTCTTCAGCGGCCCACACAACATTGTGTCTAAAATTCTCGTGAATATATTATCTGGGTTTTTGTTTGATGTTTTGTTTGTTTTGTTTGAATATATATATATATGATGTATGAAATTCGGTTTGCGTTTATAAAATTCAACACAGGTTAAACATAGCAGACACGGAATATTTTGAATATTTGTTTTAGCAAAGTCTTATTAACGTGATGAAAAGCATAAAAATTACATTTTGGTAGTATAATGTTCATTTGCAATTGTTGTCATGTGGTTTCTTTATGTTGTTTAGACTGCAGCAACTCTGACGCGCAAGGGATTATGGGATATCTCATAGGGAGAATTCAGCCCACCAGGTGAAAACTGCTTCTGCCGCCGATGTAAGACCCATTTTTTTTTTTTTTTTTTGCAGAAATAGAAGGAAGTCTCCTGTAATTACATGCATTTAGCACTGTTTGAGAGTTAGTGGAAATTGTCTTGCAGTCAAATTTTACTGTAACTTTCAAATTATTATTTATTTGATTTTTTTCGCCTGACTGTCTGTGGTAAAGTTTGCCCTGCAGTTCAGCAAGGCGCCGCCAGGCTGCGCAGACAGTAGCCAAAACCGCTGAAAACTGATCTGAAAGGGGCGGAGTTACAGCATTAGGATGACAGTGAGAGGAGGAGAGGACCGAGAGAGGTTTATTTGTCTTCTCCTTTGCGGTTCAGTTGTGTTTTCCTTTGCCTGTTTTGTTCATAGTTATTGCCGTGCTCGTCGCTGTCGTGTTGCGAGGAATTCTTACTTAAAGGTTTGCATGTTGATCCGACTACATGCCAGCTAGCACAACAAAGCTAGCTCGTTAGCCGTTGGCTTCAGATCGCTAACAGGTAAAGTGAAGAATCGGAGTCGCTGAAGGGAATGGAAAGAAACAACGACTAATCAGAGAGAACCACTCACGGATTCTGTCTTCTTGAGTCACTGGTAAGCATGACGTTTTGTGGGTAGTGATGTCATAAGGGTTTTTTAATCAAGGATAAATAAACGGAAGAGATTTTAATCACACCTGGATCTTTCTCAAAAACAATAATCTCCACACAAAAGTTAATTGAAATCCGGCACATACATTTTAAATTACTGTGAACACAGTAGATTGACAGCTTTCCTCCTGTTGGAGGTAAATGTAGACACAGACAGCTCTTGACCACCTGATAGAGGAAGGTTCTATGTCTCAAGTCTATATAAGCATACAGACAGTTGCCCAGTTCGGGATCACCTTTTCTAAAGTCCCGCTATACGAAGCCATAATGCAACTGAATGTCCTTTATTGGGTATTGTTGTATTGGGTATTTGGATGTTATCTGGCTGAAGAAGTCTGGATGGTGTAGCCCTTCTACTTAAAGTGTGAAGCCACATTATGTGTGGTGCAAATATTTGCCGGAAATGGATCACTTTGCCCGGTTCTGGATCACGACACTCTCTGTCACTTTGGGGGCCTTTCTGGCATCTGGCTGGAGCCCTTCTAATGCAGAATGATGCACACTGTGCCCGAGAATGTGTTTTGAACACAAAACTATATAAATTATACTTATTAAATGAGAATTTACTTAGTTTCGAAAGGAACTGTTATACGTTTTTACGAGCGAAAAATTAAGTGTGGAGGTGAGATTTCTCTCGAATTAAAAAGTAAAAGCCCCCACATTCATGCCCATTCGTGATGTTGAGGTGACCCCCAAAATAAACATGGCTCACAAGTACTGACACGAAGCTGCTGCTTCAGTGATCCACAACCGGCATATTTTTGCGTCAGAGATAAATGCGTGCAGCAATTAAACAGCAAGACATAACACACTGACATTTTCTACCCAAGTAAGTAAGTATTTTCCCACTCTGGAACCAAAAACACCGAATGGCTAACTCACCTTTGCTACGTCTTAGAGATCGTTACTTTCAAACTTGCAGGAATGAGTGAGTCAGAAAAAGTGCGCACACCGCAGACACCGAATGTTTTGATTCCTCTGCTGATCACAAGGATGGCTGGATCCGGTCGAGCTTGTTGTCGTTTGTAGACAAAACATCAGTCTTTCCATTGGTACCAAGTATTAGCTTATTCACACTGATTATGAGTAACGGCGGCGCAAATACTACAGCAGTGATTCGGAACCAGCAATGATCCGGAACTGGGCAAGTGACTGTACATGAATGTGAATTGGAAAATTTTCAGATTGGATCAGGACCTTATCAGGGTTCTGCAGCTGTACATGACTTCTTGTGGTCCGGAATTGCCAGATAAGTGTGACTCGTCCATTGCATCAAATTACAATTTAACTAGCACAAATGAAATGTTAGCTTGTATTGATAATTTAAGTAATGATACACAGGAAATTTTGCTGAGTAAAATTTATTCTGCTGGGATAACATTTGATCTCAGTCTAAATAGAGTAAATTACACGCTGTCATAGAGTAAATCAGCTCGACAGTTCTAGCAGTCTGAACGGCCCACCCCCTAAACATTGGTCTGCGCTGCCTCCACCGTGCATGTGCCATGCTGGAGCCCAGCCGCTTGTCTGACAGAGTCTCTCTACCCAAAGCAATCAAATAGATTAATCGGATAGCAAGTGTGTTTAGAGATGAATGCCGTTGCAACCTTTCTGTCCTAGACAGGTTATTATTAGTCTGCCAGCCCTGATCCCTCTGTAAGTAGAGCTAGGACATCAGCTCATGCTCCTCCTTGACACCATATTCCCATCACAAGATATCAAGAATTACACAGGCATGTGTCAGCATGCTCAACAAATCTGTACCTCAGAATAGGAAGTTCAAGCCAAACTATGCATTTTGCGCAATGTTGTGCTTCTGTGACAAACCTGTTCAAGCACACTTGTGCAAGCAGTTTTGGATTTCACTGCTTATGCATACAGTCTTTCCTACAACAGAGTACTTTACTACAAGTAAAAATGGGGAACTTACTGGTGTATTCTTGATGTTCTTTTGCACTTTGTTGCCTGTTTTCTATCCTCTGCACAAATGTTCCAGATAGATAATGTGCTTTCTACAGCATAAAGAATGAGCACCTGCATGTTTGTCACAACACAGTGTTGTTTGTACTTAGTCTACTTGAATCCCATGTAGGTTGCAGGTATCCATTGCTCAGTGAGATGCTGGGCTCTAGTTTCCTGAAATCTGTGCAGTTTTCTAAAGCTTTGAAGTTTGTGCCAACATGCACAAAAACATTCAAGCAATCTGGCGTCATCCAACCATTCATCCAAAACCACACCTTTACTTAATCACAGCTCAGCTGTCCTGTTGTATGGTGACCATTACACCTACAATACTGTAATGTTAGCCTTTAGTACAGAGTACAGGTATATTTATTGCAATTCAAAGCAATGCAGCCCACAATCCAGGCTTTTCCCTTTTATAAAAAATATGATCATGCTTATATACACTGCAATTACTGATAGTTTTCTTTCTGACTTTTTTTTTTTACTACTCAGGTTATTAGTGTTGCTGTAATCTCCAATATGGTGCAGAAGTATCAGTCCCCAGTGCGGGTGTACAAGCATCCCTTTGAGCTGGTAATGGCGGTAAGTATCTGTGCTTTTTATATTTTCCTCAGTTAACCACCTCTTGACATGCATATTTCATTGTATAAATGGTGAGTAGCTGATGCTAATGTGTGAGTACTTCAGAGGTCACCCTTAGAAGATAATCTTTGAATTGCACAAATTTGAACAGAAGTATTTTTCTGCATGCTTTTTCCATTTAGTGAAATGAAGATGCGGTCACACATTGCTTTCTTGGTTTCTGCTCTGTGCTTAAGGAACTGTGATTTTAATAATACCCAACCCGCTTATTATGACATGTGCAGTGTTCAGAGTAAATAATGGGTTGTCTTTGACTGACCTGATGTAATCCATCAAAAATTGTCCTGATACAGATAGTAAGCAATTCTTTGAGCCTAAGGACTTCCCAACATTGATCATTGAATTAGCTACAATTGTTGATTTTTATTATTATTATTATTATTATTATTATTTTGAGTTGCTGTTTGTGGCAGCTACATAAAATACAGCAATTAACTAGATACTAGTGACTACAGTGAGTACATACAGGGAAAAAAGCAGTTGTGTGTTCACATCAATGGAGCATGTTAAAAGCAGACAGCCTCTACTGCCTTGTACTCTGACTATCACGTCAGGGTCCAAACACTGAAAGAATCACTCCCAAATATTAGTAGATGAGGATGGAGTGTGTATGTTGTGCTTTCCTTGTGTATTTCTGAGCCAAGTGTGGGTGGGTCCGAGGTAGCTAGTAGTCCACTGGGCTTGGGGGGCTTTTGCCCTTATTCATGTTGTGTGGGATATTGTAATTTCTTAGCAGCGCAGTCTACCATATAAAAACACAAAAAAAGGTTTGTTATAGGTAAAGGTTCCACTGCAAAGTGTGTGCTGGCAATCCATTTGCAATTTTAAAAATTTCAGTGTCTTCCACAGCTTTTAGTGACTGATTGCTTTGTTGTATCTTTTCATTCATTCACGTATAAATGCCAGTGTTCAGTGTAGGAGAACGTGTGAAACATACGAAGTAAGGCATTGTTCTTAACTGTAATGTGTCCAAAAGCCACATCGGGGTTTAGTTATATATCATTAAACATAAAAAATCCAGTGAATCACATGGCAAATTGCAAAAGGCCCATTGTGCTTAGCGCCGAGGGGCCAATGGCCGCTTCACATTTTATACAGGCTGAATCCGTGTATGTGTGTGTATATGTATTTTTTTTTTCTCCACTATCCTAGCACACTATAGACTTTCTCTTCCTAAAAAAATGATCTTACATTTGCCATGATTGTAGGCATCAAGTGTACTGCACACAGCTTTTACTGCACACCGTAGGATAGCTGGTGAGTCAGTGTTGGAGAAGGTTCACTGAGTAAATGCTTCAGCAGAGAGCAAGTGGAAAAACAGTGTTGAGTTCCTGAATTGTGGCTTTTCCTCCCGGTTCTTTCCTTGTGACAGTAAGGCTGATGGACAAGAGGAGTTTGGGTTTATTTTGAGCTTTTACAACATATCTCTACATCTGTTGAGAGCCTTATTTTTCTTCATAGAAATTCATTAATGGATAACAGGACAATCATGTGATGCTAGAAACATATATACTGAATTTGTCTTAAGATTGTGTCCTGAGTTACTTGTGAGTGTTTTGGTGCTATTGTGTTCATACAACTGGGTTTGTAACTGATATATCCATCTCTTTTGCTCTCTATCATGTCTTTTGGGCTTCTTAAGCATAGGTTCAATTTTCTTAACAAGAACATGTCCCTTCTACGCTTGGAACAAGAGTGTTGTAGTACTTAATCCCCTTATGCCATGGATTGGACTGGATTGAGGCACTGTACCTGTGCACAACTATAAATGGAAGCCTGGTACTAGGCTGGGTCTACACATTCAGCTGAAAGAAGGGAATAACAGTAATTCTTGGGCTGAAGCTAATTCTTTATTAAATTGCGTAATCAAAATGGGAACAATCTTCTACATTGATGAATTGTTTTGTTCTAGGAATTGGAAAGGATTGGATAGTCATTATTTTATAGTAAACTAATATTGGTCTGGAGTCACCTGACTGAATTCAGTCATGTAAAAGTCACATGAACGAATTAAGCAATTGTCCCATTAAATTCACCAGCCTCAGTCTCTGTTCCAATGCATTTTAAAAGTGCACGCTTCACGCTATATACGAGTTTTTAAATTATGTTAATAGGCCTACTATAACCTGAATTATGATAAATAATTTCTGCAATGTGTGAATTTTATGATCATGTTTGGTGTGCGTATTTGCAGAATTCCGCAATAAACAGTCTCACATTTCCTCATTCAACTGAGCTGAGAGTTCCAAGTGGAGAAAAAAACACGCCTTCCACTTTATCTTTGGTGGAACCCCACGACATGAGCCAATCAGGATCATCAACCCACATGGTGGTCTGTGAGGTCTTTCTGGAAGAAATGCCACCCAAAGCAGACAAACTATCACTGCCTCCTGCTGGACAGAAGCAGGAATGGTGAAATGAGATTATTCCAGTGCACAAAAATACACATCTAACAAGTCAGAGAATCAGGCGCTCAGAATTAATTATGTTATTTTTTTTTGTTGTTGTTGGTTTTTTTTTTATTTGTTTATTTTAATCAATTTAGCTTTGCAAAGGGTCTATGTGACCCATTCAGAAACGCTTCCATTCCATACCATTACCGTGAAGGGAGATATATATATATATATATATATATATATATATATATATATATATATATATATATATATATATATATATATATATATATATATATATATATATATATATATATATATATATACATACACACACACACACATGAATTTTAGGTCATATCACCCAGCCCTGTTAGACACAGATGAATCCAGGTTCCTTTAAAATTCCAAAAATGACTTTGTGTATGTTCAGTTTGATCTCTGTGAGTCTGAATATATTGTGAATCTTAATTGAAGAGCTAAAAATGATGAGTTCAGTATGTTTGCTCTGACTTATCTCTGCAGAGTATTACTGCAGACACAGCAACGCAGACTTAACTATGCGTCACAACAGTTCCTGCATCTTTCTATTGAAACATTACTTCCTTTAGCAAGTCTTTCACCATTGCAGCACACTGAGTGTGACAACACATCCTGCATTTGTTGGAACTGTAATGGAAGGACTTATGCTGTGTGTGTATATAGTCTGTGTTAGAAATAATCTGCACTTTATTGATCTTTTTTAATTCCTCCTTGCTTTTTCTCTGTCAGAAGCTTCTGAACCATTCAGCAGTAATGGTGTCTGCCTTTTTTCTTTCTGGTGGTTACACTGTACTTTGAGGAATTTGCTGCACTTTCTTTGCTCTGTTCTGTCTTTTGGATAGTGTCACTTCTTTGGAATACCCATTTGTTTTTCTGAGAACTAAAACACTCAGGCGTAGTGTCCCCCTGTTAAAGCACTGAAATGCATTCCTTTAGTCGCAATGAAATACAGTCTTTTTACTTGCCCGCGAGGAGCCGCTCAGTTCACTGACAGGTGCTCTAAACATATTTCGACCTGTTGTGTCTTGAATGTGTAGTTGCACAAGTTATGCTTTGTTCCCAGATGGCCTTAAGCTGTTTTTGTTCAGTGTTTAACCGCACAATCCTCTAAACATTGCATTCCCAGTGTTGACAGTTCTTTGGCAAACATCATGGACTTCTCTCAGCTTGGCAGTTGTAATCCCAACTTCTTGATTATATAACTTGTATGCTTAACTGTCAAATGGTAACATACCTGTGCTGTAACTGACCTAATTGTTTTATGTTTTGCTCTCATCACTCATCTTCAACTAATCTGGGATCGGGTCATGGGGGTAGTAACAGCTTCCGCAGGGGACCCCAAACTTCTCTTTCCCGGGTCACATTAACCACTTCTGACTGGGGGATCCCGAGGTGTTCCCAGGCCAGTGTGGGGATATAATCCTTCCACCTAGTCCTGGGTCTTCCCCGGGTTCTCCTTCCAGCTGGACGTGCCTGGAACACCTCCCTAGGGAGGTGCCCAGAGGACATGCTTACCAGATACCCAAGCCATCTCAGCTGGCTCCTTTCAACATGAAGGGGTAGCGGCTCTGCTCCGAGCTCCTCATGAATGACTGAGCTCCTCACCCTATCTTTAAGGGAGACACCAGCCACCCTCCTGAGGAAACTCATTTTGGCCGCTTATACCCGTGATCTTGTTCTTTTGGTCATGACCCAACCAACCCTCATGACCATAGGTGAGAGTAGGAATGAAGATTGACCGGTCGATTGAGAGATTTGCATTTTTGGCTCAACTCCCTTTTTGTCACAACAGTACGATAGAGCGAATGCAGTACTGTCCCTGCTGCGCCAATTCTCCGGCCAATCTCATGCTCCATTGTTCCCTCTGTTGTGAACAAGACCCAGAGATACTTGAACTCCTTCACTTGTTACATTTATTTAAAAAAAAAAAAAGTTTATAACTTGTTACAACAAAAGTCTAGCGCAGGTAACTCAGTGGAAAATGATTTGAGCTACCAATATGTAGAGCTCTGGATTTGATTCCTCATCATGCTACCTGTCTGTAGGTGGGTCTCCATTATCCTCCAAATTCCAAATGCATGCATTTCGAAAAAAAAAAAAAAACATCCTCTCAAATATTGCAGAAAAGTTTTTACACTCACATGAGGTGGTTTTTCAGGCAATTTCAAAAATTTATATTTTGCTAAACTGGGGAGAATCACTTTTGCTGCCGTTATAAGTCAAATGACATACAGAAAGAGCCACATGATAGTTTGAAATCCATGGCACAGTATGCGTGGACAGAGTAAGATGGAATGCTTGTTAAAGCTTATTAGAGAAGACAATACAACAATATCCCATTAGAAGGAAATCAAAGAAACAATGAAATGTCAATATTTAACAGGACTTGCCCATCGGTCACTATGACTTTTGAAATTAGTTCTCGTGAGAGCCTTTGCTGGACTGATGGTTATCGTAAGAGCACAAAACCCAATTGGAGACCGCAGTCTTGTTTGCGGGTGGGTGATAATGGTTAAAATATAACGCATATGATTTCTCTACTTCAGGGGACCAACCACAGCATTTTCAATGGGTTTTTGGGCAAATTACATGCAAACAAAGTGAAAATGCAAAGAAAAAGTGACGATGCGGTGGGAAAGTGGACATGTGTTGCAGATTGTTTATGATCCGGAGCACAAACGTGTCAAGGCGGTTTTGCAGGCGAGAGAACGGAGCTACTCTGGCTAGCTGTGTAGGCTAACACTTACCGACACGACCTCTCCCACTCACTTCGTCTTTTCTTCTCCACTGGGAACCGAAAAACAAAATAGTTTCTGCGACTGCTACGGTGATTGCAGCGGAAAACAAAACAGTACACCATTTATCCATGTGAAGTTATACTGTGTATATATTGCGCAACAGAGCGCAGGCATCCCTCAGTGGTCAAATCCTGAGATATCACGTAGGGTTCAAATGAGACTGCGGCACCCTATAGGCACATTTTATCACTCAGTGGAAATGCTGTCATTTCACTATTGTGTTTTGTCAACATTCTGGAAATATTGCTTAATTTTTGTGGCAATCTGTAATGGAACTCAAACTTTATTGTCATGAGTTATAACATTGGTAGAGAAGAAAAAGGCAAGTGTGTATTTGCAAATTTTAAGCGTGTATTTGCAAATTTTGTTTGCCTTTGAGAAAGATGAGAACAGCAACACACAGTCTTGTTTGCAAAAGTCATTAATAAAATAGCAAAGTATCTAAAGGGCCACTCTTGTGATTTATATATTTATATACACTGTTCACGTCAATACTTTGTGACCAGTCGATGTATTAACAGGATGTGAGTTATAATGGTGCGTGTACGTGTGTGTTTCATTGTTATACATACATTATACTTTTTATATATACATACATTATACACCATGCAATTGATGGGCTTAAGCATCAGCATTAAATCATTTGTTCTAACCATTGTGGTGTTGTAACTTTTTGATTGGACACAGTTCAAAAATTCTTGCCTATAAATTAATATTTATAGTCATACACTGTACATTTTATTCATACACATAAAAAACACACATTGGTTGTTCTGTGCTAAATAGAATTTTTGTTTACCCTTTGCTGTCCACACTGCTTTGTCTTCCACTCACTTATCTTGTTCTTTCATGGTCACTCAGTTTTTTAAAACTGCCCTCCTCAGACAACTTTACCATGTAGTACTCCACTGTTTGTATTTCTCAGTATTTGATATAAATGAAGTTCAAGGCCTAGTCAGTGACATAGTGTTTGTGTCTATTCCCTGACGCATGTAAGGGAAACTTCTTGTGAAAGTAATGATTTGCATAAAAAAGCCTTATATTCAGTTTGTCCGAATACTTATGAGCTCCAAAGATGGAGGCACTATGAAATACACATGGCTATAAGTTTTAAGTGGTTAATGTAGTGTTTTTTGTTAAACTCCTTGAATTAGAGCTAACAGTTGACATCTTGAGTGGTTCTTTTCAACTCCATTGTAGTGATATACATGGGGAAAATTACAAAAGTTGTCATTCTGCAATTATTTCTGGACCTAACTGTGTGTATGTATGATACTTTGTGAACTGTACTCTGTGTGTGGTGTCCTGCCAGTCACTGAGTGCCAAAACTATCTCATTTAGTTTGGTCTTATTAAACATGCAGATACACTTATGTGTTAATACTGGCCTTGATAACTTAAAAAAAAAAAAAAAAAAAAATCCTCCAACAAAATGTTTTTAGGAGAGCGTGGCAGTGTGTCATCGAAGTAATGTAGAACAGACACAGTTTGTTTATACAAAATCAGCCTTGGCCTGCAGCGATCCCTTGAGTCTGCTACCACATCTCAAAAACAGGAAACGTACTCAATGCTGTTATTGCTATCATGGTGCAGGTCGCTCTCAGAGCCTCCAGTCTGTCCTCGGGGAGTCACATAAGAATGTCAACAACACAACACAATACCTCCATCACTGTTGTTTCAGGCCTGAAGGGACAGTTGCTTCTGGAACACATTAATTATTAAAGAATGACTTGAGTGGACTGACCCCAGAATAGCACATAACTTTCTAAA
Organism: Thalassophryne amazonica; assembly: GCF_902500255.1. NCBI lineage: Eukaryota > Metazoa > Chordata > Actinopteri > Batrachoidiformes > Batrachoididae > Thalassophryne > Thalassophryne amazonica. The sequence continues at coordinate 83,325,976 of NC_047117.1, read as the reverse complement.
TTGATGCCATCTGTCACAGTTGAATTTAATCGACACAAAATATGTCTAAAGTCTTTCATATCATAGATTAGTACACACACAGTAGAGAGGAGGGTATTAACTGAGTCAAAGCTTGTTGTTGTCTAACCTGCTCCATGGAAACGTATGGGCCTGCAGTTAATCCATGGGGACAAAGCGCTTTGGTCCTACCCCTGTCCCAGCAGAATTTCCACAGTGGAGGGGAAAGGGAACTGAGCGTGCTATGCCGGTTTAATGCCTGCTTTGCGTTTACACCCAGTCGTCAACAAGAAATGTTTTCGTCCAGATGATTTCCACATAAACCACACCAGAGATTCATTATGCGTAACCTGGAAATTTTGTATTACAACAGACCGGCTATTTTTAAAAGCATAATTTGATTTGTAGGTTGACATAAACAGGTAATGGGCAGTGTGACCCATACGTTACACTTTGGTCTTTGCAGCATGTCTTCAATCAGTAGCTGATTTTTCAAAAAGGGTGAATTCCTTAACGATAAAGCCAACTAAATGTTTTTTTTTTTTTTAAATATATCTATTTTTCACAACTGTAAGTTGTGCTTGTCAGGAGAAATTTTGTCCTTCTAGCAAACTTTTGCATATTAAAACTCAAGAACTGTCAAACTCTTAAAATCCTACTTTTTTATATATTAATACTGGGAGGTCAAAGCTCTCCATGCTAAAATAAATGCATTTCAGTCATTTATAAATTGCCTTTCTTAACCACACATGTACAGATATGTGCTCATGCACTTAAACCTCTTAAACTTAAAAGTTAAATTGAGTTTAATAATATGTTGAATTGATGGTCAAGTGTGATTTCTAAATCTTGGACTGGTTGACAGCCAAAAATCAGCTTACAGTGGTGTCCCTTTGCCTTTATCAGCAGCTTAATTGTGCTATTTTATGTGGAAATATTCATCAGTGTTTTTTTTTAATTGACTTTAAATAAAAAAAAAAAACCTGTTCTAGTTGACAGGTCACAGATTCAATGTAACCTGAATGTTCCGATGCCGACAAACTTTTGTGATAATTCTTCCACAAACTTAAGCAGTGTGACAGTTTTGCAGTTGCTTCTATCAAAGAATTTGCTTTCTTTTACAATGTGAAACATGCAATTTTTATTCATTTGTTAGGCATGCCTTCTGTAATTGTCTCCATGTAGGTTGATCCTTAACATGTCGCGTTAGAGCTCATTATTTTTGTTCCATTTACTCAGGAGCTGACATATCTAAACTTGGTTAATCCTGACAGCCTTGTCTGTCCCTGTCTGGAGCCACTGGGCCGGGGCAGTGTTCTGTCTTCCCGTATCCTGACCCACTTACCATCATGTCTGGTTAAAGGTGTTGCAGTCTAGTTCTCTAACATTGCAGCGGCGCTTGCTTTACTCGCTTGTATATCCAGCTATAAAATGCTTGCCTGTCTCCTATTACCTTGTGGCCTTACCTGTAGTGGCATGCACACTGTTTGTACACTATCTAAAGCAGCTGTAACACCAGGCCAGGTTTGGTGGAGTTTTCTCCAAGTGGTAAGCTTCAGTGGTTCCAAATGAGACCCACCAGGAAGGAAAAGTTGCAATTCTTTGACTGGCCACTTGAGGCTGGCTCCAAAAGTGACCACACTGCCACAGACACAAAGATTAAAAATAAAATATGCAATTTTAGAGGAGAAAAAAGGGCTTTGGTCTGTGTATATATATTTTCCCCTTTCATGACAACTATATGAAGGGAGAATTTTTTTTAACTTCTTATTTTAGATTAGATTAGATTAGATAAACCTTTATTCATCCCTCATTGGGGAAATTTCAGATTTCCACACTCACATTCCACATACAAACAGCAATTGATCTACATTTATTACTTGTTTACTGTAATAATGGCACACATCAGAATTAGGACAACACATATACATTTTACATTGTTTATGTGCACTAAACTTGAAACAGTCCGTTTTCCAATTGAGGCGATGTGAGTGTGTTGGTAGCCGCTGCAACTATCAAGTCGCGCTGCCTGCCAGCTTGGGAAAGAACGGAGGCCAGCCACAGGAAGGGAGGGGCAGGAAAGAGGTGAGAGGAGAGTGGAGGAGATGCGACTGCCCTCGTCGGAGTCCCAAGCTAAGATGTTTTAAGACATAGTTGTGCATAATTAGGGGCATGACCACTTTGAGTGACAGCTTTCTGAGCCAAGAGTTCAGACTCAGAGCATTGTGGAGGGCTATCTCTGTCGTGTTTTGAGCATTTTATTGCAAATATCTGTCATAATGTCTAGTTGTGTGGCTAATTCTCTTGACTGATCATCTAAGATGTCTGTGCTTCAATATTTGCATAGAGTGAAATTTTTATCTAATGTTGTATGCCAATGGTGTTAACACTTCCATTAGGTCCATTTAATCTGTGATTAAATAATAAATAAGCGGGTCATAATTTTTTATGCCCAGACCAAAGCAAACCTTTATGAGAACAATCGCCCAGTCACCAAAAAAAAGATTTATTAAAACACCCTAACTGAGTTTGCCTTTTAGGTTAGCTTATCAATAACATGAAGCTGGGGGCATATTCAGGCTTTTTGTCCCACCCAGGTCATGACTGTCTCACCCACACACCACCTCTTTTTCCAAACATAGGTTAATTGTGACGTAGGCAGAGTAAGCACTGTCAACATGGCAACACCCAAAGCAAAAACTTTTGGCCTTCATATAGGCTCTTCCGGGTCTATAGAAAACCTATGGGTGACGTCATGCAAGGTTTGTCCAGTATATGTACAATAGGGGTGTCCATAGGGGTGATCTTTTTTTTTGGCTCAGAAAAGAGAGTCAAATACTACTTTACTTTCCATTAAAAAAAAAAAAAAAAAAAAAAAAAAGAACTTGATGAACAATGAAAACAAGGAACTTTTGCCTGTGGTCCTGAATGAAAAATGAGAACAAGTTGCCCAGTGTTTTACATTTTTACTGCGACTGCATCAAAATTAATGCAGTTATCTCTTCAGAAACAAGCCACTTGACACTAAATCACACTTGTGTAATAATATGCATTTAATCTGCAGTTCAGATGCATGCCAAATCCATATGTACCACGGAACAGCTATGATCTTGTATATAGTCTATGGTATTCCCGATCAGTGCCTCTGCAAAGCTTTTGGGTGTCCCAGATGGAAGTAGACATGTTGGTTAAAGCCGTGCTGTTTTTCATCATGTTGAAAATTTGCAGGAGCTCAGTTGGACTCTGTGTGCTTAGCTCAGAGTGGTCCAGTGCATGTTTGGGAGAATCACCCGGGGGGGGGGATTATATTATATTATTATTATTTTGGACTGACTTTTGCCAAGAGGAGGGCCTGCTCTGGACGATGTGGTATTGAACTCAGCCAGACTGGAGCCCCTTTGAGAAATTAACTGCACCAAGCTGTACGTCAGCTCAAAACAAAGCCAGGTGTAAAAGCAGCTTTAAGAGTTTCAGAGTTACTGATGTGTAAGTACACATCAGCATTTCTTGAAGCATGAAATGGGCTCATTTAAGGATTTTGCCTCGTAAATTTTTTTAATTGTCCTTGAAGTAAGAGAAAATACTCAGCTTAAAAGCAACCCTGATTACACGTTGTTCTTGATATTCTGAATAATACAGCTTTGTTTTTTAAATCATAGCAGCTCTGCCAGAAGTTTTGTCTTGATGTTGTCCTGACATTGTACATGTCTGTCCTAACTGATGAAATATCCATCTGTTTTTTCTTAATGAATCGTGGTCCCTCGCCTGCACTGTCTCATTCATTTAGTTTGCTCAATGCCGAAAAGAGAGTGTGCTCTTCTGTGGGGACAGATGGCTGTTCAGCTTTGAAAAAGCATTAATAAAAGACTGTACCTCCAAGCACCATGTGACTGTGTGAACCACTGAGAAAATTTTGCAGCAGAGTTCATTCGCTGATCACAAGGACTCTTGCTCAGCCTCCTTCCTGCTGCAAGGCTGAAACGTTGCGCCAGCAGCTCCGCTCCCCCCACCGTGTTCCTCTGTCCGTTCAACAGAAACGGACACGTGCACTGACAGATGCATGTGTAAGCGTGCACTCTTACACAATGATCCTGTAACGTGTTGCATACTGCAGTCATACTACAGTACAAGGTGGCACTGGATAATAACGTGTGTGTGTGTGCGTGTGCGTGTGCGTGTGCGTGTGTGTGTGTGTGTGTGTGTGTGTGTGTGTGTGTGTGTGTGTGTGTGTGTGTGTGTGTGTGTGTGTGTGTGTAGATAGATAGATATCGGGTCCCACAAAATATGCAACATTTTATCAGCAAAGAAAATGGTCAAAGCAGATGTCTAGGAAATAAATGTTTTGCTAGATAGAAAGCTGAAAGGTTGAAGTTTTTCATACCAATGTCAATATTGGCCCTGCATTTTGTCAGCCTAGCATAAAGTAACTGCACCCGTTTGACACTCATGGTCTGGTGCCAAAACTCAATAAAATTTTTGTTCGCTGTAGTATGGTTAATCTTGGCATTTTCCTGTCTTGCTTGGCATCAACATAAACTTCAGGGTCTCTGCAAGTAAAAAAGAAACAGTAGTGATTACGTTTGTAGCATTTAAGGGTTAAACCGAGTGCTTTAAATGTTGTATATATTTTTTTGGAACACCCTATATGAGGTCTATTAGAAAAGTATCCGACCTTATTATTTTTTTCAAAAACCATATGGATTTGAATCACGTGTGATTGCGTCAGACAAGCTTGAACCCTCATGCGCATGCGTGAGTTTTTCCACGCCTGTTGGTTGCGTCATTCGCCTGTGAGCAGACTTTGAGTGAGGAGTGGTCCAGCCCCCTCATCGTTGTTTCATTGCCAGGAAATGGCGGAATGATTTGGGCTTTTTTTTCCATCAGAATTTTTTCAGAAACTGTTAGAGACAGGCAGCTGGAAACCATTAGAAAAAATTTATCTGGCTTTCGGTGAAAATGTTACAGGCTTGGTAGAGAATAAGGAGTGTTACTGTCAATTTAAGGACGGCCCCCAGTGGCTGTGGGGCGCGCCACGCTCCGAAGCCGCCATCGACAGGCTGAACGACCATTTCATTTCTAAACGGATGGCTGTCTGGATCCGTGACCATCGTGTGCTATTTCTCTGGTTATCACAAGAGCTGGACATCAACCATTTTCCGGCAGATTTCACTTTTAACAAGAGATTTTGTCATGGAAAGCCAAGCGGAGGCTTCGCGCGTCACGATGGATTTGCTACTGGAGCGAGACAAAACCACCTCCGTTTTGATCTCACAGGACGGCTTTGAGATGCCGTTCAGACAGCTGTCAGTGGTTTTTCCATCGAGTGATTATCCGAGAAATTGTGGATGTGCCTGGACATGCCAGAACATGTCCCATGAGGCTTCATTACGGCGTTGCTTTGCGCCATGCGGCACCACCGCGATGCGCGAAGCCTCCGCTCCTCTTTCCATGACAAAAACTCCTGTAACAGTGGAATATGCCGTTCATTTCCAAACTGGACGCTGTGTTTTATCCGGGACGTCGTCTGACTAGCACAGGAATTGTGAAAAGACGTGGACATCAGCACTTTTTCGGCACATTGAGACAGACGTGCGGAGGAATGGCCATATTTTGGCCTTGGGTAAAAATAAAGAATGGTGCAGAACGGTCAGTGAATGAGTTGAAAACAATACTACATATATCCATAGTAAAACACCCTGAGAAATCCATGTTGTTGAGTGTTGTTGTGTGAACAGTGGTGATTTATTTATTTATTTTCTTGTGTGTGTTGAAACTTACTTTGATAATGTCCTATGATTACCTAAGTCTGATGTCAGCACAGCTGTTATACAGTTCAGCATTTCATGTTTTAACTGCAGCGAGTCCTTGGCATGTGCCAGATGTCCATCTGCTGTCTTTAATTCTCAGAATCACACACGTGCCCTGTCATGCATTCATAACCTAGCAGCACTCATGGAATGTCATCCTACCATGTAATGTGGATGTTACTTGGAAGATTATTTCCTTCTTCCAAAGTTGAGTTTTTTCACTACAATGCAACACAGTGTGATCACTGGAGGAAGAGAAGTGCGTGGTGTAACTTGAAGAAACTAAAGGCTCTATTGTTGCATCTGTTCAATCAGAGGTTTGTTCTCCTTTCATTCTTTATGTTCCTATTATTCTTCCTGGCCACTGACAACCCAATGGATGGAAATTCCATACCGGATGCAAGCACGTTATGTATACTATCAGTAGAAAAGAGAAGAAGAAAAAAACTATTTTGATGAATGCCATTGACCACTATTTGTTCTTGAAAATAAGAATATTTTATTTATTTATTTATTTATTTTTATTCATTTAAATAAGTGTTTTTTTTTATCTTGTTTTAAAATGGTGCTATGATTTCCAGTCTAGATGTTTATATAGTGCATTCTGTTTCTGGCGCTCACTGGTGCAGAACAACAGATCATATCATTTGACTCTCTTTGTATCAAGCACTCAAATGTACTTTCCTACTAGTCTTACTGATGACGTGTCATTGTATGCAGCTGTATCCACAGTATTCCCGTCGCGCTGCGTCAGTAAGTTGTATTACTGGTCAGACCAGCTATGGAGAAAAAGGACATGGAGATTACAGGCCTGTTTCTCCATTGAAATGCACCATCTGTGCACTTGTATTCAAAAGGCGATATGGACACCAGACTAGGTGCAATTCATATAGCTCAAACTCGAGCCCCATCACCATTGTTTGGTCACTGGCAATTACAGTATTTGTACATCCACGGAATCCCAATAACATTTATGAGAAAAGTTTAACTGCAGCTTTGCATGATGATTGCAAAAGTTTAAGAAAAAAACGAAGCAAATGCACTTGCTGATTTGAATCATGACTGGAGTAATGCTACTTAGTATCCCCAATTGGAACCAATCATGAGAGGGGAGGTATCAGGCGCCAAGGTCAGCCAGGACTCAAACCAGCCACCTTCTGCACAGAAGTCCAGTACTCTTACCACCAAAGTATGTAAAACTGCCTCTGGACTTTTATAGCATAGATGAAATTAAACCCCTGAGCTCACACATGAAAATATTAGAATTTTATTTTACTCAGAATTTGACTGAGATGAAGAACTGGGAGTTGAAGAACCCACAGATTCAACTGAATCTGTGGGTTTTAGATGTATTTCTTGATGGCCTACTTTGGCATTTGTAGCTGCACTCTTGAAAATGAAAACCAGGACAGATTTACTAGGCCATTCCATACTTCATTCACTCTGAGTCTTTCACCTAACCTTTCAAACCCTCCAACTGCCAACAAAATGTTCTGTTCATATACTAATGTAGTGATTCCATCCTCTTTTGGAAAAGCACAGAAAAGTGAGGCTCCCTTCAAACCTTCTTTGGTTAAGCTGGTATTGTGGACATGAAACAAACATGGTCCAAAATTCATTTTTATTGAAGTAGCATTGACGAGCCCATACCTGACATGTTTTTCATGTTTGCAAATCGTAATGTTAAGCAAAACACCCAAACAGGCAGAGAGTTTATTAAGACATAAAAGCACAAGGCTTTCACAACACCTGCGTGCATCCCAGAGCAAACTGGTCTTTTTTTTATTTATTTATTTATTTATTTTTGCGGGGGGATAATTCCTTTAATTTATTTTTTCCTGTCAGAAATCTGTCCACTTTGCACCTGAAATGCTGCTGTTCTGTTTGAATAGATGTTCTTAACTTCAATTTTTACAGTTCGCTGTTCCTGTGTGAATCGGATTAATCCAGCTTTTGTTCCATGTCACATTGTTCCATATGTTTGCCCCCATTTTAGGTACCATTGCTGTTTTAGAAGCACTGGTTTTCCACATGGACAGCCAGTGTTGAAACACTAATTTATAGACTGAAGTCTCTCAAATGTTCTTATGATCCACGTTGTGTACCAGATGGCATCACAACATCCTCTGCATGAGTTAGACCAGCAACATCGACTCATTCTGTGCAGATAATTACAGACACATGTTAGAAAGTACACAACAAAGCCACAAATGTATGACGTATTATGCTTAGCATCTATGTTAAGTACAATACGTCATACATTTGTTGTTATGACAAGCCTATGTCATGCCAACCCTGTGAGCTGGTGGTAATTTTTTCTGCCAAATCTTGGGAATATTGTGGCATAATTTCCAGAAATGAACTCCCTTCTGGCTGCCCTCATTCAGTGTTAGATGTCATTTGCTTGTCTTGTCAATGTTTTACAGTTTATAATTGGTTGTTTCTGAGGAAATGTCAGCAAAAAGTTCAAAGAATGGTCCACCATATGTTGGCACACAAAATAAGGGTTTCTTTTTCCCCCCTGAGGTTAAGTCTTATTCATCACTGAATTTGCAAGAGTGAACTCTTTTTTTTTTTTTGGCTTTATTTCTGTCACTAGATGCTGATGTAGCGTAATGCTTGAGCCCCTAAATAAAATATCTGAGCTTCTCCTCCTTGCCGTCACCCAACTGAGCTGAAGGAACAGCAGTTGAAGATTTCTTTAACAGGTGTAATAGCTTTCAGTGTGGGGAAAAATGCTGGCGCATGTGGATTCTAGTCTGACCATGTTCTTGGTCAGAGGCATTTTTAGTCTCCAAATGTAACTTTTGGGCATATTTCTGGAAAGTTGCTGACATTTGGGGGGAAAAAATTTGATAGCTATGTGGTAAATAGTGAGTACTGCTGTTTCTTTATGCATGGGGAGAGGCAACAGTTTCACAGGGCAGGGCCTGTGCACTAAATGTGCATTAACAGAGGTCTGTTACACTACACAACCACACTGAGATTGTTAAAAAAGTTGGGAGGATGTTTTTTTTCATTCTCAGCACAGGACGCTATTAAACTAGTACCGGTAAATATTTACATTCAAAATAGTTGTTAGCTACTATATTAATGTTCAAAGGGTCATTTAAGGCACTTATGAAGTGGGGATAGGCATGCTAGTATCTACAGATGGCCTGATACCACTTCTTTTTTATTCTATGAATACGAATAATTGAGTACTGGCCATCACCAAGTTATACTAGGCAATTTAGTATATCTCCAGAATGAATAATGTGAGTAAAATTACATGAGATGGTATCCAAAACGAATACCTGGTACTAGTACCATATATGAAGAATGTGCACAGGTAGTCTTGAACCAGGACCCTTCTGTTTTGAAAGCAACTGCATTAATCACTCAGCAATCATGTTGGCCAAGATGCATTGATAATGTATTGGCATGTACAATTTGTTGCAACAGTTGTATGTATCTAGCAATGTCTAGCTGACTGATTACAGTCTTAGTTTATCAGACATACTGGATTAGCTACGAAGACGAATGTGTTACAGTACGGTTTACCATCAAGTCAGGTCATGTATTGGGCACGTTGTGATCCCTCCTCATTCGTGTGAAGGATGATGAGTTGTCAGTTGATTGAAGGCAGCTAATGAAACTGGTTGCTATGTTAATGAATTTCACAGGACTTTCTGTGTGAGGGCACGTCTTTGGAAACACCTCACATTCTGTCTCATTACCTTTTCTGCAGTTTTCATATTCATTAATCATTTTTCAGAAATATTCCACACAAACCTCAAATGCTTGTGCCCTGTATGCTTTTCTCTTTACGATATCAGGCCAAATGTCACGTTATATTTGCGAACGATTTAAGCCAGATAATGATCACACTGCCAGCCAGCACTCCATTTTCCCCTTTGCAGTCGGCTGCTGTTTATAGACTTAAGCTGCATTTCCTGCTTTCTTATGTGCACTGATTTCCTGATTGAAATGGTTCTGTTTTTGTTCCAAAGGGAATGTACTTTCTGCATATTCAGGAAGGGATAAAGTAACCATGTATTGTTGCTCATATACCCCTAGAAAGCCTAAAGTCTCCAGCCAAATTCCAGGAACTGTTAGTCACAGCTTGGCTTGTTGACTGGTGTCAAAAATAATTGTGTAATCATAGAGAATGGAGAACATTGTTCTCTCACTCGCCTTGAAATATGTACATTTATTGGTGCTAGAATCGAAACTCGGGTGTGGATGTGTGTGTATGTATGTGTGTGTGTGTGTGTATATATATATATATATATATATATATATATATATATATATATATATATATATATACACACACACACAGTGGGGTAAAAAAGTATTTAGTCAATCCCTGATTGTGCAAGTTCTCCTACTTAGAAAGATGAGAGAGGTCTGTAATTTTCAACATAGGTACACTTCAACTATGAGAGACAAAATGAGAGGACAAAAATCCAGGAAATCACATTGCAGGATTTTTAAAGAATTTATTTGTAAATTATGGTGGAAAATAAGTATTTGGTCACCCACAAACAAGTAAGATTTCTGGCTCTCACAGACCTGTAACTTCTTCTTTAAGAAGCTCTTCTGTCCTCCACCTGTTACCTGTATTAATGGCACCTGTTGGAACTAGTTATGTGTTTAAAAGACACCTGTCCACAGCCTCAAACAGTCAGACTCCAAACTCAACCATGGCCAAGACCAAAGAGCTGTCGAAGGACACCAGGAAGAACATTGTAGACCTGCACCAGGCTGGGAAGAGTGAATCTACAGTAGTCAAGTAGGTTGGTGTGAATAAATCAACTGTGGGATCAATTGTAAGAAAATGGAAGACATACAAGACCATTGATCATCTATCTCGATCTGGGGCTCCACGCAAGATGTCATCCCGTGGGGTCAAAATGATCATGAGAACGGAGAACAAAAATCCCAGAACTACACGGAGGGACCTGATGAATGACCTGCAGAGAGCTGGGACCAAAGTAACAAAGGCTACACTCTACGCAGAGAGGGACACAAATCCTGCAGTGCCCGGGGTGTCCCCTTGCTTAAGCCAGTACATGTCCAGGCCTGTCTGAAGTTTGCCAGAGAGCATATGGATGATCCAGAAGAGGATTGGGAGAATATCATGTGGTCTGATGAAACCAAAATAGAACTTTTTAGTAAAAACTCAACTAGTCGTGTTTGGAGGAAGAAGAATGCTGAGTTGCAATCCCAAGAACACCATACCTACTGTGAAGCATGGGGGTGGAAACATCATGCTTTGGGGCTGTTTTTCTGCAAAGGGGACAGGACGACTGATCCGTGTTAAGGGAAGAATGAACATGGCCATGTATCATGAGATTTTAAGACAAAACCTCCTTCCATCAGTGAGAGCATTGAAGATGCAACGTGGCTGGGTCTTCCAGCATGACAATGATCCCAAACACACCGCTTGGGCAAGGAAGGAGTGGCTCCGTAAAAAGCATTTCAAGGTCGTGGAGTGGCCAAGCCAGTCTCCAGACCTCAACCCCATCGAAAATTTGTTTGATTGAGTTGATGTCCGTGTTGCCCAGCAACAGCCCCAAAACATTATTGCTTCTAGAGGAGATGTGCATGGAGGAATGGGCCAAAATACCAGTTACAGTGTGTGCAAACCTGGTGAAGACTTACAGGAAACGTTTGGCCTCTGTCATTGTCAACAAAGAGTATGTTACAAAGTATTGAGCTGAACTTTTGTTATTGACCAAATACTTATTTTCCACCATACTTAGAAATAAATTCTTTAAAAGTCCTACAATTTCTTGGATTTTTTTTTTTCTCATTTTGTCTCTCACAGTTGAAGTGTACCTATGATGAAAATTACAGATCTCTCTCATCTTTCTAAGTAGGAGAACTTGCACAATCAGGGACTGACTAAATACTTTTTTGCCCCTGTGTGTGTGTGTGTGTGTGTGTGTGTGTGTGTGTGTGTGTGTGTGTGTGTGTGTGTGTGTGTGTGTGTGTGGTGTGTGTGTGTGTGTGTGTGTGTGTGTGTGTGTGTGTGTGTGTGTGTGTGTGTGTGTGTGTGTGTGTGTGTGTAACTTCCTTTGGCATCTCCCTTGTTTTCCACTGTTGGCCACTACAGTAGATCCAAGGTAGGTCTGCATGTTGATTTGGTACAAGTTTTATGCGAGATGCCCTTCCTGATGCAACTCTGTATTGGAGGATGGACAGGGGTGGAGTTTGGATCAGGAACCTTCTGCACTGGAAACACCTGCGTGTGTGCGTGTGTGCATAGTTGTTTGTGGTTATTTAAATGCAGTTCAATGTAAAAGGTGTGTGTGAAAAGTGTCTAAAAGTGGTTAAAGCTGTTATGTTTTATTCATTTATTACAAAAGTTAAAATGTAGTCAATAGGAAAAAAAACTCTAAAAACTTTTCTTACTTTTTAAATGACTAAATTTACAGTTTGGTTGTCAAAATAGTTGTCATTAATTTTCTGTTGAGTTTTCTCTCAAGCAACCAAACACTAGTTCTGATAGCACATATGCTGCCAATCCCATGACTGTCAAGCGTCCTGTTTTTATCACTTTTTTTGACAGCTGAGCTGTTTTCAGTTTGCCCTACTCAAGTTTTTTTGTTTTAAATGAGGGTGGCGTGCACAGGCTATTTGAGGTCAATGCATTGTTGTTGACATACAATTGTTTTAAATGGGGTGCGTACAAGCACTCTTATCTGCAGTGAAAAGCTCGTGGCCTGTGCTGCAGAGGGCTGGAGCTGAAAAACAGAGTTCATGATTCACGAAGTGGTAGCAGGCTGAGTGACACTAGCCGAGCCGTGTTCTGACCTGAAACCACAGCTAAGCAGTTGAAAGTCTGGGGTTATTGGCTATGATGCAGCAGTACCTGTATCTGTTAAACACCTTCTTTAAACATTGGGAAACAGAATCATCACATTGTTACCAGTGACTGTGTATGTGTGGATCAGTACGGGTAACTAGAACATCGTTCAGCTTCAGTGTTGAGTTGTTTTGGTAATTTCTGCACCTCAAATGTATTTTACAACCCTATTGCAGCAGCGGTGACTTGGCTGTTTTGTATTGTTTTTCAAAGCAGCTCAAAGTCATATTGGTTGTTTAACGCTCCACAGAACACAGCCTCTTTATCTGCAGAACCCAGCCGACCTCCAAGTCCTTCCAAACAGCACTCAGTCTTTGATTGCACTGTCACCTTCCCCCTATAATCTGCCTCTGCTTCTCTAGTCTTTTTATTTATTCATTTTAATCTCTTTCACCTATTTGCTCATTCAGTCATAGCAAATGTCATTCATTCATTCATCCCCTGGTAACCTGAGTGTTGGGGTACAATTTGAGAAATGGCGACAGAAAAATACATAATACATGCACACTATAATAAATCAGTTTGCAGTCATTAATGTCAGACAGGTTGGTGTGGCTTTAATCGTCTGATGTTCTAACGAACCTGCCTGTTATGCAACCATGCCAGTCAAATTCAAAATGTTGCATTGTGGCGATAATAAAAAGAAGACGTGCATAATGCTGTTGTGGCCTCGGGGTGCTAACAATAAATTGATATTGAGCCCTTTGTAACAAAAAATTGAAGTGTAAATATTTCACTTTGAGCTGTTCTGTGGTGTGACTAAAGATGGACACTGTACGATATTTTCAATCGTTGTACTCTGCTCCAACTCAAACTGTACAACAAAACCGCAGGGTGTAAAAGTTCAGAGTGCACGATTTATGTTCTCACACTATACGGCCCGATTATCTGATGCTGTCTGACTACTCCCATTGGGCCTCATGTATCAACGTTGCATACGGCGATATTTGAGTGTGTATGGGGTGTACGCCAAAATGGCTGCGCTACTTGGCATTTATCAATGTGGTCTTTGGCGTACGGTGCGCTGAAAATATACACCAGGTCGAGAGGTGGCGTAAATTATACACCAAAATGAACCAGCTGTTGTGAAAGTGTTGGAACACGGACCCACAACAGGGGGCGCAAATGAACGGACAATGGAGGAGTCAAATAACACTGTTTTTACTGTTGTGAAACAGGCACAACAAACACAGCCGATTACAATATTGAAATTGAGTCCAATTACAACGGTGTCGTGTGGGCAGGCTCGACGATAGGAGACGTCTGTCCAAGTCGAACCGGAACCAACCCGATTTCCTCTGCCACCGAACCCCGGGAATACTGGAGCCGCCAAGTCCCGAACTCCCAGGTGGCCACTGCCTCCGCTCGTCGGATCCGGTACTGCTGGCAAGGAACAGAAACAGTCAGGTGTGGGTGCGGCTGCACCCAGCAACACGGAGGGTGGAGATTCCACCTCCACCTCTCGTCAACAACAATAAAGGAATGTAGGAAGGTGAGTACTTATCCAAGAGTTGTCCAGTAGTCAACTATCCTACAAACAATCAACAAGAATTACAACTGTAATTAATAGCACGTTTGGGCGGAGATTGTTACCTCTTTGATAGGGCGATATCTCGGCAATGAGGTGGAGATGCCGTCCTGCTGATATACCTCCCTGTTGATTGGAATCAGCTGTCTCAGGTGATGGGTGACAGCTGTCACGCTGGCTGCTTCTGTGAGGCGGCAGCGCCCTCCGGTGCCTGGAGCCCACACTCCAGGCAGGGCGCCCTCTGGTGGTGGTGGGCCAGCAGTACCTCCTCTTCAGCGGCCCACACAACAGGACCCCCCCCCCCTCAACGGGCGCCTCCTGGCGCACGACCAGGCTTGTCCGGGTGGCGCCGGTAGAAGTCGGCCAGGAGGGCCGGGTCCAGGATGAAGCTCCTCTTCACCCAGGAGCGTTCTTCGGGGCCGTACCCCTCCCAGTCCACCAGATACTGAAAACCCCGGCCCATCCGTCGGACGTCGAGGAGCCGGCGCACAGTCCAAGCCGGCTCGCCGTCGATGATCCGGGCAGGAGGTGGTGCCGGACCCGGAGTGCAGAGGGGTGAGGTGTGATGAGGTTTGATCCTGGAGACGTGGAACACTGGATGAATCCGCAGTGAGGCCGGAAGCTGAAGCCTCACTGCGGCGGGATTGATGACCTTGAGAATCTTGTACGGACCAATGTATCGTTCTTGTAGTTTTGGGGAGTCCACTTGTAGGGGAATGTCCTTGGTGGACAACCACACTTCCTGCCCAGGACAATACGTGGGAGCCGGGGTCCGCCGCCGGTCTGCATGGTTCTTCGCCCTCGTCCGGGCCTTCAACAAAGTAGAACGGGCGGCACGCCACACCCGACGGCACTTCCGTAGGTGGGCCTGGACCGAGGGCACACCGACCTCTCCCTCAACCACCGGAAACAACGGGGGCTGATACCCCAAGCACACCTCAAAAGGGGAGAGGCCGGTGGCTGATGATACTTGACTGTTGTGGGTGTACTCGATCCAGGCCAGGTGGGTACTCCAGGCCGTCGGGTGCGCGGCTGTCACACAACGTAGGGTCTGCTCCATCTCTTGGTTGGCCCGTTCTGCTTGCCCATTGGTCTGGGGGTGATACCCGGACGAGAGACTGACCGTGGCCCCCAGTTCCCGGCAGAAGCTCCTCCAAACGTGTGAGGAGAACTGGGGGCCGCGATCAGAGACGATGTCTGATGGTATACCATGCAGACGGACGACGTGGTGGACTAGGAGGTCCGCTGTCTCCTGGGCCGTTGGTAGCTTTGGGAGGGCCACGAAGTGGGCCGCCTTGGAGAATCGGTCCACTATCGTGAGAATGACGGTGTTTCCCTGGGACGGCGGAAGACCCGTGACAAAATCCAGGCCGATGTGAGACCAGGGGCGATGAGGCACGGGCAGCGGCTGTAGCAAACCCGAGGTCTTGCGGTGGTCAGCCTTGCCCCTGGCGCAGGTGGTACAGGCCTGGATGTAACCCCGGACGTCGGCCTCCAGGGACGCCCACCAGAAGTGCTGCCGGACGACTGCCACGGTTCTTCGCACCCCAGGATGACAGGAGAGCTTAGAACCGTGACAGAAGTCCAGGACTGCAGCCCTAGCTTCTGGTGGGACGTAGAGTTTGTTCTTCGGTCCGGTTCCGGGGTCCGGGTCTCGTGTCAGGGCCTCCCGGACGGTCTTCTCCACGTCCCAGGTGAGGGCGGCCACGATAGTGGACTCCGGGATGATGGGATCCGGGGGATCCGACGACTCCGTTCTGACTTCATCTTCATGTACCCGGGACAAAGCATCCGATCTTTGATTTTTGGTCCCGGGACGGTAGGTGATCCGGAAGTCAAAACGGCCGAAGAACAGTGACCAGCGGGCTTGCCTGGGATTCAGCCGCTTGGCGGTCCTGATATACTCCAGGTTCCGGTGGTCAGTGAAAACCGTGAATGACACGGACATTCCCTCCAACAGATGTCTCCACTCCTCAAGAGCCTCTTTCACTGCAAGGAGCTCTCGATTGCCGACGTCATAGTTCCGTTCGGCTGGGGTCAACCTGCGGGAAAAATAGGCACACGGGTGAAGGACCTTATCGGTCTTCCCGCTCTGGGACAGCACGGCTCCTATCCCTGAGTCCGAGGCGTCCACTTCAACCAGTAACTGGCGACTAGGATCGGGCTGCACCAGAACGGGTGCAGACGAGAAGCGCCGTTTCAACTCCTTGAACGTGGCATCGCAACGATCCGACCAGGTGAAGGGAACTTTTGGTGAGGTCAGGGCTGTCAGGGGCTAACTACCTGACTATAGCCCTTAATGAACCTCCTGTAGAAATTAGCAAAGCCTAGGAACTGTTGCAACTTCCTACGGCTTGTGGGTTGGGGCCAGCCTCTCACCGCCGCAACCTTGGCCGGATCAGGAGCGACGGAGTTGGAGGAGATGATGAACCCCAGGAAGGACAAAGACGTGCGGTGGAACTCACACTTCTCGCCCTTCACAAACAGCCGGTTCTCCAACAACCGCTGCAGGACCTGACGTACATGCTTGACATGGGTCTCAGGGTCCGGAGAAAAGATGAGTATATCGTCTAGGTATACGAAGACGAACCGGTGCAGGAAATCCCGCAAGACATCGTTAACCAACGCTTGGAAAGTCGCGGGAGCGTTTGTGAGACCGAACGGCATGACCAGGTACTCAAAGTGACCTAATGGGGTGTTGAATGCCGTCTTCCACTCATCTCCCTTCCGGATCCGAACCAGGTGATACGCATTTCTAAGATCGAGCTTGGTGAAAATTCGGGCTCCATGCAGGGGTGTGAACACCGAATCCAACAGGGGCAACGGGTATTGATTGCGAACCGTGATTTCGTTCAGTCCCCTATAATCAATGCATGGACGAAGTCCGCCGTCTTTTTTACCCACAAAAAAGAAACCTGCACCCATCGGGGAGGTGGAATTCCGGATCAACCCGGCAGCTAACGAGTCCCGGATGTAGGTCTCCATTGATTCGCGCTCAGGCCGTGAGAGGTTGTACAGCCTACTGGACGGGAACTCACTGCCCGGAACCAAATCAATGGCACAATCATACGGGCGGTGGGGGGGGAGAGTGAGAGCCAGATCCTTGCTGAACACGTCGACAAGGTCGTGGTACTCCACCGGCACCGTCCCCAGATTGGGCGGGACTCTGACCTCCTCCCTAGCCTGGGAGCCGGGAGGAACCGAGGAACCTAGACACACCCGATGGCAGGTTTCGCTCCACTGAACCACTACCCCGGACGGCCAATCAATCCGGGGATTGTGCTTCAACATCCAGGGAAATCCTAAAATCACACGGGAGGTGGCCGGAGTCACAAAAAACTCGATCACCTCCCGGTGATTTCCTGACACCACCAGAGTTACAGGTGGTGTCTTATGCGTGATTGGAGGGAGTAGGGAGCCATCTAGTGCTCGAACCTGCACAGGCGAGGTAAGCGCCACCAGAGGGAGCCCTATCTCCCTGGCCCATCTGCTGTCCAACAGATTCCCCTCAGAGCCCGTGTCCACCAGTGCTGGGGCCTTCAGGGTTGATTCCTCATAAAAGATCGTAACTGGGAGTCGTGTAGCAATGTGGGTGTGTCCCACGTGAATGTCTCGGCCCACCCCTAGCCCAGTCTCTAGGGGCGGGCGTTGGTGTTTAACCGCTCGGGGCAGTCTCTTACGTGGTGCTCTATCGAGCCACAAACAAAACAAGCTCCGTGGGCCCGCCTCCTCTGTGCATCTGGTGCCCTAAATGTTGCCCTACTCGTGTCCATAGCTTCGTCAGCAGGGGGAGCTGTGGCCCCACGGAGCGCAGGGGCCGTGGAGCGTGGGGAAGGCGGAGCGCGGTCGGAACCGGAAGGCTGAGGGACGGCGCGTGCCCGGCCACGCCCTTCGTCTCGTTCCCGCCGACGTTCTTCTAACCGGTTGTCTAACCGTATGACAAGATCGATGAGCCCATCTAAATCCCGCGGTTCGTCCTTAGCCACCAGGTGCTCCTTAAGAACAAATGACAGTCCGTTTACAAAGGCGGCGCGGAGGGCAGTGCTATTCCAGCTGGACCTCGCAGCCGCGATGCGGAAGTCGACTGCATAGGCAGCTGCGCTCCGACGCCCCTGTCTCATCGACAGTAGCACGGTTGAAGCGGTTTCTCCTCTATTAGGGTGATCGAACACGGTTCTGAACTCCCTCACAAACCCATCATATGTCAGAAGGAGCCGTGAATTCTGCTCCCAGAGCGCTGTAGTCCAAGCGCGTGCCTCGCCGCGAAGCAGGTTTATTACATAAGCTACCTTACTAGCATCGGTCGCGTACATGACTGGACGCTGTGCGAAGACGAGCGAACACTGCATAAGAAAATCTGCTCACGTCTCCACACAGCCTCCGTACGGCTCTGGGGGGCTTATGTAAGCTTCAGGGGAAGGTGGGAGGGGTCGTTGAACGACCAGTGGAACGTTGCTGTTACGCACATGGTCGACGGGAGGGAGAGCCGCAGCGGCGCCCGGGGGGCGCGCTTCCACTTGTGCGGCGAGAGCCTCCACCCTGCGGTTCAGGAGGACGTTCTGCTCGGTCATTAAATCCAACCGAGTCGTGAAAGCGGTGAGGATCCGCTGCAACTCACCGATCACCCCTCCCTAGGACGCCTGCGCGCCCTGTTCTTCCATTGGCCGTTCAACAGCTGGTTGACGCCCCTTGGGATCCATGACGCTGGCCGAGATATCCTGTAGTGAAAGTGTTGGAACACGGACCCACAACAGGGGGCGCAAATGAACGGACAATGGAGGAGTCAAATAACACTGTTTTTACTGTTGTGAAACAGGCACAACAAACACAGCCAATTACAATATTGAAATTGAGTCCAATTACAACGGTGTCGTGTGGGCAGGCTCGACGATAGGAGACGTCTGTCCAAGTCGAACCGGAACCAACCCGATTTCCTCTGCCACCGAACCCCGGGAATACTGGAGCCGCCAAGTCCCGAACTCCCAGGTGGCCACTGCCTCCGCTCGTCGGATCCGGTACTGCTGGCAAGGAACAGAAACAGTCAGGTGTGGGTGCGGCTGCACCCAGCAACACGGAGGGTGGAGATTCCACCTCCACCTCTCGTCAACAACAATAAAGGAATGTAGGAAGGTGAGTACTTATCCAAGAGTTGTCCAGTAGTCAGCTATCCTACAAACAATCAACAAGAATTACAACTGTAATTAATAGCACGTTTGGGCGGAGATTGTTACCTCTTTGATAGGGCGATATCTCGGCAATGAGGTGGAGATGCCGTCCTGCTGATATACCTCCCTGTTGATTGGAATCAGCTGTCTCAGGTGATGGGTGACAGCTGTCACCCTGGCTGCTTCTGTGAGGCGGCAGCGCCCTCCGGTGCCTGGAGCCCGCACTCCAGGCAGGGTGCCCTCTGGTGGTGGTGGGCCAGCAGTACCTCCTCTTCAGCGGCCCACACAACACCAGCACTGGAATCCATATAAAAATGAAAATGATCAACATGATAAACAGTGCCATTATACAACTCAATGCATATGTTAGATAAATAACACTTTCTTGATTATACTACATAATAATTAATACAAATCCCGCTTTTGCGGGATTGTTGGTCTCGAGCACGATCCGTGGCCACAGCGCTGACTGCAAAGAAAGTGCTGCTCGCCTTTTTCTCCAGATTTCGAGCCTGGAGCCAGAGCAGCGCTGAGCTTAACTTTATGTGGTGTGATCGTTTTAGACAATGGAATTGATAATTACAACTGTAGTGTTGTCATTCCCTTCGCCCGTGCTGCAATCAGGTTGTGTCGTCTCCATTCGTTTGTTACAATAAAATAAATAAAGAAATACATTTTTAAAATAAAGAAATCTGAAAAATTAGGAGTGTCTTATTAATTGAGCGAGCAAATATCCACGTCAAGAATTATTGACGTGAAAAGAGAATACAGTGGTCCCTCGCTATAACACGGTTCACCTTTCGTGGCCTCGCCGTTTCGCGGATTTCTTTAGTCCAATTTTGCATGCCTTTTTTTTACAGTACATTGTGGTCTGCATGTCTGTTTATAAGAATCTTCTCGCCCCATATGAAAAAAGAGCGCCAACAACTACTCTTAACTGTGTTTGTCACTCGGAAAAAGACACCTGCAACGAGGTTTGATTGGAAAAAGACGCGACAGTGGTGCAGCGCCAGGACGAAGAGGTGCGGTCAGAGGAACTGTGAAATACTGGTCAGTCACTATTAATAATTTCTTATGTGTCCAACCTCGTAGGTTGATCGTTAAAATTAAATTTGTTAGTTCTAAAAGCCATCATAATTATTTATAGCAAAAACATTCTATTTTTATTTGGCAAACAAATGTTTGGGCCTGAAAGCAGTTTGGTCTTATTTTTCTACTAAGGTTTGAACTTTGAGAGTGTTTACACATGAGAGAAAAGTGAGAAAATGTTCATGCCTGATTGAGAAAAGTGTATAAAGTGGATTTACAGGGTTTTTACAGCTGTAAAACGACTATAATAATTGTAAAAAATAAGGCTGACTACGTCGCAGACTTCGCTTTTTGCGGACTATTTTTAGATTGTAACTCCCGCGATAAACGAGGGACCACTGTAACACTTTTTTGATTATACTACAAAACAATTAATACGACAGCCGCTTTTGACACTCTATTGGCACGCGTGATTGGTGAAGTTCTTTTTCTTTGCCGTCTTCCTGGCTTCCATGTCGTAAAATGAGGATGTGTCTGAAGCGGAGTCTGAATATTTATGGGCGTGTTTATTATAATTACAATTGTTTTCACCCGCCGCATTTATCAAGGTCACGTCAGGCGTACGCCGGAAATGGGCAGGTGCGCACTGCTTGATACTTGTCACAGCAACTTTGGTGTATTTCAGATTTACTCCGTAAATTTACGCCACAAGTGCGCAACTTTGATACATGAGGCCCAGTGTACGTTCAAAAAAAAAAAAAAACACGTCGGACTCGTGTTTCTGGAAGCAAAACGTAAACAGAAGCTTTTTTTCCCCCAAACTTTATTTACATTGCTTATTTTTACAAAAACTCTTGATGGGAGACACCAAAGTTTAAAAAAATAAATACAAGACTTTACATGAGTTGAAGATTAAGGGGGAAAATGAAACAGAAGCTGCTCTCCCAAAGAGATGATCACTGTTTATGCTCTCTCCGGTGTTTGCACATGCGCAGTGCGAGAGGTTGGGGTAAATCAGCTCGTAGACGCTTGTAGCGCTGCTTCAACAGCATGATACTCTCACGAGGGCCGACCAGAATATCAAACAGGTTTGATTTTCATCCAACCATACGATTGCCGATCAGGAGGTGGTTGTGAGAGGTTAAACGCAGCTCATTACTCCATGTATACTACACGAAGCAGGACACACAATTAAGCTGAATCTCGGCGCGATCCAAAAAATTCTCGTACGAGTGAAAAATTGGCTGAAAGAGGGCCAAAACTTGCACAGTGTAAGCCCAGCTTTAGCTGAAGTGGGAAGTTTTAAACAATGGTCAGCTAAAAGAGCTTTTGTTTGTAATCACTCTTGAGTTCTTCATAAAGTTATTAAATTTTCACCTTTTCTATATCTTCAGTCTACTGTAGTTCAGTGCTTCTTTTTGGCCTATGTCTAATTTTGTGCCAATGTTTTAGGCACATTGTTTCTTTGTAGGAGTACCCACCAACTCAGTAACACAAGAACAGTGGCAGATGGTCACATAATAATAAAATGGTTATTATTTTTCAGCATGACTCAGTTTTGTACTGTATGATGCTATGCAGGACCCAGTATAGCCATGTGTTTTACCACCTCTGTGGACATGAAATATTATCTTGCCGAAATAAAACTTTTAACTGAAAATAACGTATGTTTTCTCAGCTTTATAAGTGTTCTGACAAATCTCTACGTCTCCCCCCTTTCAGGCCTACGAGCGCCGGTTCCCCACATGCCACCTTATTCCCATGTTTGTCGCGAGCGATGTGATGAACGAAGAGAGCAGCGAGGATGGATCCACTCACAAAATAGAGCGGCGCTGTGCACTGGATGTGGATGCTCCACGCCTTCTTAAACGGGTATGCACATGTGGGATAATGATTGTATTTTACAGTGTGAGAACATTCATCCTTTGCTATAATTGATCTTCAAATTTTATTTCTTTTTCTTGGGTTGTCAATTTTTTATTACCAGGTAACCTTTTTTAAGTGCAACTCAGTGCATGCTTTTTATTTCTCTGCTTATTTAGGCTTCATTCAGCATAAATAGGTGTGTGTGTGTGTGTGTGTGTGTGTGTGTGTGTGTGTGTGTGTGTGTGTGTGTGTGTGTGTGTGTGTGTGTGTGTGTGTGTGTGTGTGTGTGATTTACAGATTGCAGGCGTGGATTATGTCTACTTCATCCAGAAAAACACGATTAACCGAAAGGAGAGGACGCTGCACATCGAGTCTCATAATGAGACGTTCTCCAATAGGGTGATCATCCTTGAGACTTGCTGCTATTCGGTTAGTAGCAAAGAGCAATGTGCCTTTTAATGTCAGCTACGTTCCAAAGGAAGCTTATCGTACATGGATATATTTTTTAAATTCACATAGGAAGGAGTTAAAATCAAACCCCGACCTTGACAGTTTTTGTGACCCAAAACTGCATTTACATAATCAAAGGCAAATATGCAAACACACTCCTTCAGTAAATTGAGTGTTCAGCTCCTGAATAGTAAGATGTTTGCAGCTGCCCATATTCATGTTTGTGTCTCCCCTAATCTCATCCTTTCACAAAAAGCAATCTGCTCGCACTGGGCGTTGTGCCAGCTGTCTCAGCCCTTTTGTAGTGAATAATTATCTGGTCACCTTACATCTACTTGAAGTCTAAAATTCCCATCTGAAACCAACAGGGATGCAAAGAATAACATTCACCAGGGGTGTTCAGTTAGAATTGATATTTCCAGTTTGAGATAATAACCCATCCAAGGTTCCCAAACATAATAATGTCAAACCTGATTTAGTTACATATCTGCTGAAGTAGTTTCGTAGTTGTTTTTCTGAATTATCAGCTCTTTAATTTGGGATTTTTTTTTTTCGTGCATTGTTATGTGTAATTTTTGTTGTTGCCATTTCTTCTTCTTTTTTGCACTTTGATTCCTGGAAAAGTTCCATATAAACACTTCCAATTTATTAATGTGTGTAATTTTTCAGTGTATAGATCACACTAGAGTATAAATCGCATGATCTTCCAAACTATAGTAAATAAACCGTGAGTTATACCATATGGCCAGAGAATATTTGGCACATGACCAAGATGTTAGCGACGACTTTCCCTCCCAGTGTGATTGGTACGAGTCATCTGAGTCTCTCGCAGTAACCGTTTGTTTTGACACAGAGTTGTACCAGCAGTTCCCAAGGATCTTCTGGAGAGACCAAGTACTGAAGATGTCCACGTACTGGTTTAAGACATTTTTTGTGTCATATCCTTTGTATGTGTGTGTGTCCAGCCTGGAGAGTTGAACATGCGAAACCAGCCTGATTGAACTCACCTACAGAACACAGTTCTGTGCATTACATGGCTCACTGTGACTTCAGATCCACGAATGGATGTTCCCTGAGTTAATAAGGTCAACGACTTCGTATTAGCCTTGAGCCAACTGCAATACTGAATTTAGGTGCAAGGCCACACAAGAGTTCTCATTATGTGAGTTAGCGCAGTATGTTAACAGATAAGGAAAGGGATGAACAGCTCAATTCAGCCGAGATAATGGACTTGATTAAGGATAAAACATTCAGCTTACTGCAGTAGAACTACTGGTATAATGGCTTCTGATAAGTACGTAAGCATTCAATTTGACTTGCTAGTCGGGTTTCCATTACCCTCCAAATGGCGCAAATTGATGTAATGAATTGAAACTATGCTTATGGAAACAAGTATTTTTCAAACTCTCAAATATTGCAGAAATGTTTTATGATGGAATGAGGTGGTTTTTCAGATGATTGGAAAACACTTATTTTGAAATGCACCAATGGAAGTACTTCTTTCATTAGTACTGGTCACATTATGTACAGAATGTCACATGACATTTTAAAATCTTAGTCTTAGTCTTGGTCAGCTTTATTGTCATTTCTACAATACATCACAGACATATTGAGAACTGAAATACCTGATCTCTGGACTCCCTGACCTCACAAAAGAAGGTATTAAAGAAATATAATAACAAAGTATAAGTATAAGTATCAAGTGTAGAAATGTAATAACAAAGTATAAGTATAAGTATCAAGTGTAGAAATGTAATAACAAAGTATAAGTATAAGTATCAAGTGTAGAAATATAATAACAAAGTATAAGTATCAAGTGTAGAATTGTAAACAAACAAATACTTGTAGTGCAAAGTGGTAGGACAACATTCAGCAGTAATGGATATGTGCAAATTCCATGACCAGAGCAAGAATATATACAGTTGTTGATCATTGTGCAGAGAGTATTGTATGTATAAAGTGCAATATCTTCACAGCAGCTTAGGTTAGGGAGGTTAGGGAATAGACGGGAGTGGAAAGTGAAACAGTCCAGTTTGTGTTTATGTGTGAGTGGAGGGCAACAGGGGGAAAGGGGGCAAAGCAGGGAGGGAGTTGAGTGACCTGACAGCCTGGTGGAAAAAGCTGTCTCTCAGCCGGCTGGTCTTGGCCTGGAGACTGCACAGTCTCCTCCCCGACGGCAGCAGGCTGAAGAGACTATGTAATGGTCTATGTAATGTAACTATGTAATGTAATGTAAAATGCACAAAGTTGTACGTGTGTATGGAATAAGCATGGTGAAGCCTGTTAAACGATATAAAAGATGACATTACAGCAATATTGGATTAAAAAAATGGCAAAAAAAAAAGAAACGGCACTATTTAGTGGGAATTAATGTGCCATCACCATATCTGTAGGATTTACAGTTCTCGTGAGAGCCTTGCTAGAATGACAGTTATCATGACAACACAGAAATCAGCAGTCGCTTGCCATTAGTTAACAGAAACGCTGTCATTTTGCCCTTCTGCTTTGTTGACATTCTGAAAACATCGTTAAACCTTTGCACAACTCTGTAATGAAAACCCAGATATTGACCAGTTTGATGCTCCTGTAACAGGAATCAAAATTATTTCAATTTCAATTCAATTCAGTTTCAATTGAATTAGCTTATAATGCGCCAAGTCACAGCAAAAGCCGTCTCAAGGCGCCTTCCATGAAACAATTCAACATAAAATTTAAATAAATAATTAAAAATTAATTTTAAAAAATTCAAATACATAATTAAAAACAGAAGTAAAAGAATAAAACAGATTAAAAAATAAAAAATATTCATAAGAAAGAGAATAAAAATGGGTTTTCAGTCTTGACTTAAAAATGTCCACGGACTCTGACTGCCTCACAGTCGCAGGAAGGCTTGCAGCAGGTTTACTCACACGGCACAGACTGAGAGGAACACATGGTTAAATTAAAGCACGATCCTCCCGCTCTCCCTCCCCTTAGTCTCACTGGTCCATGCTCCACCTGTTCCTTCTCTTTCTTCAGTCAGTGTCAGTAATTTTCGATCACTGTCACCCGGCACAAGCCCATCCATCAGGTTTGGAGCTACACTTTTTGGCCAGTTCTCTGGGTTCAGCCGTCCCTTTCAGGCCAGCTCCTTGTTTCTTGCGCAGGGCCTGGTGGTTAGTCTCTGCTAGCTGGACTTGAAGTCCTTGTGTGTTTTGGATCATGCTGTCTTCCATGTTGTGAAGTGTCTCTTATTTTTGTAACATGTCTCTCAAACACTCGTCTTCTACCAGATTGAAGACTACCAGACTGATGTGAAGACCTATATTTTTGTGCCTAAGCTGGTCCTGCCGCAGCTGTAGACAGTCGGTCATCCTCATCCAAACAGTGCTGACCTCACTTCCATCATGTGGATATAACGCCCTATAAAAAGATTTATAAAGGAAACATGAACAATAATTAAACTTTTTTTTTAAATTCAGCTATAACCCCTGCTGTTCTGCAGAATATGCTGATCATTAAATAGAAGACAATTGTGCTACATTTTGTCCTAAGGTGACAGTCTAATTAATGTAACCGCACACTGGCATTAAGCCCTTGTGTGTTTGTGAGTTGTGCTTTTCTGCGTCAAACTGTTTGTGTGTAAACGGCTGGCAGATTTTGATGTGGACAGGCTGACACGTACTCCCACTCATAGTGCACAGCGTGAAAATTGCTCTGTGTGCGTCATCAACTTCTGACACCGGGTGTGGGGTTGCTATAGAAACATGGCCATCTTTTTCCTGAATGTGTGTACAGTATATAGAGAATTTTTTGTTTGTTTGTTTCTGTGTGTATGTGTACAGGTCCACCCAGACAATGAGGACTGGACATGTTTTGAGCAGACTGCCAGCCTGGACATCAAGTCCTTCTTTGGCTTTGAGAGCACAGTGGAAAAGATTGCCATGAAGCAGTATGCCAGCAGTATAAAAAAGGTATGTATGTGGTATTACACAAAATCACACACTGAAATTCCTGCAGTATTTTAAACACTCCAGCATTTGTCCAACAGACGTGCACACATTTTTTCCTGTATGTGTGTACGCGCAGATGCATGGACAACTTCAAGACAAAAGAACAGCATATTTTCCAACTACTCATCGCTTCCTTCTCACATTCAGCATAATGCGGGCTTTATGCATGAACTGACTCGATGTGTTCTGTGCAACAAACAGGCTCGGTGTTCAAAAAGTTGCTGAATCATGAGTCATTTTTTGCTGTAACAGTATAATTGGGCTTTAAATGCAGGATTGGACAGAATCACTGCAGTGGGTGTTGATGCCTTGTTAGAATTGTACATTCCATCTTTCAGTTCATGCAAGTATTCTTACCATTGTACTCATTGTCATTTGTGTCATATGAAATGCATGTACAGTACTTACAGTAGTGTTCAGAATAATAGTAGTGCTATGTGACTAAAAAGATTAATCCAGGTTTTGAGTACATTTCTTATTGTACATGGGAAACAAGGTACCAGTAGATTGAGTAGATTCTCACAATCGAACAAGACCAAGCATTCATGATATGCACACTCTTAAGGCTATGAAATTGGGCTATTAGTAAAAAAAAAAAAAAAGTAGAAAAGGGGGTGTTCACAATAATAGTAGCATCTGCTGTTGATGCTACAAATTCAAAACTATTATGTTCAAGCTGCTTTTTTTAGCAATCCTGTGAATTACTAAACTAGTATTTAGTTGTATAACCACAGTTTTTCATGATTTCTTCACATCTGCGAGGCATTAATTTTGTTGGTTGGAACCAAGATTTTGCTTGGTTCCTAGTGTGCTTGGGGTCATTGTCTTGTTGAAACACCCATTTCAAGGGCATGTCCTCTTCAGCATAAGGCAACATGTCCTCTTCAAGTATTTTGACATATCCAAACTGATCCATGATACCTGGTATGCGATATATAGGCCCAACACCATAGTAGGAGAAACATGCCCATATCATGATGCTGCACCACCATGCTTCACTGTCTTCACTGTGAACTGTGGCTTGAATTCAGAGTTTGGGGGTCGTCTCACAAACTGTCTGCAGCCCTTGGACCCAAAAACAACAATTTTACTCTCATCAGTCCACAAAATATTCCTCCATTTCTCTTTAGGCCAGTTGATGTGTTCTTTGGCAAATTGTAACCTCTTCTGCACGTCTTTTTATTTAACAGAGGGACTTTGCGGGGGATTCTTGCAAATAAATTAGCTTCACACAGGCGTCTTCTAACTGTCACAGCACTTACAGGTAACTCCAAACTGTCCTTTGATCATCCTGGAGCTGATCAATGGTGAGCCTTTGCCATTCTGGTTATTCTTCTATCCATTTTGATGGTTGTTTTCCATTTTCTTCCATGCGTCTCTGTTTTTTTTTTTTTTTTTTTCCATTTTAAAGCATTGGAGATCATTGTAGATGAACAGCCTATAATTTTTTGCACCTGCGTATAAGTTTTCCCCTCTCCAATTAACTTTTTAATCAAACTACGCTGTTCTTCTGAACAATGTCTTGAATGTCCCATTTTCCTCAGGCTTTCAAAGAGAAAAGCATGTTCAACAGGTGCTGGGCTTCATCCTTAAATAGGGGACACCTGATTCACACCTGTTTGTTCCACAAAACTGACGAACTCACTGACTGAATGCCACACTACTATTATTGTGAACACCCCCTTTTCTACTTTTTTTACTCATAGCCCAAAGAGTGTGCATATCATGAATGCTTGGTCTTGTTGGATTTGTGAGAATCTACTGAATCTACTGGTACCCTTGTTTCAAATGTAACAATAAGAAATATGCTCAAAACCTGGATTAATCTTTTTAGTTCACATAGCACTACTATTATTCTGAACACTACTGTAAGTAATGCAAAAAGCAAGATACAATATGCATCATGGCTTCATCTTTCCAAGTCCAGAATGCCACACCTCGACATTTCCTCTTTTCTGATTTACTTATAGTGTTACTAAAACAGTCTGTGACAGTTCTGTGCATTCATGACCTCTTCTGCTGGTGTTGGGAAAACGTCCATTTGACTTGTTGTCATAATTGTCGCTTCCAGGGAAAGGAGATCATTGAGTTCTACCTGAAGGAACTTGAAGATGAGGGCATTACTCACGTGCCACGCTGGACTCCTTCTTCTGTTCCCTTTACTCCCAGCCAGCCAACCAGCCTCCCCATCAGCCCGGCTAACCTTCCCAAAACTCTCAGTCACTCCGGCCATTTCTATCCCGCTGCCTGCCAGTGTCAAGGACAGCGCCATTCAGGATGTCAAGCAGGAGAACAGCGTGCTTCTGGCAGATAGTTTAGGAGACTTGCTGGCTGGGACACCTGAAGGTCTGTACCCGCACACGGTGCCTGTTCTTCAGTATGTTTCTAGTAAAACAAAGTAGCAAATGAGAAAGAAAAAAAAAAAGAAAGGAAAAAAAAAACCCTACAATAAGAGTAAAATTGGAAGAGTAAGTACAGAGCACACACCTTTGCCAACTGAATAATCACCTTCAACAACTGACAGAGAAGATTAGTTAGATTTAGTTTCAGTTACAGTTATGCTTGACATAATGATTACCTTTGGGTGTTATATTTGTTTGGTACAGACAAACTGGATGCAGGATTATATCAAACGTTACCTTGGAGACCTCACCCCCTTGCAGGAGAGCTGTCTAATCAGACTTCGCAAATGGCTGCAGGAAACACACAAAGGTAAAGGTAATATTACTGTTTGTAATATTGACATAAAACTGTTCATTTTGAGGTACGTCATCCAAAAGTACTTTCAAACTTCCTCTGCCTGTAAATGTTAAATTTATTTTGAATTGCATGGCTGTTGACGGTGTGTTTGGGGAAACTGGTAACTAGCTTTACATTTTTACATTGCTCTATTACATTATTAACATATGAACTTCCCTCTAATGTCATCTGCTTATAATCTAGATCCCAAAGGATGAGCACATCCTGCGCTTCTTACGTGCCAGGGACTTCAACATAGATAAGGCTCGGGAGACCCCTGTGCCAATCACTGACCTGGAGGAAGCAGCACCAGGTGGACTACCTGTTGGAGACTGGACCGCACCACAGGTCCTCCAGGACTACTACACCGGGGGCTGGCACCACCACGATAGAGGTAGGCTCAGATGAACAGGAACAGACGTGCCACTGCTCATATGATTAATGCAAACCACCTGACAGCTGGACCCTACTGTTCTGTGAGCTGGAGGAAGGACTTGGTTCTCCAGTTACTTGCACGCTCAAATTACACACACCAAACACACGATCTAGCGTGTTTCAAGCAAGCCAAAGCCATTTTAGCAATGCGAGTGAATTAAACATGAGGATAAGTTTTTGTTCCTCTTTGTTTGCACAAATAGTTCATGCACTGTGGTCTGTGAAGTGGATCCCTTATTTAATGCAGGGCGTGTTTGTCGGATCATTTAAACAGTATCCTAAATGCTCTTCTGTTTTCTTTTTTCCTCTCTCCACAGTGCAGTTAATCTTGTGTTTTTACTTTACAGTGGTCCCTCATTTATCGCGGGAGTTACGTTCTAAAAATAACCCGCAATAAGCAAAATCCGCGAAGTAGTCAGCGTTATTTTTTACAATTATTATAGACGTTTTAAGGCTGTAAAACCCCTCACTACACACTTTATACTTTACACGCTTTATATTCAAACCACTCCCCTCGGGCAGGAGGCTACGGTCCATCCGGACCAGAACCTCCCGCCATAAGAACAGTTTCTTCCCCTCTGCCGTTAGACTCATGAACACCTCATAACTCAGTCACCTTAAGCTTAACTCTGTCACTTTCTCATTTTATCACGGGTCACTTTAGACAATGTACTTTGGTTTTTAATTGCACTCCTCCCACTGCACTGTTTTTTCTGTTTTTCTGTTGCACACAGCCTTTCATATTTCATATTTCTTTTTTTTTATCTTATATTTTATCTTATTTTGACACATATGTTATATTTTTATCTTAGCATTTTATCTCTTCTTAATGTTGCACCATTGTACCGAAGCAAATTCCTAGTCTGTGAATCCTATTCACTGGCAATGGCAATAAACTTATTCTGATTCTGATTATACACTTTTCTCAACAGGCATTAACATATTCTCACTTTTCTCTCGTGTGTAAACACTCTCAAAGTTCAGAAATAAAAATAGAATGTTTTCCTACAAATAATTATGATGGCTTTTAGAAGTAACAAATTTAATTTTAGCGATCAACCTACGAGGTTGGACACATAAGAAATTATTAATAGTGACTGACCAGTATTTCACAGGTCCTCTGATCGTGCCTCTTCATCCTGTCGCCGCGCCGCTGTTGTGCCTTTTTCCACTGAGTCACACCTCGGTGCAGGTGTCTTTTTCTGAGTGAAGAACACAGTTATGGGTAGTTGTTGGTGCTCTTTTTTTTCTGGGTGAGACATTCTTATAAACAGACACGCAGAACACAATGCGCGTGCTCTCCCTTCGCGGTGCCGCGACTGCCTGCTTGATGAGGACGCAGAACACAATGCGCTGTAAAAAAAAAAGCATGCAAAATTGGACTAAAAAAAAATCCGCGAAACTGCAAGACCACGTTATAGCGAGGGACCACTGTATATGCATAGTCACCTATTGTGACCTACAGCATAGAGAGTCAACGGAGCAACCTGTCGTTTAAACGGTACAGCCTTGGAAAAGTGTATAACGTGTTCAGTGATGGCATTTTTTTTTTCTTGTAGACGGTCGTCCGTTATTACATCTTGAGACTGGGCCACATGGACACCAAAGGACTTGTTCGTGCTCTTGGAGAAGAGTCTCTTCTCAGACATGTATGTACCACAGTCTCAATGCATGTAAGGCTTGTGCGCCTGTGTGTGGAATGTTCTGACAGGTGCCTTTTAGTATATCGGAAAGTGCACCATGAGTATGTAAAGAACGTGACTTCTTACTTTGTTATCACGTCGTACTCTCTGTCAAGCACTGGTTATGTGTTAATCAAATGTTTGAAATGTGTTCACAGTTACTCCTTTATGCTGCTGCTGAGTACATGTTTGATTTTTAGGTGCTGTCTATATACGAAGAAGGCTTGAGGCGCTGCGAAGAGAACACAAAGGTGTTTGGTCGACCTATCAGGTAACGCTACATGACAGATCAGTACTAGTTCCTCTCTCATATAGTAGTAACTATATGAGAGCTAAAGAACTATATGTTTAATTTTATATAGCATGCCTTTTATATGCTCATGCCATACAGCTGCTAATTAGCTAACCATAATGAAGCCAAGTTGGAATTAGTTACTTTGGTACACAATGGTGAATTCTGTGATAAAGCTTTTTTTTTTTTTACTACATTCATAAAAGGGTTTTTTGGTTGTTTGTTTGTTTGTTTGGTTTTTTTTTTTTGCATCAAATTTGTAAAGACAGAACTCTCTGTGAACACAGTAGCAGTATTGTGAGATAGCCAAAATACCCATGTTTCTGGATCTGGAGATGTTTTTTGATGCCTTCAGTTTTCTTGAGGAATTGCAAGTGACTGAAAATGATAAGTAAGGAGAAAGTGACTTGGGTTGATGCAGGTGCAACAGCTCTGTTATGCAGAGCAGGTAACTCAGTGGGATAGGAGTTGGGGTACCAGTACGTAGTAGGGCTGCAACAAACGATTATTTGGATCATCAATGAATCTGATGGGGTTTCGTCACGATTCATCGGAATTAGCGGGGAATTTTTAAAAATGTGCCAGGGAAACAATTTTTCTCTCCCTTCCTCACTTTATTTAACAACAGAACATTATTTGAAAACTTAAAATACTTGAAAATCAACAAATCGTCAAATGTCCCTTGGCTGTTGAAATATAAAATAATAAAGAATAAATCAGTTTATAATAAAGAACAAAAATAATTATTTCAAATGCAATGCTTTATCAAAGTGCTGAGTTGCCATAAAACAACATTGAAACATATAAATGTTATAAAATATATGGTGAAAAACGAGGTATTTTTGTTGCTGCAATTAGCATAACCAGTTAACCATAAAATCTAAATAAAAAATGTAGCCTGACTCATTATATGTGCAACATTCTCTGTATAACTTGTAAATTATGTGGTCATTTCACAATGACACACGTGACTCATGTCTCTTTCTCTAAAATTGTATTGTAGCATTATTAGTTATTATTACTATTATTATTGTTTGCTATTATTATTATTATTAATATATAAATAAATAAATATTAGAATTTGTAATACATTTGACTCTTTTACGACAACAAACGCTGAGCCATTAATTATTATACAGAAAACAAATGCACAAACATGCTGAAATGCCAGCAACTTAATGCTAACTTTAACATTGAAAATGCCATAGACATAGGCATTAGCATAAAATACGAGGTCTATTAGAAAAGTATCCGACCTTAATATTTTTTCAAAAACCATATGGATTTGAATCACGTGTGATTACATCAGACATGCTTGAACCCTCGTGGGCATGCGAGAGTTTTTTCACGCCTGTCGGTTACGTCATTCGCGTGTGGGCAGGCTTTGAGTGAGGAGTCGTCCACCCCGCTCGTCGATTTTTTTCATTGTTTAGGAATGGCTCAGAGACTGTTGCTTTGTTTGATAAAATTTTTTCAAAACTGTAAGGCACAACTGAGTGGACACCATTCAATAAATTCAGCTGGTTTTCGGTAAAAATTTTAACGGCTGATGAGAGATTTTGGTCTGGTAGTCAATCAATCAATCAACTTTTTTTCTTATATAGCGCCAAATCACAACAAACAGTTGCCCCAAGGCGCTCCATATTGTAAGGCAAGGCCATACAATAATTATGAAAACCCCAACGGTCAAACGACCCCTATGAGCAAGCCTTGGCCACAGTGGGAAGGAAAAACTCCCTTTTAAACAGGAAGAAAGCAACCTCCAGCAGAACCAGGCTCAGGGAGGGGGCAGTCTTCTGCTGAGACTGGTTGGGGCTGAGGGAAAGAACCAGGAAAAAGACATGCCGTGAAGGGGGGCAGAGATCGATCACTAATGATTAAATGCAGAGTGATGCATACGGAGCAAAAAGAGAAAGAAACGGTTGCATCATGGGAACCCCCCCACAGTCCTACGTCTAAAGCAGCATAACCAAGGGATGGTCCAGGGTCACCCGATCCAGCCCTAACTATAAGCCTTAGTGAAAAGGAAAGTTTTAAGCCTAATCTTAAAAGTAGAGAGGGTATCTGTCTCCCTGATCTGAATTGGGAGCTGGTTCCACAGGAGAGGAGCCTGAAAGCTGAAGGCTCTGCCTCCCATTCTACTCTTACAAACCCTAGGAACTACAAGTAAGCCCGCAGTCTGAGAGCGAAGCGCTCTAATGGGGTAATATGTACTACGAGGTCCCTAAGATAAGATGGGACCTGATTATTCAAAACCTTATAAGTAAGAAGAAAAATTTTTAATTCTATTCTAGAATTAACAGGGAAGCCAATGAAGAGAGGCCAACACGGGTGAGATATGCTCTCTCCTGCTAGTCCCCGTCAGTACTCTAGCTGCAGCATTCTGAACCAACTGAAGGCTTTTTTAGGGAACTTTTAGGACAACCTGATAATAATGAATTACAATAGTCCAGCCTAGAGGAAATAAGTGCATGAATTAGTTTTTCAGCATCACTCTGAGACAAGACCTTTCTGATTTTAGAGATATTGCGTAAATGCAAAAGGCAGTCCTACATATTTGTTTAATATGCGCTTTGAATGACATATCCTGATCAAAAATGACTCCAAGATTTCTCACAGTATTACTAGAGATCAGGGAAATGCCATCCAGAGTAACGATCTGGTTAGACACCATGCTTCTAAGATTTGTGGGGCCAAGTACAATAACTTCAGTTTTATCTGAGTTTAAAAGCAGGAAATTAGAGGTCATCCATGTCTTTATGTCTGTAAGACAATCCTGCAGTTTAGCTAATTGGTGTGTATCCTCTGGCTTCATGGATAGATAAAGCTGGGTATCATCTGCGTAACAATGAAAATTTAAGCAATACCGTCTAATAATACTGCCTAAGGGAAGCATGTATAAAGTGAATAAAATGGTCCTAGCACAGAACCTTGTGGAACTCCATAATTAACTTTAGTCTGTGAAGAAGATTCCCCATTTACATGAACAAATTGTAATCTATTAGACAAATATGATTCAAACCACCGCAGCGCAGTGCCTTTAATACCTATGACATGCTCTAATCTCTGTAATAAAATTTTATGGTCAACAGTATCAAAAGCAGCACTGAGGTCCAACAGAACAAGCACAGAGATAAGTCCACTGTCCGAAGCCATAAGAAGATCATTTGTAACCTTCACTAATGCTGTTTCTGTATTATGATGAATTCTAAAACCCTGACTGAACTCTTCAAATAGACCATTCCTCTGTAGTAGTGTCGCTTTAAGGACGGTCCACGGCGCCTGACGGCGATCTGCGCTTTGAGGCGATCTGCGCTTTGAGGCGGCAGCGTCTCGCCGTTTCAAGTTGAAACTTCCACATTTCAGGCTCTGTTGACGCAGTAGTCGTCAGAGAACAGAGAACTTTCAGAAGAAGTCGGCATGAGGAGTTTATTCGGACATTCCATTGTTAATGGTCATTTGTAATGAAAGAACGTGCGGGCAGAGTCGCATGTCGGGCTGGACCCGACCGCGGGGGGGGTCGCGGCAGGAAAAACACCTCCGTTGGAAATCTTAACGGGCAGTTGGAACATGCCCAAGCTGTTAAACAATTTCTCAGTTACTCACTTGTTGAAAGCCATTAAAAGCCGCCTGAATTCTACAATGGTTTTCAACACGGAGGTGTTTTTCCTGTCGCGGCGCACACAGATTTGCCGAGTCGTCACGGAAACGACTCGGCGAATTTGCGCGTACGTCTTTCATTAAAAAATGTCCTTAAACAGTGGAATGTCCGCATAAATTCCTCATGCCGGCCTCTTCTGAATCTTCTCTGTTCTCTCACGATGTCCTGGGTGAATTAAGCCTTAAATTAGGATGTTTTAAGCTCGAACAGGCCGACGACAGCGCCTGGAAGCGCTGCAGGACGTCCCGCTCCGTGGGGACGAAAAAACAACATTGAAACATATAAATGTTATAAATATATGGTGAAAAACGAGGTATTTTTGTTGCTGCAATTAGCATAACCAGTTAACCATAAAATCTAAATAAAAATGTAGCCTGACTCATTATATGTGCAACATTCTCTGTATAACTTGTAAATTATGTGGTCATTTCACAATGACACACGTGACTCATGTCTCTTTCTCTAAAATTGTATTGTAGCATTATTAGTTATTATACTATTATTATTGTTGCTATTATTATTATTAATATAAATAAATAATATTAGAATTTGTAATACATTTGACTCTTTTACGACAACAAACGCTGAGCCATTAATTATTATACAGAAAACAAATGCACAAACATGCTGAAATGCCAGCAACTTAATGCTAACTTTAACATTGAAAATGCCATAGACATAGGCATTAGCATAAAATACGAGGTCTATTAGAAAAGTATCCGACCTTAATATTTTTTCAAAAACCATATGGATTTGAATCACGTGTGATTACATCAGACATGCTTGAACCCTCGTGGGCATGCGAGAGTTTTTTCACGCCTGTCGGTTACGTCATTCGCGTGTGGGCAGGCTTTGAGTGAGGAGTCGTCCACCGCTCGTCGATTTTTTTCGTTGTTTAGGAATGGCTCAGAGACTGTTGCTTTGTTTGATAAAATTTTTTCAAAACTGTAAGGCACAACTGAGTGGACACCATTCAATAAATTCAGCTGGTTTTCGGTAAAAATTTTAACGGCTGATGAGAGATTTTGGTCTGGTAGTCAATCAATCAATCAACTTTTTTCTTATATAGCGCCAAATCACAACAAACAGTTGCCCCAAGGCGCTCCATATTGTAAGGCAAGGCCATACAATAATTATGAAAAACCCCAACGGTCAAAACGACCCCCTATGAGCAAGCACTTGGCCACAGTGGGAAGGAAAAACTCCCTTTTAACAGGAAGAAACCTCCAGCAGAACCAGGCTCAGGGAGGGCCAGTCTTCTGCTGAGACTGGTTGGGGCTGAGGGAAAGAACCAGGAAAAAGACATGCCGTGAAGGGGGGCAGAGATCGATCACTAATGATTAAATGCAGAGTGATGCATACGGAGCAAAAAGAGAAAGAAACAGTGCATCATGGGAACCCCCCACAGTCTACGTCTAAAGCAGCATAACCAAGGGATGGTCCAGGGTCACCCGATCCAGCCCTAACTATAAGCCTTAGCGAAAAGGAAAGTTTTAAGCCTAATCTTAAAAGTAGAGAGGGTATCTGTCTCCCTGATCTGAATTGGGAGCTGGTTCCACAGGAGAGGAGCCTGAAAGCTGAAGGCTCTGCCTCCCATTCTACTCTTACAAACCCTAGGAACTACAAGTAAGCCCGCAGTCTGAGAGCGAAGCGCTCTAATGGGGTAATATGGTACTACGAGGTCCCTAAGATAAGATGGGACCTGATTATTCAAAACCTTATAAGTAAGAAGAAGAATTTTAAATTCTATTCTAGAATTAACAGGAAGCCAATGAAGAGAGGCCAACACGGGTGAGATATGCTCTCTCCTGCTAGTCCCCGTCAGTACTCTAGCTGCAGCATTCTGAACCAACTGAAGGCTTTTTAGGGAACTTTTAGGACAACCTGATAATAATGAATTACAATAGTCCAGCCTAGAGGAAATAAGTGCATAAATTAGTTTTTCAGCATCACTCTGAGACAAGACCTTTCTGATTTTAGAGATATTGCGTAAATGCAAAAAGGTAGTCCTACATATTTGTTTAATATGCGCTTTGAATGACATATCCTGATCAAAAATGACTCCAAGATTTCTCACAGTATTACTAGAGATCAGGGAAATGCCATCCAGAGTAACGATCTGGTTAGACACCATGCTTCTAAGATTTGTGGGGCCAAGTACAATAACTTCAGTTTTATCTGAGTTTAAAAGCAGGAAATTAGAGGTCATCCATGTCTTTATGTCTGTAGGACAATCCTGCAGTTTAGCTAATTGGTGTGTATCCTCTGGCTTCATGGATAGATAAAGCTGGGTATCATCTGCGTAACAATGAAAATTGCAATACCGTCTAATAATACTGCCTAAGGGAAGCATGTATAAAGTGAATAAAATTGGTCCTAGCACAGAACCTTGTGGAACTCCATAATTAACTTTAGTCTGTGAAGAAGATTCCCCATTTACATGAACAAACTGTAATCTATTAGACAAATATGATTCAAACCACCGCAGCGCAGTGCCTTTAATACCTATGACATGCTCTAATCTCTGTAATAAAATTTTATGGTCAACAGTATCAAAAGCAGCACTGAGTTCCAACAGAACAAGCACAGAGATAAGTCCACTGTCCGAAGCCATAAGAAGATCATTTGTAACCTTCACTAATGCTGTTTCTGTACTATGATGAATTCTAAAACCTGACTGAAACTCTTCAAATAGACCATTCCTCTGTAGTAGTATCGCTTTAAGGACGGTCCACGGCGCCTGACGGCGATCTGCGCTTTGAGGCGGCAGCGTCTCGCCGTTTCAAGTTGAAAACTTCCACATTTCAGGCTCTGTTGACGCAGTAAGTCGTCAGAGAACAGAGAACTTTCAGAAGAAGTCGGCATGAGGAGTTTATTCGGACATTCCATTGTTAACGGTCATTTTGTAATGAAAGAACGTGCGGGCAGAGTCGCATGTCGGGCTGGACCCGACCGCGGGGGGTCGCGGCAGGAAAAACACCTCCGTTGGAAATCTTAACGGGCAAGTTGGAACATGCCCAAGCTGTTAAACAATTTCTCAGTTACTCACTTGTTGAAAGCCATTAAAAGCCGCCTGAATTCTACAAATGGTTTTCAACACGGAGGTGTTTTTCCTGTCGCGGCGCACACAGATTTGCCGAGTCGTCAGGGAAACGACTCGCGAATTTGCGCGTACGTCTTTCATTAAAAAAATGTCCTTAAACAGTGGAATGTCCGCATAAATTCCTCATGCCGGCCTCTTCTGAATCTTCTCTGTTCTCTCACGATGTCCTGGGTGAATTAAGCCTTAAATTAGGATGTTTTAAGCTCGAAACAGGCCGACGACAGCGCCTGGAAGCGCTGCAGGACGTCCCGCTCCGTGGGAAGTCCTTACACCGACAGAAACACCCCATAATCTCTCATCAGCCATTAAACTTTTCACAGAAAACCATCTTAATTTCTCGAATAGTGTCCACTCGGATATTCCTCACAGGTCCAGAAAAATTTTGATAAAGCAACGCGCGCCGTCTCGAGCAGCGTGTGAAACAAAGGAATTCAGCCGAGAGGGCGGGACCACATCTCACTCAAGGCCTGCCCACAGGGAAATGACGTCACCGACACGCGTGAAAAAACTCACGCATGCGCACGAGGGTTCAAGCATGATTGGTGTAATCGCATGTCATTCAAATCCATATAGTTAAAAAAAAAAAATAAAAGGGTCGGTTTATTATCTAAGAGACCTCGTACATCTATCAACTGTTTCAGAAGACCATAACAGGTCAGTTTAACATAAAAAAGGTAAATATTCCTCACAGACATATGCTCTTTGGGGTTTTAGTGAGGAAAAATTAAGATAAAGCAAAATAAAACAAATGAAACCAACGAAGCAGCAGCTCGAAGCACTTCTTCATTCTTACCAAAGCTCGGTTGATTATATGGAAGAAACGAAACATTTGCGGTAAAACAAAGTTATTTAGCAACTAATCAATGACTAAATAAGTTGACAACTATTTTAATAATCAATTTTAATCGATTAACTCAATTCGTTGTTTCAGCTCTAATACGTAGACCGTCTGTGTCCTTGGACAAGACATTCTATTAGCACTATCTCGGTCCACCCAGCTGTAAATGGATACCGACCTTACCTAAGTACGTTTGCTGCATCAGACTGGCATCCCATCCAGGGGAAGTCCGACTAGTCTCTCAAATGCTTCACACAAAAGAACCCAGGGATAAGCACCAGCCCTACTGGGCCTCAAGGCCTATTCAGTTCTTATTACTTCTCTTCTGTAACTGAGATATCAGTGCTTTCTAAAATGAGGTCAGTTTATAAATACAATCGCCATTGCTTAGATCAGTGATTCTCAACCGGGGTGCCGCGGCACCCTAGGGTGCCGTGATCGATCGTCAGGGGTGCCGTGGGTATTTTTCATATTCGCGATTATTTTTCATATTTGCGATTACCGTGAATTATTTATTTTATCCATAAAGCATAAAACGACTCAGAATCTGATGTCAAACGTGCTGCAGCCTCGCTCTCGTCTTAAGGCGGGACAATAACAAGGAGGCTGACAGCCGATTAAAACAGTGCCGTCTCCTTCAAAAGCCGTCTAAAATGCGGAGCTGTTGGTGTGTGTCAGTGCCTGTGTGTGTGCGCGCGTGCGGAGTTAACAGGCTGCAGACTGCGAGGGAGGGGGTGGGTGAGGGAGATTCCTGAATGCAGGTTCAGTGCACAGCGAGCGCGGAGCAGAGAGAGGATTTTAACCCAAGTGAACGTTAACAAAACGGAAACATGAAGCTGCCTTTACTTCTCTCTGAACTTTCTCTAAAGGTGTGATTCTGCCGTTACCGTCCTGTTCACACCATGTGCGCGTCGTATGCTGAATTTATGAGATCATGAGATGAAATAAATGGTCAAACATATTTAAAAAATGAGAATATGAAGCTGAGCCACAAAAAAAAAAAAAACCAATGTTCAGACGCACAGATCACAAAAAGCAGGTGAGAACTCTGAACTTTAACAGCTGTTATTTTCCAAAGGTATTTATTTGTTCAATCTTGAGCTTAATGCAGTGTTTAAGCACAAAACGTGACTGATGAGGAGAAACAATTTCAGAAATGCAACAGAAACAACCACAAATCAGAAAAAGTTGGGACTGTATGTAAAATGAAGATAAAAATAAAAATGTTGCACCATTCCCAGTTTCTCCACTCACAGAAGCCAAACGTTCTTACAGAGTTGTGTAATTATACTACAATAGTAGAATATAAAGAAGGGAAAAAAAGAAAAAAAATAGACAATATATTCGTCAATCGCAATTATTTGTCTGACAATTAATCGTCTCCAGAAATTCGTAATCGTGACAGCCCTACTTGAGATCAGAGCGCAAAATGCTTGAGGATTTTCGAAATGCGGTGTTTTCTGTATCGATTTTCTATTGCGATAATTGGGTTCTGCGCAAAACCAGAGGTAATAGCATTATAATATTATTTTGGTTGGTGGTGTGCCGCAGGATTTTGTAAATACAAAAAGGGTGCCGCGGCTCAAAAAAGGTTGAAAATCACTGGCTTAGATAACATTGTATTATGATGACGTCAGGTTCCCGTAATTATCATCATCCTTAATAAAATTTTAGTTTGAGGTGTTTTCTCACTCAGAAAACCTCTCTCTAATCATACATTCTTTTGGTGGATTCAGACACTATTCAGCACCTGGTGTGTTGGTACCAAGTGCTGTATCCTGAAGAACCAGTTCTCAGTTAGAGTTATTTGTTGACACCTGAGGGAGTGCTCTTTATTTATTTTAAACATATATTTATTCAGTGACATTGTGCTGAGAGCGATGCTGTCTTTTCCAGGCCGCACCCTGTTGACACACAAAAATTTCTGCTTTAAATATATATCCTTCTTTCAGATAAAGTGACATGCAAAAGAACATACTGAACCCAGTGTATTTTCGAACGGGTAACTAGAACATCGTTCAGCTTCAGTGTTGAGTTGTTTTGGTAATTTCTGCACCTCAAATGTATTTTACAACCCTATTGCAGCAGCGGTGACTTGGCTGTTTTGTATTGTTTTTCAAAGCAGCTCAAAGTCATATTGGTTGTTTAACGCTCCACAGAACACAGCCTCTTTATCTGCAGAACCCAGCCGACCTCCAAGTCCTTCCAAACAGCACTCAGTCTTTGATTGCACTGTCACCTTCCCCCTATAATCTGCCTCTGCTTCTCTAGTCTTTTTATTTATTCATTTTAATCTCTTTCACCTATTTGCTCATTCAGTCATAGCAAATGTCATTCATTCATTCATCCCCTGGTAACCTGAGTGTTGGGGTACAATTTGAGAAATGGCGACAGAAAAATACATAATACATGCACACTATAATAAATCAGTTTGCAGTCATTAATGTCAGACAGGTTGGTGTGGCTTTAATCGTCTGATGTTCTAACGAACCTGCCTGTTAGCAACCATGCCAGTCAAATTCAAAATGTTGCATTGTGGCGATAATAAAAAGAAGACGTGCATAATGCTGTTGTGGCCTCGGGGTGCTAACAATAAATTGATATTGAGCCCTTTGTAACAAAAAATTGAAGTGTAAATATTTCACTTTGAGCTGTTCTGTGGTGTGACTAAAGATGGACACTGTACGATATTTTCAATCGTTGTACTCTGCTCCAACTCAAACTGTACAACAAAACCGCAGGGTGTAAAAGTTCAGAGTGCACGATTTATGTTCTCACACTATACGGCCCGATTATCTGATGCTGTCTGACTACTCCCATTGGGCCTCATGTATCAACGTTGCATACGGCGATATTTGAGTGTGTATGGGGTGTACGCCAAAATGGCTGCGCTACTTGGCATTTATCAATGTGGTCTTTGGCGTACGGTGCGCTGAAAATATACACCAGGTCGAGAGGTGGCGTAAATTATACACCAAAATGAACCAGCTGTTGTGAAAGTGTTGGAACACGGACCCACAACAGGGGGCGCAAATGAACGGACAATGGAGGAGTCAAATAACACTGTTTTTACTGTTGTGAAACAGGCACAACAAACACAGCCGATTACAATATTGAAATTGAGTCCAATTACAACGGTGTCGTGTGGGCAGGCTCGACGATAGGAGACGTCTGTCCAAGTCGAACCGGAACCAACCCGATTTCCTCTGCCACCGAACCCCGGGAATACTGGAGCCGCCAAGTCCCGAACTCCCAGGTGGCCACTGCCTCCGCTCGTCGGATCCGGTACTGCTGGCAAGGAACAGAAACAGTCAGGTGTGGGTGCGGCTGCACCCAGCAACACGGAGGGTGGAGATTCCACCTCCACCTCTCGTCAACAACAATAAAGGAATGTAGGAAGGTGAGTACTTATCCAAGAGTTGTCCAGTAGTCAACTATCCTACAAACAATCAACAAGAATTACAACTGTAATTAATAGCACGTTTGGGCGGAGATTGTTACCTCTTTGATAGGGCGATATCTCGGCAATGAGGTGGAGATGCCGTCCTGCTGATATACCTCCCTGTTGATTGGAATCAGCTGTCTCAGGTGATGGGTGACAGCTGTCACGCTGGCTGCTTCTGTGAGGCGGCAGCGCCCTCCGGTGCCTGGAGCCCACACTCCAGGCAGGGCGCCCTCTGGTGGTGGTGGGCCAGCAGTACCTCCTCTTCAGCGGCCCACACAACAGGACCCCCCCCCCTCAACGGGCGCCTCCTGGAGCACGACCAGGCTTGTCCGGGTGGCGCCGGTAGAAGTCGGCCAGGAGGGCCGGGTCCAGGATGAAGCTCCTCTTCACCCAGGAGCGTTCTTCGGGCCGTACCCCTCCCAGTCCACCAGATACTGAAAACCCCGGCCCATCCGTCGGACGTCGAGGAGCCGGCGCACAGTCCAAGCCGGCTCGCCGTCGATGATCCGGGCAGGAGGTGGTGCCGGACCCGGAGTGCAGAGGGGTGAGGTGTGATGAGGTTTGATCCTGGAGACGTGGAACACTGGATGAAGCCGCAGTGAGGCCGGAAGCTGAAGCCTCACTGCGGCGGGGATTGATGACCTTGAGAATCTTGTACGGACCAATGTATCGTTCTTGTAGTTTTGGGGAGTCCACTTGTAGGGGAATGTCCTTGGTGGACAACCACACTTCCTGCCCAGGACAATACGTGGGAGCCGGGGTCCGCCGCCGGTCTGCATGGTTCTTCGCCCTCGTCCGGGCCTTCAACAAAGTAGAACGGGCGGCACGCACACCCGACGGCACGTAGTAGGTGGGCCTGGACCGAGGGCACACCGACCTCTCCCTCAACCACCGGAAACAACGGGGGCTGATACCCCAAGCACACCTCAAAAGGGGAGAGGGGTGGCTGATGATACTTGACTGTTGTGGGTGTACTCGATCCAGGCCAGGTGGGTACTCCAGGCCGTCGGGTGCGCGGCTGTCACACAACGTAGGGTCTGCTCCATCTCTTGGTTGGCCCGTTCTGCTTGCCCATTGTCTGTGGGTGATACCCGACGAGAGACTGACCGTGGCCCCCAGTTCCCGGCAGAAGCTCCTCCAAACGTTGTGAGAGAACTGGGGCCGCGATCAGAAGACGATTCTGATGGTATACCATGCAGACGGACGACGTGGGGTGGACTAGGAGTCCCTGTCTCCTGGGCCGTTGGTAGCTTTGGGAGGGCCACGAAGTGGGCCGCCTTGGAAATCGGTCCACTATCGTGAGAATGACGGTGTTTCCCTGGGACGGCGGAAGACCCTGACAAAATCCAGGCCGATGGGACCGGGCGATGGCACGGGCAGCGGCTGTAGCAAACCCGAGGTCTTGCGGTGTGTCAGCTTGCCCCTGGCGCTGTGGTACAGGCCTGGATTAACCCCGTCGGCCTCCAGGGACGCCCACCAGAAGTTCGCCGGACGACTGCCACGGTTCTTCGCACCCCAGGATGACAGGAGAGCTAGAACCGTGACAGAAGTCCAGGACTGCAGCCCTAGCTTCTGGTGGGACGTAGAGTTTGTTCTTCGGTCCGGTTCCGGGTCCGGGTCTCGTGTCAGGGCCTCCCGGACGGTCTTCTCCACTCCCAGGTGAGGCGGCCACGATAGTGACTCCGGGATGATGGGATCCGGGGGATCCGACGACTCCGTCTGACTTCATCTTCATGTACCCGGGACAAAGCATCCATCTTGATTTTTGGTCCGGGACGGTAGGTGA
The DNA here is from genome assembly GCF_902500255.1 of Thalassophryne amazonica. Lineage (NCBI taxonomy): Eukaryota > Metazoa > Chordata > Actinopteri > Batrachoidiformes > Batrachoididae > Thalassophryne > Thalassophryne amazonica. The sequence continues at coordinate 83,281,305 of NC_047117.1, read as the reverse complement.
TCCGGAAGTCAAAACGGCCGAAGAACAGTGACCAGCGGGCTGCCTGGGATTCAGCCGCTTGGCGGTCCTGATATACTCCAGGTTCCGGTGGTCAGTGAAAACCGTGAATGACACGGACATTCCCTCCAACAGATGTCTCCACTCCTCAAGAGCCTCTTTCACTGCAAGGAGCTCTCGATTGCCGACGTCATAGTTCCGTTCGGCTGGGGTCAACCTGCGGGAAAAAATAGGCACACGGGTGAAGGACCTTATCGGTCTTCCCGCTCGGGACAGCACGGCCTATCCCTGAGTCCGAGGCGTCCACTTCAACCAGTAACTGGCGACTAGGATCGGGCTGCACCAGAACGGGTGCAGACGAGAAGCGCCGTTTCAACTCCTTGAACGTGGCATCGCAACGATCCGACCAGGTGAAGGGAACTTTTGGTGAGGTCAGGGCTGTCAGGGGCTAACTACCTGACTATAGCCCTTAATGAACCTCCTGTAGAAATTAGCAAAGCCTAGGAACTGTTGCAACTTCCTACGGCTTGTGGGTTGGGGCCAGCCTCTCACCGCCGCAACCTTGGCCGGTATCAGGAGCGACGGAGTTGGAGGAGATGATGAACCCCAGGAAGGACAAAGACGTGCGGTGGAACTCACACTTCTCGCCTTCACAAACAGCCGGTTCTCCAACAACCGCTGCAGGACCTGACGTACATGCTTGACATGGGTCTCAGGGTCCGGAGGAGAAAAGATGAGTATATCGTCTAGGTATACGAAGACGAACCGGTGCAGGAAATCCCGCAAGACACGTTAACCAACGCTTGGAAAGTCGCGGGAGCGTTTGTGAGACCGAACGGCATGACCAGGTACTCAAAGTGACCTAATGGGGTGTTGAATGCCGTCTTCCACTCATCTCCCTTCCGGATCCGAACCAGGTGATACGCTTTCTAAGATCGAGCTTGGTGAAAATTCGGGCTCCATGCAGGGTGTGAACACCGAACCAACAGGGGCAACGGTGTATTGATTGCGAACCGTGATTTCGTTCAGTCCCCTATAATCAATGCATGGACGAAGTCCGCCGTCTTTTTTACCCACAAAAAAGAAACCTGCACCCATCGGGGAGGTGGAATTCCGGATCAACCCGGCAGCTAACGAGTCCCGGATGTAGGTCTCCATTGATTCGCGCTCAGGCCGTGAGAGGTTGTACAGCCTATGGACGGGAACTCACTGCCCGAACCAAATCAATGGCACAATCATACGGGCGGTGGGGGGAAGAGTGAGAGCCAGATCCTTGCTGAACACGTCGACAAGGTGTGGTACTCCACCGGCACCGTCCCCAGATTGGGCGGGACTCTGACCTCCTCCCTAGCCTGGGAGCCGGGAGGAACCGAGGAACCTAGACACACCCGATGGCAGGTTTCGCTCCACTGAACCACTACCCCGGACGGCCAATCAATCCGGGGATTGTGCTTCAACATCCAGGGAAATCCTAAAATCACACGGGAGGTGGCCGGAGTCACAAAAACTCGATCACCTCCCGGTGATTTCCTGACACCACCAGAGTTACAGGTGGTGTCTTATGCGTGATTGGAGGGAGTAGGGAGCCATCTAGTGCTCGAACCTGCACAGGCGAGGTAAGCGCCACCAGAGGGAGCCCTATCTCCCTGGCCCATCTGCTGTCCAACAGATTCCCCTCAGAGCCCGTGTCCACCAGTGCTGGGGCCTTCAGGGTTGATTCCTCATAAAAGATCGTAACTGGGAGTCGTGTAGCAATGTGGGTGTGTCCCACGTGAATGTCTCGGCCCACCCTACCCAGTCTCTAGGGGCGGCGTTGGTGTTTAACCGCTCGGGGCAGTCTCTTACGTGGTGCTCTATCGAGCCACAAACAAAACAAGCTCCGTGGGCCCGCCTCCTCTGTGCATCTGGTGCCCTAAATGTTGCCCTACTCGGTCCATAGCTTCGTCAGCAGGGGGAGCTGTGGCCCCACGGAGCGCAGGGGCCGTGGAGCGTGGGGAAGGCGGAGCGCGGTCGGAACCGGAAGGCTGAGGGACGGCGCGTGCCCGGCCACGCCCTTCGTCTCGTTCCCGCCGACGTTCTTCTAACCGGTTGTCTAACCGTATGACAAGATCGATGAGCCCATCTAAATCCCGCGGTTCGTCCTTAGCCACCAGGTGCTCCTTAAGAACAAATGACAGTCCGTTTACAAAGGCGGCGCGGAGGGCAGTGCTATTCCAGCTGGACCTCGCAGCCGCGATGCGGAAGTCGACTGCATAGGCAGCTGCGCTCCGACGCCCCTGTCTCATCGACAGTAGCACGGTTGAAGCGGTTTCTCTCCTCTATTAGGGTGATCGAACACGGTTCTGAACTCCCTCACAAACCCATCATATGTCAGAAGGAGCCGTGAATTCTGCTCCCAGAGCGCTGTAGTCCAAGCGCGTGCCTCGCCGCGAAGCAGGTTTATTACATAAGCTACCTTACTAGCATCGGTCGCGTACATGACTGGACGCTGTGCGAAGACGAGCGAACACTGCATAAGAAAATCTGCTCACGTCTCCACACAGCCTCCGTACGGCTCTGGGGGCTTATGTAAGCTTCAGGGGAAGGTGGGAGGGGTCGTTCAACGACCAGTGGAACGTTGCGTTACGCACAGGTCGACGGGAGGGAGAGCCGCAGCGGCGCCCGGGGGGCGCGCTTCCACTTGTGCGGCGAGAGCCTCCACCCTGCGGTTCAGGAGGACGTCTGCTCGGTCATTAAATCCAACCGAGTCGTGAAAGGTGAGGATCCGCTGCAACTCACCGATCACCCCTCCCTAGGACGCCTGCGCGCCCTGTTCTTCCATTGGCCGTTCAACAGCTGGTTGACGCCCCTTGGGATCCATGACGCTGGCCGAGATATCCTGTGTGAAAGTGTTGGAACACGGACCCACAACAGGGGGCGCAAATGAACGGACAATGGAGGAGTCAAATAACACTGTTTTTACTGTTGTGAAACAGGCACAAACAAACACAGCCAATTACAATATTGAAATGAGTCCAATTACAACGGTGTCGTGTGGGCAGGCTCGACGATAGGAGACGTCTGTCCAAGTCGAACCGGAACCAACCCGATTGTCCCTCTGCCTACCGAACCCCCGGGAATACTGGAGCCGCCAAGTCCCGAACTCCAGGTGGCCACTGCCTCCGCTCGTCGGATCCGGTTACTGCTGGCAAGGAACAGAAACAGTCAGGTGTGGGTGCGGCTGCACCCAGCACAACGGAGGGTGGAGTATTCCACCTCCACCTCTCGTCAACAACAATAAAGGAATGTAGGAAGGTGAGTACTTATCCAAGAGTTGTCCAGTTAGTCAGCTATCCTACAAACAATCCACAAGAATTACAACTGTAATTAATAGCACGTTTGGGGCGGAGATTGTTACCTCTTTGATAGGGCGATATCTCGGCAATGAGGTGGAGATGCCGTCCTGCTGATATACCTCCCTGTTGAGTGGAATCAGCTGTCTCAGGTGATGGGTGACAGCTGTCACCCTGGCTGCTTCTGTGAGGCGGCAGCGCCCTCCGGTGCCTGGAGCCCGCACTCCAGGCAGGGTGCCCTCTGGTGGTGGTGGGCCAGCAGTACCTCCTCTTCAGCGGGCCCACACAACACCAGCACTGGAATCCATATAAAAATGAAAATGATCAACATGATAAACAGTGCCATTATACAACTCAATGCATATGTTAGATAAATAACACTTTCTTGATTATACTACATAATAATTAATACAAATCCCGCTTTTGCGGGATTGTTGGTCTCGAGCACGATCCGTGGCCACAGCGCTGACTGCAAAGAAAGTGCTGCTCGCCTTTTTCTCCAGATTTCGAGCCTGGAGCCAGAGCAGCGCTGAGCTTAACTTTATGTGGTGTGATCGTTTTAGGACAATGGAATTGATAATTACAACTGTAGTGTTGTCATTCCCTTCGCCCCGTGCTGCAATCAGGTTGTGTCGTCTCCATTCGTTTGTTACAATAAAATAAATAAAGAAATACATTTTTAAAATAAAGAAATCTGAAAAATTAGGAGTGTCTTATTAATTGAGCGAGCAAAATCCACGTCAAGAATTATTGACGTGAAAAGAGAATACAGTGGTCCCTCGCTATAACACGGTTCACCTTTCGTGCCTCGCCGTTTCGCGGATTTCTTTAGTCCAATTTTGCATGCCTTTTTTTTTACAGTACATTGTGGTCTGCATGTCTTGTTTTATAAGAATCTTCTCTCGCCCCATATGAAAAAAGAGCGCCAACAAACTACTCTTAACTGTGTTTGTCACTCGGAAAAAGACACCTGCAACGAGGTTTGATTGGAAAAAGACGCGACAGTGGTGCAGCGCCAGGACGAAGAGGTGCGGTCAGAGGAACTGTGAAATACTGGTCAGTCACTATTAATAATTTCTTATGTGTCCAACCTCGTAGGTTGATCGTTAAAATTAAATTTGTTAGTTCTAAAAGCCATCATAATTATTTATAGCAAAAACATTCTATTTTTTATTTGGCAAACAAATGTTTGGGCCTGAAAGCAGTTTGGTCTTATTTTTCTACTAAGGTTTGAACTTTGAGGAGTGTTTACACATGAGAGAAAAGTGAGAAAATGTTCATGCCTGATTGAGAAAAGTGTATAAAGTGGATTTACAGGGTTTTTACAGCTGTAAAACGACTATAATAATTGTAAAAAAATAAGGCTGACTACGTCGCAGACTTCGCTTTTTGCGGACTATTTTAGATTGTAACTCCCGCGATAAACGAGGGACCACTGTAACACTTTTTTGATTATACTACAAAACAATTAATACGACAGCCGCTTTTGACACTCTATTGGCACGCGTGATTGGTGAAGTTCTTTTTCTTTGCCGTCTTCCTGGCTTCCATGTCGTAAAATGAGGATGTGTCTGAAGCGGAGTCTGAATATTTATGGGCGTGTTTATTATAATTACAATTGTTTTCACCCGCCGCATTTATCAAGGTCACGTCAGGCGTACGCCGGAAATGGGCAGGTGCGCACTGCTTGATACTTGTCACAGCAAACTTTGGTGTATTTCAGATTTACTCCGTAAATTTACGCCACAAGTGCGCACACTTTGATACATGAGGCCCAGTGTACGTTCAAAAAAAAAAAAAACACGTCGGACTCGTGGTTTCTGGAAGCAAAACGTAAACAGGAAGCTTTTTTTTCCCCCAAACTTTATTTACATTGCTTATTTTTACAAAAACTCTTGATGGGAGGACACCAAGTTTAAAAAATAATACAAGACTTTACAGTGAGTTGAAGAGTAAGGGGGAAAATGAAACAGAAGTGCTCTCCCAAAGAGATGATCACTGTTTTATGCTCTCTCCGGTGTTTGCACATGCGCAGTGCGAGAGGTTGGGGTAAATCAGCTCGTAGACGCTTTGTAGCGCTGCTTCAACAGCATGATACTCTCACGAGGGTCCCCGACCAGAATAATCAAACAGGTTTGATTTTCATCCAACCATACGATTGCCGATCAGGAGGTGGTTGTGAGAGGTTAAACGCAGCTCATTACTCCATGTATACTACACGAAGCAGGACACACAATTAAGCTGAATCTCGGCGCGATCCAAAAAATTCTCGTACGAGTGAAAAATTGGCTGAAAGAGGGCCAAAACTTGCACAGTGTAAGCCCAGCTTTAGCTGAAGTGGGAAGTTTTAAACAATGGTCAGCTAAAAGAGCTTTTGTTTGTAATCACTCTTGAGTTCTTCATAAAGTTTATTAAATTTTCACCTTTTCTATATCTTCAGTCTACTGTAGTTCAGTGCTTCTTTTTGGCCTATGTCTAATTTTGTGCCAATGTTTTAGGCACATTGTTTCTTTGTAGGAGTACCCACCAACTCAGTAACACAAGAACAGTGGCAGATGGTCACATAATAATAAAATGGTTATTATTTTTCAGCATGACTCAGTTTTGTACTGTATGATGCTATGCAGGACCCAGTATAGCCATGTGTTTTACCACCTCTGTGGACATGAAATATTATCTTGCCGAAATAAAACTTTTAACTGAAAATAACGTATGTTTTCTCAGCTTATAAGTGTTTCTGACAAATCTCTACGTCTCCCCCCTTTCAGGCCTACGAGCGCCGGTTCCCCACATGCCACCTTATTCCCATGTTTGTCGCGAGCGATGTGATGAACGAAGAGAGCAGCGAGGATGGATCCACTCACAAAATAGAGCGGCGCTGTGCACTGGATGTGGATGCTCCACCCTTCTTAAACGGGTATGCACATGTGGGATAATGATTGTATTTTACAGTGTGAGAACATTCATCCTTTGCTATAATTGATCTTCAAATTTTATTTCTTTTTCTTGGGTTGTCAATTTTTTATTACCAGGTAACCTTTTTTAAGTGCAACTCAGTGCATGCTTTTTATTTCTCTGCTTATTTAGGCTTCATTCAGCATAAATAGGTGTGTGTGTGTGTGTGTGTGTGGTGTGTGTGTGTGTGTGTGTGTGTGTGTGTGTGTGTGTGTGTGTGTGTGTGTGTGTGTGTGTGTGTGTGTGATTTACAGATTGCAGGCGTGGATTATGTCTACTTCATCCAGAAAAACACGATTAACCGAAAGGAGAGGACGCTGCACATCGAGTCTCATAATGAGACGTTCTCCAATAGGGTGATCATCCTTGAGACTTGCTGCTATTCGGTTAGTAGCAAAGAGCAATGTGCCTTTTAATGTCAGCTACGTTCCAAAGGAAGCTTATCGTACATGGATATATTTTTAAATTCACATAGGAAGGAGTTAAAATCAAACCCCGACCTTGACAGTTTTTGTGACCCAAAACTGCATTTACATAATCAAAGGCAAATATGCAAACACACTCCTTCAGTAAATTGAGTGTTCAGCTCCTGAATAGTAAGATGTTTGCAGCTGCCCATATTCATGTTTGTGTCTCCCCTAATCTCATCCTTTCACAAAAAGCAATCTGCTCGCACTGGGCGTTGTGCCAGCTGTCTCAGCCCTTTTGTAGTGAATAATTATCTGGTCACCTTACATCTACTTGAAGTCTAAAATTCCCATCTGAAACCAACAGGGATGCAAAGAATAACATTCACCAGGGGTGTTCAGTTAGAATTGATATTTCCAGTTTGAGATAATAACCCATCCAAGGTTCCCAAACATAATAATGTCAAACCTGATTTAGTTACATATCTGCTGAAGTAGTTTCGTAGTTGTTTTTCTGAATTATCAGCTCTTTAATTTGGGATTTTTTTTTTCGTGCATTGTTATGTGTAATTTTTGTTGTTGCCATTTCTTCTTCTTTTTTGCACTTTGATTCCTGGAAAAGTTCCATATAAACACTTCCAATTTATTAATGTGTGTAATTTTTCAGTGTATAGATCACACTAGAGTATAAATCGCATGATCTTCCAAACTATAGTAAATAAACCGTGAGTTATACCATATGGCCAGAGAATATTTGGCACATGACCAAGATGTTAGCGACGACTTTCCCTCCCAGTGTGATTGGTACGAGTCATCTGAGTCTCTCGCAGTAACCGTTTGTTTTGACACAGAGTTGTACCAGCAGTTCCCAAGGATCTTCTGGAGAGACCAAGTACTGAAGATGTCCACGTACTGGTTTAAGACATTTTTTGTGTCATATCCTTTGTATGTGTGTGTGTCCAGCCTGGAGAGTTGAACATGCGAAACCAGCCTGATTGAACTCACCTACAGAACACAGTTCTGTGCATTACATGGCTCACTGTGACTTCAGATCCACGAATGGATGTTCCCTGAGTTAATAAGGTCAACGACTTCGTATTAGCCTTGAGCCAACTGCAATACTGAATTTAGGTGCAAGGCCACACAAGAGTTCTCATTATGTGAGTTAGCGCAGTATGTTAACAGATAAGGAAAGGGATGAACAGCTCAATTCAGCCCGAGATAATGGACTTGATTAAGGATAAAACATTCAGCTTACTGCAGTAGAACTACTGGTATAATGGCTTCTGATAAGTACGTAAGCATTCAATTTGACTTGCTAGTCGGGTTTCCATTACCCTCCAAATGGCGCAAATTGATGTAATGAATTGAAACTATGCTTATGGAAACAAGTATTTTTCAAACTCTCAAATATTGCAGAAATGTTTTATGATGGAATGAGGTGGTTTTTCAGATGATTGGGAAAACACTTATTTTGAAATGCACCAATGGAAGTACTTCTTTCATTAGTACTGGTCACATTATGTACAGAATGTCACATGACATTTTAAAATCTTAGTCTTAGTCTTGGTCAGCTTTATTGTCATTTCTACAATACATCACAGACATATTGAGAACTGAAATACCTGATCTCTGGACTCCCTGACCTCACAAAGAAGGTATTAAAGAAATATAATAACAAAGTATAAGTATAAGTATCAAGTGTAGAAATGTAATAACAAAGTATAAGTATAAGTATCAAGTGTAGAAATGTAATAACAAAGTATAAGTATAAGTATCAAGTGTAGAAATATAATAACAAAGTATAAGTATCAAGTGTAGAATTGTAAACAAACAAATACTTGTAGTGCAAAGTGGTAGGACAACATTCAGCAGTAATGGATATGTGCAAATTCCATGACCAGAGCAAGAATATATACAGTTGTGATCATTGTGCAGAGAGTATTGTATGTATAAAGTGCAATATCTTCACAGCAGCTTAGGTTAGGGAGGTAGGGAATAGACGGGAGTGGAAAGTGAAACAGTCCAGTTTGTGTTTATGTGTGAGTGGAGGGCAACAGGGGAAAAGGGGGCAAAGCAGGGAGGGAGTTGAGTGACCTGACAGCCTGGTGGAAAAAGCTGTCTCTCAGCCGGCTGGTCTTGGCCTGGAGACTGCACAGTCTCCTCCCCGACGGCAGCAGGCTGAAGAGACTATGTAATGGTCTATGTAATGTAACTATGTAATGTAATGTAAAATGCACAAAGTTGTACGTGTGTATGGAATAAGCATGGTGAAGCCTGTTAAACGATATAAAAGATGACATTACAGCAATATTGGATTAAAAAATGGCAAAAAAAAAGAAGAAACGGCACTATTTAGTGGGAATTAATGTGCCATCACCATATCTGTAGGATTTACAGTTCTCGTGAGAGCCTTGCTAGAATGACAGTTATCATGACAACACAGAAATCAGCAGTCGCTTGCCATTAGTTAACAGAAACGCTGTCATTTGCCCTTCTGCTTTGTTGACATTCTGAAAACATCGTTAAACCTTTGCACAACTCTGTAATGAAAACCCAGATATTGACCAGTTTGATGCTCCTGTAACAGGAATCAAAATTATTTCAATTTCAATTCAATTCAGTTTCAATTGAATTAGCTTATAATGCGCCAAGTCACAGCAAAAGCCGTCTCAAGGCGCCTTCCATGAAACAATTCAACATAAAATTTAAATAAATAATTAAAAATTAATTTTAAAAAATTCAAATACATAATTAAAAACAGAAGTAAAAGAATAAAACAGATTAAAAAATAAAAATATTCATTAAGAAAGAGAATAAAAATGGGTTTTCAGTCTTGACTTAAAAATGTCCACGGGACTCTGACTGCCTCACAGTCGCAGGAAGGCTTGCAGGCAGGTTTACTCACACGGCACAGACTGAGAGGAACACATGGTTAAATTAAAGCACGATCCTCCCGCTCTCCCTCCCCTTAGTCTCACTGGTCCATGCTCCACCTGTTCCTTCTCTTTCTTCAGTCAGTGTCAGTAATTTTCGATCCCTGTCACCCGGCACAAGCCCATCCATCAGGTTTGGAGCTACACTTTTTGGCCAGTTCTTCTGGGTTCAGCCGTCCCTTTCATGGCCAGCTCCTGGTTTCTTGCGCAGGGCCTGGTGGTTAGTCTCTGCTAGCTGGACTTGAAGTCCTTGTGTGTTTTGGATCATGCTGTCTTCCATGTTGTGAAGTGTCTCTTATTTTTGTAACATGTCTCTCAAACACTCGTCTTCTACCAGATTGAAGACTACCAGACTGATGTGAAGACCTATATTTTTGTGCCTAAGCTGGTCCTGCCGCAGCTGTAGACAGTCGGTCATCCTCATCCAAACAGTGCTGACCTCACTTCCATCATGTGGATATAACGCCCTATAAAAAGATTTATAAAGGAAACATGAACAATAATTAAACTTTTTTTTAAATTCAGCTATAACCCCTGCTGTTCTGCAGAATATGCTGATCATTAAATAGAAGACAATTGTGCTACATTTTGTCCTAAGGTGACAGTCTAATTAATGTAACCGCACACTGGCATTAAGCCCTTGTGTGTTTGTGAGTTGTGCTTTTCTGCGTCAAACTGTTTGTGTGTAAACGGCTGGCAGATTTTGATGTGGACAGGCTGACACGTACTCCCACTCATAGTGCACAGCGTGAAAATTGCTCTGTGTGCGTCATCAACTTCTGACACCGGGTGTGGGGTTGCTATAGAAACATGGCCATCTTTTTCCTGAATGTGTGTACAGTATATAGAGAATTTTTTGTTTGTTTGTTTCTGTGTGTATGTGTACAGGTCCACCCAGACAATGAGGACTGGACATGTTTTGAGCAGACTGCCAGCCTGGACATCAAGTCCTTCTTTGGCTTTGAGAGCACAGTGGAAAAGATTGCCATGAAGCAGTATGCCAGCAGTATAAAAAAGGTATGTATGTGGTATTACACAAAATCACACACTGAAATTCCTGCAGTATTTTAAACACTCCAGCATTTGTCCAACAGACGTGCACACATTTTTTCCTGTATGTGTGTACGCGCAGATGCATGGACAACTTCAAGACAAAAGAACAGCATATTTTCCAACTACTCATCGCTTCCTTCTCACATTCAGCATAATGCGGGCTTTATGCATGAACTGACTCGATGTGTTCTGTGCAACAAACAGGCTCGGTGTTCAAAAGTTGCTGAATCATGAGTCATTTTTTGCTGTAACAGTATAATTGGGCTTTTAAATGCAGGATTGGACAGAATCACTGCAGTGGGTGTTGATGCCTTGTTAGAATTGTACATTCCATCTTTCAGTTCATGCAAGTATTCTTACCATTGTACTCATTGTCATTTGTGTCATATGAAATGCATGTACAGTACTTACAGTAGTGTTCAGAATAATAGTAGTGCTATGTGACTAAAAAGATTAATCCAGGTTTTGAGTACATTTCTTATTGTTACATGGGAAACAAGGTACCAGTAGATTGAGTAGATTCTCACAAATCGAACAAGACCAAGCATTCATGATATGCACACTCTTAAGGCTATGAAATTGGGCTATTAGTAAAAAAAAAAAAAAAGTAGAAAAGGGGGTGTTCACAATAATAGTAGCATCTGCTGTTGATGCTACAAATTCAAAACTATTATGTTCAAGCTGCTTTTTTAGCAATCCTGTGAATTACTAAACTAGTATTTAGTTGTATAACCACAGTTTTTCATGATTTCTTCACATCTGCGAGGCATTAATTTTGTTGGTTTGGAACCAAGATTTTGCTTGGTTACTAGTGTGCTTGGGGTCATTGTCTTGTTGAAACACCCATTTCAAGGGCATGTCCTCTTCAGCATAAGGCAACATGTCCTCTTCAAGTATTTTGACATATCCAAACTGATCCATGATACCTGGTATGCGATATATAGGCCCAACACCATAGTAGGAGAAACATGCCCATATCATGATGCTTGCACCACCATGCTTCACTGTCTTCACTGTGAACTGTGGCTTGAATTCAGAGTTTGGGGGTCGTCTCACAAACTGTCTGCAGCCCTTGGACCCAAAAACAACAATTTTACTCTCATCAGTCCACAAAATATTCCTCCATTTCTCTTTAGGCCAGTTGATGTGTTCTTTGGCAAATTGTAACCTCTTCTGCACGTCTTTTATTTAACAGAGGGACTTTGCGGGGGATTCTTGCAAATAAATTAGCTTCACACAGGCGTCTTCTAACTGTCACAGCACTTACAGGTAACTCCAAACTGTCTTTGATCATCCTGGAGCTGATCAATGGGTGAGCCTTTGCCATTCTGGTTATTCTTCTATCCATTTTGATGGTTGTTTTCCATTTTCTTCCATGCGTCTCTGTTTTTTTTTTTTTTTTTTTTTCCATTTTAAAGCATTGGAGATCATTGTAGATGAACAGCCTATAATTTTTTGCACCTGCGTATAAGTTTTCCCCTCTCCAATTAACTTTTTAATCAAACTACGCTGTTCTTCTGAACAATGTCTTGAATGTCCCATTTTCCTCAGGCTTTCAAAGAGAAAAGCATGTTCAACAGGTGCTGGCTTCATCCTTAAATAGGGGACACCTGATTCACACCTGTTTGTTCCACAAAACTGACGAACTCACTGACTGAATGCCACACTACTATTATTGTGAACACCCCCTTTTCTACTTTTTTTACTCATAGCCCAAAGAGTGTGCATATCATGAATGCTTGGTCTTGTTGGATTTGTGAGAATCTACTGAATCTACTGGTACCTTGTTTCAAATGTAACAATAAGAAATATGCTCAAAACCTGGATTAATCTTTTTAGTCACATAGCACTACTATTATTCTGAACACTACTGTAAGTAATGCAAAAAGCAAGATACAATATGCATCAATGGCTTCATCTTTCCAAGTCCAGAATGCCACACCTCGACATTTCCTCTTTTCTGATTTACTTATAGTGTTTACTAAAACAGTCTGTGACAGTTCTGTGCATTCATGACCTCTTCTGCTGGTGTTGGGAAAACGTCCATTTGACTTGTTGTCATAATTGTCGCTTCCAGGGAAAGGAGATCATTGAGTTCTACCTGAAGGAACTTGAAGATGAGGGCATTACTCACGTGCCACGCTGGACTCCTTCTTCTGTTCCCTTTACTCCCAGCCAGCCAACCAGCCTCCCCATCAGCCCGGCTAACCTTCCCAAACTCTCAGTCACTCCGGCCATTTCTATCCCGCTGCCTGCCAGTGTCAAGGACAGCGCCATTCAGGATGTCAAGCAGGAGAACAGCGTGCTTCTGGCAGATAGTTTAGGAGACTTGCTGGCTGGGACACCTGAAGGTCTGTACCCGCACACGGTGCCTGTTCTTCAGTATGTTTCTAGTAAAACAAAGTAGCAAATGAGAAAGAAAAAAAAAAAGAAAGGAAAAAAAAAACCCTACAATAAGAGTAAAATTGGAAGAGTAAGTACAGAGCACACACCTTTGCCAACTGAATAATCACCTTCAACAACTGACAGAGAAGATTAGTTAGATTTAGTTTCAGTTACAGTTATGCTTGACATAATGATTACCTTTGGGTGTTATATTTGTTTGGTACAGACAAACTGGATGCAGATTATATCAAACGTTACCTTGGAGACCTCACCCCCTTGCAGGAGAGCTGTCTAATCAGACTTCGCAAATGGCTGCAGGAAACACACAAAGGAAAGGTAATATTACTGTTTGTAATATTGACATAAAACTGTTCATTTTGAGGTACGTCATCCAAAAGTACTTTCAAAACTTCTCTGCCTGTAAATGTTAATTTTATTTTGAATTGCATGGCTGTTGACGGTGTGTTTGGGGAAACTGGTAACTAGCTTTTACATTTTTACATTGCTTCTATTACATTATTAACATATGAACTTCCCTCTAAATGTCATCTGCTTATAATCTAGATCCCAAAGGATGAGCACATCCTGCGCTTCTTACGTGCCAGGGACTTCAACATAGATAAGGCTCGGGAGACCCTGTGCCAATCACTGACCTGGAGGAAGCAGCACCAGGTGGACTACCTGTTGGAGACCTGGACCGCACCACAGGTCCTCCAGGACTACTACACCGGGGGCTGGCACCACCACGATAGAGGTAGGCTCAGATGAACAGGAACAGACGTGCCACTGCTCATATGATTAATGCAAACCACCTGACAGCTGGACCTACTTGTTCTGTGAGCTGGAGGAAGGACTTGGTTCTCCAGTTACTTGCACGCTCAAATTACACACACCAAACAACACGATCTAGCGTGTTTCAAGCAAGCCAAAGCCATTTTAGCAATGCGAGTGAATTAAACATGAGGATAAGTTTTTGTTCCTCTTTGTTTGCACAAATAGTTCATGCACTGTGGTCTGTGAAGTGGATCCCTTATTTAATGCAGGGCGTGTTTGTCGGATCATTTAAACAGTATTCCTAAATGCTCTTCTGTTTTCTTTTTTCCTCTCTCCACAGTGCAGTTAATCTTGTGTTTTTACTTTACAGTGGTCCCTCATTTATCGCGGGAGTTACGTTCTAAAAATAACCCGCAATAAGCAAAATCCGCGAAGTAGTCAGCGTTATTTTTTACAATTATTATAGACGTTTTAAGGCTGTAAAACCCCTCACTACACACTTTATACTTTACACGCTTTATATTCAAACCACTCCCCTCGGGCAGGAGGCTACGGTCCATCCGGACCAGAACCTCCCGCCATAAGAACAGTTTCTTCCCCTCTGCCGTTAGACTCATGAACACCTCATAACTCAGTCACCTTAAGCTTAACTCTGTCACTTTCTCATTTTATCACGGGTCACTTTAGACAATGTACTTTGGTTTTTAATTGCACTCCTCCCACTGCACTGTTTTTTCTGTTTTTCTGTTGCACACAGCCTTTCATATTTCATATTTCTTTTTTTTTATCTTATATTTTATCTTATTTTGACACATATGTTATATTTTATCTTAGCATTTTATCTCTTCTTAATGTTGCACCATTGTACCGAAGCAAATTCCTAGTCTGTGAATCCTATTCACTGGCAATGGCAATAAACTTATTCTGATTCTGATTATACACTTTTCTCAAACAGGCATTAACATATTCTCACTTTTCTCTCGTGTGTAAACACTCTCAAAGTTCAGAAATAAAAATAGAATGTTTTCCTACAAATAATTATGATGGCTTTTAGAAGTAACAAATTTAATTTTAGCGATCAACCTACGAGGTTGGACACATAAGAAATTATTAATAGTGACTGACCAGTATTTCACAGGTCCTCTGATCGTGCCTCTTCATCCTGTCGCCGCGCCGCTGTTGTGCCTTTTTCCACTGAGTCACACCTCGGTGCAGGTGTCTTTTTCTGAGTGAAGAACACAGTTATGGGTAGTTGTTGGTGCTCTTTTTTTTCTGGGTGAGAACATTCTTATAAACAGACACGCAGAACACAATGCGCGTGCTCTCCCTTCGCGGTGCCGCGACTGGCCTGCTTGATGAGGACGCAGAACACAATGCGCTGTAAAAAAAAAAGCATGCAAAATTGGACTAAAAAAAATCCGCGAAACTGCAAGACCACGTTATAGCGAGGGACCACTGTATATGCATAGTCACCTATTGTGACCTACAGCATAGAGAGTCAACGGAGCAACCTGTCGTTTAACGTACAGCCTTGGAAAAGTGTATAACGTGTTCAGTGATGCATTTTTTTTTTCTTGTAGACGGTCGTCCGTTATACATCTTGAGACTGGGCCACATGGACACCAAAGGACTTGTTCGTGCTCTTGGAGAAGAGTCTCTTCTCAGACATGTATGTACCACAGTCTCAATGCATGTAAGGCTTGTGCGCCTGTGTGTGGAATGTTCTGACAGGTGCCTTTTAGGTATATCGGAAAGTGCACCATGAGTATGTAAAGAACGTGACTTCTTACTTTGTTATCACGTCGTACTCTCTGTCAAGCACTGGTTATGTGTTAATCAAATGTTTGAAATGTGTTCACAGTTACTCCTGTTATGCTGCTGCTGAGTACATGTTTGATTTTTAGGTGCTGTCTATTAACGAAGAAGGCTTGAGGCGCTGCGAAGAGAACACAAAGGTGTTTGGTCGACCTATCAGGTAACGCTACATGACAGATCAGTACTAGTTCCTCTCTCATATAGTAGTAACTATATGAGAGCTAAAGAACTATATGTTTAATTTTTATATAGCATGCCTTTTATATGCTCATGCCATACAGCTGCTAATTAGCTAACCATAATGAAGCCAAGTTGGAATTAGTTACTTTGGTACACAATGGTGAATTCTGTGATAAAGCTTTTTTTTTTTTACTACATTCATAAAAGGGTTTTTTGGTTGTTTGTTTGTTTGTTTGGTTTTTTTTTTGCATCAAATTTGTAAAGACAGAACTCTCTTTGAACACAGTAGCAGTATTGTGAGATAGCCAAAATACCCATGTTTCTGGATCTGGAGATGTTTTTGATGCCTTCAGTTTTCTTGAGGAATTGCAAGTGACTGAAAATGATAAGTAAGGAGAAAGTGACTTGGGTTGATGCAGGTGCAACAGCTCTGTTATGCAGAGCAGGTAACTCAGTGGGATTAGGAGTTGGGGTACCAGTACGTAGTAGGGCTGCAACAAACGATTATTTGGATCATCAATGAATCTGATGGGGTTTCGTCACGATTCATCGGATTAGCGGGGAATTTTTAAAAATGTGCCAGGGAAACAATTTTTCTCTCCTTCCATCACTTTATTTAACAACAGAACATTATTTGAAAACTTAAAATACTTGAAAATCAACAAATCGTCAAATGTCCCTTGGCTGTTGAAATATAAAATAATAAAGAATAAATCAGTTTATAATAAAGAACAAAAATAATTATTTCAAATGGCAATGCTTTATCAAAGTGCTGAGTTGCCATAAAACAACATTGAAACATATAAATGTTATAAAATATATGGTGAAAAACGAGGTATTTTTGTTGCTGCAATTAGCATAACCAGTTAACCATAAAATCTAAATAAAAAATGTAGCCTGACTCATTATATGTGCAACATTCTCTGTATAACTTGTAAATTATGTGGTCATTTCACAATGACACACGTGACTCATGTCTCTTTCTCTAAAATTGTATTGTAGCATTATTAGTTATTATTACTATTATTATTGTTGCTATTATTATTATTATTAATATATAAATAAATAAATATTAGAATTTGTAATACATTTGACTCTTTTACGACAACAAACGCTGAGCCATTAATTATTATACAGAAAACAAATGCACAAACATGCTGAAATGCCAGCAACTTAATGCTAACTTTAACATTGAAAATGCCATAGACATAGGCATTAGCATAAAATACGAGGTCTATTAGAAAAGTATCCGACCTTAATATTTTTTCAAAAACCATATGGATTTGAATCACGTGTGATTACATCAGACATGCTTGAACCCTCGTGGGCATGCGAGAGTTTTTTCACGCCTGTCGGTTACGTCATTCGCGTGTGGGCAGGCTTTGAGTGAGGAGTCGTCCACCCGCTCGTCGATTTTTTTCATTGTTTAGGAATGGCTCAGAGACTGTTGCTTTGTTTGATAAAAATTTTTTCAAAACTGTAAGGCACAACTGAGTGGACACCATTCAATAAATTCAGCTGGTTTTCGGTAAAAATTTTAACGGCTGATGAGAGATTTTGGTCTGGTAGTCAATCAATCAATCAACTTTTTTTCTTATATAGCGCCAAATCACAACAAACAGTTGCCCCAAGGCGCTCCATATTGTAAGGCAAGGCCATACAATAATTATGAAAAACCCCAACGGTCAAAACGACCCCCTATGAGCAAGCACTTGGCCACAGTGGGAAGGAAAAACTCCCTTTTAACAGGAAGAAACCTCCAGCAGAACCAGGCTCAGGGAGGGGCAGTCTTCTGCTGAGACTGGTTGGGGCTGAGGGAAAGAACCAGGAAAAAGACATGCCGTGAAGGGGGGCAGAGATCGATCACTAATGATTAAATGCAGAGTGATGCATACGGAGCAAAAAGAGAAAGAAACGGTGCATCATGGGAACCCCCCCACAGTCTACGTCTAAAGCAGCATAACCAAGGGATGGTCCAGGGTCACCCGATCCAGCCCTAACTATAAGCCTTAGTGAAAAGGAAAGTTTTAAGCCTAATCTTAAAAGTAGAGAGGGTATCTGTCTCCCTGATCTGAATTGGGAGCTGGTTCCACAGGAGAGGAGCCTGAAAGCTGAAGGCTCTGCCTCCCATTCTACTCTTACAAACCCTAGGAACTACAAGTAAGCCCGCAGTCTGAGAGCGAAGCGCTCTAATGGGGTAATATGGTACTACGAGGTCCCTAAGATAAGATGGGACCTGATTATTCAAAACCTTATAAGTAAGAAGAAAAATTTTAAATTCTATTCTAGAATTAACAGGAAGCCAATGAAGAGAGGCCAACACGGGTGAGATATGCTCTCTCCTGCTAGTCCCCGTCAGTACTCTAGCTGCAGCATTCTGAACCAACTGAAGGCTTTTTAGGGAACTTTTAGGACAACCTGATAATAATGAATTACAATAGTCCAGCCTAGAGGAAATAAGTGCATGAATTAGTTTTTCAGCATCACTCTGAGACAAGACCTTTCTGATTTTAGAGATATTGCGTAAATGCAAAAAGGCAGTCCTACATATTTGTTTAATATGCGCTTTGAATGACATATCCTGATCAAAAATGACTCCAAGATTTCTCACAGTATTACTAGAGATCAGGGAAATGCCATCCAGAGTAACGATCTGGTTAGACACCATGCTTCTAAGATTTGTGGGGCCAAGTACAATAACTTCAGTTTTATCTGAGTTTAAAAGCAGGAAATTAGAGGTCATCCATGTCTTTATGTCTGTAAGACAATCCTGCAGTTTAGCTAATTGGTGTGTATCCTCTGGCTTCATGGATAGATAAAGCTGGGTATCATCTGCGTAACAATGAAAATTTAAGCAATACCGTCTAATAATACTGCCTAAGGGAAGCATGTATAAAGTGAATAAAATTGGTCCTAGCACAGAACCTTGTGGAACTCCATAATTAACTTTAGTCTGTGAAGAAGATTCCCCATTTACATGAACAAATTGTAATCTATTAGACAAATATGATTCAAACCACCGCAGCGCAGTGCCTTTAATACCTATGACATGCTCTAATCTCTGTAATAAAATTTTATGGTCAACAGTATCAAAAGCAGCACTGAGGTCCAACAGAACAAGCACAGAGATAAGTCCACTGTCCGAAGCCATAAGAAGATCATTTGTAACCTTCACTAATGCTGTTTCTGTATTATGATGAATTCTAAAACCTGACTGAAACTCTTCAAATAGACCATTCCTCTGTAGTAGTGTCGCTTTAAGGACGGTCCACGGCGCCTGACGGCGATCTGCGCTTTGAGGCGATCTGCGCTTTGAGGCGGCAGCGTCTCGCCGTTTCAAGTTGAAAACTTCCACATTTCAGGCTCTGTTGACGCAGTAAGTCGTCAGAGAACAGAGAACTTTCAGAAGAAGTCGGCATGAGGAGTTTATTCGGACATTCCATTGTTAATGGTCATTTTGTAATGAAAGAACGTGCGGGCAGAGTCGCATGTCGGGCTGGACCCGACCGCGGGGGGTCGCGGCAGGAAAAACACCTCCGTTGGAAATCTTAACGGGCAAGTTGGAACATGCCCAAGCTGTTAAACAATTTCTCAGTTACTCACTTGTTGAAAGCCATTAAAAGCCGCCTGAATTCTACAAATGGTTTTCAACACGGAGGTGTTTTTCCTGTCGCGGCGCACACAGATTTGCCGAGTCGTCACGGAAACGACTCGGCGAATTTGCGCGTACGTCTTTCATTAAAAAAATGTCCTTAAACAGTGGAATGTCCGCATAAATTCCTCATGCCGGCCTCTTCTGAATCTTCTCTGTTCTCTCACGATGTCCTGGGTGAATTAAGCCTTAAATTAGGATGTTTTAAGCTCGAAACAGGCCGACGACAGCGCCTGGAAGCGCTGCAGGACGTCCCGCTCCGTGGGGACGAAAAAACAACATTGAAACATATAAATGTTATAAAATATATGGTGAAAAACGAGGTATTTTTGTTGCTGCAATTAGCATAACCAGTTAACCATAAAATCTAAATAAAAAATGTAGCCTGACTCATTATATGTGCAACATTCTCTGTATAACTTGTAAATTATGTGGTCATTTCACAATGACACACGTGACTCATGTCTCTTTCTCTAAAATTGTATTGTAGCATTATTAGTTATTATTACTATTATTATTGTTGCTATTATTATTATTAATATATAAATAAATAAATATTAGAATTTGTAATACATTTGACTCTTTTACGACAACAAACGCTGAGCCATTAATTATTATACAGAAAACAAATGCACAAACATGCTGAAATGCCAGCAACTTAATGCTAACTTTAACATTGAAAATGCCATAGACATAGGCATTAGCATAAAATACGAGGTCTATTAGAAAAGTATCCGACCTTAATATTTTTTCAAAAACCATATGGATTTGAATCACGTGTGATTACATCAGACATGCTTGAACCCTCGTGGGCATGCGAGAGTTTTTTCACGCCTGTCGGTTACGTCATTCGCGTGTGGGCAGGCTTTGAGTGAGGAGTCGTCCACCCGCTCGTCGATTTTTTTCGTTGTTTAGGAATGGCTCAGAGACTGTTGCTTTGTTTGATAAAAATTTTTTCAAAACTGTAAGGCACAACTGAGTGGACACCATTCAATAAATTCAGCTGGTTTTCGGTAAAAATTTTAACGGCTGATGAGAGATTTTGGTCTGGTAGTCAATCAATCAATCAACTTTTTTTCTTATATAGCGCCAAATCACAACAAACAGTTGCCCCAAGGCGCTCCATATTGTAAGGCAAGGCCATACAATAATTATGAAAAACCCCAACGGTCAAAACGACCCCCTATGAGCAAGCACTTGGCCACAGTGGGAAGGAAAAACTCCCTTTTAACAGGAAGAAACCTCCAGCAGAACCAGGCTCAGGGAGGGCCAGTCTTCTGCTGAGACTGGTTGGGGCTGAGGGAAAGAACCAGGAAAAAGACATGCCGTGAAGGGGGGCAGAGATCGATCACTAATGATTAAATGCAGAGTGATGCATACGGAGCAAAAAGAGAAAGAAACAGTGCATCATGGGAACCCCCCACAGTCTACGTCTAAAGCAGCATAACCAAGGGATGGTCCAGGGTCACCCGATCCAGCCCTAACTATAAGCCTTAGCGAAAAGGAAAGTTTTAAGCCTAATCTTAAAAGTAGAGAGGGTATCTGTCTCCCTGATCTGAATTGGGAGCTGGTTCCACAGGAGAGGAGCCTGAAAGCTGAAGGCTCTGCCTCCCATTCTACTCTTACAAACCCTAGGAACTACAAGTAAGCCCGCAGTCTGAGAGCGAAGCGCTCTAATGGGGTAATATGGTACTACGAGGTCCCTAAGATAAGATGGGACCTGATTATTCAAAACCTTATAAGTAAGAAGAAGAATTTTAAATTCTATTCTAGAATTAACAGGAAGCCAATGAAGAGAGGCCAACACGGGTGAGATATGCTCTCTCCTGCTAGTCCCCGTCAGTACTCTAGCTGCAGCATTCTGAACCAACTGAAGGCTTTTTAGGGAACTTTTAGGACAACCTGATAATAATGAATTACAATAGTCCAGCCTAGAGGAAATAAGTGCATAAATTAGTTTTTCAGCATCACTCTGAGACAAGACCTTTCTGATTTTAGAGATATTGCGTAAATGCAAAAAGGTAGTCCTACATATTTGTTTAATATGCGCTTTGAATGACATATCCTGATCAAAAATGACTCCAAGATTTCTCACAGTATTACTAGAGATCAGGGAAATGCCATCCAGAGTAACGATCTGGTTAGACACCATGCTTCTAAGATTTGTGGGGCCAAGTACAATAACTTCAGTTTTATCTGAGTTTAAAAGCAGGAAATTAGAGGTCATCCATGTCTTTATGTCTGTAGGACAATCCTGCAGTTTAGCTAATTGGTGTGTATCCTCTGGCTTCATGGATAGATAAAGCTGGGTATCATCTGCGTAACAATGAAAATTGAAGCAATACCGTCTAATAATACTGCCTAAGGGAAGCATGTATAAAGTGAATAAAATTGGTCCTAGCACAGAACCTTGTGGAACTCCATAATTAACTTTAGTCTGTGAAGAAGATTCCCCATTTACATGAACAAACTGTAATCTATTAGACAAATATGATTCAAACCACCGCAGCGCAGTGCCTTTAATACCTATGACATGCTCTAATCTCTGTAATAAAATTTTATGGTCAACAGTATCAAAAGCAGCACTGAGTTCCAACAGAACAAGCACAGAGATAAGTCCACTGTCCGAAGCCATAAGAAGATCATTTGTAACCTTCACTAATGCTGTTTCTGTACTATGATGAATTCTAAAACCTGACTGAAACTCTTCAAATAGACCATTCCTCTGTAGTAGTATCGCTTTAAGGACGGTCCACGGCGCCTGACGGCGATCTGCGCTTTGAGGCGGCAGCGTCTCGCCGTTTCAAGTTGAAAACTTCCACAT
Organism: Thalassophryne amazonica; assembly: GCF_902500255.1. Lineage (NCBI taxonomy): Eukaryota > Metazoa > Chordata > Actinopteri > Batrachoidiformes > Batrachoididae > Thalassophryne > Thalassophryne amazonica. The sequence continues at coordinate 83,258,995 of NC_047117.1, read as the reverse complement.
TTCAGGCTCTGTTGACGCAGTAAGTCGTCAGAGAACAGAGAACTTTCAGAAGAAGTCGGCATGAGGAGTTTATTCGGACATTCCATTGTTAACGGTCATTTTGTAATGAAAGAACGTGCGGGCAGAGTCGCATGTCGGGCTGGACCCGACCGCGGGGGGTCGCGGCAGGAAAAACACCTCCGTTGGAAATCTTAACGGGCAAGTTGGAACATGCCCAAGCTGTTAAACAATTTCTCAGTTACTCACTTGTTGAAAGCCATTAAAAGCCGCCTGAATTCTACAAATGGTTTTCAACACGGAGGTGTTTTTCCTGTCGCGGCGCACACAGATTTGCCGAGTCGTCACGGAAACGACTCGGCGAATTTGCGCGTACGTCTTTCATTAAAAAAATGTCCTTAAACAGTGGAATGTCCGCATAAATTCCTCATGCCGGCCTCTTCTGAATCTTCTCTGTTCTCTCACGATGTCCTGGGTGAATTAAGCCTTAAATTAGGATGTTTTAAGCTCGAAACAGGCCGACGACAGCGCCTGGAAGCGCTGCAGGACGTCCCGCTCCGTGGGAAGTCCTTACACCGACAGAAACACCCCATAATCTCTCATCAGCCATTAAACTTTTCACAGAAAACCATCTTAATTTCTCGAATAGTGTCCACTCGGATATTCCTCACAGGTCCAGAAAAAATTTTGATAAAGCAACGCGCGCCGTCTCGAGCAGCGTGTGAAACAAAGGAATTCAGCCGAGAGGGCGGGACCACATCTCACTCAAGGCCTGCCCACAGGGAAATGACGTCACCGACACGCGTGAAAAAACTCACGCATGCGCACGAGGGTTCAAGCATGATTGGTGTAATCGCATGTCATTCAAATCCATATAGTTAAAAAAAAAAAATAAAAGGGTCGGTTTATTATCTAAGAGACCTCGTACATCTATCAACTGTTTCAGAAGACCATAACAGGTCAGTTTAACATAAAAAAGGTAAATATTCCTCACAGACATATGCTCTTTGGGGTTTTAGTGAGGAAAAATTAAGATAAAGCAAAATAAAACAAATGAAACCAACGAAGCAGCAGCTCGAAGCACTTCTTCATTCTTACCAAAGCTCGGTTGATTATATGGAAGAAACGAAACATTTGCGGTAAAACAAAGTTATTTAGCAACTAATCGATGACTAAATAAGTTGACAACTATTTTAATAATCAATTTTAATCGATTAACTCAATTCGTTGTTTCAGCTCTAATACGTAGACCGTCTGTGTCCTTGGACAAGACATTCTATTAGCACTATCTCGGTCCACCCAGCTGTAAATGGATACCGACCTTACCTAAGTACGTTTGCTGCATCAGACTGGCATCCCATCCAGGGGAAGTCCGACTAGTCTCTCAAATGCTTCACACAAAAGAACCCAGGGATAAGCACCAGCCCTACTGGGCCTCAAGGCCTATTCAGTTCTTATTACTTCTCTTCTGTAACTGAGATATCAGTGCTTTCTAAAATGAGGTCAGTTTATAAATACAATCGCCATTGCTTAGATCAGTGATTCTCAACCGGGGTGCCGCGGCACCCTAGGGTGCCGTGATCGATCGTCAGGGGTGCCGTGGGTATTTTTCATATTCGCGATTATTTTTCATATTTGCGATTACCGTGAATTATTTATTTTATCCATAAAGCATAAAACGACTCAGAATCTGATGTCAAACGTGCTGCAGCCTCGCTCTCGTCTTAAGGCGGGACAATAACAAGGAGGCTGACAGCCGATTAAAACAGTGCCGTCTCCTTCAAAAGCCGTCTAAAATGCGGAGCTGTTGGTGTGTGTGTCAGTGCCTGTGTGTGTGCGCGCGTGCGGAGTTAACAGGCTGCAGACTGCGAGGGAGGGGGTGGGTGAGGGAGATTCCTGAATGCAGGTTCAGTGCGCAGCGAGCGCGGAGCAGAGAGAGGATTTTAACCCAAGTGAACGTTAACAAAACGGAAACATGAAGCTGCCTTTACTTCTCTCTGAACTTTCTCTAAAGGTGTGATTCTGCCGTTACCGTCCTGTTCACACCATGTGCGCGTCGTATGCTGAATTTATGAGATCATGAGATGAAATAAATGGTCAAACATATTTAAAAAATGAGAATATATGAATGAACTGAGCCACAAAAAAAAAAAAAAACAATGTTCAGACGCACAGATCACAAAAAGCAGGTGAGAACTCTGAACTTTAACAGCTGTTATTTTCCAAAGGTATTTATTTGTTCAATCTTGAGCTTAATGCAGTGTTTAAGCACAAAACGTGACTGATGAGGAGAAACAATTTCAGAAATGCAACAGAAACAACCACAAATCAGAAAAAGTTGGGACTGTACGTAAATGAAGATAAAAATAAAAATGTTGCACCATTCCCAGTTTCTCCACTCACAGAAGCCAAACGTTCTTACAGAGTTGTGTAATTATACTACAATAGTAGAATATAAAGAAGGGAAAAAAAGAAAAAAAATAGACAATATATTCGTCAATCGCAATTATTTGTCTGACAATTAATCGTCTCCAGAAATTCGTAATCGTGACAGCCCTACTTGAGATCAGAGCGCAAAATGCTTGAGGATTTTCGAAATGCGGTGTTTTCTGTATCGATTTTCTATTGCGATAATTGGGTTCTGCGCAAAACCAGAGGTAATAGCATTATAATATTATTTTGGTTGGTGGTGTGCCGCAGGATTTTGTAAATACAAAAAGGGTGCCGCGGCTCAAAAAGGTTGAAAATCACTGGCTTAGATAACATTGTATTATGATGACGTCAGGTTCCCGTAATTATCATCATCCTTAATAAAATTTTAGTTTGAGGTGTTTTCTCACTCAGAAAACCTCTCTCTAATCATACATTCTTTTGGTGGATTCAGACACTATTCAGCACCTGGTGTGTTGGTACCAAGTGCTGTATCCTGAAGAACCAGTTCTCAGTTAGAGTTATTTGTTGACACCTGAGGGAGTGCTCTTTATTTATTTTAAACATATATTTATTCAGTGACATTGTGCTGAGAGCGATGCTGTCTTTTCCAGGCCGCACCCTGTTGACACACAAAAATTTCTGCTTTAAATATGATAATCATCTTCTTTCAGATAAAGTGACATGCAAAAGAACATACTGAACCCAGTGTATTTTCGATGAGGGTTCTGGGTTCAGGTGGAATGTTTTTCAGAGCTGTTTTGTGTAACATTCACAGGCACATTTACTTGGAAAGAATGCAAGAGCATTTTTTCTGAGAGCACTGATTTAGATGGCAGTGCAGAGGGAGAAAGTCGAGATGTCTGTTATATGTCAGTCCTCTCAAAGAGGAGGAGATGGCTATGATAAGATCCACGCGGGAAGGCATGTGAACCATGAGTGTCACTGCTCTCTAGCAAAGGGGAGTCCAGAATTAACCAGCCTCACAGTCTGCACTGAAACATCAGGTTAATGGGTGATAAGTGATGGGTTTGTGCATGCGTGTGGTGTGTGTTTATCCACACCCTAATCCTGTCACTCCCCCCCTTTATTTTTAAGCTGTTGGACATGCCTGGTAGATCTGGAGGGTCTGAACATGCGCCATCTGTGGCGGCCAGGAGTCAAGGCCCTGCTGAGGATCATTGAAGTCGTGGAGGCCAACTACCCCGAGACACTGGGACGGCTGCTTATCCTGCGAGCGCCCAGAGTCTTCCCTGTCCTGTGGACACTGGTGAGGTCCAGGAAGCAGGAGCTTGAATGATCTGACATAAGCTGCTTAAGTGCATTTGAAATATGTTTGGTCTCTGAATAATGAGTGATGCAGCAGCTTTATTTTCCTTATCACATTTCTTGTGCGTGTTTTCTTATCTGTCTATCCATCTGGGATCTTAGGTGAGCCCCTTCATTGATGAAAACACCCGAAAGAAGTTTCTAATCTATGCGGGCAATGATTACCAAGGGCCTGGTGGCCTGGTGGACTACATAGACAAGGAGATCATCCCCGACTTCCTGGGAGGAGAGTGTATGGTGAGTGTTTGAGGAAGGTTTAAGTTTGTAGTTCGGCATTTGAGAGTAGACTTTAATTCGAAACTGAACATCCAGGGATTTGACACCACTCTCATCAAGGTCTTGTTTGTTGACCCTATTTCCTGCACTTTTCCCTGCAGTGTGAGGTTCCAGAAGGTGGACACGTTCCCAAATCTATGTATCGGACACCTGAAGAGCTTGAGAATGAGGATGTCCGCCTCTGGACTGAGACCATCTACCAAAGCGCCAGCATCTTTAAGGGAGCGCCACATGAGGTGAGGTTTAAGCTAGGGCACCTATTTCTGGCATGTGGGACATGAAGACAGGAAGCCGGTGGTGATATTTTATATGTGGGTCAGGGCAACAGAGAGCTGCATAATGTCTCTGAAATGTTTGGACTTTCTGCCACCTAGTGGTTTGTAGCTAAATTCTTCATGCTATCTGAACTCCTTTTTGGAACATACTGCATATGGCACAAGAAATATTCTTCCTTCACTGACACTATGATGACTAGTGATGTGACATAATTTGTATCAAAGGGAAAGCTCTGTAATATCCTGGTGTGCGTTTCTGCAAAGAGGAGGCTGATGCCTGGATATTTCAAAAAGGTCATACTCGGTAGGATCGAGTAGCAGCTGCTTGTTGCTCAGTAGTCACAGCAGTCCCATTTCATGCCTTAAAAGTCAACCATCAACCACTTTCTGGTTCTTTGAGTACACACTAAATGAAAGCGTGAGTACAGACTGAGTTTGAGTGTTCAGTGATTTTTGTGAACCCAGTGGATGTCTTGATTGTAGCACTTGAAAAGCTGAGTGAGCAGTCAGAGTGTTTGGGTTCATGATGGTCCTTGATCAAAATGAGGATACAGGCTTTCACTGACTTCCTGGACTCAACCATCAGAAGTGTATATGTTTACAGGGAATGCGTCAAACTTTTTGACACATTCCCTTTTCTCTGCAGTGATGTTTGTGTCTCTTGAGAAGAGTAACGGAGTTGTGAGGCTGCCAGATAGAAGTGTTTAGTAATGCCGATGTCTTACAGGAGAATGAAGGTCAAAGCCTTTAGGGTCCTGATGTTTCTTGTCAAACCAGTTACAAAGGTGGTGCCAGTCTCTCTGGAGGATCCTACAGTATCATTTAATTGGCTTTGAGCCATATCAGTAGTTCCTTATGGAGACAGAAGACATATCTGTTGCATTGTGTGCTAAGACACTGGCCATGTGGTGCGCTTCCCTGAGCGTGATCAAACACGCAGTCACCTCAGCGTTGAGCACCTGAGCTAAAACTAAACAAGCCTAAAGTGATGGCCGTGTATCACATGACTGTGGCAGACAGACGGCTACTTTTTGGAGGTGAGGATGGACCAGTGGTCTGCCTGGGTGGTTGCCAGTCACGACTCAGGGTGGTTCCATAGTGTGATGGATATGGCAACGAGCACTCCCAGACCTGACCTGACTTGGCCCAACCTTAGAGGTGCATGTTGATGAGTTTCTACCATTATGGAAATTGATTTTGTTTGAATAGCAAATACCTGCAATAGACTAACATCCTGTCCAGGGTGTACCAGGCCTCACGTCCTGTGACTGCTGGGATAGGCTCCTGCTCCCCCCCACCAGTCCCTTGATTGGCGTAAGTGGGTATAGAAATTGAAATTAGCAAATAACCTGACAGGTTTATCTGTCTTGTTCTTCTCTGATGTTTTTAACTGTATTTTCATTCGGCAGCCCTTAAATTTACATTCATTCATTTCCTACGCCCGGACACTGGGGCTGGAGCCTATCCCAGCAGTCATTGGTTACACACATAGGTAGACAACCTCAGTCACATTTCTCCCCTATGGTCAGTTTAAAGTTTCCAAATAAATATGACATATTAATTTTGTGTATGAAATCGGTTTCCAGTGGTTACTGATGTCATTACTATGACAGGCGATGAGGTTAAAGCAGTGAGCTTGAGACCAGAGGATCCTCAATTCAAATCCCTGTCAGACCAGTAAATGACTAAGGTCCCTTGGGCAAGGCACAAATACCAAAATTGATCTATGTGTGCAGTTGAGCAAGTTCATTTACTGTATGAACCATGTCTGAGGGGAATAAATGAAGTGTGAAAAGAAGAGCTATTTAAAGTTTTTCTTCTGAAACATTTTTTCTGTCTTGCTCTGTTTCTCTTCAAACTGTCCTCTTGCTTTCCTGTTCAGCTTCTGATTGAGATAATCGATGCCTCCTCTGTCATCACCTGGGACTTTGACGTGTGCAAAGGTGATGTGGTTTTCAATATCTACCACTCCAAGCGGGCCCCCCAGGTGCCACGTAAAGATACGCTGGGAACTCATGGCATCACCTCCCCAGGAGGCAACAATGTCCAGCTTATTGATAAGTCCTGGACACTGGGTCAAGATTACAGCATGGTGGAGTCTCCGTTCACCTGCAAAGAGGGAGAGAGTGTGCAGGTATGATTTTATTATTATTATTTTTTAGCCAAGGCCAAAATATGGCCGCAGGGTATTGCAAGGGCCTTGCGTGCGTCCGTCCATCCATCTGTGCTCAGCGTAAGTCCATTCCTATTACTGCCAGGGTCTTCAAATTCACAGGGAGCATTCTTGGAACACAGACCTTGGACAAGTTCAAAGATGACTAACCTTGACCTATTTTAAGAGGTCAAAAGGTCACATGCTGTTTCCTGTTTTTATGCTCATACGGCCAAGGGTATTTTAGCATTGCATTATATTTTATTTCTTCAGATTCCAATTCCAGCCATTAATGTTCCGACTTAATCTCTTTAACAACCAGCTAGAAGTGACCAGTTGGTGGTAGAAAGTGTGTGTGTGTGTGTGTGTGCACGCGTTGAGTTTCGTACGTACGTACTATGAACTGAAGAGTCCGTGTCCTTGCCGCAGGGTTCCCACATTACACGCTGGCCTGGTTTCTACATTCTCCAGTGGAGGTTCCACAGCATGGCGGCGTGCGCTGCCACCAACCTGCCACGCGTGGACGATGTTTTGGCCACGCTGCAGGTCTCCTCACACAAGTGTAAAGTCATGTACTACACCGAGGTGCTGGGCTCGGAGGACTTCAGGTTGGTACCGCTTCACTTGTGTCTGTGCTGTAGGTACCGTACGTGGGCTGTGTTTCTGCATTTTAAAGGTTGTCTACTTTTGTTTTAACAGTTTTAATTTCAAACATTGTTTCCTTTGTGATTGTTCATTCTCCCTCTTGTCCCCCCCCCACCCGGCATAGTGCCACTTCTGATGCTTAATGCTTGAAAGAATCAAATATGTGATCTTGCTAAAATTACATTTTGAAATTGAGATGGCTAGTTCCAAAAATCAGAAAAGAGGATGACTTCCTCGCTCTAATCTAGCCTTTTTTTTTTTTTTTTTTTTTTTTTTTTGTCCAATACGCTTCTGTGTTTTTTCACCTCCTCCTCCTCCTCCTCCTGCTCTGTCTCTTCCTCTGAAGAACGGCTTGCTGTGATGTGCAGAGTTTGTAAGTGGCTCAGTGTTTGCACCTTTTTTTCTTTAGCTAGTTTCACCTGCACTGCTGCCGTAGCAGTCATGCTTCAGGTTGATTAAGGAGAAGCTTGTTTGCATTATTTCTTGCTTCTGGCTTTTATTAGCTTTGGCGCACAGATTGTTTTACTGAGCTACCTTCCAGCTTCAGTCACTCTTGATTGCATGACTAACAAGATCAGGATTCACGAAAGACTGAGGCTCAGCTGCTGAATATCAATAACAGGCAACATGTTTAATGTTGTTTCTTGTTTCCACTCTACTGAAAAGTTACCAAAGTGTGATTTTTCTATACAATTACACTCCTATTTTTTTTTACCATGTAGCTTGCACTAGAGTATAAAAAGGTAACTTATAGTCTGGAAAAGATGTCATTTATCTTCCACTGTCAGTGAGTTGAGCCTTTTCTCACTTTCATACATGTGCATCCCAGAAGGGAAGGTCAGCAGCGTGTGAAGGTCACGGTCATCCATGAACGTGATCTCACAGTTTGATGACATAGCATGCCGACGTGTTGCACACTATAATGTCGTAACACACTGTGCTAGTACCATGCTATGTGTACAAAAACTATATACACACACCCACACACAGTATAACTTGACACAACTGCTGTGCTTCCTGAAAAACCTCCCGGAGATGTTACAACATGTATGACAACATTACATGCTTCACAAAAATGTAAGGAATTACCAAAGTATGTCAAAGGTGTGGGAAGAAAATAACATTTAAAACATATTTACAGCTTAGCCACAATTATAAAACAAGACCAGGTCATAATGATGTAATATTGCACACCACCATGTCCACCATCCCAGAGCCTTGGAGGTTTTCCAAGGTAAGGACAAGATTTTAACCTGCTGGCTTCCAGGATGCTTTTCCTGGAATGAATGATGAGTGAATGATGGCTTTAAACTGCAGACATACACTGTTTTTTAATCCGCTTGCTGCTTCTTTACCATTGTATTCTAAAGCAAACACATTGCTGCATTTTTTTTAAACAGGATGATTTGCTAATGGTTGACATAACTTTCCAGATGTCAAACATTAAATTAGTGCACATCTCATCTATGTACAGACGAGTGACAGATTAAAGGAAAAACGGTGCCTTAGTCACGTGTTGAGCCGCCACACGGTGCCAACACAGATACAATACACATGGTTGTTGATTCGGCAAGTTTCTGGAACTCTAGTGGCCTGATCGAAGACCATTCTTCCAAAAAATATTCCCACATTTAGTGTTTTCCTGATGGTGGAGGGTGGCGTCTAGCACAGTTGTCAAAAAGCTCCTACAGGTGTTCAGGTGGTTTGAGAATGAGTTCAAGTGACAACAAAGGTCAATAACATATGATTCACATCATGGGGTATTGATTTGCAGTGCCCCCCCCCCCCCCCCCCCACACACACACACACACACAGGGTATAACAGCGCCACCGGATCCCCTTGCTGTCGGGGTGACATATTCAGAGTTTTCCTTTAATTTGTCACGTTTGTCTGTGATGTGTTATTTGTAAGTGTATATCGCATTTTAAATATATGCACATGTTCATTTTGCAGTAGGACAGTTTGTAACAACGGTGGCACAATGTTTTCAGCCCTTATTAACAGCTCTGACAAAATGCAAGCTGTAACACTGCAAGATCATGTTGCTTTCAAACTGACTGCATTTTCACTTGGAGAAAGAGTTTCTAATGCGGCCACATGCACAATGTGATAAATATATATTTACCGTGTTGGGGAACGGCCAGCTTTAAGAGAAATTAATGTACTTGATTTTGTGTTACAGTCATTAGAATTAAGAAGTTATTTATGCTGCTCTAAAAATAGGGATATTCTAAGACTATTCACAGAATAGGTATTATTGTCAGTATGATCATTTTAGATATAATTCTGTTATTATTATTATTATTTTATCTATAATGACCTGTAACAGATAATAGCCACCTGTTTCATGTTCTGTCTGGATAACATTTGCATTGTTTTTGCAGAAACAGGTTTTGACACACACACACACACACACACAGTCGCTGTTGTTATACATTTTTAGTTTTTTTTGATTGGCAAAAAGAAACCTCTCTTTTTGCAATTTAAAGGGATTGGGAGGAAATGTGAAAGTTCTGAGAAGTTTTGTTACTAGAAATGATGACGGATATTTATTTAAGATGGGTGTGTCTGCTTTTTGGGTCTACATACAGGAACTGCACCTTTACTTTCATCATTACATTATACCAGTAATTGTCAACCTCACTTTCATATATGTTGACATTTTAATTTACAGTTTTTTGTTTTTTTTTTAATCCCAATATATAGAGGATGTAAAGTGCCAAATATTAAAAAAAGACAGCTGTGGGGGGGAAAAAACTGGAAGAAAATTTTGCACACAGCTTTCCCTCTGACTAAGACACAAAAACACACAAAATAAAATCCGAACACATTTCTCAGGGCTTAATTTGATCATTAATCATTGCAGTTGTAAATGTGACACGGTGAAACTCTTTACATTTAATGTTGTTTTGTGTCACTTACCTCCAGCACCATTAAAGTGTCCTTGTAACCAGGTTGAGATATGTGTGGTTTGGCTGATCACAAACTAGTCTGAGTGATGACATAGTTTAAAACTCCATCCTGTGCCTTCGATTTGTCTGCATGGTTCCAAGTCCGCACAGGTCGTGCACATAAAATGCACTCAGGTGTTTGCTGGCAGACTGATGTTGCTCAGATGTTGAATAAAGTGATCCAAAGAAGTGACAACCTTCCCTCTTTCTTACTTCTCAGGGGGTCGATGACCAGCCTGGAGTCGAGCCACAGCGGCTTCTCTCAGCTCAGCGCCGCCACCACCTCATCGAGCCAGTCACAGTCCAGCTCCATGATCTCGAGGTAGAAACCTGAACGCAGAAGACTTTGGACTTCAATACCCACAACTCCCCTGTACCCTTGCTGTCACCTGTCCTCCTGCCCCGTCTTCTTTGGACTCCTGTTGTACAGCCAGTCTCTACAGAACTGAAGAATGCTGGCAAAAATAATACAAAAAAATATAGAATATAAGTATATATATTTAAAAAAAAAGAAAAAGAAATCTGAAGCAAAAAGAAAACACAAAGACTCTGTGAAAAATTTTTAAGGGCTGACATTTGCACAAAGGTCGTACTTTTTACGCCTCCGCCAGACGTCACTTTGAAATCAGAACATTAGTAGAATGTTTGCATGTGGAAGACTTGATAAGATGACCTGGTGCCTCTGGGGCACTGGAGGTGGGGTGCAGCAATATACTCATTCTGGGTGCTCTGGGACCAGACCCAAAACACTGGAGGACCTGTTACATATATGCATTCATTTACACACAGATATACATATTTACAGCACGTTACAGGTGCGTACCTCATTCGTGTGCATTGGCTGAGGAGACTGGATGAGCTGTTACATGCAAACATGCAGGGATGTGTGATTTACAATGTGCACTGTTTGCCATATGATCTGAGGGTTTTATTTAATAGGTCAAATGTGTGTGAGTGTGTGAGTGAGGCAGAAACTCTCAGCCAAACCTCGATTAAACAGCACTTAAATAGTTTATTTTAGATGAAACAAAGTCACCGACTGGGTGACGCGTACTGAGTGAACACATTGCAGACGACACCAGCAAAGCTTTGCAGTTGTCAGGAAACTCCAACATTCTCGCTCCGCTTTCATTTTCTTGACACGAGTATCGGAATTCCGCCAGTCCATCTCACTAGGGGCTGAATCGCTTTTTCAATTCTTTGACTTGAGTTTAATTCTTGATGAAAGCAATAACACAGATTTGACTTTGTACTGTGTGAAGTGTTTTTATTTATCATGTGGAAGACGGGCGGCGATTGGATGATTTGTTGCGTGCAGGCAGACGGACAGACAAGCTGAGCCAGTGAAACAACAAGAAGTGTACGGCATAAACAGTTCTCCATGCCTTATAACACCTTCATAACATGGCGCCTGCTTCAAGAGGCACAACCTTGTAGCGGTTCGAGTTCAAAATGGCACCCCAGGCCCGTTTCAAAATGTAAATGCCAGAGGATTTTGAAAATGAGGATGTGGGGGGGGAAAGGCCTGTTTTGCGCTTGATGTAAACTGAATTATGAATTGTTCTGACCACACTTGGTTTGCGTTCTGTCCCATATCTGCATGAATGACACGCTCCTACCTTTTCATTGATAATGTGAATGTGCTACTGATGGAACTAGCGCACACTAACCAATGAGATGCCTGAATTAGGAGGATCTTGACGTAATCAAGCAGAGCTGCCGTCGTTACTTTTTTTTTTTTTTTGTAACTTTGATTCGGTGTACTTTCAGGGACGAATGTTACTTTGTGAAGATGCGTATCATTTGATGGCGCACTGGTAGAAAACCTATTGATACTGTACATTTCGGGTGGCACACGTTGCCGCTGTGGAAACGGTGTTACTGCATGTGCACATGGTAACCAGGTTTACAGATCTCTATTTAAAGACGTTTTAAGAGCCATGTGTCAATAACAGTTTTAGCCTTTTGTAAGCGTCACTTCTTTTTTTCTTCTTCTTCTCCCTAGAAGGTCACTATTTTATTCGAGCGGTAATTGTGAATTGAATGATGTGATCATTTTTACATGCAACACTTTTTCTATATGACAACTTTAGATATTAAAGAGTTCTAGCACTTTCTGTAAGATGTACACGATCAGACCAGCCCCGCGAAGGCGTCTCGAGTAGTTACTGGAAATTATATAAATCCGCAGCGAGCGGCTTTCCTGAATTGATTGGCCGCTGTTTATCTCTCTTTCTCTGTCTTTCAGAATGAATAAAACACTGTTGTTTTTAATCTGTGTAAATACAAGATCAAATGTCACTTTTAGTGTCCATAGTTAATTTCAGTAATCTGAAATGCTTCGTGTGTAAAGGACCTCGTCAGACTGAGGGCTATTTAGTGTTAGAGCAGCTGCTAAAGACTTAGAATTAATGTTGGTTAGAAATTTATGCATCGCTTCCCAAAAAGAGCATGGCAGGTGTATCAGTCTGCTTCGGGGGTCACCACCCCTGCACGTGATGCTCGCCTGCCCTGCATGTTTTCCGGGGCGTGCTCAGCCAAACTAGGAAATGCCAGACTCCACTAACCAGCTGCAGCTGCAGCAGGTACACACGGAAAATGTGCAGGACAGGTGATCTCTCCAAGAGGAGGGTTGTGACCCCTGGTCTATTTATATGTCCTAGAACCACAGGGCTTAATTTTCACCTGGTAACTCATTAAAAAGATCAGATTCCCGTTTATTTAGGATTCCGCTGACTAACCGTGATGTAACTCCTTCCGGTTGGCTCTTGACGCTCTCATACACTCCAGCTTTGCATTTTGCTTTAAAACGCTTTTAATCATTAAAAGCAAAGCAGACCCGCGATTCCTGAAGCTCGCTCATAAAAGATGAGATATGAAGCCATACGTGTAAAGCAGGGGTGGCCGTGGCCAAGTTCGGTCCTCGAGAGCCACCTTCCTGACACTCTTAGTTGTCTCCCTGCTCCAACACACCTGAATCCAATGAAAGACTCGTTAGCAGACTTTTAATGAGCCTTTCATAGGATTCAGGTGTGTTGGAGCAGGGAGACAACTAAGAGTGTCAGGAAGGTGGCTTTCGAGGACCGAACTTGGCCACTCCTGGTGTAAAGTGTACTTGGATCAGATGTTTCATATTGGCCTTAGTTTGGTGTTAATGCCAGAAAACATCCACTTTCTGCTGATTTCCTCCCAACACTTTCTACACATTCATCAGGATCTCTTTGACATATGAGGGCTATAATTGTTTTGTTGGCTGTTCAACACATTTATGTCTTTTCTAACATTGTTGCATATCTTTGATGTGAGAAACTGTATAAAAATAATAGTTTGGATTCATGAAAAAAAGACATCTTGATGGTTTTTGTTTTTCAAAGCATTAAAGTTGAATAATGAGAGAGTGTGTGTTTTTGTGATGTGTGATGAAAATGTTTGCCTCCAGATGTTGCCACACAATTTATTACATTGTTAGATTTTGCCTTGAATTGTTTTTCCCAGGCTTTTGAAAAGCCTGGGCAGGTACCTAAAACATAGTGAGTAAACAGATCAATCAATCAATCAATCAATTTTTTTATATAGCGCCAAATCACAACAAACAGTTGCCCCAAGGCGCTTTATATTGTAAGGCAAGGCCATACAATAATTATGTAAAACCCCAACGGTCAAACGACCCCCTGTGAGCAAGCACTTGGCTACAGTGGGAAGGAAAAACCCCCTTTTAACAGGAAGAAACCTCCAGCAGAACCAGGCTCAGGGAGGGGCAGTCTTCTGCTGGGACTGGTTGGGGCTGAGGGAGAGAACCAGGAAAAAGACATGCTGTGGAGGGGAGTAGAGATCGATCACTAATGATTAAATGCAGAGTGGTGCATACAGAGCAAAAAGAGAAAGAAACAGTGCATCATGGGAACCCCCCAGCAGTCTACGTCTATAGCAGCATAACTAAGGGATGGTTCAGGGTCACCTGATCCAGCCCTAACTATAAGCTTTAGCAAAAAGGAAAGTTTTAAGCCTAATCTTAAAAGTAGAGAGGGTGTCTGTCTCCCTGATCTGAATTGGGAGCTGGTTCCACAGGAGAGGAGCCTGAAAGCTGAAGGCTCTGCCTCCCATTCTACTCTTACAAACCCTAGGAACTACAAGTAAGCCTGCAGTCTGAGAGCGAAGCGCTCTATTGGGGTGATATGGTACTACGAGGTCCCTAAGATAAGATGGGACCTGATTATTCAAAACCTTATAAGTAAGAAGAAGAATTTTAAATTCTATTCTAGAATTAACAGGAAGCCAATGAAGAGAGGCCAATATGGGTGAGATATGCTCTCTCCTTCTAGTCCCCGTCAGTACTCTAGCTGCAGCATTTGAATTAACTGAAGGCTTTTTAGGGAACTTTTAGGACAACCTGATAATAATGAATTACAATAGTCCAGCCTAGAGGAAATAAATGCATGAATTAGTTTTTCAGCATCACTCTGAGACAAGACCTTTCTGATTTTAGAGATATTGCGTAAATGCAAAAAAGCAGTCCTACATATTTGTTTAATATGCGCTTTGAATGACATATCCTGATCAAAAATGACTCCAAGATTTCTCACAGTATTACTAGAGGTCAGGGTAATGCCATCCAGAGTAAGGATCTGGTTAGACACCATGTTTCTAAGATTTGTGGGGCCAAGTACAATAACTTCAGTTTTATCTGAGTTTAAAAGCAGGAAATTAGAGGTCATCCATGTCTTTATGTCTGATCAAACCATCCTGTCCAGTTTAACGCTATAACTCAAAAAGTAATAAATGCAGTTAACTTGTAACATAATAAATTTAAAGGGTAACCAGATGAATTAAAAAAAAACTTTATTTTGCCCACATAACATCCTTGTAGATGTCTGCCACCTGGAGGACAGTTAGTGGATGTTTAATTGATGATGGATTAGGAGCAGGTGTGGCTGTTGGTGAGAAGGATGTACCACTTCACCATAGAAATTTGTGAAAAGAAATAAAGACTTTCTGATTAGTTTTATAGTGGTTACGTTCTAAAACGCAAATGATTGACACATTCTCTTTCTCCCTTTGCCTTTGGTTAAAAACTAACATTTTTGCATA
This sequence comes from Thalassophryne amazonica, assembly GCF_902500255.1. NCBI lineage: Eukaryota > Metazoa > Chordata > Actinopteri > Batrachoidiformes > Batrachoididae > Thalassophryne > Thalassophryne amazonica. The sequence continues at coordinate 83,243,851 of NC_047117.1, read as the reverse complement.
ATGTAACATCAAGAATGTCACAAGGTTTTTCCTAAACTTCTTTTTACTATTGTTACAACTCAAACTAAAATGATGATAGACTCCTCAATCAAACATAAACCAACCTCTTCCACATGTATGGAGAAGGTGGAGGACTAGCCAGCCACTGAGGGTGGTGGCTAGATCGGAGCAGCTTCTTCTTTCTGCTTGTTCCCATTGTGTCGCCACAGCAGATCAATCATTTCCATTTCACCCTGTCCTCTGTAACCTCCTCTGTCACACCAAACACCTGCATGTCCTCCCTCAGCACATCCATAAAAATCCTCTTTGGCCTCCTCCTCTTCCTCCTGCCTGGTTGCTCCATGCTCAGCATCTTTCTCCCTATATGCTCTAGGTCCCTCCTCTGCACATGTCCAAACCATCTCAATCTCACCTCCCTGACTTTGTCTTCAAACCGTCCCACCTGAGCTGTCCCTCTCATATGTTCATTCCTAATCCTGTCCATTCAAAATCACATCTTCAGATCTGCCACCTGTCTTTTTGTTATTGCCACCATCTCTAAGACGGACAACATAGCTGGTCTTACTACTGTCTTTCAAACTTTCCCCTTCACGCTTGCTGATATTCTTCGGTCACAAATCACTCCTACACCCACTCAACCCTATGTGCACTCTCTTCTTCACCTCTCTACCACACTCCATTATTTTGGACAGTTGATCCCAATTAAACTCATCTACTTTCATCACTTCTACTCCTTTAATTGCACTATTCCGCTTGGCTCCCTCTCATTCACGTACATGTACTCAGTTTTGCTCCTACTGATTTTCATACGCCTTATCTCTAGAGCATATCTCCACCGTTCCAGACTAGACTCAACCTGCTCTCTCATTACAGATCACAATGTCATCAGCAAATATCAGTGCATGGAGACTCATGTCTGGTGTCATCTGTCAACATGTCCATCACCACTGCGAACAAGAAAGGACTCTGAGCTGATCTTTGGTGTAATCCCACCTCCACCTTGAATGAGTCTCATTCCTACTATGCAACTCACGGCTGTCACACTATCCTTGTACATGTCCTGTACTACCCTAACATACTTCTCTGCCACTCCAAACTTCCTCATACAATACTACAACTCTTGTCATCCTGTCATAAGCTTTCTCTAAATCCACAAACACATCTCCTGGCCTTTTCTATACTTCTGCATTAGTACTCTCAGAGCAAATGTTGCAGTTGTAGTGTTCTTTCTCACCCTGAAACCATATTGCTGGTCACAGATCTTCACTCATCTTCATCTTTTCAGGTCCCATCTTATCTTAGGGACCTCGTAGTACCATATTACCCCATTAGAGCGCTTTGCTCTCAGACTGCGGGCTTACTTGTAGTTCCTAGGGTTTGTAAGAGTAGAATGGGAGGCAGAGCCTTCAGCTTTCAGGCTCCTCTCCTGTGGAACCAGCTCCCAATTCAGATCAGGGAGACAGATACCCTCTCTACTTTTAAGATTAGGCTTAAAACTTTCCTTTTCGCTAAGGCTTATAGTTAGGGCTGGATCGGGTGACCCTGGACCATCCCTTGGTTATGCTGCTTTAGACGTAGATTGTGGGGGGGTTCCCATGATGCACTGTTTCTTTCTCTTTTTGCTCCGTATGCATCACTCTGCATTTAATCATTAGTGATCGATCTCTGCCCCCCTTCACGGCATGTCTTTTTCCTGTTTTTTTCCCTCAGCCTCAACCAGTCTCAGCAGAAGACTGCCCCTCCCTGAGCCTGGTTCTGCTGGAGGTTTCTTCCTGTTAAAAGGGAGTTTTTCCTTCCCACTGTGGCCAAGTGCTTGCTCATAGGGGGTCGTTTTGACCATTGGGGTTTTTCATAATTATTGTATGGCCTTGCCTTACAATATGGAGCGCCTTGGGGCAACTGTTTGTTGTGATTTGGCTCTATATAAGAAAAAAGTTGATTGATTGATTGATTGACTCTAAGCCTAGGTTCTACTACTCTTTCCCATAACTTCATGCTTTGGCTGGTCAACTTTATGCCTCTGTAGTTACTGCAGCTCTGCACATCACCCTTGTTCTTAAAAATAGGAACCAACACACTTAGTCTCCACTCTTCGGGCATCCTCTCACTTTCCAAGATTTTATTAAAGACTGGTTAGAAACTCCTCTGCCACATTTCCATGCCTCCACTGGAATGTGATCTGGACCAACTGCCTCATCCTCTTCATAGCTGCCCTAACTTTATCCTTACTGATCTCTTGTACTTCCTGATCATCCAACCTTTTCTCTCTCTCATTTTCTTCATTCATCAGCTCCTCAAAATATCCCCTCCACCTTCTCAACACACACTCCTCGCTTGTCAGCACATTACCATGTGCCGGTTTCGGTCATAGACTGTATTTTTTTTAATAAACTATATATTTTTTCTTTTTATATTATCTTTTCTTTCTTCTTTCAAACACAGCAGCAAATCTCATCAACTCTGCCAGAAAATGACGTGATCAGGTAGTTGGGACATTTATTTATTTTGCTGTTCTGCTTTAAAATGTTTAACACTTGAGTTAAAAACTATTTATGAATAGAACTTTATGTGGCGAAAATATTGTACATAAGAGTGATTCTTAGACTACGGGCACTTATGTCCTTTGATCATATTGTATGAAAAACAGAAAAAAGGGGAAATTTCACACTTTTATAGTTATCTTTACAATGAAAGTGTGAAGAAATTTTTTCTAGTAGTCTATGATGACTTTTTCACCTTTTTTCAGCATCATTATATGCAAATATTGCCGTTTTGTGCTTGTCCCACACCCAGACTTTTGATCTTCAATGATAAAAATGAATGGTAAAGAAACGTTTTTTCTAATGTTTTAAAATATCTCTGAATAAAATATCAGTAAAATAATCAAAACATAATTGGGGTATTCAATGTCATACAACTGTTTTTTTTTTTTAAACAAAATGTAGTTGTCCCACACTATTGCTGTAATTTCCACCACAACACTGTAATGTCCCTTTAAACAGTTTGTATGAAAGATTGTTTGGGTAGTTTCTATGGAGATAAACAGTGACATCAGAGCACATGTATATAGCGCCAAATCACAACAAACAGTTGCCCCAAGGTGCTTTATATTGTAAGGCAATGGTGTGGTGGAAATTACCTTTACAAGGCCAATAGTGCCCGTAGTTAAAGAATCACCCATAACACAGTAGCAAATAAAAAGGCATGAACCAGTCTGTTTTACGTCTGTGTGAGCCAATCAGATGCGCTCAGTGCGTCGCTCTCCAGCCAATGAAATAGAAGAACTCGCTACTATATGCCTGCCTCTTTTCCGCGTGTGCAGTGGTCAAGCTTCACATGCACGTTATTTGTGGCGATAATCTGAGGGGAAAAAAAAGCAAAACGGAAAGAAGCAGTGGAACAAGCGAAAAATAAAGTGTCCCCAAATGGTTCACAATTGTGGTGACACTGATTTGTGTCATAATTCCTCACAAATCCAGGCTGTTCAAACCCCGGCCACATGGTGGCGGAGTTGAAAAATGTGTTGCAGATTTGGCAGGAAACCGGACTAGCTCGATAAATTGCTAATGCAAAGCTCGGTGCAAGAAAAAAATTACCGAAAACAATTTCACTAATTAGCAAATAGTTTGCTGTTGTTGAGAGATTGCCAGATTCAGATTTTTGCTTCTTCTATCTGGCCAAGTTTGACCTGTAAGCGGAAGCGTGCTGCGGTCAAGGTAATCTCTAATCTCGTTCGTGAGCGTTTAGTTTTGCTAACTGTCGCTATGATCGTCCTTTAGCTAACATTTGCCTTAATTTGTGGACAACCAGACAGAAGACTTGCGTGCAGACGTGTCGCTTCTAACTGGGTATTATGTCAAAATGATTATACTTTATCCGTCATCACTGCGGCCGATTTGTTGTTCTACACGAGTTAGCCACATAACGCTAGCATTAGCCTGTTAGCTGAAACAAAAGCTGCTGCAGTCTACTCTTTACGACGTTTGATGGAAGCTTCCCCCACCCCAACGCATGACACATTTGCAGACTTTCTAAACTAAGCTTTTTCGTTAAAGCGCAATAAATTATATTGAATAGGCCAAATACATGCGTATGTGCATGCGCCAGTTTAGGCGGAACTACAGGCCAAAGGTGGAACGCGAGTATATCGGTTCTGAGTGCATTGCTTCTTTACCTTGGGGAAACCTGAAATTAATCTTGATTTCAAATTAGGTCACAATGGAAATACTTTTCATAAAGTTTCAGAGTAAAAGACCGCTGGTGTATTATGTACTTTCCCCTGGGCTCAGTGTAAAGCTAAATAAATGCAGTACCTAAATGTAGTACCTAAATGTAACTAACTTGTCAACCATGTTGTATGCTGGTGAACAGGTTTGTCTTCCCCATCTGTGACTGATCTTCAGATTCTCTTACAAGGTTGTGATAAATTTTGTGTTGATGAAGTCAACTTTAATGCTCAGAAATATTCAGTGATATTTTGTTTGAAGATGCTGAAAAAGGCTTTAATACAAAAATTTAAAATGTGTGGCAATTGTATAGAGGGTTTTCAATCACGTGACCGATTTGCTACAGGACAGGTGCCCTCTCCATTCTGGATTATAAGGAGGCTGGCGCGTGATAGAAAAATGGAGAGTGTGCGGTTATTACGATGCTTTAAATCCTCGAGGTAAAGCTATTTATCGTGATAAATGTGTAGCAGTTGGTTCAGTGGATCCGTATCTTATACCAGATACTGAATTTAGTGGTGATGTAACGAACTGGCCGACAGTGTCACACTGCGATGTTGTGAACTAGGAAGCTGCCGACCAGGTCAGCCTCGCCGGCCTCCTGCAGAGCATCACAGCGGAGCTCTGAAAGCGGAGGTCGTCTTGAAGTCCTGAGCGATTTCTCTCACCAGGCGCTAGAAGGGCAGCTTGCGGATCAGCAGCTCGGTGCTCGAGGACCACAATGCAAATAAGCATCCGTATTGGAAGCGTTCATGTGTTATCCTCTGCAGTATTTTTATGTATTCTTATATAATTTTATTGCCAAATAAAATAAGATAAAATTCTGGGAACAGTGGATTTCTGGTAGCGGCGGATCTCTCTCAGGGCCACGGTGCCGTGAGGCTTCTTCACACCGACGTTGAAGCTTCTGCAAGTGTTCGCCAAATGCACGTAGCGTATCACAGCGGCCACCGCGTCGTAATCCAGAATGGCCACGGGACACAAAATGGCGTGACCAATACATCACATGAAAACCCTCTATACATGAGGCAAACAGGTTTAGATGTCTTGACTACATTGTGTCAAATGACTTGACTGATGATGCTGACATTAAGAGACTGGTTCAGAAACTGTATGCACAAGGAAAATAATACTGCAATGAAACAAACTAGATATCTTTTTCTACCAATTTTGTAATAGACTTTTCAAGGAAACTGATTGCTTTTGTTCCACTCCCAAGAGCAATTATTCTGAAATGGCATACAGGTAGTGGCTTTCTCAGACCTGCTATGACTGTCTGTTGGATTATACAACAGACATGTTTGATGTTTACTTTTCTGTTCAGTTACCTGCAGTAAATTTTAGTAATTTTTTTTTTACAGATGAAACCTACACATTGAAATCAACACTGCTTTTCCTTTCTTGCTGCAGACTTTGTTGTCCGCTCTTCTTGGAGTCTGCTGGACGATGTATTTACACAAGTCTCAGTACGACGATGGTCAGAAGTATAATGATATGCATGCACGGCTGTTGGATGACTATGACAGAAGTAAAGAAAAGCAAACATCTCGCAGTGAAATATTGCAGGATTTTTATAGTAAATATGGTGAGGAGGCATACAGTGGCACAGAGAGGAGAGAGTATAATGACTCGCCAAAAAGGCTGTACACTGAAGACCCATTGAAGCGGGACTGGAGTAGAAACAGTCCAGGGAGGAGACGCATGTCTTCTCCAGGTTATAGTGTCCCAGAAAAGAAAAGAGGGCGGTATCCAGAAGATGATGATGATTACTACAAATACAGGAATGAACCTGATGATAAAATGTACATGAAAGACTCTAGACCCAGGCATGATGGGCCTGATTCAAAATACAGGAAGGACTATGACAGGCACGATTCAAGATACAGAGAAAAGTATGATGGACAAGAATCAAGATACAGGGATCAGGATGATGGACACGATTTAAAAGACAGGAAGGACTATGATAGACAAGACTTGAGACACAGGGAGAGGAGGGGGGTGTATGACAGGCAAGAACCAAGATACAGAGAGAAGTATGATGGACAAGAATCAAAATACAGAGAGCAGTATGGTGGACACAACTTGAAAGACAGAAAGGACTACGATAGGCAAGACTTGAGACACAGAGAAAGGAGGGGGTCGTATGACAGGCAAGAACCAAGTCGCAGGGATCAGGATGGTGATTTCTCATACAGGCCATCGCCTGAGGGATTCACTCACAGACGACAATCTGGATATCCTAAAGATGCTCCAGATAGGAACCGGGGCCATTCACAAGAGAGGACACATTCATATGAATTTCCTACGAAGGTTAATCATGTTTTGCATTGAAGTACTCCGAATTGCATTTGCCAGATTGAACTGTGTTTTAATTGTTCAATATTTTTCTTCATTTTGAACAGGTTTATCCCATGCTCAGAGAAAAGAGTGATCGTATTTTCACAGATTCTGTGGAACCTCGCCACACTGAGACAAAATTTCCAATAAATGGATCCAGTGGACAGGTGAGTTTATTTCCCCTCTTACTGGTACTTTGAGTGCATTTACACAACTGATGTTGGTCATCTCTGGTGGTATTTTTATTTAAGTAAACTTTGGACTTGGCTTTTGCCATTTTGTATCCAGCTGATCAAATACGCTAAAGACTTGAGTGTGTGCAGATGAACTATTTGGATGTTTCGTTCATATCCTCCTGACTACCAGGATATATATGGATATCTAAGTTTTTAGAAAACGGACGCAAATGCAGATGAAATCAGCGCGGAGTGCAGACAGAATCCACCATTCATATTTACATTCAGCATTGAACATAAATGATGCTCATGTCTGTTTCATATAGTTGAAAAAAAATGTCTCAAACTTTTGAAACAATTGCTAATTCGATGACAATTAAATGTAGTCAGACAATGTACAAACCCGATGCGTATCATTGGATTTCCAATACATATCACAATATCGATACAATTATCTGCTTAGTATTGCTGATATAAATTTTATTTCTAGCTATTTAGTATTTTAGTAATATTGCTTATTGTGTGTTCTATTTTATTTTGTACATTTTCACGTTTTTCTTTGCCTTTACCCTATCCCAAATTGATTTCAGGACCTACCCAGGACTCATAATCATTTTCATATTTATGACTTCCGTAACCCTAATAGGTCTGATTTTAAAGACAACCCCAGACAAACGCAGTAATGCCTGAGCTTAGATATTGCTTCAAGAACAAATAAATAAATAAAATATACTGCTTCACATTCCACTTGCGCTGATTACTGATGTTTCGATAATACAGCTAACCGGTATGGACTTCTGATATGTAGCTGCTGGGTCTAGTAAAGAGCACAGATGTAGGTACAATAAACTGGTTTCTTCTGTGTTTCTCCATCAGTCTTTGGGATATGTTCACCAGAGTCCTATTCAGGAGGAGATTAAATCCAATGAAGGTTTCCAACGTTTCCTCAGTGTACTCAACAAAGGTGTGAATGTCGCCATGCTTAACAAGATGATGACTCAAGACTCTGCAAGAGTGGATGCTCCATCTCCATCTCCAACTTACTTTTCAAATGCAAAGCATTCATGGTCCCCTCCTTACAGTGAGAGGCAACAGCAAAAATACCAAACTACCCACAAATGGAGCAAACCTGATGAGTCCCAAGGACATGCTTCTCCACAGTACAGATCTTTGAGCCCAAAGGATTACTCTTTGCCTGATACAAAGCCTAGAAAAAGGCATGATGAGCCAGTAAGCACCACCTTCAGTGCTTACAGTCAATCCAGGTCCCCCACTGTAGTAGAAAGAATGAGACTGAAACCAGAAGATGAGCACAAGCACCGACAGGTGCAGGATGTTTTGCACGCCATCGGCATGGATTTGGGATTCGAGGAGCTGGGCCAAATGACACATCGAATTCAGGAGCGGCTATATGGTAAGGATAATGACAGGGGTCACCATCGTAGTAGCCGGGAGAAGAACACGCTCCAGTCATTTTCTCCAAGACGACAAACCAGATCCTCTTCATCACCCGGTAGATTGGAGGAGGCGGGCCAACTGTCACCTCGTATTCCACGATGGTTACATTGGAAAGACAGCAGGGGCCAGAGCAGGGAAAAGGACATGAAACAGGCTTTTTCTCCAAAGAGCCGAAGCAGATCTAGATCCTCATCAAGCAGATCTAGTTATGGTCCCGGTGCTCGGACCTATACCCAGAGAAAAGATCAGGAGATAAAATACGGTCGCTTTGCTGCAGAGAGCAGCAGTAAGTCTGCACAGGACACTGAGAAGTCTGAAAGTCACCACCAGAGACGCACTGGTGCGTTGTCTTCATTCCCCACAAACCCAACCAGCACTCAGTCTCAACTGCCGTTGCCTCCGCCTGCAGTGCCACCTTTCCCCCTCATGCCCTTTCCACCAATAGGGTTCCTGCCTCCGCCTCCAACTGTGCCTCCTCCCTGGCCCCGGCCTTTTGCCCACCCCCCGCCCCCTTTTCTCTCCTACCCCTCTGCTCCACATTTAAATGCTTTCCCAGCATTATGTGCTCAACAGTCTGTCTTCGGTGCTCATCCTCCTCCATATTTCAACACACCGCCGCCGTATCCAATTCAGCAATTACAAAACACACAGAAGACAAAACCGCAAGCAAGGCCCCGCTGTTTACAGGTCATTACGCCCAAACAACCCGGATGAAGACTGATGGATTTGGGTGAAATTAGATGACAGAAGGTGAATAATTGTGAGGTTATGGATGATTTTTATTGTATTATTATTACTAAATACAGAAAGCAGATCCATCTGATTCGTTGCGATGACTTTGAACAAAACAGCAGAATCCAAAAGAGAAAACTGTGTATTCACGACACTACAAATAATGTACAAACTGTTTATTTGACCTTCATGGTGGCAAAAATCAGTTTTGAAACTGTCTTGGCAAACAAAGGTTTCAGAAAAGTTTGAAACAATGCAGACATTTAAATTCACAACTGCCTGAGTGGTTTGGGAGACCTGAAGTCTAGCCTCCACATTGGGCTTTGATCCTTAATCTAGTTTGCTGTTGTTGTACCTGTAACACAATGACTGAAGCATGTGTAGAAAATTTTTATACTTTTTTCTAAAGGCTAAATTGGTTTTATCAAATATTTACTTTAATACTGACATTTGATAAGCTGTAATTTTCAGTATGTCTTGGTCCAAAGAGGTCTTGTTGTAGAATCCAGGGTTCTATTCAAATAGTACACCGTAGTCCAATGTCTTGTCCTTGTGTTGTTGCTGACTTACAAAATATATGTGGCCCATGTTAAACTGTTTTTTGTTTGTTTTTGGGTTTTTTTGTTTGTTTGTTTTTTTGGAGGGGGGTCAACAACAAAATGATACTGTAAATACTTGAGTTGCATAATATTAAATATGCTACATAGTGAGCAGTTATTGTATTCATTTTTCTGTTTTGTTAAAAAAAGTTTGGTTTGAGGACACGTGATGCTCAGATGTGGGGCTGTCACTGGCTTTTGTGAATTTGCTCTCTGAGGAGGGATACACAATTCATGCAGATGCTATTGTTGCAAACTTAAACAATAAACGTTCAAATACGGCACATGGTGGTGGAAAACTGGTTTTGAAAAATGGTCAGCTGTTGAATTTCATACATATGTTACCCTAAATAAAACCTCTGCATTTCAATTTGATTTTGTATAGCCCTGAATCCCAGCAAAGCTGCTTCATTGCGCTTCACACAAGTAAAATCTACCTTGACCAACCCTTAGAGCAAGCACAAAGGTGATAGTGGTGAGGAAACTTTCCCTCTGATGATATTGAGGAAGAAACCTCAAGCAGACCAGACTAAAAGGGATGACCCGCTGCTTAGGCCACTCTAACAGTTACAAGGTTTTTACAAAGCTGAAGAAACAGGAAATCAAAACATTGCTTGCTACATCAGCTTCAGGAATGGCATCTCGTGGTCAGTCCAGCATCCCGTTGTCCACAGATGCCACTCCCATGCATTGGCCTCCGCACCTCGGACAGAGAGAAAAAGAGCAGAATCAGTTAGCCGGAAAAACCACACCTAAGGTGCAACCCCTGGCAAAAATTATGGAATCACCGGCCTCGGAGGATGTTGTTTAATTTTGTAGAAAAAAAGATCACAGACATGACACAAAACTAAAGTCATTTCAAATGGCAACTTTCTGGCTTTAAGAAACACTATAAGAAATCAGGAAAAAAAAATTGTGGCAGTCAGTAACGGTTACTTTTTTAGACCAAGCAGAGGGAAAAAAATATGGAATCACTCAATTCTGAGGATAAAAATTATGGAATCATGAAAAACAAAAGAACGCTCCAACACATCACTAGTATTTTGTTGCACCACCTCTGGCTTTTATAACAGCTACAGTCTCTGAGGCATGGACTTAATGAGTGACAAACAGTACTCTTCATCAGTCTGGCTCCAACTTTCTCCGATTGCTGTTACCAGATCAACTTTGCAGGTTGGAGCCTTGTCATGGACCATTTTCTTCAACTTCCACCAAAGATTTTCAATTGGATTAAGATGCGGGCTATTTGCAGGCCATGATATTGACCCTATGTGTCTTTTTGCAAGGAATGTTTTCACAGTTTTTGCTCTATGGCAAGATGCATTATCATCTTGAAAAATGATTTCATCATCCCCAAACATCCTTTCAATTGATGGGATAAGAAAAGTGTCCAAAATGTCAACGTAAACTTGTGCATTTATTGATGATGTAATGACAGCCATCTCCCCAGTGCCTTTACCTGACATGCAGCCCCATATCATCAGTGACTGTGGAAATTTACATGTTCTCTTCAGGCAATCATCTTTATAAATCTCATTGGAACGGCACCAAACAAAAGTTCCAGCATCATCACCTTGCCCAATGCAGATTCGAGATTCATCACTGAATATGACTTTCATCCAGTCATCCACAGTCCATGATTGCTTTTCCTTAGCCCATTGTAACCTTGTCTTTTTCTGTTTAGGTGTTGATGGCTTTCGTTTAGCTTTTCTGTATGTAAATCCCATTTCCTTGTTTGTATTTGGTCCAGAGTTTAGACACAGCTGACTGTGAACAACCAACATCTTTTGCAACATTGCGTGATGATTTACCCTCTTTTAAGAGTTTGATAATCCTCTCCTTTGTTTCAATTGACATCTCTCGTGTTGGAGCCATGATTCATGTCAGTCCACTTGGTGCAACAGCTCTCCAAGGTGTGATCACTCCTTTTTAGATGCAGACTAACGAGCAGATCTGATTTGATGCAGGTGTTAGTTTTGGGGATGAAAATTTACAGGGTGATTCCATAATTTATTCCTCAGAATTGAGTGAGTCCATTTTTTTCCCTCTGCTTGGTCTAAAAAAAGTAACCGTTACTGACTGCCACAATTATTTTTCCTGATTTCTTATAGTGTTTCTTAAAGCCAAAAAGTTGCCATTTGAAATGACTTTAGTTTTGTCATGTCTGTGATCTGCTTTTTTTCTACAAAATTAAACAACTGAATGAACATCCTCCACGGCCGGTGATTCCATAATTATTGCCAGGGGTTGTATAACTGAAAAGCATTAAATCGGCAGGAAAGCAGAAAATACTAAGGTGATCACCTGCTGCTAGCCCTAAGCTTCACTAAGATCCAGAATGTTGATGAAGTTGCAGCTGAGATCTGTCCCATTACGAATAAAATGAAAAGTATAAGAAGCATAGTTCCATAGTAAGCTAGTATGCTAGCCATATGAAAGGGAGAAAAAATGCCTTAAGTGTGGAATTAAATGTTTATAGAATCTTGTTTTATTGCTCATTCCACAAAGCAGGTGCATGATAAGAGAAAGCTCTGTGGCCAGCAGAGGTTTTATTCACCCTAGGTAAACAAAGCAGTCCTGTGTCCTGAGAACGCCGGGCTGGTACGTAGGGCTAGCTAGGTAAGCTAAGCAGGGAGTTGCTACTAGTAGCAGAATGTTAAAATCTGATCTCACAGGGATGGGAAGCCAGTGAAGAGACACCAAAATGGGTGTAATGTGGTCAAACTTTCTGCTTCCTGTCAAGAGTCTGGCAGCAGCATTTTAAACCAGTTGGAGACCCCTAATGCTGGACTGCGTTAAACCACAAAATAGTCCAATCTAGAAGAAACAAATGCATGAATCAGGGTCTCTGTGGCAGCCATAGAGAGGAAGGGACAAATCTTTGCTATGTTTCGCAGGTGAAAACAGGCCTAGTAATATCTAATGTGGAGGTCAAACGACAATGTGCAATCAAAAATCACCCCAAGGTTCCTCACTTTGTTAGTGTGATGTATGTCACACATGCCTAAGTTAAACGTTAGCTGGTCAAACTGATGCCGATGTCTCGCTGGACCAAGAGCCATCATTTCAGTCTTGTCCTTGGATATGATGTCAGCAATGCAAGGACATTGAGTAAGACCAAAATAATTCTTCAGCCTGTCAAGTAGAATATGGAATACAGAGCTTTCTCTTACCATGCCCTGTTCTGTGGAATGATCACCCTGCGTCAATAAAGCAGATTCTGTAGAGACTTTAAAGTCCAGACTTAAGATGCACTTATTTTCCCTTTTGTATGGCTGTCATACTGGCATGTTATGTTTCTATGCTTTTTACGCTTTAATTTAATAGGAAACAGAGCGTGCCGCAGCTTCAACTTAATCTAAATTCTGGGTCTTTAGTGAAGTTTAGGGTTAGTGGCTGGTGATCACCTTTGTATTTCTTCTGTTTTTCTTGTTGCTTAATGCTGTCAAATTACACTGTATTTGTTGTCTTTTTGGTGCCTGTTTTCTCTCTCTCTCTCTCTCTCTCTCTCTGTTTGAGGTGCGGCTCCATCCAGAGATGGTGTCGATGTCTGTTTCTGAAACCCTCCTGTCCTGTGCACTGGCAACATTTCTTGTATGTTATGTTTGTGAATTGTTTTGTAATTTGTGTCTGTAGCATGGCCCAAGCAGAGGGTCACCCCTTTGAGTCTGGTCTGCTTGAGGTTTCTTCCTCAGAGGGAGTTTTTCCATACCACTGCTGCCTGTGGGCTTGCTCTGAGGGTTGATAAAGTTAGACTTGAGGCAACTTTGTTGTGGTTCGGCGCTATATAAATGAAATAAATTGAAACTGAATTAAATTGAATTGAATACAATGATCCACCGTATCAAATGCAGCGCTAGTTAGATTTTGCTGGAATATTTTTGCATTTGATTTTACTGGAATAGCGAACACGATCTTCTGAAACACCAAGCATCTGCTTAGCTGATGTGCTGTTGTACAATAAATGTGAGTGTACCCGGTGCACCATTATGTTGCTGAGGCCTTTCTGATACATTTCTACAAGACATTACTAAAATACTCAGAATTAAATAGACTTGAAATACTTTGCAATTCCAATTTGTTAAGGCACAGCCTAAATGAATTTGTAATGAAAATGTTTGAGCACCAAACAAAACTACATTTTTCAGATGTCCTCCTAAAACCATTCCCTGTCACATGAGAACAGAAATGTAGGTTTTCTGTTCCAGTTTTTGACTTTTCAAAGGTTTGTCTACCAAAATTACTGCTCAAAAGGTAGCAGTGGACATTTTGAATGACCTGGTAATTGTATCTGTGGGCATAAAGACAATAAGGGCAACACCGAGCTGACCTGATCTTGTTCTTCAGTCACATGAGTGACTGTAGTTTGGTTGAAGATAATATTCCTTGACCTTTGTAAAAATGAACATAAGTTCAGAAGATATCTGAACGGACCTGAGAGCAACAGGCCAAAAAACAGGCAGATATGACCTTGACCCCGCTGTTTGACCTTTGGCAAACATCACCTTGCCTGGGCCAGGTTTGGTGCAGTTTGTTGTGCAAAAACTTAAGTTTTGACCTTTGACCTCATTAATCTTGACACCAGTTATTGACCTTTGTCAAATATGCTCTCACTTGAGTGATTTCTGAACCTATGTACATGTGCACCAAGTTCAGTGCAAATCAGATATAAAAAAAAAACCTTCAGTTTTAACCTTTGACCTCAACAACCATGACATTTGGCAAAACAAACTCTTCAAGAGCAATTCTGGGGTTGAATGTCATCCACATATCAAGTTTAGTCAGGTATGCTGCATTCAAAACACACTCAAGTTTGGAGATTTCAACTGCTAGGTTGGGGGAAAATACTATGAATACTCCAATGGACCGGAATTTTAACTCGGAAACTCATAAGGAAATTGGGCAACCCGAATATCCGAGTTGACACGTTGAAAATGTACTGTTAAAATGAATTTTTAACAAGACATTAGTGCTATATGTAATATATTCACATTCTCCATGCAGTTAGTTACCAGCACCACACAAAAGCAAAATCTGACATCTGACGATTTCATTTAGCCCAAGTGATAAAGTTAGCCCTTCTGTGATAGGCTAAACAGTTGCTCTATACTTGTCTAGTATGATGATTGATTCTAGCATACAGCCGTGTACATACGGGCGTTCAGTTACATTTTTTTTTCAACCCATATAACTAACTGGTAAAGTTTTTTCCTACCTTTATGTCACAGTGGGTTCATCTGCATTTTGATAAACCTAAAATAAACTTAATTGTTGAAACCTTAGAACAAATAAGTTGAATACAATGGATTTTCTTAAGACATGTATTTCTTCTAATGAATAATTAGAAAGTGCAGAGTGAATCATGAAAATATTTTCATCCAGCCAACAAAGAAACCCGCAGCAATAAAGCTTCACAAACAGCCGTGGAACCCTGTCTCTATTACATGTTATGGTGCATGTAAAAAGACACCAACAGGGCAACAAAAAGGTTCACCTGTTACTGGGCTTTCATGACTGGTAATCAACACACCCATGAAAAATGTCAGATTTTTCATGCAGATTTAGAGTTAAAGTTAAGATTTCCAAAGTCACCTCATATAGTTGAGAAATTCAGATCTGAGTTTTCTTGGGGAACACTCACAGTTGTACTTAGCTGCTGACAATTTTGAATATGCTCAAATCTGCTATGACTTTTCCCAGTTTGAGCCGATCTGTGCCATGCCACGTGAGGCATATGCCAGGGCACTGTCAGGAGCTGGCAACATTTTCACATTCAGCTGTATACCCAAAAATGATCTGACTTAACTGTTCCAGTTATATCGGGTGTCCCAAAAAAATATGCAACATTTTATCAGCAAAGAAAATGGTCAAAGCATATGTCTAGGAAATAAATTTATGGTGGGATAGAAAGCTGAAAGGAAGTTTTTCATACCAGTGTCAATAATGGCCCTGCATTTTGTCAGTCTAGCATAAAGTCACTGCCCGTTTGACACTCTTGCTCTGGTGCCAAAACTTGATAATTTTTGTTCGCTGTAGTATGGTTAATCTTGGTATTTTCCTGAGTCCTGCTTGGCATCAACATAAACTTCAGGGTCTCTGCAAGTAAAAAAAAGAAACATAAGTGATTAAGTTTGTAGCATTTAAGGGTCAAACCGAGTGTTTTAAATGTTGTATATTTTTTGGGACACCCTATATATATGCCTTGCAGAATGGATGTGTAACATTTAAACTGATGAAAGAATGCTATTTGTACTCCAGCCAGCTGGCGGCGCTAAACAACGCCGCTGGCTTCCATTTGACACGGATATCGCTGTTGCGCTAATCCAGTTTTTGACTCCAGTCGTGCTGGTTTTAAACATATCGGCTGTTGTTCTTGCGTTCTTTTGGAACTAGCCACAAAAATTCTCCTTTTCCCCCGCCCATCTATATTTTCAGCGTCACACTATCGATTAATCTCATCAAGAAATGCAGTTGAAGATGAGGTAATTTCATAAGCTTACTGTTGTAGCTAGTTAGCTGTTTGCTAAACGACGTCTAAATGTGAGATTTATTTTTTTAAGTGAGCAACCAACCAAGTAAATAATAGTTTGTTGCACTGTGGTGACATTTATTTGTCAAACTTTAACATGGCTAGTAGCCTGCTTGCGCTTTTTGTTTTTTGGCCTTTGCTTCGTAAGCGATTGTTGTAAATAGGTACGGAATCTCGCCCCTTAGTATGAGGGTTAGTGAATGGGATGCCGTGGGGTTGTCAAATGATGATGATCAGCCAATCAGAATTCATGTTTTGGGACATTTTTCCTGGAACTGTAGCCAGTGTCTTAAAATAAATAGTGATAACATAGCAGTTAAATACATACATTGATTTTTCTATTTCTAACCCTCTCCTTTCCTCTAACCATAACCCCCCTGACTAACTCGCCCTGCATTTTGTGCTCCCGTTGTCACAAAATGAATTCATACTTGCGCATGTGCACTTAGAATCAACCTGAGTGGTCGGAAAAGAAAATACGGGTAAAGAATTGTACGCCACAGGGCAGCTGACGTTAAAATAACGTTGCAACTGTCAGTATAATGCTTAAATGAGATCATGATTCACCTTGTTTTTCTCATCATGTAGGACTTAAGACGAACGGCACAGACAGCTGGACAGACCAGATATAAACATGTGGAGTGCCCCAGGAATTAACAATCCACCGATGGGATTGGGAATGAATGCAAAAAATACACAACTCTGTCCTCCTTATCTCAGCTTTGGCAGTGGAATGTCAACAGCTGGGCATAATGATTCAGATGGACAAAAAATGAGGGAGGATGAAGAGGACCCAGAGCTGGCAAGGAAACGGAAAGAACTTCAAGAGATTGAAGAACAAATTATATTAAAGAAAGCTGCCCTTTATCTGAAACAAGGCAACACGTTTATGGATGACACAGCATCCTGTGGGGTTCGTGATAAACGTGTGGCCCATAACACACCAGACACATCTGGAATTCATGCTTTTTCAAGGCATTCAAATGAAGATGGAGGAAGAGCATTTTTTTGTCATAAAGGTGCACCTCTAAGAGACAGAGTGAAATCAGTTTTGCAGAAAAAGCATACTGACGACTATTTCACAAAGGTGGGTCATTGATTTGACATGTCAAACTGGTCTTGACTTCTTATATCTGCAGTTGTTTTCTTTAGCATTCTGACATCCGTGGAATGCCATTCAACTTTAAGAAGTCAGCTACTGTAAAAAAAAACAAAATAAAAATGTTCTGTCACTTCCCATAAAACACTGCTTCTTTTTGGTTTGGTTCCATCTTCAATCTAATTCTACACAGATGCAGTTCAAGACAGCCGAAGAGACTATGAACTCATTCAGCCAGAGTAAAGATGGTTTGATGAAGGAAGAACATCCACTAAGACGAAGAGTGCATGAGTTAATGAGGCGGATGTTAAGTCACGTCAGTGAAATTCCTGCAAATCGGGAGGTTTGTAACTTTTTGTTTTGTTTTTTTGTTTGCTGTATTGCCGCTGTAGTTGCAGGACAGAACCATTATGCATGTAAACACAAAGACAGTATCTCAGTTATGTCACTCGTTTGAGCTTTTCCTCATATCTTTGACAGTCTTCAGGCTTCAGAGATAAAATACAACTAGAGGAGAAGCTCATTTCAAACAAATGAAAATAAATTATTATTTTTAAATTGTGAAGAATTTGTGCTTTTTAAGTTTTCTCAAGACATTGAGGTACGCTTGAAAAGCCACCTGTGATATTGATTGACACAGCCTTTTTGTTATCGCCACTGAATGGCAGAAGAGGGCACTGGTGTTGTGTGATCATTTGTGCCTGTTTGAGGACACTAAAATTCAAAGTGATATACTGATAACAAAATTTTTGAGCCTATTTTGGTGGTGGTTGGAATCTATCTCATGCTAGCTTTTCTATTTTCAGAATTATTTACATTATATTTATCCATATTGATTCATATTTGTAGTATTTCCTAATTATGGCATTATAAAGATCTGATGGGAATAAAATAAGAATTTGACTGTCTCAGTTGATGCCTGTAATAATTTTTTGGCAACTTTTATCCCTGTGTAATTGTGGTGTCTCTGCACCTTCTATGAATTGTCATATTAAAGTTAGAAACACAACTGAATTGAGAAAAGCTGCTGGTTTGGATTTTCACTGTGTAGTAGACAGTAAATTTCCCCTTGTACCTTTTCTTTGTCAGGTTGCTGATATCTCACAGGCTCCTCCAAGCCAAAGTCTTCATCCAGCAGTTCAGGAGAGCATCTTTATCAACAAGGGATTCCAGCGCTTCCTCACTGTGCTCAACCAAGGAGTAGACATAAATTTACTTAGTAAGATTGTCAATGATGACACTCGGGACCTTCCTGTGAGGGATGATCAACCACCTGCTGTGGAGAAGAAGTCTGACCTGTCAAACAGAACTGAGTGGAGTGACAAGCCACCATCTCACAGTGGAGCACAATGGCAAGACTACAGACAGACCAACAGTGGAGAGAGCAAAACTGAACCGGCCAGCAGAGAGCAATCCAACAAGAAAAGAATATCCAAGGCAGATGAGAAGAAGGATAAGGGAGGCCCTTTGGGTTCTTCACCATCCACCACTGGAGGAATATCCAAGACAGATGAGAAGAAAGATAAGGACGGCCATTTGGGTTCTCTACCATCCACCAAGAAACGACTATCCAAGGAAGATGAGAAGAAAGATAAAAGAGGTCATTTGGGTTCTCCACTATCCAATAAGAAAGGACTATCCAAGGCAGATGAGAAGAAAGATAAAAGAGGTCATTTGGGTTCTCCACTATCCAACAAGAAAGGAATATCCAAGGCAGATGAGAAGAAAGATAAGGGAGGCCATTTGGGTTCTCCACTATCCAACAAGAAAGGACTATCCAAGGCAGATGAGAAGAAAGATAAAAGAGGTCATTTGGGTTCTAGCAGTCAGTCACAGTCTTCACCATCCAGCAAGAAAGGAATATCCAAGGCAGATGAGAAGAAGTGGAGTGACAAGCCACCATTCGAACAATGGCAGGACCACAGACACACCAAGAGTGCAGAGAAGAAAACCAAACTGGCCAGCAGAGAGCAACCCAACAAGAAAGTATTATCCAAGGCAGATGCGAAGAATGAGAGAAGAAGCAGTTTCAGTCGTAGCAGTCGGTCACAGTCTTCACCATCCAACAACAAAGGAATGTCCAAGATAGATGAGAAAGATAGAATAGTCAGTTTGAGTCGTAGCAGTCCGCCACAGTCTTCACTGTATAACAACAAAGGCATTTTGAAGGCAGATGAAAAGGAAGATGAAGACCGTATTGGCTCGAGATGTAGGTCACGGTCTTCCGCAGCAGTGGACCATGTAGAGAAGGTGGATATTCATCAAAAACAGCTCCAGAACATCCTTAAAACTCTAGGCCTGAACTTAGAACCAGAAGAAATGAGTAGACTTACAGATCGCACTCAGGAAAGGCTGTATGGGAAGAAGATTGATGACAAACAGATGGATAACAGCAGACAAGAGCAAGAGTATAAGCAAAGGAGCCCAAAGAGACGCAGGAGTTCTTCATCTTCCTCTTCCAGCTCAGATATTTATCGCGGATTAAGTCCAGCTAGCAGTGACTCTGGGGAACAAGGACAAAGTTCAGACTCTAGCAGCTCAAGAACCATACCAACATTTCAAGAGAGCAAACAAGTGCAGCAAGGCATTCTCAGAGACCAAGATAGAGTAGGCTTCAAAGAAATTCCTAGTCACCACCCATATACAGAAAGCCAAATTTACTCCATTCCCCTGTCTCATGTGTTGACAAACTATGGTATGGCCCACTACTCTCAGCATCCCTACCTTAGTGGTACTTACAACAGAGATTTAAACCTGGGATATACCCAGGATGCCTTGTCTTCCTGGTATTATCTCAACAGATACCATTACCCTCAGAATCTCAATGCCCTCACTTTTGGAGCACCTTCTGCAGGCAGTATATTTGACACTAGCCTGATGGTTAACCCTGACCTCTCTATGAGTGAGGGCCAAAGTGGAATGTTATCCGGCCCTCGCTATATACAGACCATCGATACTCAGCATGACCTCACACAGAGGCATTGGATAATGCCAGGGTACGAAGTAAAAAGCCAAGAAGGAAAACAAATGGAGAAAGAGAAGGGTGTACAACAATGTACAACATCCGATTCAGGTATGGAGGTTCCTGAGAACACAGATAAAATGGTCTCAGAATCACCAGTGTTAGAAGTCAAAGAGCAACCTACTCAGCCTCGACAGGAAGACAAACGGCAACCAACTCAGCCTCGACAGGAAGACAAACGGCAACCAACTCAGCCTCGACAGGAAGACAAAGGGCAACCAACTCAGCCTCGACAGGAAGACAAAGGGCAACCAACTGGGCCTTCAGAGGAAGACAGACTGAAACAACTGAGAGAGAAGGAAATAAAGGCAAACCTGAAGAGGAAGGTCAGTAATTGTGTGCATTATCTTCCCAAAACTTTGTTTTTGTTTTGGCAACTTTGCTTTGGCAGGATATGTTAGTCAGTATTTATGTTTGTTGTTTTTTTTTTTATCTTACCAAAATGAAGTTTTGCATGATATGTTAGTGAGTTTGTATGTTTTTATTTTTTGTGTGTGTAATCATTGTGTTTTTCATATTTAACTCGCTGTGCAGTACACAGTTTACATCTCAGACTCTTGTAGCTTCACATATAGCAGCCCTAGCAAGGTACCTTTCATCACACAAAAGGATCAAGCTCAAGGTCAAGGTCACAGCAAGATCAAACACTAAATTCAACAAAACAACTTTCCAGATTGCGATTTTTGAAATTTTGCCTCCAAATTTGGCATGAACATAGTGATAGGCCTTGTCCATAAGCCATTACCTGGGATAAGAGATTGACCTTGACCTTCAGGACTTTGCTTGAGGTCAAAGGTCACCTAAATGAGGTCAAACTTCAGATTACAGTAAGACATGTCATGTAACACACCACATTAAAGGGTTTGATGAGAGAATCCAGAATCTAGCAAATGTTTTAAGTTATGATGTCATTTGATGATGTCATCACAAAAAAAACTTGCAATACAGTGGTCCCTCGTTTATCGCGGGAGTTACGTTCTAAAAATAACCTGCAATAGGCAAAATCCGCCAAGTAGTCATTGTTATTTTTTTACAATTATTATAGATGTTTTAAGGCTGTAAAACCCCTCACTACACACTTTATACACTTTTCTCAAACAGGCATTAACATTTTCTCACTTTTCTCTCCTGTGTAAACACTCTCTTTTTTTTTCTTCTGGGCAAGAAGATTATAAACAGACACACGCAGAACATAATGCGCATGCTCTCCCTTCGCTCACTGCCTCCGGGGGTATGGATGCGGGACCCGCAAAGAATCCAAGTCATTGCCATGGAGCTCTGCGGCTGCAGTTACCGAGACCATGCAGCGGGCGCTGCGGATTTTTCCACAAGAAGTCTATCCTTGCGGGCTGCCGGAGCGCTCCGCATCAAAACAGCAAGCGTAGTCTCTGGACCTGTTGCCAGAGGTGTGAGTGGCCCACTGCGGCGTTTACCGAGCCCGCAGACTCCGTAAGCGCATCGGAGGCAGTGAGAGCAATTGCGGTGATGCCGACTGGTGTCGTGACCGGCCCGCCTGATAAGGACGCAGAACACAATGCGCTGTTAAAAAAAAAGAAAAAAAAAAGAAGCATGCCAAATTGCACAAAAAAAAAAATCCGCGAACCTGCGAGGCTGTGAAAGGTGAACCGCATTATAGCGAGGAACCACTGTATTTTGATTTTTTTTAAGGGTTTGACAAAGTGTGTAAATCATCATTGCAGACTCTTGTAAGTTCACATATAGCAGTCCTATGGAGATACCTTTCAGCACACAAAAGGACCAAGGTCAAAGGTCAAGGTCACAGGAAGGTCAAACACTAAATTCAACAAAACAATATTCCTGGTCACAATTTTTGAAATTTTGCCTCCAAATTTGGCAAGAATATAGTGATTGGCCTTGCCCATAAGCCATTACCCGGGATGAGTGATTGACCTTGACCCTCAGGGTTTCATTTGAGGTCAGACATGGCCTAAATTAGGTCAAATTTCAAATTACAGTAAAACATGTCGTGTAATAAAACTTTTGTAATAAAACCCCCACACTCACATTTCCTCAATTCAGATGACGGACTGTCTTAAGGTTTAGTGTACATAAACAATCAAATGTATATGTATGGTTGTTTTAATTCTGATGTGCGCCATTATTATGTTCAACTTGTAATAATTGTGGATTAATTGTATTTTTGTCTGAGGTGATTAGGTGTGAAGAAATTTCATTGCACTTGTTGCAATGACAATAAATCTCTCTCTCTCTCACCAAATTAAAGGGCTTGATAAGAGGATCCAGAATATATCAAAGGTTTTAAGTTATGTAATTTGATGATGTCATCATGAAAAAACTTGCAAATTTTGGATTTTTTAAGGATGTGACAAAGCGTGAAAATAATTATTGCAGACTCTTGTAAGCTCACATATAGCAATCCTATGAAGATACCTTTCAGCATACAAAAGGATCAAGGTCAAACACTAAATTCAACAAATCAACTTTCCTGGTGGCAATTTCTAAAATTTTGCCTCCAAATTTGGTATGGATATAGTGATTGGCCTTCCCATAAGCCATTACCTGGGATAAGCGATCAACTTTGACCTTCAGGGTTTACCTTGAGGTCAAAGGTGACCTACAATTAGGTCAAATTTCAGATTACAGTAAAACATATGTCATGCATTAAATTAAAGGGCTTGATTAGAGCATCCAGAATATAGAAAACGTTTTAGGTTATGACATCATTTGTTGACATCATCACAATACAACCTGCAAAAGTTAGATTTTTTTTTATTTTTTTTATGGTGTGGCAGTGCACTAAATTCAACAAAACAACTTTCCTGATGACAATTTTTTAAAGTTTGCCTCCAGATTTAGCATGAAAAAAGTGAATGGCCTTGCTTGTAAGCCATTTCCTGGGATAAGCGATCGACCTTGTCCTTCATGTTTACCTTGAGGTCATACGTGAGCTAAAGTAGGTTAAATGTCAGATTTGAGTAAAACATGTCTTATAATAGGGCAGCACGGTGGATTAGTGGTTGCCTCACAGCAAGAAGGTCATGGGTTTGATTCCCACCTGTGGCTTTTCTTTGTGGAGTTTGTGTGTTCTCCCCGTGTTTGCGTAGGTTCTCTACGGGTGCTCCAGCTTCCTCCCACATCCAAAGACACGCAGGTTAGGTGGATTGGAAACTTTACAATTGTCCGTAAGTGTGCATGCAGGTGTGCATGTGTTTGTTTGTCTATATGTGGCCCTGCGACAGACTGGCGTCCTGTCCAGTGTGTACCCCACCTCACGCTCTGACTGCTGGGATCGGCTCCAGTCCCCCGCGATCCTTAATTGGACTAAGCGGTTGAAGATAAGTGTGTGAGTATGTCTTATATCACACCAAATTAAAGTGCTTAATGAGAGCATCCAAAATCTATCAAACGTTTTAGGTTTTGATGTCATGTGTTGTTGTAATCACAAAAAATTTGCAAAATTTAGATTTTTTTTTTAAAGGGTGTAACAAAGCCTGTAAATCATCATTGCAGACTCTTGTACAATTACATGTAGCATTCCTACAGAGATACCTTTCAGAACACAAAAGGGTCAAGGTCACAGGAAGGGCAAACGCTAAAATCACAAAAACAACTTTGCTGCTTGCAATTTGTGCTTTTTATGCCTCCAAATTTGGTTTGAATATAGTATATTCCCTTGCCCATTAGTCCCTCTCATGGTGGTCTTTCCTTGTGGTACTCTCTTTTGTTCAGCTTTTGGCAAGATACCAGTCACTCTCAGGGTGACACTGACAGTTTTCATTTAAAGAGTTTCACTCTGCTTTTCTGTCTTTCATTTGTCAAAAATGTATATAGTGGGGCAGATATGTAACAAAAATTGCCCGAGATGTTCACATCCAGCAGAAAGTATGTAAATTTGCATGCATCGCTGAAGTATGCTGGTTTCAGGTTTTCCTGGGTCCAAGCACTTTACCCAAGGGGTCCAGTCGTAAAGTGAGAATAAAAGATGGCCACCGACGTTATGGGTTCATTAGGTGTCATATTCTGTTCTTTGACACCTCATCACCTTTGAGTGTCAGTAGGACAGTTTGTCAGTAGGAGTCAGGATAGCTCAGTGGTTAGTGTTGGTCCACTAATCCAGGTAAAATGCAGGATCTCCTGGGAGACAGGTTTTAATATGTTCGTTTTGATGAAATCCAAATTATATGCAGCAATATTTTGATGGCGTAGAATATGATTGAGTGCATTTACAGGTAAATTAGGCAGAGTTTTTACACTTAAAACTGGCTGACATACCTTAACCTACATACCTGTCATTTTTCTCAATTTTCAGGTGGCTGTTCCTATGTGAAAGGCTTGTTAAAGAGTGTTTCAGGTTGATAATGCAGTAATATTTTCAAAGGCAACTGAAGCTTTGGATAACAATAGGCCTGACACTATTCATGTCAATTATTTCTTATGTCTTTTATTTTTCAGGACTTGTGATGATATCTGGTGGCTGATGAAATGTAGAGTAGAATTAAATTAATTGTATTATGTATTAATTATTAATGTATTAATAATTCAACATGTCAAAATACCCTTGTGTACCAAATTTCAGTAACCCGTGTCCTTTAGAAACCAAGATGGTGATTATCAATATTTCAACATAGCAGCCATATTGGAATTCAAGATGGAAGCTGACCCAATGGTCAGACCTCTTGGATCTGGCAATTTTTGAATTCAGCATTTGAAAATACCCCTGCATGCCAAATTTCACACTTTCTGCCAGAAGTGAACATCTTTTTCACGTATCTGCCCCACTAATGCAGTCAGGTCCGTAAGTAGTTAGGGAAAGTGTTGCGATTTTGCCCTTGTACACCACCACAATGGTGTTGAAATGCCATAATGAATGACAGAATGATGATTTATTGTCATCACAAGTGCAATAAAATTATCTTCACACCCAATTACCTCAAACAAAAACACAGCAATTAATCCACAATTATTACTAGTTGAAAGTAATAATGGTACACATCAGGGGGACAGAAACACGAGGGGGGGTGGGGGGGCACGCCAACCTCGATAATCATGACGGACAGATGTGGGATTGTGGTTTTGGTGGCAGTCGTCTTGCCAGTTTTCTGGTATATCAGGGCCGCTTGTAATCCTAGTAGCAGAAGCCCTCCTACCATAAAGACAAATAACAATAAATCCTCTACGTCTTCCACGGAGAGTGGCACCAAGCACGCTACGCACCAATTCTTGCAGGTGTCGAGAACGTAGCCTGCGGGATAGGTTCCTTCTGGGCACGCAGGGTCCCCCAACCCTGATTTCCTTGTTGAAAAGATAGTGTCAATAGCATTGAGAGACCAGCTGATCAGGAGGAGAGGAGAGAGGAGGAGATGCAGCCGCCCTCCCCGGAGTCAACAAGACGTAATTGTTTTGTAGACTTTTGTGACTCTTATGTGATAGGCCTGATGTAATTACCTTGGTGATCTCCATTAATTCACTGTCTTTTTCAACCATTTGTAGCTCGACATATTTAACCAGATGGTGAAGCAAAGATTCGCAACAGCCAGAAACTCCCTTACCTGAAAGACTGCCCAGAGTGAGTACATATAAGAAACTAAAGATGTAACCCAAATACCTGAAGTTGTGATTATTTTAAGTGAATTTAATGATCAGTGTAAAGGAAAGTTGTAATTAAGTTTTTTTATTTTTTCTCTTCCACAGATCTGTGCAGAATCTTGTGGATGTATTTGATCTGAACCACCTGTAAACCTGTAGTTTTCCAAAATCATTTGGCCGTGTGTGTCAACTTTTGACCCAGTTTTTACTGAATCATGCTGAAATACTGAAGTAATTTTTTTGGATGGGGTGGGGTGGGGGGTGGGGTGGTGATATTCATGTTTGTATTGTTTTCTGTTTTAGGTTGACGTTTTGCCTGTTTTATGTCAAAAGTGTGTCTCACTAAAATACTTTTAATGTCTGACTTTCTTGATGTAAAACTTGCGTTCAGACATAAACAGTTGTCGCTCTGAATTGATATTTAACAATTTATTGTCCCGCTACTAATTTAAGTGACGAGAAACCTAAATCGATAATGGCTGCTGAACTTTTCCAACACATTCCCTCCCCATGGGAGATGTTCTTGGTTTTAGTTTGGTGTTGATATCTCAAGTCTTTGATGTCCAAAATAAAAGTCATTTGAGCATCAAAGTCAAAAGGACAGATAGCTTTTTGTACCCAGATTATCTTTTTTATATCCCTTGTGGGCTTGGAGGAGTCACAAGAACAAGAGACGACTCCTTTTCCTCCATCGCATCAATCACTGTCCCAAATCGAAGTCATGTTGAAGGTGAAAATGAAGCCATATCACACTTGTATCTGTAGCCATCTGGGAGGAGCCACATTAAAGGAGATTTTGTGATGTCATGATACTGAAGAACCTCAGTTCTGTAGCTTTCATGTTGTGTTGTGGCTTGCGTTTTTAAAAAAAAAGCAGGTGTGCAGATATGAAGTGACAAAAAAGTATGATGTTATTGCTCTGTACATATGAATGAATCTGGGCAGAGGTGGTGGCCAAGTGGTTGGTGCATTTGGTATCAGTGTGGAAGGTTCTTGGTTCAAACCCACCCCTGCCACATTTCTCCATGTTGTGTCAGGAAAGACACTGGCACAAGTAAAACTCAACATGCAAATCCACTTCGGATTTGCTGTAGAGACTCCGAGTGCAAACAAGAGAGCAGCTGAAGGGACTTACTTATTATGTATGAATGAATCTGTACGTTTTATGGGTGTATCAGGGTTCCCTGATAACTGTAGGACTCCGTTGAGCTTTTACTTTTGACTGTGACTCTTTATCACATCTGTGAAGAATCCTCTCAAGAAACCTAGTACCGAAGACATCTTGTTGCCAGAGATGACTGGTTAGCGTCTAACCACGATTTGTAAACATGTATTAGAATTAATTGACATGTAATGGTTAATTTATCCAATTAGTTTAAAAGCAGTCACAACATACAGCTTTCTTTGGGATTCTTCCATTTTCCTTTTGGTTGCCACAACAGATCCAGGATGGACGACTGCAATACTGTAATTATTGCAAGTGCACGTACAAATGCACAGCTAATGATTGTAATCAGTGTTAGTCATGTCACCACAAATTCCTGTCCTAATAATTATGACAACAGGCAAAATGGCACAGGACAGTCAACCACAATTGTAATAATTAAGAAAAGGATTATCTAAGAATCTGCAGACTTGACTTGTATATTACAATAGAAACATCACTAACATTTCTGAAGTCAGAATTCAGCCACATGGGGTGTGCAACCAGTACATTCTGTGTACCAGTCCCAAGCCCGGATAAATGAGGAGGGTTGCGTCAGAAAGGGCATCTGGTGTAAAACAAGCCAACATAACCATGCAGAGTACAAATCAAACTTCCATACCGGATCAGTCAAGGCCTGGGTTAATAACGACCATCACCGGTGCTGTTGCACAACAGGGTGCCAATGGAAATTGGGCTACTGATGGAAAAGGAAAACATGTCCACAGACGGTGGGAGAAGAGGAAAACTAGAAGGGTGGAAGTGAGAGTCAGGATGTTTAAATGTTGGCAGTATGACTGGTAAAGGGAGAGAGCTGGCTGATATGATGGAGAGCAGAAAGGTAGACATTGTTTGTGTGAGAGACCAGGTGGAAGGGAATAAGAGCAGGAGCATAAATGGTGGATTGAAGTTGTATCATGGTGTGGATAGGAAGAGAAATGGTTTTGGGGTCATTTCAAAGGAAGAGTATACTGAGTGTGTTGGAGTTTAAACGAGTGTCTGACAGGATGATGAGTATGAAGTTGGAAACTGAAGAGATGATGATGATGAATATCATCAGTGCATATGCCCCCCAGGTAAGTTGCAAGACAGAGGAGAAAGAAAATTTCTGGAGTGAGTTTGATGAGGTGGTGGAGACTGTGCCCAAGCATGAAAGAGTGGTGATAGGCGCGGACATCAATGGGCATGTTGGTGAAGGGAACAGAGGTGATGAGGTAATGGGTGGATGTCGTATCAAGGGCAGCAATGTGGAAGGGCAGATGGTAGTTGATTTTGCAAAAAGGATGGAAATGACTGGTGAATACCTACTTTAAGAACAGGGAGGAGTACAGGGTGATGTATAAGAGTGGAAGAAGGTGCAAACAATTGGACTACATTCTGTGTACATACATGTCAACCTATATGGATTTTTCCGAGTTTCAGAGTCATACGGATGTACAGATAAAGTCTTACGGATATTCAGGGTTTTCTGTTGTATACGACGGCTGAGGACAAGTTTTACTAAATTACAAATAACTTTTAATGATATGAGATAGAAGCTTACTTTATTTTGCTGAAAAATTAACTCCGCGGACTTTCGGCCAGCCATCCACCATCTTTGTACTCATAGAAACTGATGACATGCGTAATATGTGTCCAATGGGAATTGGTTCACTGTCACATGGTTTTCCAATATCCAGTTGTAGGGCCAAAGATTGTTAGGAGCAGTGATCTGTTAATCTGAGTTCTTGTTTCTGTAGAACTCATAGAACAGATAGAATAAATAGAACAGCTGTGTGACACTATATTCACGGGAAATATATTGTTTGTACAAAATATCTACAATGTACTTGTAGACATAGATTTTATTGACAGCAAGCAATTTTACTGTGGAGCAAGAGGATTTAACTGTGGAGGACTTCCACTATAAAAGAGCCCATGGAGATCCCTGGTGTTAGTTATTAATATGTGGACAAAACCCAGTTATGTGAAATAGACAGGTGCCCAGTTCCGGATCACCTTTTTTAAAGTGCCGCTATGCAGTTCAGACAACTTTATTGATACCAAAAAAGGGCAATTACGTTTACACTCCAATTACCTCAGACAAGATACAGCAATTAATTCACAATTATTACTTGTTTACTGTAATAATGGCACACATCAAAATTAAAGACAACACATATACATTTGACATTGTTTATGTGTACTAAACTTGAAGCAGTCCGTCATCTGAATTGAGGTAAAGTGGGTGAAGGCCGCTGCAACTGGAGTCGTGCCGCTGCTAACTTGGGGGGAACGGGACCTGCCACAGCTAAAAACTGCGGAGGAAGGGGTGGCATGAGCGGTGGCCGGGATGGGGTGAGTGATGGGGGAGTAGGAAGGGAGGTAAAGGGAAAAATGGAGCATGCTTCAGTCTTGTCCATGTGTAAGTCTGTCAGTTTATTGTTTTTGTGGGTTGAGATAAGAAGGAGCCGAATAATCTCACCAGAGTCTGAAGACATTCCCCTGGAGCAGGGGTAGGCAACCTGTTCCAGAAAGAGCCATGAGGGTGCAGGTTTTCTTTGCAGCCACTGACTCCACCAGGTGATTTTACTGATTAATATCACTTTGAGCAGATGGAATCAGTTAATCAGTGAAATCACCTGGTGGAGTCAGTGGCTGCAAAGAAAACCTGCACCCTCATGGCTCTTTCTGGAACAGGTTGCCTACCCCTGCCCTGGAGGAAAACAGTGGGCAATTTGTCCTTGAGGCTAGATAAGCCTGGAGTGTTGTGGTTGAGCAGTGAAAAACACTTTTAACAGTTCCACTTGAACAACCAAATTCCAATTATGAATTAAGAATATTCACTGGCCTCCGAAACCTTCAGCTTCAACTGCAAGGTACGCATCAGCTCCAAGATGTCATCCAATTTGCATCTGAGTTCAAGAGTCAACGCAGTCTGAGAATGCACTGCTTTGTCAACCTCGTTAATCATGACGGACAAGCGGGGGCCGTGGTTCTTGATGCCGCCGTCTTCCCAATTTTCCGTTAGATCAGGGCAGCACATAAGCCAAAAAGTACCAGCCCTGCTACCATGAGACCAAAAATGAATAAATCCTTGACGTCCTCAACAGAGAAAGGCGCCAAGCATGCAACATGCCAGGAACTCTAGGAGTCGAGGCCATAGCCCGCAGGATACATTCCATCTGGGCAGGTAGGATCCCCCGGTCCTGACCTTCTTGTAGAAAAAATGGTGTCAATAGCGTTTAGAGACCAGCTGATCAATTCCATGGTTAATCCAATAATAGTCCAATAGATCCAGAATCCAATATAATTTGAGGAATTCACAGTCTGGTGAGGTCGGGACTTGAAGGTTAAAGGCAGAGAACAGAGATAAGGGAAAGCGGAGGAGATGCAACCGCCCTCGTCGGAGTCCCAAGCTGAATTATGGAGTTGCATTATGGAGCCATAATGCAACTGAATGTCCTTTATTGGGTATTGTTGTATTGGGTATTTGGATGTTATTTAGCTGAAAAGTTCTGGAAGGGGTAGCCCTTCTACTTAAAGTGTGAAGCCACATGTGTGGTGCAAAATTTGCCAGGAATGGATCACTGCCCGGTTCTGGATCACAACACTCTGTGTCACTTTGGGGGCATTCCTGGCATCTGTCTGGAGCCCTTCTAATGCAGAATGATACACACTGTGCCCGAGAATGTGTTTTGAACACAAAATGATATAAATTATACTTATTAAATGAGAATTTACTTAGTTTTGAAAGGCACTGTTGTATGTTTTTACGAGCAAAAAATGAAGTGTTTACTCAAATTGAGTGGCATTCCTTAATAAATGAAGATAAAATAAAATCTGTGGTAATAAACATTCTTGGATTTTGGCTTCTCCCCCTAAGCTTTTAACTCAATGAAGTGGGTCAAGATAGCACAAGATGCCCCAACTTGCTATCATTTCGCACATTATATTGTTAGAGATGGAGAGCAAAGGAGGGTTTTAAATGTGTGGAGGTGAGATTTCTCCAGAATTAAAAAGTAAAAGCCCCCACATTCATTCCCATTTGTGATGTGGAGATACACTGTGGAGAGAAGGGGAATGAACATCAGCAGGAGCAAGACTGAGCACGTATGTGAATGAGAGGACGCGTTTAAATACTTGTGGTCAACTGTCCAAAGTCATGGAGAGTACAGGCAGAGTGAGTGGGTGGAGAAAG
Source organism: Thalassophryne amazonica (assembly GCF_902500255.1). Classification (NCBI taxonomy): domain Eukaryota; kingdom Metazoa; phylum Chordata; class Actinopteri; order Batrachoidiformes; family Batrachoididae; genus Thalassophryne; species Thalassophryne amazonica. The sequence goes on along the minus strand of NC_047117.1, from coordinate 83,212,721 downwards.
GTGGCAGTCATGATTTGCGACCAATTCAATTTATTTCAATTATACAGCGCCAAATTTCAAATTATTTTTATTTATATAGCACCAAATCACAGCATACAGGTGACAGTGGTAAGAAAAAACTCCCCCTCATGATAAACCCAGTAAGTGAGTGCTCAGAGACCACTGATGCAAGAGGCATGATGTCAGTATTTGTAACAGCAATACCATATACAAGAACCAAATCCAGGGTATTTCACTAATGTTCATCGAATCCTGAATGCATTGTTGGAATCCTAATCCATCCATAATTTCCATAAATGATTTGCAGAGGGGATCAGAAGGCTTATTTATATCAATGTTGAAGTCACCAATAATCAGAATGTTATCTGCAGTAGTTGACAAGTTAGAGATAAACTCACCAAATTCATCCAAGAATTCAGAGTATGGGCCAGGGGGCCTACAGTGACAAAGTAATACGGCTGATTTTTATTCTTGTGACATTGGCAATACGTAGCATGTTGGGCAGAGTGGAGAATCAGATGTTCAAATGAATTATATTTGTGACCCACGGCTAATAAACTAAACTTAGATTTAGAAATAAGAGCAACACCCCCACCTTGCTTTGCATCACAAGGGACGTGACTAAATGTGTATGCCGGTGGGCAGGCCTCATTTAAGGGCAGGACAGCTGTGGATTTAAACCAGGTTTCACATAACCCAATCATATCTAAGTGGTGATGCATAATTATATCATTAATCAACAGTGATTTTGACAACAGTGATCTCATGTTCATGAATGCCAGACTAAGGACTGCACTGGGGTTGACAGTTGGACTGTGTGGATTTAGGGGTGGTTCCAGAGTAGCATATATAAGATGCCTAGAACTATATCTGCAAGAGTGAAGAGGAAGGTTTGCAAGACAGTCATGAGACCAGCTATGTTGTACGGCTTAAAGACGGTGGAACAAACAAAAAGCTGAAGATGTTGTGATTCTCTTTGGGGTGATGAGAATGGACAGGATTAGGAATGAACATATCAGGGGGACAGTTCAGGTGGGATGGTTTGGAGACAAAGTCAGGGTATATAGGGAGAAGGATGCTGAGGATGGAGCCACCAGACAGAAGGAGAAGAGGGAGGCCAAAGAGGAGGTTTATGGATGTGGTGAGGGAGGACATGTAGGTGGTTGGTGTGACGGGGGAATTTACAGAGGACAGGGTGAGATGAAATGATTCTGATGTGGCACCCCCTAACGGGAGCACCCCAAAAAAGAAGACTAACATTTCTGACAATAACAGTTGAGTTAGCTGTGCCTGTGCATTTACATCCATGGTCCTAACAGTGTTTCAGTGATGTGGATTATGTTGCCGTGTGACAGTGGTGTGTAGTAGAGTCCCTTAATTGAGAGAGTTGCGACATGACAAGTCGAAAAAAAAAAAAAACGGTCACGTGACTCATAGTGCCATCTTGGGGCTAAAATAGCGTTCGCTGTTAATCTGTCTGCATGTAAATCCAGCTATTTTATTTATGTATTCACTGATAATGCGGGTTGTTGGCATTTAGATGTATAAATAGACACAACAAGGGCTTCAAGATGTACAGATTCCCTGCAAATCTGAACAGAAGAAAAATTTGGGAAAATAAAGTCAGCGATGTGGGATGGAACGACTTCATCGTCAAAGTTTAAGAGGTAAATTTAGTGTTTAGTCCATGCACAGTAAAACTCACCTAAACCGTCATCGTATAAACTGGATATTTTCAGTCACCGGACAAAAAAATCCCAATGTTTTTGTATTGTTTTCCATGAAATAAACACCGTACATAACGGATTTTGTATAACAGATTTTTCGCTCACATTGGATAAAATGTCCCGTCCGATTGCAATGTATTTCCATTAAAAACCTCTCGCATGTGAGACCTGAGTCATTTCTGTGATAAAAAAAAAATGGCCGTTTATTTTTTCACACCGTGTTCAAACTCGGACCCGCAGCCTGACGTGCACCTGTTAAATCAGACACAGCAAAAGGCTGTGATTTGACACTTTTCTGCTTTCACTACTTTGTCTCCCATCATATTTTAATAGTTTTTGCAATGTGCATGCTGATTACATCATTTTGATCATGGCTCAAATATGTTTGGCAGAAAAATTTCAGAGGAAATTTTGACCCAGTCATTAAATGAAGTGCAGGGCCCAATTCAGGATGAAAAAAGCTTCCCTAATTTGTACCTTGAAAGAAGTGATTAAACTGCATATAAATGAATCATCATAAATTGTAAATTTGATAGCTTAAATATTTTTAAACTCACCTGAACAGTCATGGTATAAACCAGATGTTTTTGTATTGTTTTCCTTGTAATAAACACCGTATATCAGAGTTTGTGTCACGGATTTTTCGTTCGCATTGGATAAAATGTCCAATCTGATCACAATGTATTTCCATTAAAAACCCAGAGCAGTCTGGATGTGCAAAGTAACAGAGGTACAAATTTAAAGTTCAGTGCTGACACGCGCCAATTTGAGGAAAGTGGGACCGGAGTCATTTCCGTGATTAAAAAAACGTTTATTTTTTTCACACCGTGCACAGACTTGGACCCGCAGCCTGATGTGCACCTGTTAAAACACAGCAAAAGGCTTTGATTTGACACTTTTCTGCTTTCACTCCTTTGTCTCCCATCATATTTTAATAGTTTTTGCAGTGTGCACGCTGTTCACATTTCGGGATAACATACATTTGGCAGAATAGTCCGCAACTTTACAACACGGAGTCAAAAAAAGATTAAATTGTACAGCTTACCTTTGAATTGGAGGTGATGATTGTTGAAGGAAAAGCTTGTTCAGGGTCAAATTATTTTATACTAAAGCATAATCCAGTGATGGAGAACTTTAAAACTGTTACATACGTCATTGCATGACAGAGTTACAGAGCTGCAGAAGCACAAATCTGGCTTTAAATTAATTAAATAAATCATTATAAATTGTAAATTTTATATCTTAACTATTTTATATTTATTTTTATAGTACCGGTATCTGGATGTATTGCTGTATGTGCTTAAATTATAAAAAAAAAAAAAAAAGTTGAAAACATAAATGGTTCATTCAGCAGTTCTGCACAGTTGGACCCAAAATGGCGCCATGTTCTGAGTTGACGCCACTCTCTCTGGCAACATTTTCACATTCAGCTGCTTGAATGTGAAAATCAATCAATCAACTTTTTTCTTGTATAGCGCCAAATCACAACAAACAGTTGCCCCAAGGCGCTCCACATTGCAAGGCAAGGCCATACAATAATTATGAAACACAGTCTACGTCTAAAGCAACATAACCAAGGGATGGTCCAGGGTCAAAATGTTGCCAGGTATGTACAGCAGCACACGGTGGAAGCATATTCTCCCTCCCGCAAGATTATTTTAACAGCATATGTAAAAATGATCTGACTTAACTGTTCAGTTATATGTCTTGAAGAATGGATGTGTAACATTTAAAATGAAGAAAGAATGTTATCTGTACTCCAGCCAGCTGGAGGCGCTAAAGAACGCTGTTGGCTTCAATTTGACAAATATCGCTGCTGCACTAATCCCTTTTGACTCTCGTAGTTGGTTTTAAAAATATCGGGTATTGTTCTTGCGTCTTTTTGGAATCAACCATGAAAATTACCCTCCCCTCCAAATATATTTTCTGCGTCACACTATCGATTAATCTCATCTGGAAATGCAGTTGAAGACGAGGTAATTTCATAAGCTAATTGTTGTAGCTAGCTAGCTGTTTGCTAAACGACTTCTAAATGTGAGATATTTTTTTTGTTAACAGTGTTTTCAACAAACAGTTTGTTGAAAACATTTTTATTTTGTGAAAAATAAAATTAGTACAAAATTGTACATAAACACACACATCAATATAAAAATAACTTAAAAACTGTACTAATGCCGATCGTACATATTCTTAAATTCATTAATGCTATTAGCTAGGACAATATGGTTGGGCAAACTGTTCCAGAGGGTTACCACCCTGTTACAAAAGAAATGTTTCCTTACGTTAAGTCCAGCTCAGTGTCCTCTCAACCCTGTGTCATCTCTAAATTGGAAGAACTGGTTGCAATCAATATGTTCATAACCATTCAGAATTGTATATGTTTTGTATATGACCCTTCTCTCTTCTAAGGTGGTAAGACCAAGTTCTCTCAATCTGACTTCGTACGGTAAATTTTCTAAACCAGGTACAATTTTAGTAGCTCTACATTGAACTCTTTATAGAATGTCCTTGTCCTTCTGTAAGAAGGGGGATCATACCTGTACACAGTATTGAAGATGAGGCCTAACATAGCTTTTATACAGCACTGAGAAAGATTCTTTTGTAATGTAAATGAATGCTCTATTAATGAGACCAAGTACCCAATTACCCTTTGCTGCAGCATTGCTAATGTGCTTTGAAAATGACAACTTATTTGTGAATGGAATATCTAAGTCCTTTTCTTCAGTAACAGTTTCTATTCTGTCTCCATTCATAAAGTAATCATAACCTGGATTTTTTTGCACCAAAATGCATCACCTTGCAATTTTTCTATAAAAACTAAGTATCCATTCATTCAACCATAATGCTAAATTATCCAAATCATTGTTAATACAAGTATAATCAGCCGATGATAATATAGGATGAAACAGTTTTCTGTCAACTGCAAAAATTTTGCTCTCTGCTGTAAGCACTTCTGGCAAATCATTAACAAAAATCAAAAACAAAACTGGCCCCAAGACAGATCCCTGTGGGACCCCACATTCAGTGATGACGACTAGTGTTGGGCGAAATGAAGCGAGGCTCCGAAGGCTGTATCAAGCAAAAGGGGGCGTGTCAAATGAAGCCCCGCTTCGAGGCCTGTATCAAACCACGTGACTACAGCTAAACGAGGCCTCGTTTCCTGAAACCACGTGACTGCTTCGTTGAGCAAATCGATTCGCTGAAAAGCGCTCAAAAAATGCAGGAAACGTTTGGTGCTTGCCCGGTCCAGCGCGTGGAGGAGAGTGATTGACAGGTTCAATGCGTGCAGCTGGGATGCAATTTTATGGATTGTTTTAAATTGTTGATTATGGACTTAGCAGCCCCTCTCTCCCCAAAATAGTCTTTCATTGTTATAAATTATTATATGAAACCACCCATTTAAAAAATGACATTAATATATGTCTCAAAACTAATATGTCTAGGGCCTTATTTGTTTAATTCACTCAGTCATTTGTTTAATTCACTAAGTTAACGAACAATATTATTCTTGGTTTATTAATTTATTGTTTCAAGTATTTATTTGCACAATTTAAGGTCAAACATCAAATCCAGGGGGTCGTCAGAGTAAATTCATCCTGTGCATTTCTTTCTCCACTTGATGGCAGTACAGCAAACCAAGCGCTGCGTGAGGCCTCGAGACATGTATCGAAACGTTTGATGAGAAGCCTCGAGTCTTGAATGGGGCTTCATTTGCCCATCACTAATGACGACTTGTTACCGTTCATACAAACACACTGTTTCCTGCCCCAAAGGAAATCCTCAATCCATGCATTCAATTTTTCCTACAACACCATACTTATGTAGCTTTGTAGGTTAGCCTAGCAGCTTTGTAGGTTAGCCTAGCGTGGCGGATGGAATCAAAGGCCTTGCAAAAATCCAAATGAAGGGTATCACAAGGCAACCCTTCACGTGAAGTCTGGACCATTCATCCAGAGTAGTTAATAAATTGGTGAGACACGTTCTTCCTTTCCTAAACCCGTGCTGTTCTTCACAAAGGATGCTAACACTCTAGGAAACTCATAATATTCTGTCTGATAGTCTTTTCACATAACTTGCAAACCTGTGACATAAGACTGAGAGGTCTGTAATTCTCAGTAAGTGACTTTCCCTTTTTGAATATAGGTGTCACATTTGCCATCTTCCACATGTCTGGAAGAATGCCATTATCAACTGATTGCCTAAATATAAAGTACAGTGGTACGTGTATAACTTCGGCTAACTCTCTAAGCACCCTAGGGTGGACATCATCCGGGCCCATGGCCTTATTAGGATTAATATTTAATAACAACTTTTTGACATTTTCTGGTGTAAATTTAACATCGTCAATACTTGCAATACGAGGTATACCTAGAAAATTGAAGGGCTCAGGAACACTGCTGTCAAATACACTATGTACAAAGTCATTGAAATAAATAAGATCTTTATCATCTTCCTTAACATACACAGGTTGAAAAAACCTGTTTAGTTCCTCAGCAGTCTCAAGATTGTTACTCATTGCTAGTCCATCACTACCTTTAACTCTTAACACTGCTAATTTTCCCTTTGTTTTGCTATTGATATATAAAATGCTATTGAATTCTCTTGATCTTTTTCCACAAGTTTTTCTCGTATTCTCTTTTAATCTTCCTTAAGCTTTTATCAACTCTTTTTCGATATGGTGGCAACACTTATACATGGACCACCACCTGTAGTTCGCTCTCCTTTTACAGCTCAAGATTTCCTGGATTACTTCAAGACGAAAATACTAGAAGACATTAGATTGAGCACATCCCAGCATGCCTTAATGCAGCCACTACACCCTGTTATTGAGGTGGGTGCCATTTCTGAGGCATTACTTAGATTTGCAGAATTTGATAGTATCTCACTAGGCCTGCTGACAAAACTTGTAATGTCTACAAAAAGCACAACCTGCTTATTTGATCCCATACCAACAAAACTGTTTAAGGACCTGTGGCCCACTCTTGGGCCAACTGTGCTGAAAATTATTAATCTCACATTAACTTCTGGATCTGTTCCTAAATGTTTCAAATCTGCAGTGATTAAACCATTACTTAAGAAATCTAATCTTGACCCTAGTGTATTGAAAAACTATCAGCTGATATCAAATCTATCATTTTGCTCTAAAATTTTGGAAAAGGTGGTTTCACGGCAGCTCGTGAACTATCTTGCTGAGAATAATCTTTTTTTAAGCCACTGCAGTCTGCTTTTAGGAAATATCATTCCACAGACACAACTCTCACTAAAATGATAAATGATCTTCTACTTGCAATGGATTCAGACACCACTACGGTTCTGTTGCTGTTAGATCTCAGTGCTGCATTTGATACCATGGATCATCTTATTCTACTCGATAAGATGGAGAATAATTTTGGGATTACTGGGAGTGCCCTTGCATGGTTGACATCATACCTGACCATTTGTTCTCACTGTGTTTTGTACAGTAACACTACCACTAACCTTAGTGACATGAAATTTGGGGTTCCACAGTGGTCCGTCTTAGGCCCCCTGCTTTTCTCCCTTTATATAACACCCCTTGGGCACATATTGCGGCCTTTTGGGATTATCTTTCACTGCTATGCCTATGATACTCAGTTATACATGCTGATAACTGCTGGTAATCTCATCCACATAAAATCCTTAGAAGATTGCCTTGCAGCAATGAGAAGTTGGATGTCTAGAAATTTCCTACTTTTAAACTCTAATAAGACTGAAATGATGGTTCTTGGTCCAGTGAGACATCGGTATCAGTTTGAACAGTTAATGTTTAGCCTAGGCTTGTGTGTCATACATCACACTGACAAAGTGAGGAACCTTGGGGTAATTTTTTGATTCTACGTTGTGCTTTGACCTCCACATTAAGAGATACGAGGTCTGTCAATAAAGTATAGGTCCTTTTTATTTTTTTCAAAAACTATATGGATTTCATTCATATGTTTTTACGTCAGACATGCTTGAACCCTCGTGCGCATGCGTGAGTTTTTCCACACCTGTCGGTGACGTCATTCGCCTGTGAGCACTCCTTGTGGGAGGAGTCGTCCAGCCCCTCGTCGGAATTCCTTTGTCTGAGAAGTTGCTGAGAGACTGGCACTTTGTCTGATCAAAATTTTTTCTAAACTTGTGAGACACATCGAAGTGGACACGGTTCGAAAAATTAAGCTGGTTTTCAGTGAAAATTTTAACGGCTGATGAGAGATTTTGAGGTGATACTGTCGCTTTAAGGACTTCCCACGGAGCGAGACGTCGCGCAGCGGTCCCAGGCGTCATCGTCAGCCTGTTTCAAGCTGAAAACCTCCACATTTCAGGCTCTATTGATCCAGGACGTCGTGAGAGAACAGAGAAGTTTCAGAAGAAGTCGGTTTCAGCATTTTATCCGGATATTCCACTGTTAAAGGAGATTTTTTTTTAATGAAAGACGTGCGGACGGGTCCACGCGTAGGGACGCAGCCGGTGCGGTGCGGCGGCACAGGAAAAACACCTCCGTGTTGATAACCATTTGTAAAATCCAGGCGGCTTTTGATGGCTTTCAGTGGAGTGAGTATATGAGAAATTGTTTAACAGCTGGACATGTTCCAACTTGTCCTTAAGGCTTCCAACGGAGGTGTTTTTCCTGTGGCGGAGCATCGCGGCGGCTGCGAGCCGACGCTGCAATCCAACGCTGCAATCCGTCCACACGTCTTTCACTAAAAAAAATCTCCTTTAACAGTGGAATATCCGGATAAAATGCTGAAACCGACTTCTTCTGAAACTTCTCTGTTCTCTCACGACGTCCTGGATCAATAGAGCCTGAAATGTGGAGGTTTTCAGTTTGAAACAGGCTGACGACGGCGCCTGAGAGCGCTGCACGATGTCTCGCTCCGTGGGAAGTCCTTAAAGCGACAGTATCACCTCAAAATCTCTCATCAGCCGTTAAAATTTTCACTGAAAACCAGCTTAATTTTTCGAACCATGTCCACTTCGATGTGTCTCACAGGTTTAGAAAAAATTTTGATCAAACAAAGCGCCAGTCTCTCAGCAACTTCTCAGACAAAGGAATTCCGACGAGGGGCTGGACGACTCCTCCCACAAGGAGTGCTCACAGGCGAATGACGTCACCGACAGGCATGGAAAAACTCACGCATGCGCACGAGGGTTCAAGCATGTCTGACGTAAAAACATGAATAAAATCCATAGTTTTTGAAAAAAATAAAAAGGACCTATACTTTATTGACAGACCTCGTATTACGAGACCTGCTTTCTTCCACCTGCGAAATACAGCGAAGATTCGTCCCATCCTGTTTATGGCTGATGCTGAGACCCTGATTCATGCGTTTGTCTCTTCTAGATTGGACAACTGCAATATTCTATTTTCTGCTTTACCGCAGTCCAGCATTAGGGGACTTAAGACACACTTATTTTCCCTTTCATATGGCTAGCATACTGGCATAGTATGGTACTATGCTGCTTACTCTTTTAATTCATTTTATTAGGAAACTGAGCGTGCCACGGCCTCAATTTTACCTAAATTCTGGGTCTTTTAATGAAGCTTAGGGCTAGTGGCTGGCGATCACCTAAGTATTTCTTCTGTTTTTCCTTGTTGCTTATTGCTGACAAATTATTTGTTGTCTTTCAAATTGTTTGTTGTCTTTCTGATACTTGATTCTGCTTTTTTTTTTTTCTCTCTCTCTCTCTCTCTCTGTTTGAGGTGCAGCTCCATCCAGAGAGGGTGTGTCTGAGAGAGGTGTATCTGTTTCAGAAACCGTCCCGTGTACCGGCACCATTTGCTGTATGTTCGTTTTGTGAATTGTTTTGTAATTTGTGTCTGTAGCATGGCCCAAGCAGAGGGTCACCCCTTTGAGTCTGGTCTGCTTGAGGTTTCTTCCTCAGGGGAAGTTTTTCCTTATCACTGCTGCTCTGGGGTTGATAAGGTTAGACCTTGGCCTCTTGGATATTGGCCTCTCTTCATTGGCTTCCTGTTAATTCTAGAATAGAATTTAAAATTCTTCTTCTTACTTATAAGGTTTTGAATAATCAGGTCCCATCTTATCTTAGGGACCTCGTAGTACCATATCACCCCAATAGAGCGCTTCGCTCTCAGACTGCAGGCTTACTTGTAGTTCCTAGGGTTTGTAAGAGTAGAATGGGAGGCAGAGCCTTCAGCTTTCAGGCTCCTCTCCTGTGGAACCAGCTCCCAATTCAGATCAGGGAGACAGACACCCTCTCTACTTTTAAGATTAGGCTTAAAACTTTCCTTTTTGCTAAAGCTTATAGTTAGGGCTGGATCAGGTGACCCTGAACCATCCCTTAGTTATGCTGCTATAGACGTAGACTGCTGGGGGGTTCCCATGATGCACTGTTTCTTTCTCTTTTTGCTCTGTATGCACCACTCTGCATTTAATCATTAGTGATCGATCTCTGCTCCCCTCCACAGCATATCTTTTTCCTGGTTCTCTCCCTCAGCCCCAACCAGTCCCAGCAGAAGACTGCCCCTCCCTGAGCCTGGTTCTGCTGGAGGTTTCTTCCTGTTAAAAGGGAGTTTTTCCTTCCCACTGTAGCCAAGTGCTTGCTCACAGGGGGTCGTTTTGACCGTTGGGGTTTTACATCATTATTGTATGGCCTTGCCTTACAATATAAAGCGCCTTGGGGCAACTGTTTGTTGTGATTTGGCGCTATATAAAAAAAAAAATTGATTGATTGATTGACCTTACTTGTGTGATGTGCCTTGAGTCAACCTTGTTGTGATTTGGCGCTATATAAATGAAATATATATATATATATATATATATATATATATATATATATATATATATATATATATATATATATATCTCTTTCTGTTGCCGTACATTGATTGCCAGCTACGGAAAGCAACACTCTCAGCTGTGGGGTCTCGCCCAACAACAAAAAAAGGGGGTGGGGGATGTTACATACTTTTGTTTCCGCTGTGTTTTACTTCGCCAACATGCATTTTGTGCATGTGTTTTGTTTTTTATTTTACTATTTCTAACCCTACCCCTTTCTCAAACCCTCTCCTTTCCTCTAACCATAACCCCCAGACTAACTCGCCCTGCATTTCGTGCTCCCGTTGTCACAAAATGAATTCATACTTGAGCATGTGCACTTAGAATCAACCTGAGTGGTCGGAAAAGAAAATATAGGGAAAGAATTGTACACCACAGGGGAGCTGATGTTAAAATAATGTTGCTCCTGTCAGTATAATGCTTCAGTGAGATCATGATCCACCTTGTATTTCTCATCATGTAGGACCTAAGACGCTCTGCACAGACAACTGGACAGAATGGATATAAACATGTGGAGTGCCCCAGGAATTAACAGTCCACTGATGGGATTAGGAATGAATGCAAAAAATGCACAACTCTGTCCTCCTTACCTCAGCTTTGGCAGTGGAATGTCAACAGCCGGGCATAATGATTCAGATGGACAAAAAATGAGGGAGGATGAAGAGGACCCAGAGCTGGCAAGGAAACTGAAAGAACTTCAAGAGATTGAAGAACAAATTATATTAAAGAAAACTGCCCTTTATCTGAAACAAGGCAACACGTTTATGGATGACACGGCATCCTGTGGGGTTCGTGATAAACGTGTGGCCCATAACACACCAGACACGTCTGGAATTCATGCTTTTTCAAGGCATTCAAATGAAGATGGAGGAAGAGCATTTTTTTGTCATAAAGGTGCACCTCTAAGAGACAGAGTGAAATCAGTTTTGCAGCAAAAGCATACTGTCGACTATTTCACAAAGGTGGGTCATTGATTTGACCTGTGTCAAACTGGTCTTGACTTCTTATATCTGCAGTTGTTTTCTTTAGCATTCTGACATCCGTGGAATGCCATTCAGCTTTAAGAAGTCAGCTACTGTTAAAAAACTAAAGAAAATAAAAATGTTCTGTCACTTCCCATAAAACACTGTAGTAATTATACTGCTTCTTTTTGGTTTGGTTCCATCTTCAATCTAATTCTACACAGATACAGTTCAAGACGGCCGAAGAGACTATGAACTCATTCAGCCAGAGCAAAGACCGTTTGATGAAGGAAGACCATCCACTAAGACGAAGAGTGCATGAGTTAATGAGGCGGATGTTAAGTAACGCCAGTGAAATTCCTGCAAATCGAGAGGTTTGTAACTTTTTTTTTTTTTTTTTTTTTTTTTTGTTGTTTGCTGTAGCCGCTGTAGCTGCAGGACAGAACCGTTATGCTTGTGAACACAAAGACAGTATCTCAGTTATGTCACTCCTTTGAGCTTTTCCTCACGTTTTCTCAAGATATTGATTTACACTTGAAAAGCCACCTGTGATATTGATTGACACAGCCTTTTTGTTATCGCCACTAAATGGCAGAAGAGGGCACTGGTGTTGTGTGATCATTTGTGCCTGTTTGAGGACACTAAAATTCAAGGTGATATACTGATAACAAAATTTTTGAGCCTATTTTGGTGGTAGTTAGAATCTGTCTCATGCTAGCTTTTCCATTTTCAGAATCTCTTAACATTGCAAGATAGGATTATATTTGATCCATATTTGCAGTATTTTGTATTTATGGCACTATAAAGATCTGATGGGAATAAAATAATTAATAAAAAATAATAATAAAATAATAATAATAAAAATTTGACTGTCTCAGTTGATGCAAAATACAAAATTTTTGAGCCTATTTTGGTGGTGGTTGGAATCTATCTCATGCTAGCTTTTCTATTTTCAGAATTATTTACATTATATTTATCCATATTGATTCATATTTGTAGTATTTCCTAATTATGGCATTATAAAGATCTGATGGGAATAAAATAAGAATTTGACTGTCTCAGTTGATGCCTGTAATAATTTTTTGGCAACTTTTATCCCTGTGCAATTGTGGTGTCTCTGAACCTTCTATGAATTGTCATGTTAAAGTTAGAAACACAACTGAATTGAGAAAAGCTGCTGGTTTCGATTTTCCCTGTGTAGTAGACAGTAAATTTCCCCTTGTACTTTTTCTTTGTCAGGCTGCTGATATCACACAGGCTCCTCCAAGCCAAAGTCTTTGTCCAGCAGTTCAGGAGACCATCTTTATCAACAAGGGATTCCAGCGCTTCCTCACTGTGCTCAACCAAGTAGACGACATAAATTTACTTAGTGAGATTGCCAATGATGACACTCAGGACCTTACTGTGAGGGATGATCAACCACCTGCTGTGGAGAAGAAGTCTGACCTGTCAAACAGAACTGAGTGGAGTGACAAGCCACCATCTCACAGTGGAGCACAATGGCAAGACTACAGACAGACCAACAGTGGAGAGAGCAAAACTGAACCGGCCAGCAGAGAGCAATCCAACAAGAAAAGAATATCCAAGGCAGATGAGAAGAAGGATAAGGGAGGCCCTTTGGGTTCTTCACCATCCACCACTGGAGGAATATCCAAGACAGATGAGAAGAAAGATAAGGACGGCCATTTGGGTTCTCTACCATCCACCAAGAAAGGACTATCCAAGGAAGATGAGAAGAATGAGAGAAGAGTCAGTTTGAGTTGTAGCAGTCCGCCACAGTCTTCACTGTATAACAACAAAGGAATTTTGAAGACAGATGAAAAGGAAGATGAAGAAGACTGTATTGGCTCTAGAAGTAGGTCACAGTCTTCTGTAACAGTGGACCATCTAGAGAAGGTGAATATTCAGCAAAAACAGCTCCAGAACATCCTTAAAACTGTAGGCCTGAACTTAGAACCAGAAGAAATGAGGAGACTTACAGATCGCACTCAGGAAAGGCTGTATGGGAAGAAGATTGATGGCAAACAGATAAATAACAGCAGACAGGAGCAAGAGCATAAGCAAAGGAGCCCAAAGAGATGCAGGAGTTCCCCATCTTCCTCTTCCAGGTCAGATATCTGCGCATTAAGTTCAGCTAGCAGTGTCTCTGGGGAACAAGGACAAAGTTCAGACTCTAGCAGCTCAAGAACCATACCAACATTTCAAGAGAGCAAACAAGTGCAGCAAGGCATTCTCAGAGACCAAGATAGAGTAGGCTTCAAAGAAATTCCTAGTCACCACCCATATACAGAAAGCCAGATTTGCTCCATTCCCCTGTCTCATGTGCTGACAAACCATGGTATGGCCCACTACTCTCAGCATCCCTACCTTAGTGGTACTTACAACAGAGATTTAAACCTGGGATGTACCCAGGATGCCTTGTCTTCCTGGTATTATCTCAACAGATACCATTACCCTCAGAATCACAATGCTCTCTCTTTTGGAGCATATTCTGCAGGCAGTAATTTTGACACTAGCCTGATGGTTAACCCTGACCTCTCTATGAGTAAAGGCCAAACTGGAATGTTTTCTGGCCCTCAATATGTACACACCATCATTTCTCAGCCTTCAGTTGATTGGCACTACCTGAAGCACATTAAAAAGAAGAGGAAGAAGGAGCATCAGAAAGCCAAATGCAACAAAATACAGAACATAGGGCTAGAAGGAAAACAAATAGAGAAAGAGACCGGTGCAAAAAAATGTAAAACATCTGATTCGGCTATGGAGGTTCCTGAGAGCACAGATAAAATGGTTTTGGAATCACCAGTGTTAGAAGTCAAAGAGGAACCAACTGGGCCTCAACAGGAAGACAAATGGCAACCAACTCGGCCTCGACAGGAGGACAAAGGGCAACCAACTGGGCCTCAACAGGAAGACAAAGGGCAACCAACACTGCCTCAACAGGCAGACAAAGGGCAACCAACTGGGCCTTCACTGGAAGATAAACTGAAACAACTGAGAGAGAAGGAAATAAAGGCAAACCTGAAGAGGACGGTGAGTAATCGTGTTCCTTTAAAGAGTTTCACACTACTATCGACTTTCCTGTCTTTCATTTGTCAAAAATGTATACAGTCAGGTCCGTAAGTAGTTGGGTAGGGAGGGACAAGTGTTGCGATTTTGCCCTTGTACACCACCGCAATGGTGTTGAAACAACATAATCAAGGCGTAATTGTTTTATAGACTTTTGTGAGTCTTATGTGATCGGCCTGATGTAATTACCTTGGTGATCTCCATTAATTCACTGTCTTTTTCAACCATTTGTAGCTCGACGTATTTAACCAGATGGTGAAGCAAAGATTCACAACAGCCAGAAACTCCCTTACCTGAAAGACTGCCCAGAGTGAGTACATATAAGAAACTAAAGATGTAATCCAGATAGCTGAAGTTGTGATTATTTTAAGTGAATTTTACGATCAATATAAAGGAAAGTTGTAATTAAGTTTCTTTTCCTTTCTTTTTATTTTTTCTCTTCCACAGATCTGTGCAGAATCTTGTGGATGCATTTGATCTGAACCACCTTTAAACCTGTAGTTTTCCAAAATCATTTGGCCATGTGTGTGTCAACTTTTGACCCAGTTTTTACTGAATCATGCTGAAATACTAAAGTAAAAAAAAATTGGGGGGGGGAAGATAATATTCATGTTTGTATTATTTTCTGTTTTAGGTTGATGTTTTGCCTGTTTTATGTCTAAAGTGTTTCTGCCTAAAATACTTTTAATGTCTGACTTTCTTGATGTAAAACTTGCGTTCAGACATAAATAGTTGTCGCTCTGAATTAATATTTACCAATTTATTGTCCCGCTACTAATTTAAGTGACGAGAAACCTAAATCGATAATGGCTGCTGAACTTTTCCAAAACATTCCCTCCCCATGGGAGATGGTCTTGGTTTTAGTTTGGTGTTGATATCTCAAGTCTTTGATGTCCTAAATAAAAGTCATTTGAGCATCAAAGTCAAAAATACAGATTTCGTTTGTTCCTAGATTATGTTTTTTATATCCCTTGTGGGCTTGGAGGAGTCACAAGAACAAGAGACCACTCCTTTTCCTACATCGCATCAATCACTGTCCCAAATCGAAGTCATGTTGAAGGTGAAAATGAAGCCATATCACACATGTATCTGTAGCCATCTGGGAGGAGCCACATTAAAGGAGATTTTGTGATGTCATGATATTGAAGAACCTCAGTTCTGTAGCTGTCGTGTTGTGGCTTGAGTTTTAAAAAAAAAAGCAGATGTGCAGATAAGAAGTGACAAGAAAAAGTATATTAATGCTCAGTATGTATGAATGAATCTGGGCAGGAGTGGTGGCCAAGTGGTTGGTGCATTTGGTATCAGTGTGGAAGGTTCTTGGTTCAAACCCACCCCTGCCACATTTCTCCATGTAGTGTGGAGTTGTGTCAGGAAAGACATGCAAATCCATCTCATATTTGCTGTAGCGACTCCGATTGCAAACAACGGAGCAGCCGAAGGGACTTACTTACTATGCATGAATGAATCTGTAAGTTTTATGGGTGTATCATGGTTCCCTGATAACTCTAGGACTCCTTTGTGGTTTTACTTTTTGACTGTGACTCTTTATCACATCTGTGAAGAATCCTCTCAAGAAACCTAGTACAGAAGACATCTTGTTATTGCCAGAGATGACTGGTTAGCGTCCAAGTCTCCCAACCACGATTTGTAACCATGTATTAAAGAATTATTAATTGACCGCAAGGTCTGTACGGGGAAATATTAGACCGATGTGTTGTCAGTACAGAATGTGAGTTAGTGAGGTCCATGCAAAAAACACGGAGGTCTGATATCCCCATACAGACGGAGCAAGCGAGGTAAATAATTTATTTGTTATATAGCTATTATATATAAACACATACAATACAAACTTACAGTGTCGCCCAAATATGAAAGCTGCTGTCGGCTCGTAGTCAGTCCTGTTCACCTCTATGAAGAACGTGCCAACAGATGGTCTGGTCGTTAGCTAGTAAGCTTTCAATCTGTGTTTTTTCAGATGCTGTTTAGATATTTATGGAGTATGTTTATGTCCAACTTGGTTTTTTAATTGTATTTTTTTGCTTCCTGGTTTGTAACTAAAATACGCTTTGCGGACCGGTTGTCGTAATGGTCAATATGGGAAAATATCGGACCGGTAATCACCCAATCAGAGCGCACGTAGCGTTGCAGCCATATAATAGAATTTATTTACATGAAATGGTTCCTTTTTATGATTAGTTCAAAGAAATCGCAACATCTTTCTTTGTGATTCTTCCATTTTTTATTTTGGTTACCACAACAGATCCATGATGGACTACTGCAATGCAAGTGCATGCACAAATGCACAGCTAATGATTGTAATCAGTGTTAGTCATGTCACCACGCATTCCTGTCGTCATAATTATGACGGTAGGTTGTGAGACAAAGGAGAAGGAAAATTTCTCGAGTGAGTTTGATGAGGTGGTGAAGACTGTGCCAAAGCATGAAAGAGTGGTGATAGGAGCAGACGTCAATGGGCATGTTGGCGAAGGGAACAGAGATGAGGAAGATATGGTTTCAAGGGCAGCAATGTGGAATGGCAGATGGTAGTTGATTTTGCAAAAAGAATGGAAATGGCTGTGGTGAATACAGAACAGGGAGGAGCACAGGGTGATGTATAACAGTGGAAGGTGTACACACGTAGAGTGCGTTCTGTGTAGGAGATGCAAGCTAAAAGAAATTGGAGGTCATGGGTGTGACATCTTGACAGCTGAAAGAAGACCAGGGGACCTATTGGTGGAATGAAGATGTCCAGGAAAGCATAAGGAGAAAGACACTGATGAAAAAGAATTTGCATAGTCGGACAGATGACGGAAGTAGACAGGAGTACAAGGAGATGCAGAGTAACCTGAAAAGTGGCAAAAGCTAAGGAAAAGGCAAAGCTGTACAAGAAGTTGAATAGTAAGGAAGCAGAGAATGACTTCTGTCCACTGGCCAGACAAAGGGACAGTGCTGGAAAGGATGTGCAGCAGGTTGGAGTGGTAAAAGATGCAGATGGTAATGTGCTGACAAATGAAGGTGGACAGAATTTTTTAAGGGGCTGATGAATGAAGAAAATGAGAGAAAAGGCTGGATGATGTGGAGAGAGTAAATGAGATTGAGGACAGCTATGATGAGGCAGAAGAGTGGAAAGGCAGTTGCCAGATGATAGTGTAATGGAGTTTCTAATCAGATTGTTTAATAAAATCTTGGAAAGTTAGGAGGAGTGGAGACAAAGTGTGCTGGTTCCAATTTTTAACAGCATAGGTGATGTGCAGAGCTGCAGTAACTACAGAGGCATGAAGTTGGTCAGCCACAGCATGAAATTATGGGAAAGATTAGTTGAAGCTCAGTTTAGAAAACAGGTTAAGATCTGTGAGCAGCAATATGGTTTCATACTGAGAAAGCACTACAGATGCAGTATTTGCTCTGAGAATACTGATGGAGAAGTATCGAGAAGGCCAGAAGGAGTTACACTGTGTTGTGGATTTAGAGAAAGCATATGACAGGGTGCCAAGAGAAGAGTTGTGGTATTGTATGAGGAACTCTGGAGTGGCAGAGAAGTATGTGATGGTCGTGCAGACCATGTTCAAGTATTGTGTGACAGTTGTGAGATATGCAGTATAACAGACTCGAACGTGGAGGTGGGATTACACCAAAGATCAGCTCAGTCTTTTTTTGTTTGCAGTGTTGATGGACAGGTTGACGGATGAGATCAGACAGGAGTCTCCATGGACTATGATGTTTGCAGATGGCATTGTAATCTGTTGTGAGAGTAGAGAGCAGGTTGAGTCTAGTCTGGAAAAGTTGAGATATGCTCTGGAGAGCAGGGGAATGAAAACCAGTAGGAGCAAGACAGCATGTTTGTGAATGAGAGGGAGCCTCAGTGGAATAGTGTGATTACAAGGAGTAGAAGTGAAAGTAGATGAGTTAAAATACTTGGGGTCAACTGTTCAAAGTAATGGAGAGTGCAGGCAGGGTGGAGAAAGATGGCAGGAGTGATTTGTGGCCAAAGAATATTGGCAAGACTGAAGCCACCAGACAGGAGGAGAAGAGGGAGGCCAAAGAGGAGGTTTATGGGTGTGCTGAGGGAGGACATGCAGGTGGTTTGTGTGATGAAGGAAGTTACAGAGGACAGGGTGAGATGGAAACATTTCTGCTGTGACAGAAAAAGAAAAAGCAAAGAAGAAGACTAGCATTTCTGACAATAGCAGTTGAGTTAGCTGTGCGTTGCATCCATGGTCGTAACAGTATTTCAGTGATGTGGATTATGTTGCTGTGTGACAGTGGTGTGTCGGGCTCCCGTTACATTGCTAAGTAATATTACAAAGCACTCATGCACATTCTCAAACTGTCACTAGAGTAGCACAATCCACTATTTTCACAGTTGCATTTAATTCATAGAATAGATGAACCTAAATTTGACGTGTTGCACAACACCTTTCAGAGATGTTCTCTGGTATTCTCGCATTATGACAGAGTGCGTAGTGTCTGTACCACAAATATGTCTTGACTTACAGTGAAAGATGTTTATTGCCTCAAAATGTAAATTACAAAAATGTCCACTCATGGGATTTGAAACAAATTCATGTACAAAGTGAATAATAGTTGGTGCACATCTAGAAATTAATAGATCGATGTCTTGCAACAAATTTGACAGTTTAAATTTGGTTACATCCAATAATTATCTGTAGCGGAGTAAAAGCATGGCCAAAAAAAAGTCACACAATACCAAACAGCTGCAATTGTGGAATTATAAATATGGAATTTTTTATATTTTTGTTTTTTAAAGTTCATCTTTCTCCTCTCCTTGACAGTAGCAGGCTGCCCGCTGGCTGTTCATATACGGTCTGCAGCCCAGTGTCCACACGGTGTTGAACAAGGTGTCGGCTACCGTTTCACATGCTGAGGAGACAAACAGGCAGGAGTGTCAGTCTGTGCGTCGTGCTTGACAAAGTCCTAGACTTCATTTGCTTCAAGGCTTAATTGGTTTGACAGGCACATATCTCTCCCCCACCTAACAGATGAGGTAGATTGATGCTGGAGCGAGCACTGTGTGTGACACTGTCCTGAAAGATGTCACAGTTAAAAGGCCATACCAACCTTCAACCTTTGACACAAATCCAAGGCTCTTCTTGAGGTCAGAGCAGATGCTGTGGAGGCACCAGCGGAACTTGGAGTCACAGCGGTACTTGTTTGAGCCGCAGGTGTCATAGCACATGTCCAGCTGATTGCAGCATTTTGTCATGGCGGGTATGCCCATGTCCACCTGGAAGACCATAAAGGTGATTAAAAGTATAATTTAAAAGACTTGCACGCTGCAAAAATTGGTTTTCGTCTGGATTTTGCAGCTAGATGTTCAAATGGCAAAAATTTCATATGCACGTGTGACGACTTGGTTCTTAGCAACACGGTTTAAGCTGTAAATGATGTGTTGTGGACTTCTGTGGCATAAATGATGTGAGGGACTCTGTACCTGAACTGCTGGTGGAGAAATGCCCACAGGCCTGATTAAGAAGTCCAAGACAGGCTCTCAGACCTACTGTTACAAGGGCTTATCCTCTGCTTCCATAGAGTGAAGTGGATAAGAGTCCACGACTCTCCCTCGACAGGACACCAGCCCGAAGAAGGTTACATCCACAACTTAAGGCTAGTTCCCATTTATAATTTGGTGGACTGGGAGAATCTAGATCAAGTGCCTTATCCAAGGTCTCCTTATCCTACTGAGCTACCTGGTCTACACCTGACTAAATTCATACTTAAGTATCTGGTGTATCTGTTTTGAGAAGAAACGCACCCCATCTGGAACAGGAAGGCCAAAAAAGTAGGACCCACAGCCATCAGGTTCTGGTGTCTGGTATCCTGGACGTGGAAGTGGAGCTTGGCCTGAGAAAGAATGAAAGATATATCAGATGTTTTTACCGGCTGCAGAAAAATGCTACATAAAGGCTTTTACAATAGATCTGTATGCACACGCACAAAAAACTGAGTGTGCCATATGGGATCATGTGCTGGTGTCGCACATCGCTACATCCATCACACTGCTGAATTGCTTCGGGTACTGGACGACAACCATCCAGGCAGACAACTGGTCCATCCCCACCTCTCAAAAATAATCATCTATGCCACAGCCTGATGGAACGGTGGAGTCCTCTTAGTCTCCTCTAACTGTTGAAGTCCTCAACACCGAGACACCTGCGTGCTGGACTCATGAGAATTGCGCCACATGGCCAAGATGTCGAAGCTGACGCTTCCTCATCTGACTCATTAAGTAACCATTTGTTTGACACAAAGTCACTCCAGTAGTGAACATTATCCCAGATAATATTAAAGACTAGTGTACCTGCATTAATGGTAAAAGTCCCCCAGGTGGAGATATTCCTCCATTTCAAGAACCTTAAGTATAGGCTGCTGTGAGACACCAAAGACAACCAACCTGTTGCTTATATTAGTAGATGATTAATAGAAATATTTTTATTCTACACACCTAAAATAGATCTTTTTATTCCTTTCTGTCTTGAAAATTAACTTGCTGAAAAGCTTGCAAGTCCTATATAGACCTTGAGCTCATGCAAACCAGTGCTAATCCCCAAATAGTAGATGAGAAGATAAAGTAGATGAGAGTTTGAGGCTACCCCTGGATTGGACTCCAGTCCATCACAGATTACTTCCCTAGCTAAACCCATTTACAGCTGGTGGATTGAGACAATGTTGATGAAATGTCTTGTCCAAGGACACAGCCGAAGAAAACAATGTAAGCCAATGTATAATATTGGAATGTCTGTACCAGTATTTATTTATTTCTGGGTTAACACTGAGTATTTAATCTCACCATTTTGAAATTGTGTTTTCTGTTTTCATTTGTATCAAAGTAGAAAAAAGCATTATTTCACTTGTAAAAGTACTGTTTTAAACGATAAAGCATGTTAATAATTCTACCTTTCACTTATGATTCATTTCTAAAAGTTGGAATTTACATCCAGAAATATCGTGAAAATGTTATTGGTTTAACTCTCGTTCTAGTGGCTCACAGTGTGAACCGACTTACCGTATCGACATCGGTATTGGCACACTCCATCACGTCCGCCCATGAGCTCCAGCATTGAGTCAAAGTAGTTGCCTACGGACTCGAAGCTCTCTCTGAGGGAGCTCAGCCCCCAGTCCCCGGCCTCTTGCTCCACCTGTGTGTTATTGGGGGCTTGACTGGGTGCCTGTGATCCTGCTGCTGGGGCTTCAGGATCTTTACTGACAGCGCTGGAGAAGTACAGACCCAGCAGGAAGAGAAGGAGAAAAGCCTGGCGGTTCATTCTGTAGCCCGGACAGATCAGTATGAGGAGAAGAGATAAAGCGCTCGAAGGGAATACTGAAACTGCGTGAGGTGGACTTTGAGCCCGACACAGGGCGAGTCTCACATGTGGAAGAACAAAGTCCGGCTTCTATCTCATCTCTTTGACAAGTCTGAGCTTTTATCATTTTGCTTCATTGATGATTGTTAATCATCATTCAGCAAGCTGACTTCATTATATTACAAGTAATCTCTTTACAGCTATATGGAGCAATCGAGATGAAGTGATATGAGGTAACACAGTCCTGCTACCCTCCCTGATTTTGAAAACTACTCCAGTACCATCTTCCATCAGCTGGAGGAGAGTTGCTGGTGTGCCAGTCATCCTGGTTAAAAAAAAAAAATAAGACATTTTAACCAGCAGATGTGAGTTCCTGTGGAAATCGAGTTCTGTCATTTAGTAAACACAGATTAAAGTCTAGAAGGCTGTCAGTGCATACATCAACTATGACCACATATGTTCCAGACCAAATTCAAAATAAAATCCCCCATTCTTACATTCACCAAGGACATAATAAAATCATCAGTGTTTTTTATTTATTTGTCTAACTTTTAGCAGGACTACATCAAAACTACTGCACGGATTTTGATGAAATTTTGCATCACAGATAGATATTAGGCCATGGAAGAATCCATTGAATTTTGGAGGTGATCCAGAATGGCAGCCTTCAGAAATCTCAGATTGCTCTTGTCTCAGATACTATCTATCTGCTCACCAAATATCAACATTCTCTCATGACGTTTTGGCCTTACATTACCAGTCAAAATGGGATTTTTAGCGTATTCAGATTGTATCTAGCTTGATCTTTTTTTTGCGGGATGGGGTGGGGCAGTCTGGACAGTGAAAAATCACAGGAGAACCAATTTTTCCAAAGTGGATTCAAACCACATACAGACGTGGTTTGAAATGCAATTCAAATAAATCCCTTTCAATCTGAACATCTCAGTCATTCATGTTGATTTCAAAGCGTCTCTGCATTATGACGTAGTTCCGGAGAGACGGAAGTTGATTTGAGGCACCTGTGACCGCAGGACCTTTGTGGCCGGGACAATCGAACCTGGACGGCTCGCACCAAAGGCCATTCCTCTACCAGGTCAGCCAAAGGGGAATTCCCCCGTTAGCCAAGCTAGCGGGAACGTCTTTTCAATCAGGACCTGGGACCTTCATCCCGCTACATATCTCCCCACCATTTTTGACTTCGTCCCGAAGTCACAGGTGCATTTAAGCATGTTCTGTGACTACCCACATCCTGTTCGTGATGCCAGATTGTGACCGCAGGACCTTCGTGGCCAGGATGACGGTGAGATCGAACCTGGACGGCTCGCACCAAAGACCATTCCTCTACCAGGTCAGCCAAAGGGGAATTCCCCCGTTAGCCAAGCTAGCGGGAACGTCTTTTCAATCAGGACCCGGGACCTTCATCCCGCTACACACCTAACCTGTGGAGCTGGAATAAGTGGGGAAAAATTTAAAGAAAACTGTCAAAAACAATGGAGTATGGAGGAGAATAATAAAATGTGGAGGGACGAGAAAATAATGTGCCTGTTAGATATCTGGGCTGCAGAAACAGGCACAGTTGGCTGTCCTCTATGTTTTTTCCTGGGCGTAGCCTGTTACCATAGCAATCAGTATGGCCAAAATGATGTCACTGTGGACACAGATCTGATCACTTACTGTATATAATGTGGACAGTCAATCGATGAGATCTGATTTGAGTCAAATTTGCAATAAATCGGATTTCAGCCTGCAGTGGAAACAATTGTCTCTGTGCCAAACATATTTCCAAATCTCTTTTCTAGAGTATAACCTGGATCACCTGAACATTATCTGTCTGTCCACCAAATTTCACTGAAATCTGTTCATTACTTTTTGAATTATCTTGCTGTCAGACAAACTGTCCAGTAAAAATGTTTCATGATATCGTCGCTGTATCGTAGCATCTTCTACGTAACTGACAAGCATAATTTCTGATTAAAAGACAAATTCAAGAAAGAGGAAATCAACACTTTTAGACTGATCAATGGAAAAGCTTTGGCCAGTTCAAGAAGGTGAAAACATGGTTGTTGGATATGTGAACAAGAGAAGACCGAGAGGAAACATGATGGATGGAACTAGCAGAGAGAAATGAAGGGGTGAGGGTTATTTATTTTTTTGGTGGTGGGGGAAGGGTACTTAACTTTTATCACAAGAAAACAAACCAGCAAGTACCACCAGATGGTCACCCCACTGAATCTAGTCTGCTTGACGTTTCTTTCTGTAAAAAAAAAATAAAAAAAAATGCAGAGGAAGTTTTATCTCAGCATTGTCACCAATGTCCTTGTTCCAGGGGTAGGTGAAGTCTCGATAGACCATAGTTGTAACATGATTTGGTCCTGTTTAAATGTATTGGAAAAAGCTTTTTAGCGGAAGAAAATGGATGGATGGATGGATGGAAGGTGAGAGTGGAGATTAGTTAGAAAATGTTTAATGAACTCCCCCTCTAGCTGCCACCTTATCGTGGTGGGGGAGTTTGCGTACCCGGATGATCCTAGGAGCTATGTTGTTGGGGGCTTTGTGCTCCCTGTAGGGTCTCCCAAGGCAAACAGGTCCTACGTGACGGGTCAGACTAAGGGGAGTTCAGAACCTCCATGACCAGTAAAAAATCAAGGACCGAGACATCGCCCGGTATGGCATGGGGAGAGGCGGAGAGCTGGGGTCGCATTGCTTATTGCTCCCCAGCTCAGTCGCCATGTGTTGGAGTTCACTCCGGTGAATGAGAGGGTCGCGTCCCTACGCCTTCAGGTCGGGGACAGGTCTCTCATCGTTGTCTCGGCCTACGGGCCGAGCAACAATGCAGTGTACCCGACCTTCCTGGAGTCCCTGGGAGGGGTACTAGATAGCGCTCCGACTGG
This sequence comes from Thalassophryne amazonica, assembly GCF_902500255.1. Classification (NCBI taxonomy): domain Eukaryota; kingdom Metazoa; phylum Chordata; class Actinopteri; order Batrachoidiformes; family Batrachoididae; genus Thalassophryne; species Thalassophryne amazonica. The sequence goes on along the minus strand of NC_047117.1, from coordinate 83,187,952 downwards.
GGACTCCATTGTTCTCCTGGGGGATTTCAACGCCCACGTGGGCGACGACAGTGAGACCTGGAGGGGGGTGATCGGGAAGCACGGCCTCCCTGATCTGAACCCGAGTGGTGTTCAGTTGTTGGACTTCTGTGCTAGTCACGGTTTGTCCATCACGAACACCATGTCCGAGCACAAGGGTTGGAGACATGGAGTCCGAGTGGACCATGTTTTCCACTTCCGTTGTTGATGCGGCCGCTTGTAGCTGTGGTCGCAAGGTCTCTGGTGCCTGTCACGGCGGCAATCCCCGAACCCGGTGGTGGACACCGAAAGTAAGGGATGCTGTCAAGCTGAAGAAGGAGTCCTACTTATCTTTGTTGGTAGGTGGGACCCAAGAGGCAGCTGACAGGTACCGGCAGGCCAACCGTGCCGCAGCCCGTGCGGTTGCAGAGGCAAAAACTCGGGTCTGGGCGGAGTTCGGGGAGGCCATGGAGGAGGACTTTCGGTCGGCCTCGAAGAGATTCTGGCAAACCGTCCGACACCTCAGGAGGCAGAAGCAGCTCTCCACCAGCACTGTTTACGGTGTGGGTGGGGAGCTGTTGACCCTGACTGGGGATGTTGTCGGGCGGTGGAAGGAGTATTTCGAGGATCTCCTCAATCCCATCATCACGTCTTCCGAAGAGGAAGCAGAGACTGGTGACTCAGAGGCGGACTCATCCATTACCCAGGCCGAAGTCACCGAGGTGGTTAGAAAGCTCCTCTGTGACAAGGCTCCTGGGGTGGATGAAATACGTCCTGATTACCTTAAGTCTCTGGATGTTTTGGGCCTGTCTTGGTTGACACGTCTCTGCAACATCGCGTGGCGATCGGGGACAGTGCCTCTGGATTGGCAGACCGAGGTGGTGGTCCCTCTGTTTAAGAAGGGGGACCGGAGGGTGTGTTCCAACTATAGGGGGATCACACTCCTCAGCCTCCCCGGTAAGGTCTATTCCAGAGTACTGGAGAGGAGAATTCGACCGACGGTCGAACCTCGGATTCAGGAGGAGCAGTGTGGTTTTCGTCCTGGTCGCGGCACACTGGTCTAGCTCTACAGGCTCCATCGGGTGCTCGAGGGTTCATGGGAGTTCGCCCAACCAGTCCACATGTGTTTTGTGGATTTGGAGAAGGCGTTCGACTGTGTCCCTTGGGGCACCCTGTGGGGAGTGCTCCGGGAGTACGGGGTCTGGGGTTCTTTGCTAAGGGCTATCCGGTCCCTGTACAACCGCAGCAGGAGCTTGGTTCGCATTGCCGGTAGTAAGTCAAACCTGTTTCCAATGCACGTTGGCCTCCGCCAGGGCTGCCCTTTGTCACCGGTTCTGTTCATTATTTTTATGGACAGAATTTCTAGGCGCAGCCAGGGTGTAGAGAGGGTCTGGTTTGGGAACCACAGAATCTCGTCTCTGCTGTTTGCGGACGATGTGGTTCTGTTGGCTTCGTCAAATCAGGACCTTCAGTGCGCACTGGAGCAGTTTGCAGCCGAGTGTGAAGCTTCCGGGATGAAAATCAGCACCTCCAAATCCGAGGCCATGGTTCTCGACCGGAAAAAGGTGCTTTGCCCTCTTCAGGTCGGTGGAGTGTCCTTGCCTCAAATGGAGGAGTTTAAGTATCTCGGGGTCTTGTTCACAAGTGAGGGACGGGACTGTTCATCATGTTCTGTTAGCCTGCCAAGCATACAGCATAGAAAGAAGTATTCTGCTAGAGGAGGTCAGAGAACTGGGGGAGACCAGGCTCTCTCTTGAGGGACTACTTTCCTTCTCTGTGCCATCAGCTTGGAGGTTTGTGTTTAAGTTCCTTAAGAACACAATACTTTTTGATAGGATTTAGTTGACCTTATTTATCTAGTTATTTATTTCTTTATTTTTATTTCTTTCTTTCTTGTTTTTTTATTTTATTTATTTTTTTTATTTTTTATTTTGTCACTCCGTGGATGCTCCACATCTGTAGTTACACAATTACACAGTTGGTGGTGGTAATGCAACATTCCGGATGCCAACCGCTAATAAATTACAAGAAGAAGAAGAAGAAGTGACTTGCATGTGTTTAATCTGACAAAGTGTTCCAATTTTTGCACGTCGGTCTGGATAAGTTACGAATAAAACAAACTATATCGAATAAAATGGCTTTCACAGATCTTTTCAGTGAGCTGTCAGCGCGTCTTCAACACAGGTAGTTGTAATGTTATCTTAGCTGGGCATTAGCTTAGCCTTAACGTTCTCTTTTTTCTCTTTAAATACTTGTTAAATTTGTTTCGCAGGGATGATGATGGTGATAATCATCGGAGGGGTAACGACAGTAAAAGGAAAACCCGGAATGATCAGGCAAATTCTTATCAGGAGGTAAGTTTAAGTTGATCGTTAGTATGCTTTTTTTTCAGCAAATCACGTTAGTTTCACTACTAAATCTTAAAATTTCCCCGCTTTCCTAAAATGTATTAAATCAGATTTTCCCGTGTCTGCTAAAATCAAACCAGAGTGGTATTCATGAGATCTTGAAGGATTGAAGGCTCTGAATTTATTCACTTGTAATCAAACCAAAATACTTGGAATTGTCTACATCTACAGAAGATTTATCCTAAAACATTAATTCCACAGATATGGTAGAAGAAGAAGAAGTAATAGAAGAAACATTTGTATACAGGCAGAATAACTTAAAGTCCTATGGATCAGGGTTCGTGGTAGAGTTAATGTGTGGGCCCTATCTGTAGGAACTTGACAGGTGTGAGGACGATCTGCCAATCATGGGAATTGTGTTTTAAGTCCTTAAAGCCACTGCAAAATTCTCATATTTCTAACGGATAGAGTTGTTAGTTTTTGTGTCAGAACAACCAGCAGGAATTGTATTAACATAATTGGCAATGATAAAAGTTACAATAAAATACATACCGTATTTTCCGGACTATAAGTCGCACCGGAGTATAAGTTGCACCAGCCACTTTATCATTATAAAGAAAAATAAACCATAAATAAGTTGCACTGGACTATAAGTCCCATGGACATACAGGTATGTTAACTTAACATGAAAAGTTCAGATGATAATATTGTGACGGCTAACGTTTTCAGATGCATATTTCACCAGTCGTAACTTACAATCTGCAGAGTATGATTTTCTTTTTGGTGGCATTTTTTCGGGCCTTCTCCGTTGTCTTGTTAAGTTATCAGTAACGTTGAAATTTTTATTTTTCTATGGTAGTCAGAAGTCGCAGGAACAGTCACACAAGCCTTGAGTGCCCTCTCGTGAGCTGCGTTTTACCTACAGATATGTTTGTATTTTGCGGACCACATTGCGAGCCGAACCATGCAGCACCTACCTGCGCAGCTCATGACCACCCAGCGTTGTCGATCCAGCTCCTTCCAAGTGGAGACGCTAATCCTCCGCCGTCGCTCAGTGCTCCCATGCAGCTCTCAGCGTCAACTCTGCTCACACTGATATCCAAGGGTTGAAGCTGTTTTGTTAGCCGTCCCGGAATAAACATCATGTTCGTCTGCTTCAAACGCTATTCACAATCTTCGACGCCAGCTCCTTCCAAGTGCACACACTAATCCTCCGCCGTCGCTCACCCGGTGCTCCCACGCAGCTCTCAGCGTCAACTTAAACACTCTGCTCACACTGATATCCAAGGGTTGAAGCTGTTTTGTTCGCCATGCCGGAATAACAGCAAGCACCGTATTCCTCAGCTTCACACGCTGTGGGTGAGGTGAGGAATACGCGTCCAACGTTCTGTTCTCTGATTGGTTATCGCGACCAGCGTGACCTGTAGGACGGCCGCCATACTACAGTGTCCATGATGCATTGCATTTCCTTTTCTGGTGGCCATTTTAAAACATAGATCGACTCTGTCACGTAAAATTGTTTTGTTACAGTAAATTAATTGAGATCCTACCGGTATATTTTTCATTTATAAGTCGCACCGGAGTATAGGTCGCACCCCCGGCCAAAACATGTAAAAAAGTGCGACTTATAGTCCGGAAAATACGGTATGTGATATTTCTTATGTCACATTAAAACACTCATGGCGACAGTAATGAGATGGGTTATAATACTGCAAGTGTAGTGGCTGCTCTGCCTTGTTTTGTGTTTGAGTCCTCCCAGTTGCTCCACTCAGGATGTGAACTTAGTCACCTGTGTGGGAGGTGGACGCTCTGACCAATCAACCAACACCAGCCCAGTCACACGCTTTTGTTCATGCTCTCAACACGAAATGAGTCAGATTTTCATGACGCGGTTTTTTAAATTTTATTTTACTATTTCTGACCTTACCCATTCTCGTAACTCTCCCCCTTCCCCTAACCCTAACCATAACCCCGCAGGGCTTCCCCCACATCACCCTGCATTTCGTGCTCCTGTCACGAAAACGCTTTTTGTGATGGTATCACAAACTAAAAGATTTACTTTTTCTGATGCCGTCATGAAATGGCATGAGATAGGTTTGGCCAAAACCTGGGATCAGGCCTGAGTGGCCAGAGAATCATTTGGCTGTTGGGGGTGTGAGGCCTGTTGACTACCATGTGCACAGCGACCCCTGCTGGCCTCTGTCACACAAGCATGCTGTTATATATTCGCAACAAAACACAGACAGATGAAATTTTACATGAAGATGTTTATTGCTTTGTTTTCACTATTAAAAAAGTAACATTGCAGCTGCTAAACTGCTGATGGGATTGAAACTTGATACTGACCAGCACTGACAAATGTGAACATTGATGTTAAATTTTTGTGTATTTTCTTTAATGTTTTCCAGAAGCAGTATTACAGAACGCGACAAACAAGGACGCATCATGTGCCTGCATCCTCCAACGATGACGAGGCATTTAACTCCCATTTTCTCAGGAGTAGGAAGGAACATGCAGTTGCTGGCTTTTCTGGGGAACTGGGTCAAAGCCACAGCAGAAAAGCTGACCACAATAACTTCTATCGCAAAATCCACAATTCTAAGAGTAGAAACAAGTGTGACGTGAACCTGCAAAAATGTCAGAAAATGGAGGATGCAGGTCAGCACGGGCATAGGGATCAGCGATGGACCTCCGGCAGAGGTAGAGGCCGTCAGTGGAGACCTCCTTCCAGAAGAAATGAAAGAGTCACTAAAAATAGCAGAAAGGTAAGCGAGACCTGTTGGGTCTGTTAATCACAGAGGCAGCGAAATGGAGCGTGTATCGCTAGAACACGTCTGAGTTAGGCATGTGGAGATTAATCGATACGAATCGGTATCTCGATACAAACACGTATGGTGCGAGTGTATTGATTCACTCAGTGTGCATCGATTCAATTGATGGGTGAAATCGTGATGCATTGTTCGCTGCGTGTTTACATCCCCCCCCCCCCATGAGTCACATTGAATGCATTGAATTTCGCGTTTTGTTTTGAACACTGATGGATGCCAGAAAGCACATTTCTTCTGCAGCAAATCTTTTTCAACATGGAGATCTGCGAGAACAGCAGCAAGCAGTTGGAGATGTTTGATACACCTAAAACATTTGAAGACGCGGGTCGTTTGTAAAGAATGCTGTGCTGCTAAACCTTAAGGTGCAGTTTATCTCTAACTTCGCACCATGTGTGAAGGGGCCCTTAGTCAGGGAGGTGACCAAGAACCTGATGGTCGCTGTCACTGTGGAGTCAAGAGAACCTTCCAGAAGGACAACTTTGTCTGCAGAAATTCACCAATCAGGCCTGTATGGCAGAGTGGCCAGAAGGAAGCCACTCCTTAACACGACCTGTGTTGTGCTGGAGAGTAAACTCGTCTTTAACTGGTGCAGACTGAACGTGAGGGGGCGCCGGTGTGTGCTGTTGCACACAGAGAATTTTAAAATGTTCAAAAAATCTTTCACTCACAAATGTCATGCTACGTGGCGTGATCTCATCACTAACACGACGTGCAGCTCGTCAAGTGGAGCAAAGAAGTAGTGAACAGAGCGAGTGGTGATGTCAGCAGATCACATCAGAGCGCAGCTCGTCTGAAGGATTATAATAAGTTAAATCTGTTATAAACATACTTTAACAGCTGCACACAAGAAGGAAAGAACACATAACTGTTTCACCAAGCCATGACAATGTAAACATGACAAATAATTACCTTTTTAGATGACTGAAAATGAGTTATCCAGCTCGTTAGGCACGTGCGCGAACGTCACCAGCTGAAGCCTCCTCTGTGATTCAGGAAACGATTAGAGCCATTTTCACCAGCCAATTTGCAGAGAAAATGATTAATCCGCCACAAAATAATTATTTTATATACACGTCGTCCAGTGCAGAGCATGTGGCAGGCGGTAGAACAAAGAACAGTGTTCAGCTGTGATCACGGTGGGTGGGGTCGTCACAACGACAGGCATGCTAGTGCGTGAATTAAAGTCATGCTCGTGTCACTGCGCCTTTACACTGGCGGTACAACATATTTAGGGACTCTTTTGAAGAGAAAGCACAGCATCGATACAGCCCCCGCTGCTCCCCCCTAACTCGGATTCCTCTGAGGAAGATTATAAACTGAGCTCCAGCAAATCTGGTGAGAAAAGTATCTCAAATTACTTTTGCCAAGGGGGTAATCTGAACGTGTTGACAGTGTCACTTTAAGTCACTCATTGAGAGTAACGTTGTCTCATTGTTTACTGTTTAAGTTCTGACAGTGTGATGAAATGGGTTCTAAACATGAAGAAACCAGTTCCTGTCCCTTAATGTTGAATCTGGTAAATTCACTGCTTATAAGGAGTAAAATAAATCATCTGCTTCTAGTAGAATCAGAAGAAGAATACCATAGTGCCATCCTGAATTGCAGCTTCTTATTTTCCTATTTAAGTTTTGCATCATGTTGAACCGCATTGTGAGGAATTGAATAGCCAGTAGTGTATCAAGGTGTGTATCAAGTGGTTGTCAGTGATGAGATTCACATGCCTAGTCTGAGTGCATCCAAATCTTCAGATGCTGACAGTGCTTTTGCAGTTCATTAAACGTCACATCATCCTTAATCCATTGTGATGTCTGTGTAACAGGCCCGAAAAACAAGGAGCATCCTTTTTACAGTCACTTTTCACCATCATTTTGTCACCTGTCATTTTGTCACCACCAAATAGTGTACTGATGAAAGCACACCAGCAAACCCATTAAAAGGAAAATCAGTGGGTCAGAAGTGCCTCTTAAACATTAATGAAAGTTACTCTGAAGAAATTGAGGTGTTTTTGTAAAATTCATTATGCTAATGTTTCAGAACATCAAAGTGCAGCGTGAAAGGTTCATGACACAGGAGTTTAAGGACCAGAACGGCATGTGTGTGGATGGGCGGCTTCTTTGTCGACATTTCCTTTGGGGAAAGTGCATCAAGGCAGGTTATCTTTATTGTGTGTAGCATCTGTTGACGGTTAATTTTTTTTTCTTTCATCAATCAAAATCATGTCATTTGCAAAAAACAAAACAAACTTGTACAATGATAAAACATGAGGCATGTACGTGTCTATGGCATAATCTTAATTTTGCTTTTGTACTACATGCAGGGAGATGACTGCCAGCTGCTGCACGGCGAGAGAGCCAATGATTTGATTAAAGAGCTGTGCAAATTTTATGTCCAAGGATACTGTATGAAAGGGGAGACCTGCCCATATATGCACAATATCTTTTGGTTTATCACAAATAATATTGATCTTCTGTCGTACTGCTGTTAGCAACTGTAGACTGTCACCTCTTGTTGATGTGCTAAAACTTTCCTTCACTGCGCTGCACAGTCCTTCCCCTGCAAGTTTTTCCATAGACTAGGAAGGTGTTCTCAAGGAGACGATTGCAGGTTTTCACACGGGCCGTTAACAGATACCACAAATCAGCTGTTAGAGGAGGTATGTTTGTAAAAGACCAGTCATAAATATTTTCTGTGCATGATTGTATATTAAAGAATAATTAATGTGGTCTACCTCACTGCAGGCATTCAAACGGGACAGTGAGCTGCCCGAAGCGGTGAAGAAAGCTGAAAAATGCCCCTCAGAGCAGCCGGCAAGGATGGATCACTCACCTGTTGATGAAAGTGTGCTTCCTGATGTACTAACGCAACCAATCAGGTATGCACATTGATTAAATGTGACATTGCAGTTCAGAAATGTATTGGAATCATTCAACATTAGGTTTTTAATCAACTTTTTAACTGGCATGCTGGTGTTTATTATTTTGCAGGCCAAACTTTTACAATAGCACAGATGCGCTTGCTGAAAAGGAGACTATGAGCATGGAAGAATTTGCCGATGTTGCCCAAGCTCAGAGTCCAACGTCCACTAATATGAACCAGGAGGCACCAGTTTGTTATTCTGTTGAAGCAGTCCTCGGACCGCAACTATCCAAACCCTTTCCTAGTTTCTTTGGAACACTTGGATGTAAAGTGTCTCCCCCTTCCTCAGTTCCACCGGCATCTTTTGATTGCGCTCTAGGCTCTGCAAAAGAAAGTGAAGGTCCACAATCTGACAGTACTATGGTCAAAAATCCTGCCTTTGGCTCCTCATCTAGCCCTCTTATGATTCAAGCGTCATCCCGTAACCCAAAAACACTTTTAGAAGATGTGACTGAACCCCAATTAATCCAAAATGTTGTGGACGAGTCTCAGGAAAAAACTGTCAAGAGAATGCCATTTCTCCAAGTCCATACTTGTTCAGTTCCAACCATTGATCTGTCTGGAAAAACCCACCCTGAGCTTTCATTGAACTTTGAGGACACAGCAGAGCCTCAAAAACCTGCGCAAAGAACTTCCAAAGTGAAATTGGACTCCTTGCATTCTGCTGTCCCTGTGCTGGGGGAGTCTGTGTCATCTGAAACTAAAGTAGGCATGAAAATGGACGCTGTCTCTTGTAAGTCTTTCACACCTCAGAGTACACAAGCTAACCCGCAGAGGGAACGGAAATGTTCTCCAGACTGTAAAACTAAGTGTTTTGGACCTATGACTAAGCCCACAGGAAAAGTGTTGTTCAGCCTTTTTTCAAGATCCCCTAATGAGGCATCTCCAAAGCCTGCTGCACAAAAACCACATCTCAGCAGTCTGGCATCAGAATCACGAGGCCCATCGCGCTCTTTTGACGCCTTGTCAGGTCTTACAGAGTTAAAAAGGCGAGGAGTGATTCCTGCTGAATCTGTCCCTGCCTCTGTGAATATCGCTGATCCTCTGAACACAGGCGGTCATCATATTGCAGTGGAACAGCCCACTGAGCACCAACGAGACTCCACGTTAGCGGATACTGACGTCAAACAACACAACTCCAATGAAACCACACCTGAGTGCGCCCGCAAGACGGCAAACTCCGCTCGTTTGGCTGCTGGATGTCACGAGACGCAGAGCAAACTTTTTCAAAGACTTTTTGCAAGTTCCATCACTGACAGCCTGCAGCAAGGTTCTGTAAGGAGTCCTGCTCCTAAAGGCCGTAGTAAGCTGTTTCGTCATTTACCACCTCCTGTAGATGGGAGGAGTAATGATGGTGGTCCAGCAGTGATTAAACCTGCCAGACCACTCCTCAGTACTTCTGCCTCCCCTGTCAGTGAGGCTGTGCCACACTTAAGCCTGCAGTTCCACCTAGATAGTGGTTCCTCATGTCCTCAGGAGTCCATAAAGTTGGAGTCAGGTTCCAATCAAAGAACTGCGTGTTTAGAAATTCCTTCTTCGGGTATGTTTTCGGGTTTTCTCGATAATGATGTGAAGAAAACCTCTGACAAGCAAAGGCAGATGGGAAATCCTGTTTGTAGCTTTGTGCCAGATTCTCCTGGTGCGATATCTGCGAATCCACTTCCTAACAGTAACAGTTTAGATCCATCTGGAATCCAGACTTGTCAGCCGCTGTCCAATATCCCGTTGACCAAAGGTAAGAACGTGAAACGCACAATTAATTCAGAGAGAACAATTCAGTGATGATGTTTGTTCAAATCTTTTAATTTTGTCGTTCACTTAAAAGAAACAAGTACAACTTCAGTCTTGAAGACACTGTTTGTCAGCCTGGGCCCATACCAGCAGGATCCACAGCAACAGGCCGCTGTCCCTCCAGGTAACGTGTTTTTAAATGTTACGTTCCTGCTGTAACTGCTTGGAAATTCCTGGTGGTCTGTCTGTTAGTCTTTGCCTGTTCGTCACTGGTCTGACTCTTCTGAAGAAAATCTATAAGCGTTTTTCACTTTGCTCCTCTTGAAGCATCTTTGGGTAAATTGGCGCAGTGCTAAAGTTATACATCGTTCTCCTGATTTTGGCAAACTTTGATAAAAAACAAGGCATGATTTGCTCATGATTAGGCATTTGTAGATAAATTAAAGATGACACTCTTGCTTTTTAACCTACATTTTGTCAATTCTTACCACAGAGCCAACAGTACCACTGTTAATTTCAAAAAAGGGCCAAATTCTCAGATTTCAGTTTCATAAATGTGAATATTTTTTAATTTCTTTCTCCTCGGACAATAAATTAAATATCTTTAGTTTGTGGACAAAACAAGACATTTGAGGATGTCATCTTGAGCTTTGAGAAGCACTGATCAGGATTTTCTCTAATTTTATTTGCCAAACAACCAATTAATTGAGTAAATAATTACTGATTAATCAGTAATAGCAATAATCGTTAATTGCAGCCCTACTGAAATTTATAGTCCTTTTTTAATCTACTTTTTGTCCCATCCTGTTGCATAAAAAGGGCAATGACATACACATATATTTTTAATTGTCGGCAGAGTATGCATCATATTTTGATTTGATTTAATCTTCCTGAAACATCGTAGTGTTTGATGCGTTGATAGCGACTTTTTCTCATTCTTGTAACTGACAGTTTGTCATTTTTATTTTATTACAGAAATTGAAGACAGCATGCCGTGTGAAGTGCAACATGAGTCAAAAAGAAGAAAAATAAAGGTCAGTATTGTGCTATTTGATGAACAGTGCTACTTACAGGAGTACAGTCTAAATGGCACCTTATTGACTAATTGCTGGAGATACATGAGAAGATTTTTATGCCCTCTACATTTGGTCTTGGATGTTTGTTGTCTCTTCCCGCCCCCTCGGCTGCCTTAATTTAAGGCTGCAGCACAGTACACACAGTTTTGTCAGTTTGATATGTTACTAGGTAATAATACTCATTGGTAAGAAGACAGTAACCCTTGGTAAATTTGTTGTTGCCTGGGCAGTTCCAGAATGACCAACAAATTGTGTGTGCCAGGTTTGTAGACATCTAAATTTCTGAACACAGCTGTTTGATTGTGAGACATGTTTGTCTAGAACCTATAATGTGGTTCTGAATCAGAAAATATGAAATGTGTTTTTAGAAATTCTTCAAATTGTTCAAGTTTACATTTTTATTCATGTAGATGAACTGTTTTGGTTTTTAGAAATGGGTTTACCAAAGACTTTAGGTCACAAAAGTAGTATAGTATATGACATGATTTAATAGAAATATGAGGAAAACATGATTGGAAATGATGATATCCAGGAAGGTTCGGGTTAAATCGGTTTCACTGATCACATTTGGTGGAAACTCTCCAAAGGACCGGGGTGGAGCAGTGGGAAAAAAAACCAAACATTTCTGAAATTACAGTATGATGTCATCAGGGTTGACATTATTTGGCTGTTGTAGGGGTTTATTTACTCGTTTGTGGACAGGGTGTGGTAACTTTGCCTCTTTCTTGTCCCATGTGGTTTACGTTGTGTGTTACAATCCTCAGGTTGACCCAGAACCGCACCAGTCTTTGAACTGTGGGTTGACACTCCAGAGTCCAGCTTTGAGTGAAGGTCAGGTGAGAACGTTTAGTACACAGTCTGACCAAAAGGTGAATCCAGCGCCGCTACTTACGCGTTGTTATAGCCGAGCAACACGAAAGGAAACATCAGACAAAGGGAACGGGGGTGCCAGTGGAAAGGTGAGGTTCACGCCACTCAAGGACCTTTTCAAGACTTTAGATTCCACTGCTTTCAACTCTGGACATTAACGTTTGGCATGAAATTAATCTCAACTCGCACTGATGGACTCTATTTATATCATCCTAGACCCAAATATCTTGGGACCAGTGTTTGAACTGTGAAATGAAAAGGTTTGTCTTTCTTACCTGTTTGACAGGAGAATATCGACGTCCATTCTTCAGATGAGCAGCTAAAAGTTTGATAATTCATATCTGTGACACAAACGCAATAAAGCTGGGATTTGTTATGTTTTTGTCTGTCTTTAGGTTTCTTTGTGTTACCTCCTATTAACTGTTTTTTAAAAAAGTTATTGTCAAGAATTGCAGTCTGAGTCCCGCGGTATTGGCCTTTATAAGTTAGGCTGTGACCAGACGTCTACCAGCCTGCTCCATAAATCAAAACTGTGTACACCTGCTTGATGTAATAATGTTTTTTATATAGTATGATTCCTTCGTGTCACAGCAGTATTTGCAGATAATTCACCTTTTTATTTCTATGACGTGCACTTCAACAGCAGATTTGAGCTAATTGGTATATTCAGTAGTTGAAATGAAATAGAAATCTTCTGTATTCCTGTGGAATAATCTGTCTTAAACAGGTGTGCACTCGTTTGTAAGTATGATTTAAAGTATAGCACTGATCCGGTGTGACCTTTGCCATGTATGTAGTTAATAATGCTTAAAATTATTTTTGCAAATAACTTTCTGAAATTTCTTTGAGAGATGAGAGTAGTAACAAGCTGCATTACATTTTATGCATTTTGATTTGTGCAATTTGTATGGAATCAGAGAATGGTTATTCTGAAACTTGTTGAACATTACTTGCTTTTTATTCTCATGAGCGCATGAGAATCTATGACTCCCCCTGGATGGGATGCCAGTCTGACACAGGTTACTTCCCCAGCCAAGGCTTGTACCCATTAACAGCTCGGTGGACTGAGACCATGTAAATTGACCAAGGACACAGACAGGTAGCATGATAGCATCAACCACACTGTAGAATTCATTAATATATAGTGCCTCTCCATAACTGTTGGAACACTTGGTATTTCATGCATTTTAATTTGTTTATGCAATTTCAAATATAACAAATTCTAAAATGATCTTCCTTAATCTCAAACTGAAAGCAAAGCTCTACAACATGAAATAAATTCATTAAAAATATAAAAGCCAAGATGATGGGTTGCATAAGTAATGGAACAGTTTGGTATAATACCTGTAAATAATCTGTTTATTGCCAGTTTTCTTCAGACAAGTCAGGGGATGATACATGAACATTTCCAAGTCACTGAATATGTCTTGGACTTTATTTACATCAATTATGAAGAAATACAAACAGTATGACACTCTATGGTAAATCTGTGTGGCGTAGATAGTTCTAAAAAACTGAGTCACTGTGCAAGAAGGAGAAGAGTGTGCTTGAGACTAGAGGATCCTCTGTTCAAATCCCAGCCTGACCGAAAAATCACTAAGGGCCTTTGGGCAAGGTCTTTAATCCTCTAGTTGATCCCGGTGTGTAGTGAGCACCTTGTATGGCAGCACCCTGTGTGAGGCATTACTGTAAAGCGCTTTGAGCGTCTGATGCAGATGGAAAAGCGCTATATAAATGCAGTCCATTTACCATTTAAGAGTGAGTAAAGACACCCAGACAACCCAGAAGAAATTTTAGGCTTCTCTGGCTGTGATTGGAGAAATTGTAGATAGTGTATGTTTTGCATCACCAGTTACACAGCTTCATGATGAAGTGTTGTAGATGAGGATTTTCCTAAAAAAGAAGACCTGAAAGTTCAGCTACAACTTCCCAGAAAGTACATCTGAGATGCAAGCCTAGATTTGATGTTTTGGCGAAAGAAAATCCTCTCACAAGCCCTCTCACCCCTTACATGAGACTATGGAAGCCTTAAGAAGCTCCTTCAGTAATAGATTGTTGCACCCTCTGTACAAAACAGAATGCCTCCACAGGTCACGTATTCAAGCTGCAGTCAGACTATAATACCTCAAAATGTTTCTAACACCATAATCACCTGCTGATTTTGCATCATCAGCTACATCTACCGCCACCTTTTGTGCTTTATAACATGCACAACTTTGCAATTTATTTTGTGCAATTATTTTAGCATCTGTATATACTTATACTCACTATATTCTAATTTTCACATAATCTGTTGACAATCAGTATGTATGCACCTACCAACAAACATCGCAGTATACGTCTAGTCACCTTTCTTTAATGTAAATATTTTTCTTTACTACTGTATGACGCTTGCTGCTTCAACAAGCTGCTGTGGGATCAATAAAATTTATCTCGTCTTATTTCTTCATAATTGATGTACGAGTAAATAAAGTCCAAGACATATTCAGTGACTTGGAAATGTTCATGTAGCCATCCACTGACTTGTCTGAAGAAAACTGGCAATAAAATTGTTTATTTACAGGTATTATATCAAAGTGTTCCATTACTTACGCAAACCACCATCTTGGCATTTATAATAAATTTATATCCTGTTGTTGAGATATGCTTTCAGTTTGAGTGTTTAAGAAAGATAACTTGAGGATTTTTTTTTTTTTTTGTATTTGAAATGCCATAAACAGATTAAAATGTGTGAAATACCAAGTATTCCAATACTTTTGCAGGGCACTGAATCAATATTCTGTAGTTTAATGGAAGTTTTGTGAAGTCACAGGTTTTACATTAATAAACATGCTCACATGTATAATATAAAAAGAGATTTAACTAACGGCACAAACAAATGCAACAGATGACAAACAGCTGAAGGCATCTGCGAGGGGTGACTGAAAAGTTTTGAGCCCGGCCAAGAAGAAACCACAATTGAATTAATGTAATGTTTTACTTTTCTAAATTATCCCCTCGTCAGTCCACACACTTTTTTACGTCGCTGCAGTGTCGTCTTAATGTTCTCACTGAAGGTCCTATCCTGGATACCCATATCCTACATTTTCTGTGTCAGGCTCCAAACTTTTCAATCACCCCTTGTAGTAAACTCAACGTTACTATGCAAATATTACATGTTATTAGTGGTACAGTGGTGTCTTTGTTGGCCAAGAGGAACACTCCTTTTGTTTTTCTGCTAGATGTGTTGATACAGCACTGTAAGACGTGCCTGTACGCCGCAGAATAAATCCTGCAGTAGGCGCCAGCTATAAAAAAAAAAAGTCACCATGATAGTTGGAGGTGTAACAGATCACAAAAGCCACGATAAAGAACTTTCGTTCGTGGACCTGGATGAAAGCAAGGTGTCCAATGTTTTACATAATATTTTTAAATACTTATGTATTAAACTGCAACATGAACAGTACCGGTGAATTAAAAAAGCTTTTATCAAATCATTATCAAAAAGAAAAGCAACAATCTTTTTTTATCCTCATGAGGCGAAGATGTATGTCTTGTCTGAGAAGGTAACAGTGATTTTATTCATAATCTTTTCTGGATAAATACACTCATCCTGACAAGCAGATGCTTCTGAGGATGGTCGAAGATAAAAACCCGGATAAAACCTCCTTAACTGTCAATCAAGTAGCACTTTCCACATAAATACACAAGTCCTCCATTCTTCCTGCTCAGACTGTGCAGACCAGAGCCTCATCCAAACGAAAAGATGGCCCCGAGTAACAGCCCATTTTGAAGACATTTTTTCTTATACTATTACTACTACTTTTACTAATAATAATATTATACTTTTAACAACTAAAATGTTTAATCAATGTTACTCTGTGGCTTGGTTTTACTACAGTTGTGTACTTAGTGGCATTGATGAGCCATATAAAAGTTGTAAGTCCCTTCGGCCACGCCATTGTTTTTCACTCTGGTTGATTTTGGCACAATTTTTACACCGGATGCCCATCTTGACACGACTCCACATTACTTGGAGAAATGTGGCAGGGGTGGGGTTTGAACCGGGAACCTTCTGCACTGAAACCTAACACACTAATCAGTTAGCTACCACTCCTGTAAATATATTTACTTAATTTAACTTTTCTCCATAGCTACACTGGGATGTGATGTGCTGTCTTTATCTGCACCAATGAAGCTGAGCGGAGGTTATGTTTTTGCTCTTCTTTGTCTGTTTTTGAACAGCTTGAAGGCCACAATTTTTTCATATATCACTATGATTGTTTTTTTTTTGTTTTGTTTTTTTTCCTCACACAGAGGATTCATGGCAAGGCTCCTGGGGTGGATGAAATCCATCCTGAGTACCTTAAGTCTCTGGATGTTGTGGGACTGTCTTGGTTGACACGCCTCTGCAACATCACATGGCGGTCGGGGACAGTGCCTCTGGATTGGCAGACCGGGGTGGTGGTCCCTCTGTTTAAGACGGGGGACTGGAGGGTGTGTTCCAACTACAGGGGGATCACACTCCTCAGCTTCCCCGGTAAGGTCTATTCCAGAGTACTGGAGAGGAGAATTCGGCCGATAGTCGAACCTAGGATTCAGGAGGAGCAGTGTGGTTTTCGTCCTGGTCCCGGCACACTGGACCAGCTCAATACGCTCCATCGGGTGCTCGAGGGTTCATGGGAGTTCGCCCAACCAGTCCACATGTGCTTTGTGGATCTGAAGAAGGCATTCGACCGTGTCCCTCGGGGCATCCTGGGGGGGGTGCTCCGGGAGTACTGGGTCCGGGGTCCATTGGGTTTGGGGTTGTAGCATTAAAATCAGGTCAGGTTGAGCGAACCCATAATTGTGAAAATGATTAAAGCTTTTGGGGTTAGTATTTTTATCATACAAACATGTAAACTGTGAGCTCAGTTTGGAGTAAAAGCAAAGAAAAGATGAAATGTACCAAAGAAAATTAAGCAGTAACTGGGTTGTACACTAACTTATAAACACATTTAAATATATTAAGCACATAAATGTATCTCTACATATTGAGTATTGGACGTCCAGTGTATCATATTGAATTTTGAGGAGCAATATAGAGCCCCAGCTGAGCCTGTTTTTGTAGCGGTCTGAGCACGAGGTTGTAACGGGCTGTGTGAGCGTCCAATGACAGCGAGAGCTACAGTCTCTCCGCGAGGCAGCTTTTTTTTATTATTATTAAGTGGGCTGTATGTGGGTCTGGAACATTTGCATTTCACTCAGACTGTGAATTTACAACAACTGCATCAAAATGATCAGTTATCACATTAAAAACAAGCCACCATAACACAAAATCACACTTTTATAAATTCTGCAATTACTCCACGGCTCACGTGTTCCAAACCGGTGTGTGCGGCCATATGGATCATGAATTAACTGTGAGCCGTTACACTACTAATGACAACAGAATTACTTCAACTTGTGCCTAAGCCGATAAGCAAAATTTTAGTCTTTCAGTCGTGCAACATGTTACATAAGGTAAAAAAAAAAAAAAAATCATTAATGCCTCCTTACGATGTTTGGGGAATGTGTGATGTTTCAGGAAAGAGGCTCACAATATTTATGTTAGTGACCCACAGCGTGCAGACAATGTCCTTTAATGGCAGCAAAATCCGTACAAGTCAGTCCGTACAGTCAGCGGTAGATTCACTAATAGGCTCAGTCAGCTCTAATTCCTTCTCCGTACTGTCAGGCGAGATGCTGCTATCAGCGTTGCCGTTATCAAGAACCAGTTTTTCCTCTGCAGGCTGGTCGGGCTTGCCATCAGTTTCTGATTGGCTGGCTGATGTAGGTGTCACTGCAGAGTTGTTCTCGAGGAGGGAGGCAGTTTGAGGAGAAGTTGCGTTCTGTTGCTGATAATACTCCTGCGTCTTCCTCTTGAAACATCCCAACTACGGGCAGATAGAATATGTTGGTCAATGCGATGTATTCATCCATCCTGTTCTACTTGGCTGCTGTGTGGATCTAAGAGGACTTCTGCAGGCCCAATGATATCATAGTCCAGCAGATAAGAGAATATTTAGAGCGGAATCCTGCAAATGCTACAGGATACAGGCACAAATACTCCTGAGACCTTCCTCTTTTGAATAAACAGTTTCAGTTTGTACAGGGTTCAAAAGTTAAAAGTTTTTCCAATTTTGATAAAAAGTGATGCAAATTATTAGTTTAGTTAACAGGGTTTAAAAAGGAATAGTTTGGACCATGTATCATGCCAAGTTATCACATGGGGTATGTCACATGTCATAGAATCCAATGAATGTTGACCTTGTTTGACCTTTACTTTAGCGACCAAACATTCAGCACTGTCAAAACTATTCCATTTATTAATCCACTTATAGCTCAACCAATAATTTGCATCACGTTTTACCAAAATTGGAGTAACTTTAACTTTTGACCCCTCTACAAACTGAAGCTGTTTTTATCCCAATAACTCCATAGTATTCAGTCACAGATAGTCCAAACTATCCCTTTTTGGAATATTTATGATCAGGGAAATAATGTGATGTAGTTTACAATATGATTGGAGCATCTTTTAATTTTAACCCCTGTGTAATTCTTCAGTTGACCCCTACCTGACCACCGATCAAAACTTCAAGTGGCCAATCGGCAAGGAAAGTCTAAGGAGTATTTGTGCCAAATTTGATGCTTGTATTACCATTTGAAGGATTGTTTCAGTTATCTGATGCACTGTCAGTGTTAGTCCACATGGCTTTAATGTACAGACAATATTAAAACAAACAAAAAAAAGTAGGAACAAGAAAAATGCAGAAATGGACTCACTTTACACAGAATAACAGTGATGATGATCAGAAGTAAGAATCCCAAACCAGCTCCGGTTGCAGTGATGACTAATTGATTAGGAGGGATTATGAACTCCACCTGAACTTCCTATTGGGTGAGAAGTCAGTTGGTTATTTGTCACAACTGGAATTTCTTGTGGTTAAAATAGTTTTAATTGTCCACATCTAAACAAAAACCGTACCGATTGCTTTGCCGGTTCATTGCCTTTCGAGAAAGCAGATTTTTCCTGTGTGTTCTGTAGTAAGTAAATATTAAAATGGTGTTATAAGACGTCTTTTAAGCGGAATTGTTGAGGTCTAGTTTGACTTACCTGTTTTTGAGATGCTTGGATGTAACGTTGTCTGTCATAATCAACATGTAGGCTGCTCTTAAATTTAATTTCGGCTCTGTCTCCGGTATATAGTTTTAGAAAAGCAATACTCTGCAAGGTGAGAGTGTGAGCAAGTCATATGTTAAACGATTTATGTTTTTATGTTTTCAGTGGTACTTACCCCCGCATGTTGCTTCAGGTCCAGAAACTGTACGTCCCCAGACAGTGTAAAGTCAACACTTGATTGTCTGTCCAGGGTGAAACTGTCGCATACTATAGATTTGCAGTATTTCTCCAGGGAGCAGTACTGGCAGTGCAAAGGCAGTTTACAAGAGTTGTAATTTCATGCCATGAAAATGGAGAACGGTTTGATACTAATTGTCGTTACTTACTTCAGACTTCACATCCATGATTATGTTGCATTGAGTTTTATTCTTAAAAAGAAAAAAAAAAAGAAAAACTGGGTTTGTCACTTTAATTACAGCAGCAGTAGTAGTTTTGTTCAGTTGACAAGTTACCTGTTGAACGAGGACTTGAACCTTGTGCATTTCAAAATTATACTCCAGTTTAGTTGGCAAGACTAGGGACACGTTGACAGGAAAAGCCTTAAAACCCAGATTATTTACCTGCAATCAGTGAGATACAATTTTTTTTTTTCTCTCAAACACATGACATCCACATCTCTTAATTTCTAAAACTTTGCTCACAAATATATTTTTTTAAAGCTACAGTGTGTAGGATTCAGTGTAATCTATTTAACTGATTTTTATTTGAACCTCTAATCAACTTCATTAAGATTGGGGCATCTCTAGCTTTTACCACTTGGTGGCTTCCCTCACCAGTCTCCTTCTTGGTCACCCAATTTTTGAAGACTGCCTGCTCCAGACAACATTCATCATCCTATTTGTACTTCTGAGTGACTGATGTACAGGGTGACCAAACGCAACAACAACAAAACAACACAGAACCTATAAAAATTGTAATAAATCCTACAAAAGTGGAGCAAATTTCTTATAATTTGCTGGACTTAAACTGCAGTCTGTGTACGATCATTCCCAAAGGTTTCAGTTGTCGTAGTTGCTTTGCATAAAAGCAGTGTCATTTCAAAATTATGTTCTAAATGGTATGATTTGTTGGTGAAATAGGCCTCCAGGCAAAATGTCTTTTCCTTGGTTGACCGACATGTTATAGGCAGTGGTGGGCACAGTTCTACTAACCGCGAATGAGTGAAGCTAACATTTTTGTTAGCGGATGAACTTCTCAGCTAACTTCAAAAACCGTCAGCGGACCAATTAGCTTCCGCTAAATTTAGTTCTGCTAACTTGGTCTGCTAATATATATATATTTTTTACTGGCATAGTTAGTAACGGTCAAAAACATTTGTAAACCCTAAAATCATACATGTTGGTTCCTGTCTGCTACTATAGGACATAGCTTTTATGCAAAGCGACCAAGATAACTGAAACTTTGGGGAATGATTGTACACAGATTGAAGTTTAAGTCCTTTGAAGGATTTATTACAATTTTCATGGGTTCTGAGGTTTTTATTATTTATTTATTTTTGGATCCTTTTGTCTTTATTTTTATTTAATTCTCATCAATTTGTTGAGTGTTGTTTTCAGTTTGAGTTTAGAGAGGATCATTTTTAGACATTTTAATATCGAGAAGCCTGACTTTCTCTCTCTCTCTCTCTCTCTCTCTCTACAATGGCATAAAGAAATTCAAATGTGTAAAAACCCAAAGGTATGAATACTCGTTATAGCTGCTGTTGATCTGTTTCATTGGCTGCTCCATCAACATAGCGGTGCATCATGGCAGCCTCCATGAGGGGGCGCATTCCCATGTAGATCAGAAGTGCTCATGAAGTCTCATTTGTTTGTTGTTGCAGGTATTTATAGATTATTGAACTAAGGGTTGTAAATGCTGTTTTCCTTTTATGCAAAGAAGGTTCCCTTTAAATCCTACACACTGTAGCTTTAAATTGTTTGTTATAAATCAATTGATAATCATAAGATACACTTTCTAAACCTGTTCCATAGTAACTTCAAAACTTGTACTTCTTTACCTTATAAGTAGTTACTAGTTTTTTAGGTGCACTGTCCTCTGGAGTGAAGTTCAGATAATTGACCGTGTCTGTCCTGGAAACAATATAGAGTCTAATAAATACTAATTTATGGATTAAATAGAAATAAAATAATGTCAAAATTATATGAAATATAATTTGGTTGTAAAAATATTGATTGTGGTGAACTTACAGGGTTACAGCCATGTCAGTTTGAAACTGCACAGGGATGTGTTTGGTCAGGGAAGCGCTGGCTGAATTCATATTATCGCTGTAGAAAACATGATTTCACATAAATGCTTGTTAGAATTTAATATTTTGGTAAATGTGTAATGCTGTCTGTGTTTGCAAAGGCTTTTTTTTTTTTTTTTTTTACCTTTTTCCAGTGATGGTCATTGACATTGTGTCGTTCCAGTCATTACTGATGATGCGGAAAACTGTTTTGAATGTTACCTTGATGAAGAAAAAAAAGCGAGAGAATAGCGGAGGTGTTAAAGAGAGCAGATGTTTGATTTGAGGAAGCAGCTACGCTTCCACAGGAAGGTCGCTTTTTTTTTTTTCTTCTCAGGGTCGCTGCTCTGAGTGTGTCAGCGTGCATGGTGACTCACGGAAGATCTGCTGCGGTACACAGGAAGACTGATGCCACATGTGGTTTTGTCAATGACTTCTTTTTGGTCATTGCAGCTGTGCAGCGTCGGCCTCGTTTGCTGTTAGAAGAACACAGACCAGATTCAGAATGAACGGAATCTTTATCAAGTCTTGGTTATGTTTGTTTGTATGAAAATTGCTATTGTTTTTGATGTGCACATTTGGAGGCTAATCAGTAATTGTTTTGCATAATGATTTAAAGAGCCTTTCTTTTATTTTGGGGGGTGGCTGGGGGTTCTTTTAGGAACAGGACTTTGTTTTTTTTTGTTTGTTTTTTTTGTAAGGACAGTGTAAGAGTTGTGACATTCTGTTTAGATTTACGTTGGAACCATTGCTTCTAACTTTAGAGGACTTCATGCTTCAGTTATTATCGCCGGTCCAAATTTCTCTTCCATCTGTTGTCTCTTCCGGGTTATCCTGGAAAATGTCCCTAGGAAGCCTTTATGGCATCAGATCAGTGACAAAACCCCACTCGTAAAAAATGCATTCATGCATAGATATTAACTGTGCACACGCAAATTAGCTCTGTGCACGCGCAAAGGTGCTGTGATGAGGACCAGCGCCTCCCGCCCGCTCGAACTTGATTTCTGCTCACGCGAAGTTGAATTCTGCTTGCTCGCAGAGAATTCCTGCTCTTTGGCTTGAAGTTTATGGCACTATGGGGGAGGGAACCAGGTCAGCACTGGCTCTGCTGTGATTGGCTGTCTCTGGAGGGCAAGGTTTGATTGACAACCCCACTCTCTGACGTGGAAGTCAGTCAGAGTCAACGGCGCACACTCGCACAAGCGCCATTAGCTTAGCTTATGACAAGCTAAAACTGGGTGCTCTCATTATGGCCGAACAACCCTCCAGTTTCTGGGTATTCTGTCTTAGTACGCGGCCGACGTGCTTGATGAATTCCTGTGCAAAAAGTAATTCCCAGATAATTATGATATATTCCTGTGAGATAATGAGTATATCTCATCTAAATCAACTCTTAAATTTACCAGTAATAATAAATAAAGATAACTGAAGTTTTAAGAGTGGCCGTAATAAATATTTAAGAAACTTAAAGTTTATGAGCAACTTCACCTGTTATCGCTGAAGAACATTGTAAACATTGACACGATGGAGTTTGATGTGAAAGAGTTCAGAAAGATGCGATTGGAATGTTTTGGTGACCATTTATACAGTTGGTGATGAAAGACTTGGGTGTTAACTTCGTGTTGAAGTCAGAACAAGAAGCTGCACTGAAAGAGATCTATCTGGGAAGAGACACATTCTTTGTGTTGTTGCAGAAAACGAGAGCTGCATGCTGAGCAGGGTGGCCAAAGTAGTCCGACGAGCTCAATCTGTGGGCGAACTATCCCACAATGCCAAAATAGCAGAGACGTCGGTCAGATGAGAGCGGCACTCTGAGCAGGGTGACAATGGCGTTAAGCAATTATCACCTTGTTTCCGCTTAACTCTTCACTACAGTCATCATCTATCTCAGCAACACATCTCTGAAGCTTCTGTACAATCATTTCCACATAAATTCAGCATTATTTCATAACAAATTGCCGAAAGTTCTAAAATTGACCTTGACACTGGCTTGTCTGCAGAGTGACTGTACACCCAAACCGATCAAAGGGAATAATGTGATTGACCATCAGATCACAAATTAAAACCTCTTAAATCACGTGCAAACCATGACGCCACCACCTCCCTGCAGAAGACAACGGCGTCTCCTTTTTTTTTTTAAAGTTACTTAGTAAAATTATATTAGAGTTGATGTCTGTGTGATGTTAAGATCGCTGATCCAAATTCCTTCAGAGATGATCCATTGTTGAAGGTCAAACCAAAAGCTTTGCACTGTTTCACACGAAAAGAAAAGATGGTCCAGCATTTCTTCAGTTCCAGTCAGTTACTGACATCCATTTGGAATCTCTGTTTTAAAAACTCCTTAGTTGGATAAATCTTGTTAGTAATTTTCAGTTGAGTTCTTTTGTCTTTGGTGAGACTGGAAATGTTAAATATTTACATCTAATCTTTTGTATTTCCTCCTTTCTAAAATCTTTAAGAATATAATCTCTTTTTGGGCAAATTTGTGAGACAATTATTAAGTAATTATAATGACTTTGGCATTAATAATATAATTTTACGAAGCAAATATTACACACGTCGTCTTTTTTTTTTCAAGGAAAAAACCAAACATTACTCACTGGAGAAATGAGTTGAAACTTAATTATGAATCTCTATCATTGATTTAATCCAGTAATGTTTTAAAAGTAGTTTCTTTTATAGACAAATTTGATTTGTAAATGTTTGGTTGCCCTATATTTACTGTTATTTGTAAATAATATTCAGTAAGCCCCTTATGTTCTTGTATTTGTATTTTCATGGATGCAGCTATTTCAGGATTTTGTACAGGACCTGTTTTGTTTGGATTTGATTAATACATTTTTTGGTGGTGGCATCATGGTTTGCACGTGATTTAAGAGGTTTTATTTTGTCATCTGATGGTTAATAATCACATTATTCCCTTTGATTGGTTTGGGTGTACAGAGTCACTCTGCAGACACGCTGGTTTCAGGAGGTCAGTTTTAGGACTTTCTGTAATTTGTTATGAAATAATGCTGAATTTATATGGAAATGTTTGTTGTGCAGAAGCTTGAGAAATCTGTTGCTGAGATAGATGATGACTGTAGTGAAGTTTTAAGCAGAAACAAGGTGATAATTGCTTAACGCAGTTGTAAACGAATGACGTCTGCGTCAGAGAAGGGGGCTGTCAATCAAACCTTGCTCTCCAGAGACAGCCAATCACAGCAGAGCTAGTGATGACCTGGTTCCCTCCCCCGTAGTGCCATAAAATTCAAGCGAGAGAGCAGGAATTCTCTGCGCATGAGCAGAATTCAAATTCGAGCAGGTGGGGGGGTAGTATGGCAAGCGAACAGTGCCACAAATACGCCACTTTCAGTCACGTATCACCAAAAATCCGCTGTAAAAAACAGTTTTGTCAGTTATTACGGCGCAGCGTATTTTTTGACACATGATGGCGCATTTAACGGCGTCGTCAGTTATTACGCCGTAAAAAACGCGGTAATAACTGACAAAACAGCGTTTTTTTACGCCATATTTTTGGTGAAACGTGTCTGAAAGTGGCATAATTGCGGCACTGTTGGCTTGCTATAGGGGAGCGCTGGCAGAGATAATTTGTGCGCACGCACCTAATATCTACGTGTGAACGTATTTTTTACGCGAGTGGGGTTTTGCCACTGATCTGATGCCATATTCCTTCCTGAATCACGTTGAACTTTTTGCACACTTTTTCCCCCTTGCAGATGGAAGAGGCATAATTAGAAATGAAATGTATTTTGAAACAGAGAGGAAAAAAATGCTTAACCTGTCTACCAGTATCCTTGCATAAGACCAGACCTTCAGCAGGCAGATGGAAACGGTGCATGTATCTAATCCAAAAGATCCAAAAGAGAGATATCACAACCTGTCGGCATATTTAGAGATACCAGTTGAACTAAAGAACACGTCTTTAGACTGTAGGAGGAAACCCCCACAGGAAGCGACACTGGGTTTGACTCTTCTAGAAGATTACTATGTAAGACAACAGCACAACCACTGCTGCCCCAGATAAACCTGAAGATGCAGGTGTTCATGGTCTTATTTTAGAGTTGGTAGAATGAGCGAAAGTGAAGTCCATCACTAAATGCAGTAACAGAGGTTGGCTGTGTTTCGTCTTCCTTCCCTCTGTTGCAGTCTGTAACGTGAGAACACGAGTAACTGCTGTATGTTAAAATCTACGGATGAGACAACCAGCAGTGGCCTTATTGGCCAATAAGACCCTACAATTAGCAACAACGCTTCATAAAGCTGTTTGAAAGTAAAGGCCAACTTTTAGCGGCGTTCTTCTTTCCAGTTCATGTCCTGATGTATGGGCTATGGTACAGTTCAGGGACAGTTCTTTTTATTATAAGTAGATTCAGTTTGGTTTGGTGCCATGTGATTCTTTAAATGCACAAATTCATTTTCCACGGTAAACTCGAATAAGCCAAAAGTGGCATTGCCTACCTTCAAATATATAATTCATAAAAGACCAGGGAATCAAGTATTTTTGTTACTTTATGATATAGGGAAAAAGTAGAAGAATAATATATAACATTTCAAAAGTGCATGTTTTACCGTGTTGTCTCAGCGTCTGTACTTAACTACCGCTCTACGCCACTTTACAAACAGCTAAACTTTTACAAAACTTTCCTTCCTAATTATGAAATCCAAATCTGATCAAAAAATTTTCAGAGTTTGTTCATGTGCAAGTAGCAATACAACAGTTCATAACTCTAAAAAAAAATTTGTGGACACATACTGATGGACGCGTTTGCATCCAAACTTCCTCACTGATCGTTATCCCCATGCATGTCCTGCTGATCACAGGGAATTTCATGCAATTATCATAAGCCAACAGCAGGCAGCGTTGTGCAGGACACTCTTCCATTCCATGGCACTATAAAGCATTTAGGTCAGCGTTGAGTTTTCAAGAGGTTAAAACATGCAGTATATTGGCTGACCCTCACCTTTGTCAGAGTCATCATGGAGAAGGAGAGGCCCGGAGGGTAGAACAGTGTGAGGCTGGTGTTGTACGAGTCGTCTCCATGATTGGACAGTGTTACAGAGACGTTGAAATAGTCCTGGTCCACCACCAGTAATGTTGAGGTCCTAAAGCATATAGTGCATTTCTTACATCTGTTCACATGACCTTAATGTTCCTGCTGCCGTGCTGATCTGATACGTACATGAAGTTGAAGTCCACCTCAAGTTCTGCAATACAGGTGTCATTTTGTCTGCATTCTTTCGTAAAGGGAACCTATCAAACAGTTATTTGAGCAGATGTCATCGCAAGATAATAAACTTTAAAACATCTCGTATCTTTGGAATAGAGAAGGTGAAATTATTAATGTGAAGCCTGTAACTGTCGTGTAAAGCGGACTGTTTCCTTTTACTATGGGTTACCATTAAGATGTTCTACAAACTGTCTTCATTGTTAAAACATTGATCAACACAAGTCGTCATCCCCTACTTTCAACAGAATAAAAAAATTCCATAACCTGCTACTGTGCATAGCTGACATTTCAATCAAACAAGAATTCTTCACAGATTCCTTTTACAAGAGTGTCCCTACTTTAACCACGGCGTGCCTTGTGTTGTCCACATTCAAGACTGCATCTGCTTTCTCATCATCCACTTGTGAAAAATTAAGTTGGACGCTGACTGGTGACAATGTGTCTTTCACGCATGTCTACAAGAAGAAGAAAGGTGAAGATTAAGGTGTTTACTATGGTTATCTTGTAGTTTTTAAGCTTACAAATCCATATGAACTGTCTCCTCTAACTGTTGTACGAGATGAATAGTGGGATAGGAGCTCATGCTGTATCTTCAGTATAGGTTCTGTAGAGACTTTCAAGTCCAGACTTAAGACACATTTATTTCCCCTTTCGTATGGCTAGCATACTGGCATAGCATGGTACTATACTTCCTACCCTTTTAAATTAGTTTTATTAGTAAACGGAGCGGGTCTTGGCTTCAGCTTTATCTAAAGTCTGGGTCTGTTGGTGAAGCTTAGGGCTAGTGGCCGGTGATCACCTTAGTAATTCTTCTGCTTTCCTGTTGCTTAATGCTGACAAATTATACATTAAGTGTAGTTTTTCTGGCTGACTTTTTTTTTTTTTTTTTTCTCCTCCTCTCTGTCTCTGAGATGCAGGTGGATCCATGTGCTGGATTGGATGAATTCTGTGGCGGATGCTGGACGGACTCCACTGTAGGTACAGATCTGACGAGTGGCTCAATGACCCCTTCCCCATGATGGTCAACTGGACGCTTGCATGAACTCTTGTCAGTTGTTATTGTGTTCTGTATTGTAAACCTTTAGAATGGCCTAAGCAGAGGGTCACCCCTTTGAGTCTGGTCTGCTTGAGGTTTCTTCCTCAATATCATCAGATGGAGTTTTTCCTTACTCCTGTCACCTGTGTGCTTGCTCTAGGGGTTGGTAACATTAGATCTTACTTGTGTGAAGCGCCTTGAGGCAGCTTTGTTGTGATTTGGCGCTATATAATCTAAATAAATTTACACTGAATCGAATAGAGCAAAAACACAAATGTTAACTTTCCAATGTTTGCATCTGAGGTCAAACAATAGGTCCAGTAAATCTCCATACCGGCATGTAGATCAGGTGATTGAAGCAGTTGGTGTTGCCTGTCAGCAGCTTGGTTAAGGTAAGGTTCCGAGCTTTCCTGTTGCTGTCGCTTAAAAAACCTCGGTGCATTAGTCTATTTGGATCCACTTCAACTGTGTATGAAATGTTCAAGCTCTTTTCTCCTGCAAAGGCACACACCAGGTTTAAAATTGTCATCCCTGTGATGAACAGTACGTCATGAATTGTGCTGAGTCAGGCCCCTACCTGGTTTGCTGAATGTTGTCTGTACTTTTTGAAAACAGACGGTTAAATTTCCCATAGGTAGATTAATTTCTGTGTACGTCACGCAGTTGATGTTCTCAGTGCTTATCTCCAAAGGTTCAAAAGATAGCTGTGCTGTGACATTAAAAATGGGCTTTGACCTGCAAGAAATTTTTTTTTTTTTTTTTTTTTTTAGTTAGATGTTGCACTGCAAGGTGTATTTATTAAGTGTTAGACATATAATCCAGGGGCCGAGCAGGGTTTTAGTACTAACTCAGGACACTAAACAATGCTTTCAATCCAGCCTTAGTATATCATGGCTTAGACAAAAATGTGTAACCTTCCCAGAGTGATATCAGCAAGTAGATTAGGATCATTGAAGGTTTACACGGCGGTCAAAATGAATACATTTAATCACGTTGAAAACCATACCACATTATTTATTTGATAAAGATGACAAAAAACAGTTTGTGGTCACCTAAAGCTAAATGTTAGTGAGTTCTGTGGGTAAAAATGCATTATATTGATGATTTTGGTTTAAAAAAAAAAATGCAAATTATGGTTATAGCTCGTAGGATTAAAGAGTGGATTGGTGCTGGGCTAACAATATGGAAACCAGGCTTTGATTCTCGGTCAGACGACCAATCTGTGTCCTTGTGTCGGTAGCATGGCCCAAGCAGAGGGTCACCCACTTTGAGTCTGGTCTGCTTGAGGTTTCTTCCTTAAATCATCAGAGGGAGTTTTTCCCTTACCACTGTCACCTGTGTGCTTGCTCTAGAGGTTGGTAAGGTTAGACCTCACTCGTGTGAAGCACCTTGAGGAAACTTTGTTGTGATTTGGTGCTATATAAATGAAATAAATTTAATTAATTAAGTTGGCCAAGACACTGGCATTGTCTTAATTGACTCAGCTGGAAATGGGTACCAGCCTTGGCTGGGAAAGTAACCCTATGATGGACTGGCTGGCATCCTGTTCAGGAGGAGTCTAATCTATGGATAAGCACCAGCACCAATGGACTTCAGAGCCTGTAGGTCTTACTACTGGAACTGGGAAATATAGTCGTGACATTTGTTGGTGCATGTGTTTAAACATTTGCAAAGATACTCAACCACCTCCCAGTCATGTTCACACTTTTATTTACTGCTTTTTTCTGCTGTGCATGTCATTGATGGTATGTAGAAACTGCACGAGAAATGGTTCATTGCACTTTTGGTACAGCCATGTTTTTACTGGCTTTGCCTTGCAGAATTAGTTTTTTATTGCACATACTTTCCTGCAGAAATATATTCATACCGTAAGACAGTTGCAGTGCCATGTGATCCAACTACGATATCTGGTAGTCCATCTTCTCCAAGGTCAATGTTCCCATCAATGGATTGTCCAAAAAATCTCAGATTCAGCTCTGGTTTTATTTTCTGTCCCGGGATTCTCTGGAATAACACATCAGGCCCTTAATATACAAAACTTGTATGCAGATGTGCTTCCGCGCCTCCTGAGCGTGGGGAAGAGGTGGGCGTCTGAAGAAAACATTTGAACTACATCATCTGCAAAAAGCAGCACTGCAATCCTGCTGCCACTATAATGAGAAATCTGCACGCAAGATTGTTTTGCAATTCTGTCCAAGATAATCACAGAATCAGTGATTAGGAATAAAACAATTTGTGTAACAATGTTATTACTAATGTTACTACCAGTAATTGCTAGGAAGAGTCTAGGTTGTCCTCAGGGGAGATCATCAGCCATAATATTTTAGTGGTTTGCATTTCTGTGGCCCATGTGTCACCTTGCTGCAGCAGACCAATGGTTACTCTCAAGAAGTGTTGACTGACTGGTGTTCTGCCTGCGTGGTTGCCATTTATAATGTGGTATGTGTGGCACCGCTGCATGCTCCTTGATCTGACCTGCTCAGCTTTGATGTCATGTCGTGTCATAGTAGCTGTACCATAACTAATAATTAGTAGTAATGATTTTTTTAAAAAGTGGCTCGAGCACACTCCAGACTTGATCCACCTCTTTGCCAAGTTTCATAAAAATCGCTTTTGTAGTTTTTCTGTAATCCTGCTAACGGACATTGGTTACATCATAACCTTGTGGGAAGAAGTCATGAATGAAAAATGTATTTATAAAATAAAATACATAACTCAAATATGCAACCTCAAAGATAACCCTACGTGACCCGTAATGTCTGAATTGGATAAAGCATTTGGCTGCAGTTGAAATTAAGAACCACTCACTATATTGGTCATATTGAAAGAATAGGACCCTCAGTGCAGAGAACTCCTTTTTGTCACTAGTTAAGATTCTCCTCATGAGAACCGCTTGTATTTAAGCTACCTGGCTGAAAGTGGTGCGCATCCCTCTGTGCTGCTCTCCCAGGTAGATGTACACAGCCCCTCTGTTATTATCCTCCAATGGGGCTCCAACAGCAACATCTCGTAATTGATCTCCATTCAGATCTGCCAGAGAGGAGATGGTGGTTCCAAATCTTCCTAAAGATGGCACAGATACTGTCATCTCTGCCTGCAGGTTTATCTGGAAGACATGACATTATGATGACGTCCCAATACTCTCACACAGGTTCACCTGTCTTAAGGCTGAATTTTCGAGTCTACCTCTTGAGTCAGACTGTAGATGTAGATCTGCCCCTCCCTCTTCTCTTCAGGCAGGTAGAACTGCGGTGCCCCCACCAGTAAGAAATCAGTGTTGCCGTCTGAGTTGATGTCCACTGAGCACAGCTCCGCTCCAAAATAAGAACCAATCTGAATGTGTGTGAGACGCACAAATAGGTCAATTTAATGCACGCAAGTTAAAAATTAACTATTTTAAACGAACTTGGAATAAGAGTTTGTTCTTCAAATAAAATTATTTTTTGTAGGGAAAAATGGTGCAGTATCTCAGTCATTTCTACATCCATTTATTCAAATTAAGGCCTATCCCAGCAGTCAGTCAGTGGTCGAGAGTACATATAGACATATATTCACACCCACGGTCAGTTTAGGTCACTGTGCATATGTGATGTAGATTGAGCACAAAGTAGTAATCGAGACAAAATTCTGGTTTCTCTTCTATAAAAGCAAGTGCAGCATGAAGCATCATTTAAAACTATAGAAGTTACTCGATGCAGCTGTTTTTAATTTCTTCAATGCAAAAAGTAAAATAAAACTCTGAAGTCTGAAAGGTGCCTTTTCAGAAGACTTTGGGGGAAAAAAAGTATTTGCAGCTTTGCAAGTTCTACCTTTTGTAGTCGGGTTGTCACGGTACTAGAATTTCAACACTCCATACTGATACTCAGGAAATACTCAATACATTATACCGCTTTCCATACCAGGGGAAGGGGGGGGGGGTGCAAAAAAATTAAGGTTTTAAAATAAAGACTAGAACAATACAAACAATCACATTGATGACATCACTAATTTTAACTTGTCTGATGGAGTGCGAAAGAATATGTAAACATAATTGTAATGTGTATATATTACAAATATTTTTTAGTATATTTTATAAAGGTAGTGCAACAAATTGGGCTATTTTTAGGTTGTCTGAGGTAGTATAAAACTATACTACAACTTAGGAGGGACGATTGACAAGTTTTGAGCCTGACCCAGAAAAACTAGAGCGTGCTTCTCCATCTTTTTCAATCTGAGAAACCAACATTTCTTGAGAACGTGTGAGGTTTTGACTCTCTGGGTGAAATGTTGAGAAATACTACAGAATATAAAAGATTTGCATACTGAGAAACCAACATTTCTCAACATTGCGCCCAGCTGAGTCAAAACATCATACATTCTCAAGAAATGTTGGTTTTCCAGAATGCAAAAGATGGAGAACCATGCCCTACTTTATCTGGGTCAGTCTCAAAACTTCTCAGTCATCACTCATATGTGTTTCCTTGTAAAGACAGCAGAGCTTGAATATGTTTCTGCATGCATCCATATTGTTTTTAGAGTTCAAGTGAATGCAGTTTTCCAAAGTTTCCAACTTGGGATTTCGAAGTTTTCTTGAACAAAAACTTAGCAGAACTGAAAATAACACTTTCACCAGCAAATGACTCTTAAATGAGACACAGTGGAGTCTTGTGAAATCTAACACGGCTCTGCAGTACTTTATTACTAATGGAGGAGGTGAAGACGGCACTGTTGGTATCAATACTGTTGTAAATGAGTATCTAATTTTTCAGTACTTCAGTATTTATAAAACCCTACTTAAAACTAATATTTATTTGACTCCATTTCACTCGCCAAGCTCTGTAAAACTAATTAATGCATCGGAGTTCTTTCAGATAAAAACAAACAAAAAACACAAATCTGGGTTTATCAGAAATGTTCCTGAATTTGATTAAAACTCAGTTGAATCTCAAAGTCCTTATTTTCATTCACTCAAAGCATTTAAAAGACCATTTAAGAAATGCATGATTTAAAAACAACCATACAGAACTCTGACTTACCTGTGTGCCATTTATTCTGTCTCTTACAGTCCAGTTATTGCCATTATGTGTGAAAAGAATGACCTGTCCTTCATGGTCAAATCTTGGTGCACCCGTGAAATATAGAGGAACTTTGTTCTTCTCTCCAACAGCAACAGAATATCCTGCAACAGCAGTGGTCACAAGAAGTTGAGTACGTGTGTATATATGGAAATATATGTAGCAGGGTGAAGTCCAGATTGAAAAGATGTTCCTGCTAGCTTGGTTAATGGGGAATAACCCCTTTGACCTGGTAAAGTTCTCATCTTTAGTTTGAGAAGTCCAGGGTTAGATCGCACCGCCGTCCCGGCCACAGAGGTCCTGCTGTCGCAATTGCTGTTGTTGGCAGGATGTGGGTAGTCACAGAACATGCTTAAATGCACCTGTGACTTTGAGACGAAGTCAAAAATGGTGGGGAGATATGTAGCAGGGTGAAGTCCAGATTGAAAAGCGTTCCCGCTAGCTTGGCTAATGGGGAATTCCCCTTTGGCTGACCTGGTAGAGTAGTCCGGGGTTCGATCCCACCGCCATCCCGACCACAAAGGTCCTCCGGTCACACGTATATATCGTTGTTGCAATGGGCTGCATTGACAGGCTACCCCAGGTGAAATGGACCGTCAGATCACAACATGCAGCAGGTGATCTGAATGCCACGTCATCCATGTGAGCTCTGTTCCACATTATGCGGTGTCTGTCCCGCAGTGCACTGTCCAGAAGACACGCGTGTTGGGCAGGACACGCCGCCAGCAGATGTGGATATAAGAGTGCCCTGTTTAATCATTCATGTCATTTCATGACTGTATATCTGTGACCATGGGTCATCTACAGAGGAACAGAGGATCATACTTGTATTGTCCACTTGATAAGAGGGATTCAATAAAATGTGGTGTTTTATATGGTTTGTGGTTTTATTTTTTCTTAAATACGTCCATGTTCTTCTTGATATCATGCATTTTCCTGCACCTTTTACAGGACAGTGATGGTAAAGTTTTTGACTGGCCATCAGAGCTTTTGGAAAGTGCAGGTTCGAATCACGTGGATGACATGTTTTTTTTTTGTTGTTTTCCACAGCAGCTGTGCAATGTGGTTACACATGCTGCAGCTGCTCACACTGTGTTCCCGCATGCATGAAACCATCGCAGCGGCATCATGCACACCTGCCCGTCGGCTCGATGTTTTCGTGGTTCGCTCATACGAGCTGTTCTGCAGTGATTCGCCTGATTTGTACTTAGTCGTACTATGGGTGAAGGGGCCCTTAGATTATGAACACTTTAATGAAAGTTTACATAGGCGCATAAAGGGGTTATACTCGTGATCTGCAGGTCAACCAGGTACCAGCGTGTCAGGTGGGTGTGTCTTTTTAAAAAGCCTGACCCGCGCATCTCTAAACACATGCTCACACTTTGATACTCACTAATAACTGCATACAACTGTTTTTCCATTTATCATATACAAGCTGAATAGGTCAGGATTTATCTAATATTAAAATAATCCATAAAAAAGAGCAGAGAAAATATTCCGTACCCATGTAAGAATCGTTTTTCATGTTGGGATCTGTGATTTGGTTTTCGGCTGCTGTTTCCAGGTGATGTTCGTAAAGAGAGCCCCTCCAAGAGTTTGATCCGACTGCACCCAGAACCAGCGTACGCTGTCGACATAAAGGATTATGGGGGGGGGCAATGACAAAAATATTCAGTACACATCAAAGAAAACCAGCTGCCAACATAAGATGTGTTAAGTTGCAAAGCGTTAACGTGGCTGGAATGCTCGGGTTACACTCACAAAAACTGAACTATGTTACATGCACGGTGCGATGTATGTCTTAGGATACTGTTTACATGCAAAATACAGTACAAGTATTCATCTCTTTACAAGATACGTTTTTGTCCCCCACCATGAAATAAGGGAGACCACTGAAATGGACCTAGATTTCCCTCTTGCTCCTTTCTGAGTCATTACTTGCCTGTATCATGTTGTAAATTGACACAAATGTGATGTCTACACATGACCTTGACCCAGAATTCCAAGGTCATCTGAGATAACGGCCGACAAAAACATCCATCTTACCCCAAAATACCACTTTTTTTCTCTTCAAATGTCAATTCTAGAGCTTACATTTGTATTGAACAGCGATAGAAAATCATGTATCCTTACTCCCCTTAGACTACTTTTGACCTCAGGGTCAAAGTCAAACATGGCAATGGAACTTTTTGGATATGCTATTTTGCCTTCTCAGCACCAAATTTCTCTTCTAAAGTCTAAATTTGTGTTGAACACCTATAGCAAATCCTTCATCCCAGGTCCCTTGAGCCAACTGCATTTGACCTTTGACCTTAGAGTCAAGGTTGTGCATAAAAATTAATAGAAAACTACTTTCCTGTATTATCTGGCCTTTTCCACTCATGTCCCACACCATGAAATAGGGGGGGCCATTAAAATGGACTCCACGCCATGCTGTATCAGTATAATAAGCAGGGTGCTCAGTCCAGTATTGGCTTGTTTAATGTTGAATTATCATGGACTTATTTGGTGTTTCATACACATCAAACTAACGAGTCCACTAACTAATAATATGTAGTTGGAATAACTTTTTTCTTTATTGCGTCTTTGTGATAAGATTTGACCAAACAGATGGATGATCACAGAACCTCTGCTGCTCCTCCGTACAAGATACTGCGTTGTGGTACTGACACTCGCTCACCTTGTTGTAGGCAACACTGAATCCACTCTGAGACATTTCATTAGTCATTTCTCCGGCTCGATCCACGTCAGTCCCTAAATACAGGACAGTGCATTTTAATACTTCATGGATGTTCTTTGGAGAATATTCAACATTTTTTTCACAGCATAGGGGAGGGAACTTAGCAGGGCATAGCTGTGTGACGAGTGTTGCAGGTGTACCCCCGGAAATGTTTAAATTTATAACCTTTTGAAAGACTGTTTCCTGTATTTTAAGGGCCACT
Organism: Thalassophryne amazonica; assembly: GCF_902500255.1. NCBI lineage: Eukaryota > Metazoa > Chordata > Actinopteri > Batrachoidiformes > Batrachoididae > Thalassophryne > Thalassophryne amazonica. Next base: position 83,152,516 of record NC_047117.1, on the reverse strand, counting down.
TTGTGTTGCTACCTGGGATGTTAAATAACGTCCGACATGTCCTTTAAAAAAGGAAAAAAAGCAGAAAACCTCCCCCTACACTGGTTACATCACAGTGTAGGGGCCCAAATCTCAGCATAGGGGCCCCTTATGCTCAACTTCACTGTTGAGAATCCTGATATGTGTAGTTTTAGAGAATTAAATTATTGTACAGTGGTGGAAAACACTCCAGTGGTTTCTCTAATAAATGTTTGCATGGGAGGTACTTCAAAGCAATTAGACACAGATATATTTATGACATCAACAGGATGCACCCATGTGATATTCTCGATGGGTTTGTTAATTATTAGCAAGAGCATGAGAACATGCAAATTCCACACAGAAAGAACCAAGTGCCAAGATAATAAATCTAGAAAATTTTTTTTTTTTTTTTTTTTTGGAAGGAAAAAATGCCTTCCTCTGTGGCGGATTTGAACTGATTCCATTGCCATTCCATTGTAGTTCAATACTTTGGTTGCGTGCATTAAATTGTCTGGCTACAAGGAATTTCTCACTACTGGTTGTTGCTGGAGATTGAGGGTGATGGTCTTCCACTGTCAGAGGCAGTTTTGGTGGGTTTGGATATGGCTGATGATGTATTTGTTGCAGATATCTTGATGCAGTGGAGATGGCTCCGTGCAGCAGGTAGAGGAGACTTTTGTTCTCACACACGTCTCTTCTAGTTTCCACCTGGACTGTTTAATCCACTCCCTGATGAAAGCGGAATCTCAAGGCATTCCTGTCTTGGGTGTGTTACTTGAAAGCTGTCCTTATCACTTTTGTCTTGATTGCTTTCCTTCCTTGACTGAAGGTCAAATACTTTACATTTGGAGAATGTGTCCTGCCCAAAAAAGATGATTCGTGTCGTTGATCGCTTTATTGCTGGTGGACTTTGCTTCATCAAGCCCCCTGGGGTTGGTTGTTTTGTCCTCACAGCTGATCTTCTAAGTGTTGCCAAGACTGTGTTGATGGAACCTTTCCAGTTGCTTCCTGTAAGTTACCTAGGACTCTGATCACATTTCAGGTGATGTTGCATCTCATGATCTTTATCAGCAGAAGCAGAGAGGAAACTTCCCAGATAGCTGAAGCTGTTAAACGTTCTTGAGTACTTGACTTTATAACTAATTAGCAAGTGGTTGTAGGTTTTTTTTTGTTGTTTTTTTGTGCTGGGATCGGTTGGGGAAAAGCCTTGGTTTTGATCAGGTTGATAGTCCCATTTTGTGGTATGCAAATTTTGTTGTTGTTGCACTTGTGTAATGACAATGACAATAAATCTCATCTCATGAATATACATGGATTGACAGTTCACCATGAGATGACTGACCCTAAACATCTGACGAGGGCCGTTGTTGTTGGTCCAAAAATGGGTTTGAAGAAGCTTTGTTGATTCTATCTTCAACATGTTTGATTTCTGTGAGTCTTTCAGGTCTCATGTTGTCTTATGTCAGAAGGTATCATTGCTGTTTGTTCTGCTTCCTCTTTGAATTTGGGTGTCCTTGGAGAGCCTTTTTTTAGCGCAAAGAGTTGTTGCGGCTTTTCTGAGTTTTACAGGGGCTCTGTCATCCTATTTGAAAAACATTTTTTGGCTACATCTCCTTGTGTACCAGAGCTTGAGGTACCGTAGTTGTCCGCACACAAAAGAAGTGTATCTGCCTGATGTGTCAGTACAACAAAATATTTGAAATCACGAGAGTTTTATCCTTTGGAGCTTTTTTTTTTTTTTTGCATCATTACGATTATTTTGAGAATTAAGCACACAGCTGCTTTATACAGAGTTGAGCACATTGTTTGACTATTTATAACGAATGGAAAAAACATCACCTTCCATTTGAAAGATCTTTATCTGGAAGTTTTCCAGTATTCCTTTCAGTCCGCTATAGTCCTCAATTTTGAAGGTGTTGTTTTGTCTCGGTTCTGAAGCGATAGCCTGAAGCTTTTCCAGTTGTACATTTTTGACCTGAAACAAGAACATGGCTTAAAATTATTTCTTAGTAAGATCAACAACAAAGGTTTGAACAAGATTGGACACCAAACTGGAGTTGGTTATTGGCTTTAAAAACAGTATTAACATTATAAAACAGCCCAACGTATGATTTATACATTTTAATTAAGTTAATAGTGATTACCTTCTGATCTCTGGCTTTATTTCTTTATGCTTAGCTTTGAAAGGAGACGATGTGATGATGAAAGATGACTATGAATTTAGCGTGCATAGCGACAGCGCTAAAGTTTGTGAAACTGCACCTGTTTGTCACATGATCTTGAAGGAAAATGGTCAAATAGAGTAACATGAAACATTAGTGCTTACCCCAATGACGAAACGAATGATGTTCTTTGCATCATATGTTTCAATGTCTTGGTTGTTCTTATCGGTGGGATCGCCATCTGTGATTAGTATCACAACTTTAGTTGCATCAGGGGAGGCTCCAGCTGTTTGATTTTCAAGAATGTTTATTCTGAAATGAAAACAGTGGCATTTAGCATATTTAGATTAATCAAAATCTTGATAATCTATCTGATAAAGTTGTAGCTACCATTAGAACCAAGATGATGTATCGGCTTGCTGATATCAGCCATTATGAGCCTTTCACAACCATATCAGCATCAGCGTTATTTTTACTGATATGAAAACTTTCATTTTACCAAATAAACAATACAGGAAATGCACAGTTGGAAATGGTCTCATTATGTTGTTTGTCTAGCAGAGTATTGTTTACAGTGCTGTCATGCATGGTTGGGACCCCATCATCCCATTGTCACATTAGGTACAAGTGACAAAGGCAAAGTGACCAGCTGCCATTCATTTTCAGTGAGAGTGGGCATTTTCCAGCGGCAAAAGTCAAGTGGCCATTATGCCGCTAGCTAGGTTGGACCAAAACAGACAAGAAGTTTATTTGATGCTAATGTTGAACAATGCAACACAGAGACTGACAATCAGGGTGACATACAAACAAAATCTGTTACATTTCATTATCAAAGGGGTTGCTAACAAAATGTTACAAATTAATGCCATTTTTTTTTTTAATTTATCATCCGATATATAGGTTTTGTAAATAATAATAATAATAATTTCATCTATATCTGTATCTTATTGGCCCTACAAAAATCAAATCCATATCAGTCTGGCTACAGGTCAATATTAATTATCAACACTTCATTGAACACAGTTATCAGATATTAACACCTAATAACTGTATAATGTATAACTGTATAATACTCTGTTAGTGAATAATGTTCTATTTTGTAACAACCCTACAAACATGTCTGCCGGTACGTTTTATTCGATCATCTACAGAAATCTTCAAAAAAAATGTAGAAATATACTCATAAATGCTTTATTTTTCATTTATTGTAACTTACAGTGTATAATTGAGAGCCCTGTGTGTGTTGGTGAGTTTCTTCATATGCTCTTCCCGCTGCAGCTTAGCGAACGAATCACCCGCATCATAGTCATTGAAGTCAAAAACCTTTCTGGTTTTCGAGGAAAATTGAACTGCAGCAAACTGAATAGAAACAAATAATGTGTTAGTTACATAATGTACTTTGGATATTGGCAACGACATTAGTGCTTGCAGTAGAGCAATGACCTTGATTGATGTGTTCTTAAGGCTGTTCATTACATCCACTATGAAGACTTTATTTTTGTTGAAATCCTCGGTGGTCATACTTTCCGAGCCGTCAAACAGAAAGACAAGGTTGACAGTTTTCTTTGTACATGCTGAAAAAAGGATTGAAAGTTACCCATTAATATTTAGTCAGCATAAAAACTTTGAGAATAATGAATAAATGCAAGAAAGATAAATGGTAAATGGACTGCATTTATATAGCGCTTTTCCATCTGCATCAGATTCTCAAAGCGCTTTACAATTATGCCTCACATTCACCCCGATGTCAGGGTGCTGCCATACAAGGTGCTCACTACACACCGGGAGCAATAGGGGATTAAAGGCCTTGCCCGAGGGCCCTTAGTGATTTTCCAGTCAGGCGGGGATTTGAACCCATGATCTTCTGGACTCAAGCCCAACACCTTAACCACTAGAAAGATCGAGTTACATATGCATTTTATTTATATATATATATATATATATATATCCATCCATCCATTTTCTTCCGCTTTATTCGGAGTCGGGTCGCGGGGGCAGCAGCTCAAGCAAAGCCGCCCAGACCTCCCGATCCACACACACCTCCCCCAGCTCCTCCGGGGGAACCCCAAGGCGTTCCCAAGCCAGCTGAGAGATGTAGTCCCTCCAGCTTGTCCTGGGTCTTCCCCAGGGCCTCCTCCCAGTGGGACGTGCCCGGAACACCTCTCCAGCGAGGCGTCCAGGGGGCATCCGGAAAAGATGCCCGAGCCACCTCAACTGACTCCTTTTGACGTGGAGGAGCAGCGGCTCGACTCCGAGCTCTTCCCGAATGACCGAGTTCCTCACCCTATCTCTAAGGGAGCGCCCAGCCACCCTGCAGAGGAAACTCATCTCGGCCGCTTGTACTCGCGATCTCGTTCTTTCAGTCATGAGCCAAATCTCATGACCATAGGTGAGGATCGGAATGTAGATCGATCGGTAAATCGAGAGCTTTGCCCCCCGACTCAGCTCTCAATTCACCACGACAGTCCGATACAGCGACCGCATCACTGCAGATGCTGCACCGATCCGTCTATCGATCTCACGCTCCATCCGTCCCTCACTCGTGAACAAGACCCTGAGATATTTAAACTCATCCACTTGAGGCAAGGACACTCCATCGACCTGAAGAGGGCAAAGCACCTTTTTCCGGTCGAGAACCATGGCCTCGGATTTGGAGGTGCTGATTTTCATCCCGGACACTTCACACTCGGCTGCAAACCGCCCCAGTCCACGCTGAAGGTCCTAATTTGACAAAGCCAACAGAACCACATCGTCCGTAAACAGCAGAGACGAGATTCTGTGGTTCCCAAACCAGACCCCCTCTACACCCTGGCTGCGCCTAGAAATTCTGTCCATAAAAATAATGAACAGAACTGGTGACAAAGGGCAGCACTGGCAGAGGCCAACGTGCACTGGAAACAGGTTTGACTTACTACCAGCAATGCGAACCAGGCTCCTGCTGCGGTCGTACAGGGACCGGATAGCCCTTAACAAAGGACCCCATACTCCCGAAGCACTCCCCACAGGGTGCCCCGAGGGACACGGTCGAACGCCTTCTCCAGATCCACAAAACACATGTGGACTGGTTGGGCAAACTCCCATGAACCCTCGAGCACCCGATGGAGTGTGTAGAGCTGGTCCAGTGTGCCGCGACCAGGACGAAAACCACACTGCTCCTCCTGAATCCGAGGTTCGACAATCGGTCGAATTCTCCTCTCCAGTACTCTGGAATAGACCTTACCAGGGAGGCTGAGGAGTGTGATCCCCCTATAGTTGGAACACACCCTCCGGTCCCCCTTCTTAAACAGAGGGACCACCACCCTGGTCTGCCAATCCAGAGGCACTGTCCCTGATCGCCACGCGATGTTGCAGAGGCATGTCAGCCAAGACGGCCCCACAACATCCAGAGACTTAAGGTACTCAGGACGCATTTCATCCACCCCAGGAGCCTTGCCACCGAGGAGCTTTCTAATCACCTCGGTGACTTCGGCCTGGGTAATGGATGATTCCGCCTCTGAGTCCCCAGTCTCTGCTTCCTCTTCGGAAGACGTGACGATGGGATTGAGGAGATCCTCGAAGTACTCCTTCCACCGCCTGACAACATCCCCAGTCAGGGTCAACAGCTCTCCACCCGCACCGTAAACAGTGCTGGTGGAGGCTCCTGAGGCGTCGGACGGTTTGCCAGAATCTCTTCGAGGCCGACCGATAGTCCTCCTCCATAGCCTCCCCAAACTCCTCCCAGACCCGAGTTTTTGCCTCTGCGACTGCACGGGCTGCAGCACGCTTGGCCTGCCGGTACCTGTCAGCTGCCTCTGGGGTCCCACCTACCAACAAAGATAAGTAGGACTCCTTCTTCAGCTTGACGGCATCCCTTACTTCCGGTGTCCACCACCGGGTTCGGGGATTGCCGCCGCGACAGGCACCAGAGACCTTGCGACCACAGCTACGAGCAGCTGCATCGACAATGGAAGTGGAGAACATGGTCCACTCGGACTCCATGTCTCCAACCTCCCCCGGGATCTGGGAGAAGCTATCCCGGAGGTGGGAGTTGAAGACCTCGCTGACAGAGGGTTCCACCAGTCGTTCCCAGCAGACCCTCACGATACGTTTGGGCCTGCCAGGTCTGACCGGCTTCCTACCCTCCCAGCAGATCCAACTCACCACCAGGTGGTGATCAGTCGACAGCTCTGCCCCTCTCTTCACTCGAGTGTCCGAGACACGTGGCCGAAGGTCAGATGATATGACTACAAAGTCGATCATGGCTCTCCGGCTCAGGGTGTCCTGGTGCCACGTGCACTTATGGACACCCTTGTGCTCGAACATGATGTTCGTGATGGACAAACTGTGACTAGCACAGAAGTCCAACAACTGAACACCACTCGGGTTCAGATCGGGGAGGCCGTGCTTCCCAATCACCCCCCTCCAGGTCTCACTGTCGCCGCCCACGTGGGCATTGAAATCCCCCAGGAGAACAATGGAGTCCCCAGTCGGAGCGCTATCTAGTACCCCTCCCAGGGACTCTTGGAAGGTCGGGTACTCTGCACTGCTGCTCGGCCCATAGGCCGAGACAACGGTGAGAGACCTGTCCCCGACCCGAAGGCATAGGGACGCGACCTTCTCGTTCACCGGAGTGAACTCCAACACTTGGCAACTGTATCATATATATATGTGTGTGTGTGTGTGTGTGTGTATGTATGTATGTATGTGTGTGTATATTCCCCTAGCTCACTGCCTGTGGGAATCCGTGGGCTCTGGATTGGGTAGTGTTTATAAAATAGGTAGCTGATATTTTTTAAGGGTGGTTATAAATTAAACAAAGCTTGTATAATGAGTTGGAATGACGTGTGAGTCCAGAACATTTGTGAAACCTTAGACCACAACAATTTTTAGTAGAGGAACACAACCCTTTCTTTCCTGTTAAGTATGTAATTTTTAATATTAATTTACTGCCTGAAGCCACAGCATGAAGTTATGGGAAAGAGTAGTAGAAGCTAGGCTTAGAAAACAGGTGAAGATCTGTGAGCAGCAATATGGTTTCATGCCGAGAAAGAGCACTACAGATGCAATGTTTGCTCTGAGAATACTGTTGGAAAAGTACAGAGGACGACAGAAAGAGTTACATTGTGTGTTTGTGGACTTAGAAAAAGCTTATGATAGGGTGCCAAGAGAAGAGTTGTGGCATTGTATGAGGAAGTCTGGAGTGGCAGAGAAGTATGTTAGGGTAGTGCAGGACATGTACAAGAATAGTGTGACAGCGGTGAGATGTGCAGTCGGAATGACAGACTCATTCAAGGTGGAGGTGGGATTACACCAAGGATCAGCTCTGAGTCCTTTCTTGTTTGCAGTGGTGATGGACAGGTTGACAGATGAGATCAGACAGGAGTCCCCATGGACTATGATGTTTGCAGATGACATTGTGATCTGTAGTGAGAGTAGAGAGCAAGTTGAGTCTAGTCTGGAGAAGTGGAGATATGCTTTGGAGAGAAGGGGAATGAAAGTCAGTAGAAGCAAGACTGAGTACATGTGTGTGAATGAGAGGGAGCCCAGTGGAATAGTGCAGTTACAAGGAGTAGAAGTGGTGAAAGTAGATGAGTTTAAATATTTGGGGTCAACTGTTCAAAGTAATGGAGAGTGTGGTAGAGAGGTGAAGAAGAGAGTGCAGGCAGGGTGGAGTGGGTGGAGAAAGGTGGCAGGAGTGATTTGTGACCGAAGAATATCAGCAAGAGTGAAGGGGAAAGTTTACAAAACAGTAGTGAGACCAGCTATGTTGTATGGTTTAGAGACAGTGGCACTAACAAAAAGACAGGAGGCAGAGCTGAAGATGTTGAGATTCTCTTTGGGAGTGACAAGAATGGACAAGATTAGGAATGAACATATCAGAGGGACAGCTCAGGTGGGACGGTTTGGAGACAAAGTCAGAGAGGCGAGATTGAGATGGTTTGGACATGTGCAGAGGAGGGACCCAGGGTATATAGGGAGAAGGATGCTGAGGATGGAGCCACCAGGCAGGAGGAGAAGAGGGAGGCCAAAGAGAAGGTTCATGGATGTGCTGAGAGAGGACATGCAGGTGGTTGGTGTGACAGAGGAAGATACAGAGGACAGGGTGAGATGGAAACGATTGATCTGCTGTGGCGACCCCTAACGGGAACAGCCGAAAGACAAAGAAGTATCCTCTTGTTAGCATATACACACTATTAGTAGTATTATTATTGTTTTATTTTATTATTACTTCTATTTTCCTCATTTGATTTTTAAATGAACCACAGTGGAAATAAGTGTTTTCACTTTCTTGTGTCATCCATGTATTTTTTTTTACGTATTTACAATTATATTATGCACTTACATTGAACTTACTAAATAAAATCACACACTCGTGCTTTAAATATAAAGATGATTTATTGCCCCCTGCTGGAATGGGGTGTGAGTCCAGAATGTAGTTAACAACGTCCATTGTTCAGTCTTGTTAGCTAATATCCGTAGCTTCTCCAAAAATATTAGTCCTGTCAACTTTCTGTTTTGGCGGCGTTCATCCTTGACCCAGAATGCATAAGCATACCAAATGGCAGGTGGCAGCGTTCCACAGTTTGTCTGTGATCAAAGTTACACGCATGGAGAGCTTTTTTCTTTTCCACATTCTGCCGCAAGCAGGTGCTTCTAATTTTGGACATACACAAACAGAGACGGTGGTGGAAGCCATCAAATGCACTACACTTTTCACTCATGTTAATGACAACATGAAAGTTAACTGACTAAACCAATTGAACTACAAATACACAATAAATCAATAACACTAACAGTGTTAAACCAACATGAATCACAATAACAACATTTAAAACCCAGAGCTCCCATGGTGCATTGCAGCACAACATCCATTGTTTACTGGTTAGCTAAAATGACTAATTTCTCCAAAAATATTAGTCTTATCAACTTTCTGTTTTTGCAGCGTTCATCCTTGACCCAAAAGCATACCAAACAGCAAACTTCAGCTCTCCCTGGTTTTGGGGTGATTGAAGCCATACACATGCACGCACACACAGAGGTCACTTGGCTATTATAAAATAGGTTCGGGAACATGTACAATACACAGTGATCTACAGTAAGGTGCTACATTAAAAATGTTGTGTACTACTAATATAAAATGTCATTAAAGCATATCATTCACTGCATACAGTATGTACACGTACTGAGTAAAAGAAATCATTCCAAAAGCTGATTTTGTTCATCTAGAAGGAGCATTTACGTTGGTGAATGTTTCCTTTCAGTTGATTAGGATTTAAAATGAGCTGAGTGAATTACACTAAATCTGGAAAGTTTGACCAGAAATGTCACATCACTGATGTGCTGGTTGTTTTGCTCAGATTATAACTCTAAAGTCCACTGTAATGTGAAGGGAAATATGCAGTTAATAATCATTTATAGTTTTATATTGCAGAGCATGTGGCTCTGTGGGATGGGACTTGGACTACCAACCAATCGACTAGGGTTTGATTGCATTTGTGTGCTTCATGCTACCTGTGTCCTTGTACAAGACCGTCATCTGCATTTTCCCAGATTAACGATTTTCAATTGGTTCAATCAATCAGTCCAACCAGCTGTAATTGGGAACCCGCATTGACTGGTGAAGTAACCCGTGAGTGACTGGGAGTCGCACAGTCACGTTGCAGTATGTGGGGTTAAGCACCACCAACTCCACTGGGCCTCAGGGCCTGCATAGGACTTCCTAATACTTCTTCATAGCGTATAGAAAGATAAACGTTTTCCAGGAATTACCATTTTTAAAAGGAAAGTACAATTCCTGCTGAAAAAATACAATTGACTACTGATGGATTGTATGAAACCTACATGTTTGTAGAATTTAATTTTCTCTTACCTTGAAAAGCAGGCTTGAAAAAGGAGGAGGGTTTTAGATCATATGTCATCTCATAGCACACACTGTGCAGGTATGAGTTCTCATGGCACTCGTGCACTAAACTTGGACTACAAACCTACAGGACATGATGAAAATCCAAAGGATTTTTTAAAAATATCACTGAGATTTGCTTCGAACAGCACATTTCTGGTCACATACACATGGTTTAGCTTGACGAGTTTTCTTACAGTGAACGTGGCGCGTGTGGGGCTTGCAGCCATCGATAGTCCAAAGTGTTTGACTGGTATTGTTTCATTTTTCAAAGAAATAGCTGTGATGAAAGCATTTGGTTAATACAGGCTTTTCCAGGTGATTTTAAAACAATAAATTGCAAAATGTTTTCTTCATAAAACTGCATTTTTATACCTGGAGGAGTAAAACACTGGTGTTGCTCAGCGTTGGATAGTTGTCCAGTTCCGCTTAGATGGGGTGCTGTGACAAGGACTCTGTGTCAGGAAGCAACAGTAATGTTTTAAAAACATTTTCTCTGTTAGTGAGATCTGTCTGTGTTTATTACTGACAGGACACCCAAAAAAAAACATTAAACCACAAAATGTCGCTTCTTCTCACGATGCAGGACTGTACAGATGTTTCAGGCACATTTCTTATGCTTTGCTCATTTGAAAAATGTATGAAAATGGTGCATTGTCTCATTTACAATATGAAACTTTAAATTATGTGACCATTTTGCACCTTTTAAAAATACTTCTCAGGGTGATGAACTTTATTAATCTCCCAAAGAAAACATTCCTTTGACATAAGGTCATTCCAGTTGTATCCAAGGGTCCTTCAAAGAGACCTAGTACCATACGCATCTAGTTACAGACTTAGGCCATCTGGTTCGCATTCCAGGTCCTTCTCCTGTAAAGGTATCTGCATCGCCAAAACACACATCCAACCATCTCATGACTCCAGAAGCCTGTAGATTTGATCCAAGATGATTGCAAATCCAGACACTCTTGAGCCTGTCTCACCCAGACTCCACGTCTCAAGTGCTGCTTGGCTCAAAGCTACCCAGTGACCGCGGTGGCACAGAACATGACAACCAGTTTTAACACTGCACAGAAAAAAAATGAATCCGAGATATCAAGAAGAGTTCACCTGCCTGGAAACATGCAAGGGGAGCTTGACTCATTAGGGTGAATTAGTAATAATATATAAAAAATAGTAATTAATTTGATTTATAGACATTTTAAAAAGTGGAAACCAATCCTCCATCTCCCTCCAATCCAGTTTCATTGTCCATCGCCATATTTTACTGCAGACATCGTATTTTTCAAACCTACGTCACCCAGTCGCCATAAAAAGAATAACCTTTCACCTGGAAGATCACCTACAGTCCCCGGATGCGGAATAACTGCATGCCCAGGACACACACATAAAATACGCAACTTGAACCAAATGTGTACCAGGCAGTGCAAAGAACTGTTTTAAATTTCATGAAACTAAAAAGTCTGATTAGATTATTTTGTTGATGGCACGTGACAAGATTTTATATATATATATATATATATATACATATATATATACGTATATATATATACACTCAACAAAAATATAAACGCAACACTTTTGGTTTTGCTCCCATTTTGTATGAGATGAACTCAAAAGATCTAAAACTTTTTCCACATACACAATATCACCATTTCTCTCAAATATTGTTCACAAACCAGTCTAAATCTGTGATAGTGAGCACTTCTCCTTTGCTGAGATAATCCATCCCACCTCACAGGTGTGCCATATCAAGATGCTGATTAGACACCATGATTAGTGCACAGGTGTGCCTTAGACTGCCCACAATAAAAGGCCACTGTGAAAGGTGCAGTTTTATCACACAGCACAATGCCACAGATGTCGCAAGATTTGAGGGAGTGTGCAGTTGGCATGTTGACAGCAGGAATGTCAAACAGAGCTGTTGCTCATGTATTGAATGTTCATTTCTCTACCATAAGCCGTCTCCAAAGTCGTTTCAGAGAATTTGGCAGTACATCCAACCAGCCTCACAACTGCAGACCATGTGTAACCACACCAGCCCAGGACCTCCACATCCAGCATGTTCACCTCCAAGATCGTCTGAGACCAGCCACTCGGACAGCTGCTGAAACAATCGGTTTGCATAACCAAAGAATATCTGCACAAACTGTCAGAAACGTCTCAGGGAAGCTCATCTGCATGCTCGTCGTCCTCATTGGGTTCTTGACCTGACTCCAGTTCGTCGTCGTAACCGACTTGAGTGGGCAAATGCTCACATTCGCTGGCGTTTGGCACACTGGAGAGGTGTTCTCTTCACGGATGATGCGAAGGAGATGTGTTGCACTGCATGAGGCAAATGGTGGTCACACCAGATACTGACTGGTATCCCCCCCCAATAAAACAAAACTGCACCTTTCAGAGTGGCCTTTTATTGTGGGCAGTCTAAGGCACACCTGTGCACTAATCATGGTGTCTAATCAGCATCTTGATATGGCACACCTGTGAGGTGGGATGGATTATCTCAGCAAAGGAGAAGTGCTCACTATCACAGATTTCAACTGGTTTGTGAACAATATTTGAGGGAAATGGTGATATTGTGTATGTGGAAAAAGTTTTAGATCTTGAGTTCATCTCATACAAAATGGGAGCAAAACCAAAAGTGTTGCATTTATATTTTTGTTGAGTATATATATATATATATATATATATACATATATATATATATATATACGTATATATATAATGCTACATATTTATGAAATGTTTCCGGTGTCTGGAATGTTTGTACAGTACTGTACGGCTTACTAAAGCAGAGCATCAATCTGCGATTATTTCCAAAGTACAGTCATGTGGAAGTCTGAAAATCACCTTATTATTGTTGCATAAATGTAAGTTCTAATTTAACAACTACCATAGTTTAAAATGTGCAGTGAAAACCAGCAGAATATTTTACTTACCCTTTGTTTGTTCCAGATGTGAATTGAAGCACTTTGTACCCAAAGGATCCTGTTTTTTTCTCAGTGTAGACGCTTATGTTTGTCGTGTCAATGTTGAAACTCAGACAGGCGGAGATGGCTGCAATTTGTGAGTGGGAAAAGAAAAATACACAGATTTTAAGTTAATGAGTGCAGTAACTTGTGTGCTGTTATGGAAGTAAAAATACTGTGAGCCCAAATAAATAGTTTGTGCTCTCAAATAAATGAAGGTGGAAACTTGAAGAAGAAAGAAAAACGTGAGCTTTTTTTGTGTTAAAACTTGAGTCATCTTCACTATTAACTGTTAGATACTTCAAAGATTGTGGATAAAAGTACCAGTAGTTCTCTACCTGGAAACCAAGCTTTACTGGAATACTAAATGCTAAATTGAGCTCACGTTGTTAGTTTAACATTATGACACTGGCAAGACCTCGAGACTCATGTTGTTTTTCTTGCGTGAAGCTGCTGTGGTTGTGATTTGTACAGTTGAACAATGAAGGAACTGCAGCAGTGCTTGGGTTTACTTCCTCATCTTTATGTGCAAAAGGCAAACGGACGTTAGGCAGCTGAGGTCCTTCATGTAAGAGTTTTATGTCCAGTTTGGGCTCAGAATGAAACAAAGAGCTGCTTTTCTTTGTTTCACTATTACTCTGAGGTGCTTGGGCTACTGGCCACCAAACTGGCTGTGCGCAGATTCGTGCACCCCAGAACTGCCATTAAGGGGTTAGTTTTGGCAGAGTTTAAGATGACTCGAGTCAAATGTAAAAATTGTGGTTATGTCTGTTTTTCCCCTACTCCTCCCAGGTCCTCTGACTGATTTCCAACAAACTTTGTGTTTATGACGAACAAGTCCAAAATTGCACTTCAAGGGTTTGTTTCAAGCAAAGGACAAGGTTGTTGGAGTAAAATGTCAAATACGTTTTTCACTCCAATATCCACTAAACTTGGCACTTGGCACACATACGTAGATGGGTTCTGGAATTGCAGAAGCAAGGAAAAATCTACCAAAGGTCAATCGCTGGAGTCATGGTCATGTCTGCCTGTCTGTTTACTAGCCTACTCCTCCCAGGTCCTTCCAAACTTTGTATGTCAGTGAAGCTTGGCACCCAAATTGCTGTGTAGAAAGATAAACTGTGGTGAAGGTCAAGAAATTTGATTTTTCCACCTTATTTGAACCAAAGATGGCACACACTTAGGTGGATTCAAGAGGTGCTCTGGCAGGTTTAGCCAGAGGTCAGACATTTGGGTGAAGGTCAAGGTGATTGGGGTCAAATGTCAGATTATCATTGCCATTACAGTCTTCATCTCCCCAGTTAGGTCGAAAACAAACATGTCAGCACTAGCAAAGACATTGGGTTTGGCCAAGTCACCCTTTTAAGATTATTATTAGTATTTGTTATAATAGCCAAGTGGCCTCCGTGTTTGTGCGTGTATGCGTACGCGTGTATGGCTTCAGTCATGGCGAAACCGTGGGGAGCTGACATTTGCCGTTTGATATGCTTTATGTGTTTTGGGTCAAGGATGAACGCTGTGAAACCGGAAAGTTGATAAAACAAATATTTTTTAATCACTTTGTGATTTAAGTTAACCAGTAAACAGTGGACATTGTGCTGCAATGCACCATGGGAGTTTTGGGTTTTAAATGTTATTGTAGTTCATGTTAGTTTAACCACTTTTGTAGTTCATTTGGTTTAGTCAGTTTAGTTAAGTGTCACACTCCTGGTACCATAAGGGAAAAGTGTAGTCCTTTTAAAGTCTTTCGTCACGATCTCTGTTTGCCAAATTAAAAGCACCTGCTTACAGCAGAATGCAGAAAAGACAAAAAGCTGCGCACACGCATGCAATTTTGATCATGCACAAATTGTGGAGAGCTGACATTTGCCGTTTGGTATGCTATTTTGGATAAAGAATGAACGGTGTCAAAAACAAACGATAGGCCTAATATATTTGAGGTCAGGAGACTGAGATGGCCACTCCAGAACCTTCACTTTATTTTGCTGTAGCCAATGACAGGTAGACTTGGCCTTGTTGTCATGTTAGAACGTACAAGTACGTCCCATGCACAGCATCTGGGCTGATGAGTGCAAATTTTCCTCTAGTTTTTTCTGATAACATGCTGCATCCATCCTGCCATCAATTTTGACCAACTTCCGTGTGCCTTTGTAGCTCACACATTTCAAAACATCAGTGAGCCACCTCTGTGCTTCACAGTAGGAAGGGTGTACCTTTCCTCATAGGCCTTATTGACTCCTCTTCAAATTTACCATTTATAGTTGTGGCCAAAAACTTCAATTTTGGTCTCATCACTCCAAATGACTTTGTTCTCTGTGCTGTTGGGCGTATTGTAAGTGGGGTACTTTGTGGTATTTTTCGTAGTAATGGCTTTATTCTGGCGACTTGACCATGCAGCCCATTTTTCTTCAAGTGCCTTCTTATTGTGCATCTTGAAACAGCCACCCCACTTTTTTTCAGAGAGTCCTGTATTTCATCAGAAGGTATTTGTGGGTTTTTCTTTGCATCCCAAGCAATTTTCCTGGCAGTTGTTGCTGAAATGTTTGTTGGTCTACCTGACCGTGGTTTGTTTCCAACAGAATCCCTAATTTTCCGCTTCTTATTTAGAGTTTGAACATTGCTGATTGGCATTCTCAGTCCCTTGGATATCTTTTTATATCCCTTTCGTGTTTTATACAGTTCAGTTGCCTTTTCTTTGACAATTCTTTTGCTTTCCCTATGACCCAGAAACCAGAAATTTCATTGCAACAGTGGATGAAAGATGAAAGGGTCTGTCAGGAGCCCAGAAACTCACTGACCTTTTATACACACACACTGATTACAAGCAAACAGATCACAGATGAGGATGGTTACCTTTGGTAGCCAATCAAACTGTTTGTGTCAACTTGTGTGCATGTTATCAGGCCAAAGTCACCAGGGTATGTAAACTTTTAAAATGAGTAAACATAGTTGATTGCCAATAAATGTCTTCACACAACCACTAACCATGAGTTTTTGTGTAATCATTCATATTCTCTGAAAAATAGCAAAAAATAAAAAATTCTCCCAGGGTATGACACCATTTGAGCACAACTGTATTAGCTGGCAACACTGAACAATGGACTTTGATATTTACATTCTGGACTCACATGCCAATCCAGCAGGGGGCAGTAAATCATCTATAAAACGTGTGTGTGATTTTATTTAGTAAGTTCAATGTAAGTACATAATATAATTGTAAAGATGTTAAAAATACATGGATGACACAAGAAAGTGAAAACCCTTATTTCGATTGTGGTCAATTTAAAAAAAAAAAATCAAATGACGAAATAGAAGTAAAAATAAAATAAAAATAATTAATACTGACGACGATGATGATAATAATAATAATAATAGTGTGTATATGATAACAAGAAACTAAACAATTTATAAATATATTAAGGCAGTAAATTAACATTTAAAAAAATTATGTACCTAACTGGAAATAAAAGGGTTGAGTTCTTCTAAAAACTCTTAGGGTCTAAGGTTCTAAAAACATTCTGGACTCACATGCCATTCCAACTCATTATTGAAACTTTGCACAATTTATTACTACCCTTGAAAAATGTCAGCTACCGATTTTTATAAACACGACCCAATCTACAGCCTGTGGATCCCCACGGGCAACACGCTAATCATTATTATCATTATCATTTAAACAACATTGCAAGTGTGTTGGATGACATAACTCTTTCACAAGTGAATCGGGGGAGGCTTTGAAACAGTTGGCCAGATCAAGAACGCCCATGAGGAAGGACAGAGTGTGTGAAAGTTAAGAATCAAGAAACTTCTCTTATGTCAGCACAGTTATCACCAGATGTAAACCTCAAAAACAGGAAGACACAAGTTGAGAAAAAAAAATCCTGGTACAGCAACAGATCAGCTTGTATTTAATGATGCCAATGTTAGAACATTTCATGGTCAGTGTGTGGGTGCCGTGCACTCACTGTCCCTTTTCTTCTTTACAGTTCTGTTGGTTTGTCCAAATACACGATTCACTGAAACCCAAGCTTGCAGTCTGCACTTTGAGCTTGCGCATAATTCGGTTTTCACACCAATATTTTGGTGGTGTCTAAAATAACAAAATTTGTCCAAACATTTTGTGGTTCAAATAATAAATATATGTTGTTCAAGAAATAAGTAAAGTAAAATTTAAAAAAGGAAACCCTGTTTTTAGTCAAAAAGGCACTTTGATGATGAAGGGAGTTTTTTTTTTTTAATGATCTTTTCAGCTAGAGCCCCACAAAAGTTGACCTAAAATAACAAGATTGTCGTAATAAGTCACTGTCCCTCACTACATTTGATTTCCTGACATTTAGGGGGATTTGAGCAAGAAATGAAATGGGTTAAAATTTCTGGCAGCACTGATTTCAGATATTAGTTGGAATATGTTCAGGTGTGGAAGTAAAAGGAAACGCAAAATGTACAAAAGACAGTTACCAGACATCTTCATCGATTAGAACAAAAGAACATTTAAATGAATAAAAAATGTGTTTAGCAAACATTTAATAATAATATAGCCTTTATTGTCATTGTACATATATATATATATATACATACATACATACATACAATGAAATTTGTCCCCTGCGTTGAACCCATTCTAATTACAGTTAGATACAGTCCAACCACGAGGAGTCCAATATGTCCATATTTTTATTTCACTATGTGAAAGCAATTTGTTTTTGTTCAATAACTTTTGGCAACTTAATATATATTCTGATAATAGTAATTTTATTTATATGGCACTTTCTATGAAGAAAACGATGACACAACTGATTAAAACAAACAAAAAACTTTTTGCAGTTATATACCCTCACTGAACATAAACAGTAAAATAACTTCAAAGAGTAACAGAACTCTGCTGCTGAATTTCAGCTGTTACACCAATTTTATGCACAATGTGCAAATGCTCAACCACCTGTTGTTTTCTTGTCAACCTTAGGAACACACTACAGAGCAGCCTCCTGAGAGTGCAGGGTATGTGCTAGGCTGCTGGCACATATGGCTGCACCAGCTCATCCAGAAGTTGGTGTCAACGGGTAGCCAGTGTTTTAAAAACAAAAAAAATAATAATAATTTGAACTTAATATTGATAAATTTCTTAGTGCCAGTTAAGGTTGAAGCAGGAACATTATGAAGATTTCTAATGCTGTTTATTGTGAGGCCATAAAACAAAAGCATGAATCAAAACCTTAATAACACTCAGAGACAAAATATGTCTTAAAAAAAAGACCATCCCTGACACCACTCAAAGGAATGAGATTGATCAAGTCCACACCAAGATTTTTAACTGCATCGCCGTGTTGACTGATACAGTCACCCAGTGATGGAGTAAAGTGATGATATGGGCGCCTCAGCCGAGCAGAACCTGTAACCTTCACATCGGTCTTATCAGGAACAGGAAGCAAAGGCCTGTCATCACTGCCAAACAGGCCTCCAACGCATTGCCAAACCCATTTCCTGTCAGAACAGCTAGGTATAACTGCAAGTCATCCACATTGCAGTGAAATTAAATCAACAGAACTGTAACCAACAACAGAATGTTTGAAATGCCAAATTGGAAAGAAGTCTGGAATTTCCCAACACCTGCTTTAAGGAGTGTTAAGTTCACAGTGAGCACAATTCACTAATGTACTACAAAGGGTATTTAGTTTGTGTGCCCTCAGTTAAGCTCTTGTTTCTGTGTGACGTTGCAATTTTTGACTTTGCATATCAGGGTTTTTTTTCCTACTTTCTATGTTTTTCAAATACAGCAATAATCCTTGGCCATCGAGTGGAGGGAGGGACCTTTTAATAATCTAAAGGTGAAGCATTTGCAGGGTATGTCACTGAGGTCTCAAACTATGACATTTATAGTGGGATAATTTGAAAACAGTTGTAGAATTGTGGGATTTAACATTCTACCTCAAATACACAAAAAAAAGTCAAAAGGCACATAACTGTTTTGCGCTATATGACCCCTTTAATAATTATTTGATCAATCTTTTATTTTCAAATCTGCTCCGTGAACATTAAAACCTGCAAAGATTTTAATAGTTTTATATGTGCACCTAATATGTGGCTGTTTAATTGATAATTGTCGAGGCATAAACTAGCATGCAGCACAAAAGTTATAATACACATAATGCAGTCACATTTTGATCTTTGATTTTGATATTTTCAAATGAAAATGACTTTCTAGCGGGAAAGTGATTAACAGGTGTGTAAACTGCTGTGAAGCACAACAGGGAAAAAACTGAGCCGTGAGCCTTCATTGCATTTCCGATGCAGCAAATTTCTAAATTAATGGATATTTGGCATTATAACTTCATTGTTACTTGCTGCAGTGTCACCAAATTCACTTCAACCACCAGTATAACCATCAGAAGACTCCTGATGTGTGAAGTGAATTTGTTGATACCACACCTTGTAACAGGGAAGTTATTGAATATTTTAATCAATGAGAACATCTCCAAATTAAAAATTACATTTTTTCCACACTGAGTGCTGTAGTGATGTGTGAAGTGAATTTGGTGACACTACATCTTGAAGTGACTGAATAATGTTCTAGTGTCTTTTCCTTTTTGCACTTTGTAGACAGTCCCTGCATGTTTGTCTCACAGCCACAGCACTTTCACATGTTATTTGTGTGGCTCAGAGGACAGTCCATTTGGATTAAAATGAGGCTGTAGCTCATTGTCTATCTTCCTGAGGTTAGAAACTAGAGTTGTTTGTCTACATAATAATAAATCAGCTCAATAAATCTACAGACTTGAACTCTGAATCAGTGGGCCAGATAGGAGCAAAGCAAACTCCATCGCAGAGAACGGGCTGAACTCAGTTTGCTTTTTGTACTTGAAAATCAGTCACACACAGAGATATATATATCTATATATACATGTATATATACACGAGGGTAGGCTGAAAAGTTCTAAGTTATAATGCAGTTAATGCATTACTCCTTCATGGGGAGCCTTAGAACTTTTCAGCCTACCCTCGTGTGTGTGTGTATATATATATATATATATATATATATATATATATATATATATATATATATGAAATATGTTCAAATATATGAAAGCTATCATTGAGATAGCTTTTTGTATCCTTCCCCAAAAGCATGATATTGAACAATCTTTGTTTTCACGTCATTTGAGAGTTGTTTAGAGGCTCCCATGTTGCCACTCATTAGAAGAGATGCAAAGGGGGGAAACATTTGCAAATGGCCACCTTAAATACCCTTTCTCATGATTGGATTCGCCTGTGTAAGAAGGTCCAGGGTCATTGAGTGTACCAAACCAATTTTATGTTCCAATAATTAGTGCTAAATGTATTTACATCAGTAAAGTGACAACTGCCCAAATTTATGCACCTGCCTAATTTTGTTTAAATAATTATTTCACACTTTCTGTAAATCATATAAACTTCATTTCATTTCTCAAATATCACTGTGTTTGTCTGCTATATGATATATTTAACTGAAATTGCTGTTCCAAACAACCAATGATTTATAAAGGAAAATCCTGGTAATCATCAGGGTGCCCAAATGTTTACATATAAAACATGCTAAAATGTAAAACAGCAAATGTTAAAGAAAGAAGAAAGGGACTTTCGGTAAAAAAAAAAATTGAATCTTTCCATTTTACAATTCTGTAACAAATGACAAATAACTTCAACTTGTAAAACATCAGGATTTTTTCTCTCCCTTTTCTATAAGATGGTTAAATGATTTCTTACCGAAGGCCACCGTATAAGTGAGCAGAAAGAAGCACTGCCGCTTCTTCATCTTTCCCATCACTGTGCTGCATTCGCTTGCAATATTTCCTGTCTTCTATGTTTTTTTAAAGGCGTTTTCGAAACACACGGTACACCACTTTTGTTTTTTGTTTTGCACTTTTGGTCTCGGTCACAATTTCAAACTTCCCTTTTTCTTTGCCAGTTCTCAAAGGGGACAGTCCAAAGGGGAAAACATAAAAAAAGAAGAAGAAACTATATATATATATATATATATATATATATATATATATACACACACACACACACACACACAGGGGCGGAGTTAGCCTATTTTTAGGGGTGCTCAAGTACCCCTAAATATATTTTAAGCACCCCTAAAAATATTTATATATATGCTTCTATACTACTATTTTTTTGGACAACCTATTTCAAGCATTATGCCAAAATATGTATTACAAGAACACAGTAATTTGATCATCTCCCCTTCTTGGGCAAATGGTTCAATCCATGATGCGCGCCTACATTCATCTCTCTTTCTGCTCTGGCATGTGTTTGTGTCACGTGGTGCTGCTGCGGGTGGTGCTCATTTAGCAGAGGCGCTGTCCTGTGAGCGCTGGTGGTAACCTCGCCCAGCTGCGCTGTCAAGTGATTTTTGCGAGGTATTTATTCACAGTTCATGTCTCTGAATGTGAAGAACAAGTGCAACTTTCTGAAAAGTGCTTATTTTACTAATCTGGCTACCTATCGCAAAACACAGTATATTGCTCTACAAATTAGTGTGCGCTGTGTGTGGTCAAATGTAAGATTGAGTCGGTATTGTCTTTTTTTTTTTTTTTTTTTTTTTCTGCAACTAAATCCTCTTGTCAGCTACTAAATGGTGCTGCCCTTCAATCTGTGTAGCTTCCATTAACAAATCACTCTCCTACATCAAATACCATGTACACAGATCTGACCTTAAATGCTTAGTTAAGGTCCTTAACTAAGCATTTCAGAATTAAGACAGTAAACTTTACCACAGAGTTTAATGCACAGCATAAGTGAATAATTTAAATTCCTGCTAAAAAGGCATAAATCATAAAACTCATTTTGTATTTTTATTTGTTGGCAGTAAGTGACAAACCAAGCCTGCAGTGCAGTGATGGATATCAGAGCATTTTTTTCAAAAGCAAAAAAGCTTCAGGTGAGGTTTGTGCACTGTGTAGACCTTATGTGATAGTAGATATGGACATTGAGAATAGCAAAGGATGGAAAGTGAAGCTAAGGGTAAATTGAATATGTGCATCAGACTGTGGAGGTGTCTTACTTGTGTTACTGGTGTTTTGGTATGAATTCTGACTTTTAAGTCACACATTTTTATTTTTCTTACTTTTAAGGACTTCATTAGATCTTGTCTGTCCTTTCTATGCTTTGCTGTTAATTCAATAAATAATTCATATTCATATATTTCTTATCCTGAACCCATTTATGTGCAGTGTACCATCTGTGTTTTCCATCCGGCCTTATAGTGCAGTGCTGCTGTCGCTGTGCTAAACCAGGTCCTCCTGCACACGGCACTAAACCTCACTGATCATAACAACTGCAACTACTGTATTTTTATGACTTACAACATGGATGTGCGTGCGGCCAGAAAAACCGAGACATCAATCAGTTTGTAGAATAAATAAATGAATAGCCAAAACTAAAACACAATCTAAGTAATGCCTAAAACTATCTAAATGTAATTGAAAAGTGATACCAGGGTGAGTGTTCTGTACTAAGTACTATGACATAATAATCTGTTAAGATTAAATAAAAAATCTTCAATAACTATAGGCTCATAACTCTAATATAAAAACAAGGATAATATACTTAACTCAGCCTCTGAATATTTCAGACCTGCTCCTAAGTTGCAATTACTATTTGCCCTCACCACATTAGGAGATTAAATTATTTCTTATATAATCTGCACCAGAATGCAGGAATTTTATGTATGGGCCGTTATCCATTGCTAATATGCTTTTTTTTTTTTTTTTATCATTTTGACAATGAATGCAGCTTTTACAAGCAATGTTTTCACTCTGAAATCATGGGAAATTGTATTTCTGGACATCTAGATTTTAAAAAATTTAAAAATGTGCTAAGCACCCCTAAAACTGGAAGTCTAAAATTGCCTCTGTACACACACACACACACATATATATATATATATATATATATATATATATATATATATATATATATATCTCAGAGGCGATTGCTCTAAGACTGCAAGGGAAGCTCAGCAAAACATAATGAAGCAGTTAAACAAACAGAGCTTTCCTAAACCGCCTTATTGATGTGACTTCCTTGCTTGGCCGTCAGGAGCTGTCAGTTAGGGGGCATGATGAGAATGTTGAATCATCCAACAAGGGGAATTACAGGGAGTTTAATGAAACATTAGCTAAATATGACTCTGTCCTGGCCACACAATTCCAGTCATCAGCTGTGTTTTCTGGTATGTCCCATGCAATCCAAAATGACTTGATCTCTGCTCTTTCAGCCACTGTTTCTGATGAGATCAAGGATGAAATCCAGGCTGCTCCCTTTTTTGCATGGCAGGTGGATGAAACAACTGATATAGCTTGCCATGCTCAACTCTCTGTCATTGTTCGCTATGTGGATAGGGCAGGTAAAATTCAGGAGCGCTTTATTGGATATTTTGATGTTTCTGGGGGAAGAGATGCTCAGTCTGTTTTTGAAGTCTTGAATGAGAACATGCAGGGCTACAATTTCAGGGAGGAACTTGTGGCGCAAACCTATGATGGGGCTGCTGTCGTGGCTTCAGCTCTCAATGGTTTGCAGGCCAAAGTTAAAGCAGTAGCCCCCAGTGCAATGTTTGTGCATTGCTATGCACACAGACTGAATCTGGTTCTGTCTCAGGGGGCTAAATGCTTATCTGAGTGCAGAATATTTTTTGTATCACTCTCTGGGTTTGCCACATTTTTCTCAAAATCCACAAAGAGGATGTCTTTTCTTGAGTCTGCAGGCTGCTCAAGGTTGCCCAGAAATGCTCCTACTCGATGGAATTTCACATCACCGATAGTGAGCACTTTGGCAAACATTTATGATGCCCTCCTGCAAACTTTTGAGATGATCATTGCAGATAAGTCCATGGATGATGACACATTAGACTGTGCCAAAGGCCTTCTGATGAAACTGGAGGATTTTGAGTTTGTGTTCATGTTGTACACATATGAACAAATCTTCTCTGAGACTGATGTGGTGTTTGACATTGTCCAGCAGAGAGCTATGGATGTTCTGTACTGCAAGAAAAGAATTGAGTCTCTTCTTGCTTTTGTCAAAGAAAAGAGGTCAGAGGGGGCTTTCCAAGCTGTTTATGCCAAAGCAGCAGATCTCACATCAGACCCACAAACTGAGCCCATGAGAAAACGCAGTCTGTCACAACTACAGGATCCCAAGGAGCGCTAGAGAAATCTGTACATGGCCATCCTAGACAATCTCACAGAGCAATTACCTCGGCGTTTTGCAAATTTGGAAAGTCTGCGCTTCTTGGAATTGGTCAGTCCAGGGAAATTTGATGAGATGAGACAAGTGTTTCCAGAGGAGGCATTTCAGAGTGTCCTGAAAAGTTTTGGCCAGTTCTTTGATTCAGGGAGACTGAGGTCTGAACTTCAAGTCCTATATTCAAACCAGGACTTGCAGGGCAACAGGGGAAAGCTATGTGATTTCTTGCTGTTTCTAAAAGACATGGAGTTGGACAGTGCAATGCCTCAGGTGTACAAACTATTGTCATTAGTGGCAACGATTGGAGCTACATCTGCAGGTGTAGAGAGGAGCTTCTCCTGCTTAAAGCGGCTCAAGTCTTACACCCGCAACACCATGGGCCAAGGCCATTTAAGCAGCCTAGCTCTGCTGGCCATTGAGAGGACACTAGTCAAGTCCCTGGAAAAGACGCCTTGTTGGTACGACAGGGTCACAGATCATTTTCTTGAAAAGGAACGGAGGGTAGAATTTACGTATAAATAAACCGACACATTTTATGATGTAGGCCGAAAATGAACTTCCCCTCCTTGAAAGACCAGCATCCGCCACTGATATATATATATATATATATATATATATATATATATATATATATATATATATATATATATATATATATATATATATATATATATATATATATATATATATATATATATATATATATATATAACACACACACACAGTGGCTTGCAAAAGTATTCAGCCCCTTGGTATTTCACGCATTTTAATTTGTTTATGGCATTTCAAATACAAAAAGTAAATCAGGCTTCTCAACATAAAAAAAAAAAATGAAATTATCTTTCTTAACCTCAAACTGAAAGTAAATCTCTACAACTTGATATCAATTAATTAAAAATATAAAAGCCAAGATGATAGGATGCATAAGTAATCAGCCCCTTTGGTATAATACCCGTAAATAATCAGTTTAATTGCCAGTTTTCTTCAGACAAGACAAGGGATGGATACATGAACATTTCCAAGTCACAGAATATGTCTTGAACTTTATTTATGTCAATTATGAAGACATACAAACAGTGTGGTACTCTGTGGTAAATCCGTGTGAAGTAGACAGTTCTCAAAAACTGAGTGACTGTGCAAGAAGGAGAAAAGCGAGGAAAGCCACCAAGACACCCAGACAACCCAGAAGATGTTACGGGGTTCTGTGGCTGTGATTGGAGAAATTGTGCACAGTGCATGCTTTGCATTTTGCATTTTGTATCCTCATTTATACATTAAATCTAGGCTTGCATCTCGGATGTGCCTTCTGGCAAATTGTAGATGAACTTTTAAGTCTTCTTTTTAAATAAAATCCTCCTCAATGGCACTTCATCATGAAGCTGTATAACTGGGGATAAAAAATGCAAAACATGCACTGTGCACAATTTCTCCAATCACAGCCACAGAAGCCTGTAACTTCTTCTGGGTTGTCTGGGTGTCTTAGTTGCTTTCCTCACTCTTGTTTTTGCACATAGTCACTCAGTTTTTGAAAACTGTCTACTCCACACAGATTTACACACTGTTTGTATTTCTTCATAACTGATGTAAATAAAGTCCAAGACATAGGTCAGTGACTTGGAAATGTTCATGTATCCATCCCCTGACTTGTCTGAAGAAAACTGGCAATTAAACTGATTATTTACGGGTATTATACCAAAGGGGCTGATTACTTATGCATCCTATCATCTTGGCTTTTATATTTTTAATTAATTGATATTTGCTTTGAGTTTGAGTCTAAGGAAGATCATTTTAGAAATTTTTGTATTGAGAAGCCTGATTTACTTTTTGTATTTGGAATGCCATAAACAAATTAAAAAGCGTGAAATACCAAGGGGCTGAATACTTCTGCAAGCCACTGTGTGTGTGTATATATACAGTAGTGTTCAGAATAATAGTAGTGCTATGTGACTAAAAAGATTAATCCAGGTTTTGAGTATATTTCTTATTGTTACATGGGAAACAAGGTACCAGTAGATTCAGTAGATTCTCACAAATCCAACAAGACCAAGCATTCATGATATGCACACTCTTAAGGCTATGAAATTGGGCTATTAATAAAAAAAGTAGAAAAGGGGGTGTTCACAATAATAGCAGCATCTGTTCTTGATGCTACAAACTCAAAACTGTTATGTTCAAACTGCTTTTTTAGCAATCCTGTGAATCAGTCCGCTCCTCAACCCGCGTCGACACATAACAGTAGTTCCCGGCCATTCCATAATGGACCCAGCGGCAGAGGCGGTTCCTTTTGCCGAAAAAGTTCAAGAACACTTGGAGAAAATATGGGAGCAATTACAGCATCTCGCAAACCAAATTAAACAAACAGACGCCCGTGTTACGGAGCTTGCAGCGCAAGCCGTTCCGCTTCCTGCTGCTCCAGCTGCGGCACCATCGATACTAGTGCAGATAACTCCGTCACCCAGAGATTCGGCGTCCGAACCGATTGTTTGTCATCCGGAGCCTTGTGCGGTGATGCAATGTTCTCTGGTTTCTGCTCAGTCAGGTTGGAGTGCCGCAGCTTTACGAGGAATGTTTGTAGATGGGTTAAATGAGTCATTAAAAGACGAGCTGGTAGTCCATGACGAGCCAAACGATTTAGATGAGCTAATATCGTTGGTGATTCGTCTAGATGATCGGATGAAGGAGCGTGGACGCGAGAGAGGACGCCCATCAGAGCGGGTTTTTTCGTCTCGGGGCTTTCCCCGACACAGATCTAGGCCGTCTCTTCTTCGCCCCACTGAGGCTCCTCCGACGGGACCTCTGGCTCCTCCTGTTGACGAGCCCATGCAGCTCGGACGAGCAGAGATTACTGTATTGCCCCGACATATAAACGTCAAGAAAAATAATGGTGACGTATCTCCAGGTGTTCTGGGACAGGCAAAATAACACACATAAAAAAAAAAGAAAATCTAGTACGGGTTAATGTTTTGCTTTCCTTAAATAGGGGTTATAATTTGTTTGGGGAGTCAGAGGCGTATCTGGTGGAGTGAATGTTAGGCAGTTAGAGGTCCCCCTGGGCTCACGTCATTGTTAATTTTTATGTGTTTTTAGGTATTTTCTGTTTGGGTTGTTGGGTCGTTTTATTTTGTTGTTTTTTATTTCTCTACATCCCTAACCCCAACCTCACTTGCCCCAAGACCGTTTGTCTTGTGGGTTGTGGGGTGGTGCAGGTTGGTCACGCTGAGCATTCTCAGAAGACCTCTGCACCTGGGGGGGGGGGGGGGGGGGGGGGTGTTAGAGGCGTTTTTCTTGGTTTGGTTAGGGCCCGGTTCCACTCCAGCCTCAGTGAGCCTTTGTACCGTTCGTCATTGGTGTTGCCGGGGTATGGTGCAGCGGAGACTTACCTCAGTCGGAGGGGTGGGCCGATCTGTTGCTGTTCGCCATTTCGGTAGTTCCACCCCTCCCGAGAGGCTGGGGTATGGTCGAGTTGGGGCACCGGACGTATTTCCGGTTCTCCGCTGCGCCTTGGGGTTGGAGCTGGGTTAGTTTTTTCCTGTTCCCTTCTCCGGCTTAATGTTTTGAGCCGTTCGCCAAAGTTGAGCCGCCGAGGGGCTCTGGGAGGGACCCGGGGTCTTTCGGGGTGCCAGGGAGGGTAACAGGGTTTACGGTCGTTTATATCCCCCCGGGGTTGTTTTTGGTAGTCCTCCGGGGGTTGATTTTTGATTTTGTTCTGTTTCCTTCCGGGTTCCACCTCCAGGGTTGATGGGACGGTCCTCTGGGGGGGGAATTGGCTTGGGGCCAACTAGCCAAGTGTGACCGGGTCTGGGGTTCCGGGGTTGTGGGGAGGGTACCTCCTGGGGTTGATGGTACGGTCCTCTGGGGGGCGCCGTTTGCTCCATGTACACCTGGGGACCTTTGTGGGATTATGGTTCTGGCTGTTCCTCCTGGAACTGGCGATGAAGGCCTTTTGGGGGGGGTTGGGCTCTGCAGGTCATTCTGGGGGGGTTGTTTATTATTTTTCTTTTATGCATTTACGTTTGTATTGTGTTTGTGGGGCTGTGTTGGGTTTTTGCGTTTGGGAGTTTTTCTTTTCTTCCCGGGGTTTGATGGGACGGTCCCCTGGGGAGGTTTTGGGTGGGTTTTATGTTTTTTTTCTGTGTGTTGAATTGTACTGGGGAATGTTTTGGGGCTTTTGTTGATGCCAGCCGGCCTTCCGGCTGCGGTGCCTGTCCTGCTGTCTGTGGTGGACCTTGGGAGCGTGGTGCTGTCTGCTTCCTGACGTGGACCCCGGAGGGAGGTGCTGTTCTCGGGCCTGGTCTGTTCGGTCGCCGGGAGGCTTCCCGTTGATGGGGGGGTACTGTTGTGTGTTGGGGGTGTGGCTGGATATTTTGGTGTTCTTTTCTTTTCTTTGCTCTTCAGGTGGCATGGAAACTGATTTGTCTGTGGAGAAGGTGCTGGCTGAAGAGTCCTCACCCTCATCAACATCATGTGTAGCACCTGTGACTGGTGCTCACATGCAACCTTAAAGACTTTCAGCTGAAGCAGATAATTGGATGGCGTTCTGCATTTAAGTCATGTGTGATTCAAGCAGAACTGCCGGGAACTCGACCTTGTGATGTTCGTTTGTGAGACGCTGAGGACCGCGCCTGGGTTTGACACATCGAGCCCGTGAAGCAAGGAAGGGTGAGGACACATGCTGTCAGCACACATCAAAGGTGATTAAGTGTTTGACTAATTGTTGATAGTAACTTGGTGTTTTGTTACACAGTATACTTGAATTGTGATGAGAATTGTGCAGCTTGCTTCTCACTGCTGTGGCATGCGGATAAGTGATCCTCCACCTGTTGTGAGAAGTTGCTCATTTGCATAAAGTTAAAAAAGATACAGACCTGAATGTGTTGCTGATAGCGTGTGTCTTTTGAAAGATATTGTTGTAACTGCTGACTTACCTCACCTCTTCTTTGCTTCACAGAGAGTCAGTTTGTCGTGTCCACCTGGGGGGTGTTTGGCGGTGGTAGTGGGTCCAGGAGCGCCGGGCTTTGATCCTTACGGGCGCTGGAGAGCGTGCCAACAGTCACTCCACCAGAAAGACGCTGTTTAGTTTGTACACATTGTTATGCACCAAAGAGGGTAAAAAATAAATTGTTTTCTTTTGGAACCGCTTTCTGGTTATTTTTAGCGCTGGGTTCTATCAGACGCAGGTCCGCTCCTCAACCCGCGTCGACACATAACACCCCCTCTCCAAAAAACCTTTTTAATCAAACTATGCTGTTCTTCTGAACAATGTCTTGAACATCCCATTTTCCTCAGGCTTTCAAAGAGAAAAGCATGTTCAACAGGTGCTGGCTTCATCCTTAAATAGGGGACACCTGATTCACACCTGTTTGTTCTACAAAATTGATGAACTCACTGACAGAATGCCACACTACTATTATTGTGAACACCCCCAATTCTACTTTTTTACTAATAGCCCAATTTCATAGCTTTAAGAGTGTGCATATCATGAATGCTTGGTCTTGTTGGATTTGTGAGAATCTACTGAATCTACTGGTACCTTGTTTCCCATGTAACAATAAGAAATACACTCAAAATCTGGATTAAACTTTTTAGTCACATAGCACTACTATTATTCTGAACACTACTCTGTGTGTGTGTGTGTGTGTGTGTGTGTGTGTCTATATATATATATATATATATATATACACACACACACACACACACACACAGACAGAAAAAAATACTACTAAACAGCACCCCCTACTGGTTGACCCCATACAAACATCAAGCAACAAAAAAAAAAAACACCTCCGTGTTGGAAACCATTCAGAAGATTCAGACGGCTTTCGATGGCTTTTCAGTCGAGTGAGTATCTGAGAAATTGTGTAACAGCTGGACATGCCACAACATGTCCTGTGAGACTTCCAACACGGAGGTGTTTTTTTTGTTGCGCGCCATGAGCGGCTCCGTGCTGACGCGCAAAATCCTCCGCACGTCTTTCATTACAAAATCTCCTGTAACGCCGTGTTCACACCGGGCGCGACGTGAGCGACTGCAGCCACAGGCTGCCATGTAATCCCTATGTAAGGATGCGTTTTGGCGCCAAACCACGTAGCGCGACGCAATGGAGGCGAGTGAAGCAACGCGAGTGAAGCGATTTTGAGCGTTTTGCACGTTTGTGGCGCGATATTGCGTCGCCTCACGTCGCGCTGCCCTCCTCCCCAAGTTCAAAAGTCTGAACTTTTTCGTCTCGTTGCGCCGCGATGACCAATCAGGGACTGAATATGTAGTGACGTGGAGATGTCTGGAGTTTGACTGAAGATGTGAACATGTCCTGTATCTGGTAGCAGCCTGTGAGCAGGACTTATGTCTCTTTTGTCCTTTATTTCACAATCATGACAGAGTTTTTGGAGCAAACAGCAGCCCTGCAGCAGCGGGAGCGGAGTTTCTTTTTCTTTTTATTTTACGTGTGCGCGCGAATCGTCCTGGAGATTATTTTACTTATTAACTACACACCTGTATAAAGCAAATGATGACTGGTATCTAAACACAATTATGACAGAGTTTTTGGAGCGAGCAGCAACCCTGCTTGCAGCAGCGGGAGCGGAGCTTTTTCCTTTTTTTTATTTTTTACGTACGCGCGCGAGCGAGAATATTTTATTAATTAACTACACAGATGTATAATAAAACAAATGGTGACTGGTTTCTAAACACAATTATGACAGAGTTTTTTGGGGAAGAGCCAGCTGCAGCAAGCAGCGGAGTTTTTTTTTTTTTTTTTTTATTGTTTACATGTGCACGCGCGAACGGGACAGTTGATCCTCAAACTGGGTCCCGCAGAGGTGGAAGGACCGCTGAAAGCGGCCGTCACCCAGACACAGCTCCTGCAGCAAATAATGATACTCTTTGTATTGGGAGCTTTTCACAACAACTCGCTCTGTGTGATCCGTCCGTCATGTTAGCTTGACTGACAACCGGAGCCGGCGAGCGGAATGGAAGCTCCTCCTATTTGATGACACACCGGGGTGAATTTTCGCAGCGAAAGTCCACCCAAGCAGAGCGACACACCGGGCGAAGGAGGCGTGTCCGTCGCCTGGCGACCCACGCGAATTTGTAGCGTCATATCGCGCCTGGTGTGAACGCGGCATAACAGTGGAATATGCCGCAAAAGTGCTATGTCCAGCTCTCTTGCCATTTCTGTGGTAGTCACACGATGTCCCGGATCAACAAGCGTTCAGTTTGGAAATGATCTGGTCGTTCCAACCTGTCGATGGCCGCTCGGTGCGCCGCGCGCCCTCCGCCGCTGTGGGCCGTCTTTTAAAAGGTTTTAACACTCCTTAATCCATGTGACGCCGACAGAATCTTCACCGAAAGCCATCTGAATCTTTCGAATGGTTTCCAACTGGCTGTCTCTAACAGTTTCTGAAAAAAATTTCATGGCGCAAAGCGGCAGTCGCTCTGCCATTTCCCTGACAATAAAAATCCGACGAGGGGGTGGACCAGTGCTCACTCAAAGCCTGCCCACAGGCGAATGACGCAACCGACAGGCATGAAAAAACTCACGCATGCGCATGAAGGTTCAAGCTTGTCTGATGCAATCACACGTGATTCAAATCCATATAGTTTTTGAAAAAATAAAAAGGTCCGTTACTTTTTGGACAGACCTTGTATTTAGCATGCAAAAATAAATAGTTAAAAAAATTCACTGGTTAAGATAAACTGCTGAAATTTGAACAAATGTCAGAAATACTTTTATACAAAAAGGTTGTTTGATTGTGGTGAAAAGGGCATCCTGTGAGGACGTGGCGTTCATGAGCACCGACGTTTAGTCTACAACTTTTGCAAACTCATTCTGTCTGGATATAACTCATCCATAATATCCAACTAATTCTTAATTAAGTCAGTGTGATTCTGTATTAAACACTTCAGACATTTAAATACTGCTTATAAATTATTATAAGTGTCAATTTAGAATTATGTGAGATATTCTCTTTACAGCTTATAGTTTTTTGTTTTTTTTACACATTTCACATATTTCAGAAGGTGCAAAATTGCATACTGCTTCTTCACTTGTATGTCAAATTTTTTTTTTTACAATGTTTCTAACCCCAGTGTATTAAGTGTTGATGCTATTATTATGCAGCTCAGCTTTCACCTCTCACTCTATTACAAATATAAAAAAAACAAGCACATAATTTTCCATAATTAAGGGGCACTTTATCAAAAGGTAAATTGTCAGCAGCTTTACGTATGTCCACATTAGAAAAGGTCACTAAATTTCAGGCCCATAGATTTGGAAATTGTTAATCTGTGTGCTCTATTTATTAAATATTTTTTATGAAGGGAAATGGCAACAGATAATTATAAACTTTATTTTATATAGCACCTTTCATGCAGAAAATGTAGTTGACATAAAACACTGGAACAATTAAAATACATAAATTATTAAAAAGAAAATAAAGTACACATTTGAGATTAAACCAGAATCACTTAAAAAATGTATAAAAATGTTTTTTCTTTTTTAAAGGGGGTCAAAACAGCAGAGATTACTGGAAAACTTTGAAGAATCCACAGTGCACCTGTGGCCCACAGAGTGCAGGATGCAGCTGAACCCAAACAGGTTGGAGCTGGTTTGGATCAAACCTGTTTCAATAATTGAAAGGTCTTTCAGGAATAAA
Source organism: Thalassophryne amazonica (assembly GCF_902500255.1). Lineage (NCBI taxonomy): Eukaryota > Metazoa > Chordata > Actinopteri > Batrachoidiformes > Batrachoididae > Thalassophryne > Thalassophryne amazonica. The sequence goes on along the minus strand of NC_047117.1, from coordinate 83,119,632 downwards.
ACAACCAAATCATTTTTTTAACAGTTAGCCAAAAGGTCAAGGTCACAGAGTGGATAAGGAGCTGGCCTGTCAATATTTAAACCTGGGTTCAAATCCCACTCATGCTACCTGTCTGTGTCCTTGGACAAGACTCTTAATTGACACTGTCTCAGTCCACTCAGCTGTAAAAATAGTTACCGGATTTAGTTGTGGAAGTAGCCTGCATCTCGTCCACTAGGGAGGAGTCATAGACTCTCATCCGCTTGACCCTATGGAATATAGGAATAAGCACCAACAGGTGTCAGGGCCTGTAAAGGTGGTAAGCAGACCTACTGTATTTACTCCATTAAAAGCTCCCCTCTAATTTTTTTTTTTTTTTTGGGGGGGGGGGGGGGGGGGGGGCACACATTGCATGTAGTGAAATTGTGAATTCCTGAGAGAACAGAGTAAAATGAAAATGAAATAGTCCTAACTCATTGCCACGAAATATCAAGTCTCTTCTGGTTTCCTGTTCTGTACTGGTTGCTTATGCGGCCGCAGTGCCTCGTATTTCAGACCCATCCCTGTTGGAACCGTTTTATCAGCTCCTCTTCAGTGTCCTCATAACGCACTTTCCTCCCTCCCAACAGGCAGCCATTTTGCTGTTTTGACCAGCTTATCCTTGTTCCTACACCACTCCCAGATGCATTTCCTATCATCTAGGAATAGCTGAGCTGCATGGTGCTTTCCCTTCTCTGCCATCTCTTTCATGATTTTAGCTTGAATGCTACTGAGTAGCAACGTTTGTTTGAGCCGAGCCATTTTATCTAATTGTGTAGCAGCTACTACATGCAGAAAAACATTTGTTTAGAGTCTTGTGTACCATAAGGCTATACTGGGTACAGCATGCATGCATGTGAATAATCATCAATAAATGCCCCCCCCAAACACACACACACACACAAATTGCAGGCCCTCTGGGCTTTTAATGGAGTCAATACAGTGTTGTTTTTGGGTGGACTGAGAGATTTTTTGTTTTTCTCTTTTCGGAAGCTTTAGAATTGTATCAGAAGTGGACACACAAAAGTCAGAATAAAATTGAAACAATTTGTCATTCAGTGAAGGGGACTGTCCTTACACAATGGTTGGAGACTTGAATGAGTGACAGGCTTTTGAACTTTGAGAGAAAAATCTACAATAGGGCAACCCTGCGTTATGCAGCCGAGGGACACGATGTCCACGTGAGGGGACAAATACTTGGTGAGGGTCTCTGGAGTCACTCCTCCGCTGGCTTCTATCAGCAGAGATGGGAACTCTTCCTTCAAGGCACGAGCGGTGACATGGAGATCCTGAAGTTGGTGAAGAATGATGTTAAACAGAACCCAGGGAGTAAAAACAGAAAGTGGGTCATTTTTAACATTCTCGACCTGAGGCTGAAAGTTGTCCAGCATGACAATGTCGGCTCCTGCTCGGGCCGCCTGGCTGCCCTCCTCTGCAGAGCGACACTCCACCTCGATCTTACTGCTGAAGCCACAGACCGTGCGGGCCGCCTTCACAGCCTAGATGACAAAACACCTGATGTGTCCCACATATCACGTGACACACATATATAGATAGATAGATATTGTATGTATGAATGTACATAAACACACACACGGGATAAAAATTGTTATCGCTGACCTCTGTGATGCATCCAGATGCCCAGATGTGGTTGTCCTTCAGCATCACCATGCCACTCAGGTCCTGCCTGTGCATGGACACGCCGCCAACCAGCATGGCGTACTTCTCCACCAGGCGGAAACCTGGGGTCGTCTTGCGTGTGCCGGCCACCTCGCCGTGCCAGCCCGCAGCTTTGACCACAGCCTGGAGCTGAGAGCAGCGGGTAGCAATTCCCGAGGCCCGGGCCAGGCAATTCAGGGCCGGCCGTTCTCCGAGCAGGAGGCCCCTTGCCGGTCCTCGCACCACAGCAGTCAGCGTAACGGCGTCTGGACCTGACAGAGGTATGATGAACACGACGACACCCACTGCTTATTTTTTGAGAGTAGATAAATAAACATTACAAGTTATTTTTGAAACCAATGACACAGCAGACTTTTTAAAAAGAAATACTTAGTGCTTTGAAAAGACTTGAAACCTATTTTGAAGTTAAATCAGGCATTACCTTATTTCAATTTATTCATGGCCTAAAGCGACGGTCAGATGTTTTCAGGTGAATGTAATCGCGGAAAATGTAAAAGGGGTGGAGTCACCAAATTCACAAATGTAAAGAGATTGGACATATCCTCAAATAATTGACATTAAAAGGTAACATTTTCACATTGTTTTAATACAACTAACGAATAAGGTCATAATCTATTCATCTATCATTTATTTCCTCAATCCATTGGTTATCAAATCCAAAAAATAGTGAAAAATGTCTATTGATGTTTTCCAACACACAAGACGTTGCCTACAAATGTCTTATTTCATGTGTGGATGTGGATGTGTATGTATATATTCATTTAAGGATCACCGGGGGGGGGGGCTGTGCCAGTCAGTCACAGGGCCACATGTAGACGGACAAATATTCATACATGCACAGCTGCAGTCAATTTAGAGTCAACAATTCACCTAACCTGCATGTCTTTGGAAGTGGGAACCTGCAAATGGGAAGTGGGAGCCAAGATGTGAAACTACACACACTGATGACACGATGTTCTTTGATGGACAGTCTGAGACCCACCAATCTGTGTTCCTTCATGGAAAATCCAGTCCACGGTGCAGCCGACCTCAGTGAACACTGCGGTGAAGAAGGGGCTTCCTGCCAGGACGCTGCACGCCGTTTTACACAGCAGCCCCGCCTCTACCTCCTGAGAGCCCACGCACACTCCAGCCGGGTCAAAGTTTGGCGTGTCCTCTGCCAGCCACTCCCCTGCCAGCCGCCTGAGCGTGTGGGGTGGGATCGAGTCCGACACCGTGTGTGACGACATTCTGAAAAGTGTGTGATAAATGTAAACACTGTTCAGCTGATGACACAAGCCCCAAATTTGGTTAATAAATACTTCTGATAAGTGCTTTTCTTCAAAAAAAAAAAAACTGCCACATAAAATTTAATTTTTGGGGAGAATAATGTTTCACATGTTCAATAGTCCATTCTGGAGGTTTCCCGTCTTCATGTGCTGATACAGGAGCAAAGCCAACTCCATCAGAGTGGCAGAGAGAGAGAGAGCAGTGGGGAATAAGTTTCATTACAGTAGAAGTCTTTCTGAAAGCGCTGTAACTAGGTTTAAGGATATGATTCCTTCTTTATGTTCTCCAATGCCATATACCAACACAGGCAGAGTAGCTACCTAAACTCTGTGAGTGAGATAGATTATCTCGTCTTTACGTCCTCATTGAGGACAACTTTGGATGCTGTAGCTCCTCTGAAAAAGAGAGCCTTAAATCAGAAGTGCCTGATTCCGTGGTATAGCTCACAAACTCGCAGCTTAAAGCAGATAACCCGTAAGTTGGAGAGGAAATGGCGTCTCACTAATTTAGAAGATCTTCACTTAGCCTGGAAAAAGAGTCTGTTGCTCTATAAAAAAGCCCTCCATAAAGCTAGGACATCTTACTACTCATCACTTATTGAATAAAATAAGAACAACCCCAGGTTTCTTTTCAGCACTGTAGCCAAGCTGACAAAGAGTCAGAGCTCTATTGAGCCGAGTATTCCTTTAACTTTAACTAGTAATGACTTCATGACTTTCTTTGCTAATAAAATTTTAACTATTAGAGAAAAAATTACTCATAACCATCCCAAAGACATACCGTTATCTTTGGCTGCTTTCAGTGATGCCGGTATTTGGTTAGACTCCTTCTCTCCGATTGTTCTGTCTGAGTTATTTTCATTAGTTACTTCCTCCAAACCATCAACATGTCTATTAGACCCCATTCCTACCAAGCTGCTCAAGGAAGCCCTACCATTAATTAATGCTTCGATCTTAAATATGATCAATCTATCTTTATTAGTTGACTAGGTACCATAGGCTTTTAAGCTGGCAGTAATTAAACCATTACTTAAAAAGCCATCACTTGACCCAGCTATCTTAGCTAATTATAGGCCAATCTCCAGCCTTCCTTTTCTCTCAAAAATTCTTGAAAGGGTAGTTGTAAAACAGCTAACTGATCATCTGCAGAGGAATGGTCTATTTGAAGAGTTTCAGTCAGGTTTTAGAATTCATCATAGTGCAGAAACAGCATTAGTGAAGGTTACAAATGATCTTCTTATGGCCTCAGACAGTGGACTCATCTCTGTGCTTGTCCTGTTAGACCTCAGTGCTGCTTTTGATACTGTTGACCATAAAATTTTATTACAGCGATTAGACCATGCCATAGGTATTAAAGGCACTGCGCTGCGGTGGTTTGAATCATATTTATCTAATAGATTACAATTTGTGCATATGACAATAAAATTGTGCATATGACAATAAAATTTCCTTGATTCCTTGCATTTGTTCATGTAAATGGGGAATCTTCTTCACAGACTAAGGTTAATTATGGAGTTCCACAAGGTTCTGTGCTAGGACCAATTTTATTCACTTTATACATGCTTCCCTTAGGCAGTATTATTAGACAGCATTGCTTAAATTTTCATTGTTACGCAGATGATACCCAGCTTTATCTATCCATGAAGCCAGAGGACACACACCAATTAGCTAAACTGCAGGATTGTCTTACAGACATAAAGACATGGATGACCTCTAATTTCCTGCTTTTAAACTCAGATAAAACTGAAGTTATTGTACTTGGCCCCACAAATCTTAGAAACATGGTGTCTAACCAGATCCTTACTCTGGATGGCATTACCCTGACCTCTAGTAATACTGTGAGAAATCTTGGAGTCATTTTTGATCAGGTTATGTCCTTCAATGCGCATATTAAGCAAATATGTAGGACTGCTTTTTTCATTTGTGCAATATCTCTAAAATTAGAAAGGTCTTGTCTCAGAGTGATGCTGAAAAACTAATTCATGCATTTATTTCCTCTAGGCTGGACTACTGTAATTCATTATTATCAGGTTGTCCTAAAAGTTCCCTGAAAAGCCTTCAGTTAATTCAAAATGCTGCAGCTAAAGTACTGACGGGGACTAGGAGGAGAGAGCATATTTCACCCATATTGGCCTCTCTTCATTGGCTCCCTGTTAATTCCAGAATAGAATTTAAAATTCTTCTTCTTACTTATAAGGTTTTGAATAATCAGGTCCCATCTTATCTTAGGGACCTCATAGTACCATATCACCCCAATAGAGCGCTTCGCTCTCAGACTGCAGGCTTACTTGTAGTTCCTAGGGTTTTTAAGAGTAGAATGGGAGGCAGAGCCTTCAGCTTTCAGGCTCCTCTCCTGTGGAACCAGCTCCCAATTCGGATCAGGGAGACAGACACCCTCTCTACTTTTAAGATTAGGCTTAAAACTTTCCTTTTTGCTAAAGCTTATAGTTAGGGCTGGATCAGGTGACCCTGAACCATCCCTTAGTTATGCTGCTATAGACTTAGACTGCTGGGGGGTTCCCATGATGCACTGAGTGTTTCTTTCTCTTTTTGCTCTGTATGCACCACTCTGCATTTAATCATTAGTGATTGATCTCTGCTGCCCTCCACAGCATGTCTTTTTCCTGGTTCTCTCCCTCAGCCCCAACCAGTCCCAGCAGAAGACTGCCCCTCCCTGAGCCTGGTTCTGCTGGAGGTTTCTTCCTGTTAAAAGGGAGTTTTTCCTTCCCACTGTCGCCAAGTGCTTGCTCACAGGGGGTCGTTTTGACCATTGGGGTTTTTCCGTAATTATTGTATGGCTTTGCCTTACAATATAAAGCGCCTTGGGGCAACTGTTTGTTGTGATTTGGCGCTATATAAATAAAATTGATTTGATTTGATCAGAGAGAATCTCTCTGTGTGCTACCTTTACCTAGTTTAGCCCACAAGCCAATGCGGTTTACTGGGGTGTGGCCATTGCTATGCACAAGCAACTGCTTGGCCTCATAGGTAAACGTTAGGTAAGCCATGAGGACCAGTGTTCATCCAAAGGACATGGCGGGTTTTAAAAATACGACCTCGACTACTAAACGCTTAAACCTCCATCACTAACACATGTTCTTACTTACTTACTTACTAAAAACATATAGATTCCACCTAAAAACCATGAAAATATTGCCTGAAGTTAATTTCAAGTCCCCCTCGTCCAAAGTACAATACTTAACATGTCCAACATTGAAATAAACCAAAACTGTGAAAATATAATGAAAATACATATTTTCGGGCGCCATCATGAAAAAATGGCTGCCACCTTGGAAACTTAAGAGGCTAACAGCTTTTCTTTTCTTTTCTTTTTTTTTTTTTTTGCAAAAAGTAGACCAAGAAGTACCACTTTGCCAAATTTGGTGCTTCCATCACAACATGGAGGATTCTTATGATATACAGTAGTTTCACCAAAGAATGCATTAGGCCAAAGTCAATTAATGGGTTAACAATTGAAGCTAATGTTTAATACTGTACAATATTAATAATGTTAATATTCAGTATTAATCTAATCTATGATGGAAGATGTTTTAAACACCAAGTAAAAGCATAACTATTAAATATATAATTTGTTCAACTTTAAACATCAATTTGAGACTCAGTTCTCTGCGATGATGTCAGGAGACATGGAGAAAAAATACTAAAGTGAAAAAATAACAGTAGTAGTGCAATTTTACTGAAACACTAAACTTCTCCAAAAATACAATTATGAATTCATACATTCACTTACTATACCCATTTACTCCAGCCAAACCTGTGGAGCCTATTGCAGCAGTCATAGTGCGAGAAGCAGGTCCTGTCCAGGGGTGTACCTGGACAGGACGCTAGTCCAGATTACAATTTGTCTTTATTGTCCATCCATCCATCCATTTTCTTCCGCTTTATCCGGAGTCGGGTCGCGGGGGCAGCAGCTCAAGCAAAGCCGCCCAGACCTCCCAATCCACACACACCTCCCCCAGCTCCTCTGGGGGAACCCCAAGGCATTCCCAAGCCAGCTGAGAGATGTAGTCCCTCCAGCGTGTCCTGGGTCTTCCCCGGGGCCTCCTCCCAGTGGGAAGTGCCCGGAACACCTCTCCAGCGAGGCGTCCAGGGGGCATCCGGAAAAGATGCCCGAGCCACCTCAACTGACTCTTTTCGACGTGGAGGAGCAGCGGCTCGACTCTGAGCTCCTCCCGAGTGACCGAGCTCCTCACCCAATCTCTAAGGGAACGCCCAGCCACCCTGCGGAGGAGACTCATCTCGGCCGCTTGTACTCACGATCTTGTTCTTTCAGTCATGAGCCAAATCTCATGACCATAGGTGAGGATCGGAACGTAGATCGATGGGTAAATCGAGAGCTTTGCTCCCCTACTCAGCTCTCTCTTCACCACGACGGTCCGATACAGCGACCGCATCACTGCAGATGCTGCACCGATCCGTCTGTCGATCTCACGCTCCATCCTTCTCTCACTCGTGAACAAGACCCCGAGATACTTAAACTCCTCCACTCCCCCTCTAGCTGCCACCTTATCGTGGTGGGGGAGTTTGCGTACCCGGATGATCCTAGGAGCTATGTTGTCGGGGGCTTTGTGCTCCCTGTAGGGTCTCCCAAGGCAAACAGGTCCTAGGTGAGGGGTCAGACTAAGGGCAGTTCAGAACCTCCATGACCAGTAAAAAATAAAGGACCGAGACGTCGCCCGGTATGGCGGAGCCGGGGTCCCACCCTGGAGCCAAGCCTGGGGTTGGGGCTCGCGCGTGAGCGCCTGGTGGTCGGGCCTTAGCCCATGGGGCCCGGCCGGGCTCAGCCCGAAAGAGCAACGTGGGCCCGCCCTCCTGTGGGTCCACCACCTGCAGAGGGGGCCATGGGGGTCGGGTGCAGAGAGGATTGGGTGGCGGTCGAGGGCGGGTGGCCGGCGGCCCGGTCCATGCTCACAGCCCCTGGCTGTTGGGACGTGGAATGTCTTTATTGTGTTTATTTAATTCCTGGGTATCCATCTGTAACAGGGAGTGATGTTTCATTTCATTAATACACTTTTAGATTATTAGAATAAAATTAGAAAAAATGGGAATCATTAAACTATGAATACTTGAGCCTTCAAGTATTTGTAGTACTTTAGAGAAGTAATTTGATCAAATCTTAGAGGTACTTTAAAAAAAAAAGTTTGTAACCAAAAATGAATTCATTCCTCATCAGATTTCTGATAAATGACTTGTTTCTGTAACTGCCACTTTAAATGAAAAGGAGCTGCAGCTTGCCACGCCTCTTTACAAAGGAGGAGCAGACTGTGTGGGTGTGTCTTAAAGCACACACAGGAGGTCGAAATATGGGCTTCTGTGACATACGTCACACAACTCTAACATGGTCCACTTCAGGACAAATTACTGTTGAAAGCAGATACATTTGTATGTACGTAGGCCTCAAATGTATGTATTCTTAAAAAGTAGGTTACAGCTCGCCATGGACACGCCCAGCAAAAATCAACATTGACCAACTTTGTTAGGATACATTGTTCAATTTTGATGCTGGATTGTGACAGCTGATGTGCTCAATTCACGAACATATGACTCTGCTTGACCAGTCGCCCCAAAGTGCTAAGGTCCAACTGTACTCACCCAAACCAGGCGCACTGGCAACAGCAGTCAGCAAAAACTCCTTTCTATGGTTTATTTCCTACAGATGGATTTTATTACCAAATAGATTTTTGCAGTGCCTCACAGCTCCAACAGATCTTGTAGAATTATCAAAGTTTGCCATTGCAGTGTCAGCAGTGTCGCTTATGTTCTTCCGTCTCTCTTCTGCTGAGGTTCAGACTGAATGTTGGTGTTTGGCTCCGAAGCTGCAGGAAAAGCATGCTTGGAATTTGACCTTTATTCTTGTTAGAATGTTGGCAATAACGGTTGTTGCAACACCTCAGATTGTTGCACCAGATCACGCTTTTGAAAAAACACATTTTAAAGATAAAGTTTCTGCAGACTGTACCCGACACGTTGCAAAGTTTAGTTACAGTTGCGCTGTCTGCTGCCGCCACAAAAATGAATGAATGCAAGAAAGTGGATGAGTACATTTTTATACATAAAAAGTAATGAGCTAAATGCTTTTCGTCATACTCTGCACACATTACTGCACCTCCCACTTTACACTGGTGTCGATTTATGAGCTGTGTGTTGAGGTTTTTGTGCAAATTTCACCTTTAAACCAAAATCTAAGATCTTTGTTGTTGTTATTTCTCACGGCGTCTTCAGCTTTAGATTCACTGCACTTTATTATTAACCTGTTTGGGCGTTTTCCGACACCGCAACTATTATTTCTGCACAATAGTTCATCAGTCTCACAGTGACGGGAAGTGTCGTCACTGCGCATGTGCAGCATTCAGGCGTGGAGCTATTTTTAGACCGAGGATATGACACTTTGTAGTCTCACAAACTTTAAAACCATTTTCTCACGTAGTGGCACCTTAGCTAAAATTTTCTTAACAGTTGTTCATTCTGTGACTAAAGCATGAAATTTGGCACATATATTCTAAATGAACTAATACTTATTTTCAGATGTGGAGGTATCCTGGAGCTGATCTCTCATGATCTACAGGGGTCAATGAAGAATTACACAGGGATCAAAAATTTAAAATGTTCCAATCATACTGAAAGGTTTAGACTAGTTTAGACTATTCTTGATTAAATGTTGTGGAGTTATGGGGTAAAAACGGCAAAAATGATGACAAAGGTCCATTTCAGTTTGTACAAGTGTCAAAAGTTAAAGTTGTTCCAATGTGACCTTTACTTTGGAGATCAAACATTCAGCACAGACAAAACTATTCCATTTATTAATGCTATTGGCTCAACCAATAATTTGCATCACTTTATTGCCAAAATTAGTGCAACTTTAACTTCTGACCCCTGCACAAACTGAAATGTAACTTTGTCATTGTTTTTGCTGTTTTTACCCCATAACTCGAGAACATTTAGTCAAGGATAGTCTAAACTATACCTTTTTGGAATCATTATGATCAGACAAATAATATGATATACCTTTCAATAAGACTGGAACATTTTTAAATTTTGACCCTTGTGTAATTCTTCAATGACCCCTGTAGGTCATGAGGTCAGCTATTAATTTAGAATATGTGTGCCAAATTTTGTGCTTTAGTCACAAAATGCACAATCAGTTTGCCTATCCATTGCACTATGATGAATTCTGCACATTATCTGAAGTTGCACATAATAGGAGGTTATTTTCTCCACGACTAAAGAAACTGGTTACACGTTTCTTGATTTGTGTTCCATTTCATGTGCTGCAGCCCACCAAGGCGCTTCACTGACCTGCAGGAAGTGTGCGCTGAGTGCATGTACTGAGGCTGCGTGGCAGGCAAACACTGGACCATTTGTCGCAGGAGAGACGTCATGTCCTGAAGAACGGCCACCTCCTGTATCTTCTCCACCCGCGCCTCCCTCCGTGCATGCTCCTCATACTCCCGCTCCTCCAACAGTCGAAGGCGTTCTCGCTTGTTGAAGTCCTTGTCCATCTCTCTGAACAGGTCCCTCATGTCTGCCGACACCCTTCTTCCTTCGCTTGGCCTTAGGTGGAGAATCACACCACGACTCTAACAGCAAGAACGTAAAGTCTTCTTAAACCATGGGAGAGTCATTTACTTTGAGCCACCTGGCGGAAAACATCTCATAGTTTGAAAACTATTTGGCATTATGTTTGGACATTATGAGGTTTGACAGTGATGATAAAAATACTAAAATCTGTAGGCACACTGTTGCCATGGCTAAAAGAAAAAAGCTGGTAGAGTCACTAACCGTACAGTGAAACACCTGCAATTCTACTGTTCAATTACTGAAGGGGAACTTAAATTTTAAATTGTCCCATCATTAAAATGTACAACATAGTCCTGAAGCCATTTTGTACCACAGTATTAACCAGGCTAACTAGAGGCTGTAAGATTAAGCTGGTCACATTGAGCTGTATCGCTAGGTATCAGTGTTGTTGTTGGAAGGAGAGTCTGACATCACACCTGACACCAGTTTTTGAAACATGGGACAGTCGTAAGAACATGCCGGCGTTGTTGAGGCGAACTGGTAAAATCTGAGGCGTACGAGTCTGACAAATCTGAAACAGGTTCTTGATTTCCATCCCTCATCATGATGGAGGTGGACTGTTCCACCGCTAATATGCACATGCACCCTAAACTGCTGCATCCTTCACTTCAACCCGCGTGTAGTCAACATCAGACCACAGCCATCAAGGTTTATGAAAACGGAACTGTGCGTGCTCAGGTTCAAACTCAGCACAGAGTCCGGGGACATTCCAGTACAACAGAACTAAGTACATTCTTGTGGAGACAATGTAACCATTTCCTCTGCTGACTAAAGTACTCTTTATTTGTCGAATGTGAGGTGTCTGTTGTGGTTGAAGGTGTTGTGTTATTTTCTGTTGTTTATTTTTGGTTAAGAGGCAATTCTGTTTCGCAGTTGTGAATCTTGCGCCGTCTGGCGGTCCGTGACTCACGCAAGAGGTCGGTTTCAGCAGAGTTCTGGTGTCAGGAGCTCAGCACTCACAGTGTAAAGGCATCTCGTGAAGTGTGGACAATAAGACACCTGGGCACAGCAGAAGTCCATCACAGGTGCTCCACCTCCTCTAGATAACCCTCTCAACTTGGGAAAGCGTATAATCATCATAATTGCCCGTGAACTCACTAAATTAACGCTATCCACATCCTCGCTTTGCCATTGTTTACATGCGCTGTGAGACAGCGGATCTCTGCTGGCACCGCAATGCATTTTGGGAAGCACAGGCAGCTGCCAGGGACATGTTGTATGGCTTAGAGACGGTGGCACTAACAAAAAGACAGAAGGCAGAGCTGAAGATGTTGAGATTCTCTTTGCGAGTGACGAGAATGGACAAGATTAGAGATGAACATATCAGAGGAACAGCTCAGGTGGGACGGTTTGGAGACAAAGTCAGAGAGGCAAGATTGAGATGGTTTTGACATGTAAAGAGGAGGGACCCAGGGTATATAGGGAGAAGGATGCTGAGGATGGAGCCACCAGGCAGGAGGAGAAGAGGGAGACCAAAGAGGAGGTTTATGAATGTGCTGAGGGAGGACATGCAGGTGGTTGGTGTGACAGAGGAAGATACAGAGGACAGGGTGAGATGGAAACGACTGATCTGCTGTGGCACCCCCTAACGGGAGCAGCCGAGAGAAAAAGAAGAATAAGAAATAAATAAAATCCTAGCAATCCCCTTCCATTTTCTGAACACAAACACTGTCTGTTTCCAGTCATTCAGATATTTATTTTTACTGCAAAAATTACACTTACTATTTTGTTGTAATGCACATTAAAGTGTTCACAACGGTCACTTTTTAAACTGTACTTCATATATATATATATATTTCACATTTAAACAATCTTTTGTGGTATACAAGATTAAGAGGAGCGCTACAATCAAATGACCACTAGATGTCAGTAGTGTCAAAGGAGCTGTTAAATGAGGCTCGAGTCATGAACCTTTAATTGAAGCCTCGACACGTGAACGCTGCTTCATCTCACTGTCACCAGACACCAACTGCAGGTTAACAGGTTAGTTAGTGATGCAGCCGGCCAGCTGGGTTAGTCGTTATGACATGAGTGGTGCGGGGACATGATCTTTAATACCTGGGCTCAGAAGCGAGTTGTTGACGGACACGTCGGTTTCGTGGGCTGGGCTTTGATCTTCAGTGTCGCTGGTTCCGTCCGAAGCCGTGAGGTTCGTGGAGTGACTGGAGGTTCCCCAGATAGCCTCACACAGGCTGAAATAACACCAGCTTCTGCGCTCATCCCCTCTGCGGCCGTTCTGCTCCACGATCTGATGGTACTGGCGCTTCAGCGCTTTGAGTTTGTTGTTGATTTGGGACTTGGCTCGGATGACGCCGCGATCGCGGAGCCAGTTCGTGATCTGGTCGTAAACGATCGAATCTCTCGCCGTTCCTTTGATCTGCCTAACGATTTCAGCGTCGGCCCTGATTGACAAAAGTTCCCGAATCTCGTTGTCTCTCCAGTTGGACATTTTCGTTCTTCTCCTCTGGTTTGTTGTCTTCCGCTTTGGCGCCAGACGCGACGTGGACACGCCCACTCATTCAGCGGACTTTAAGCAAAGGTTAAAAGGTCACCTCCTGTTAGAGGTGGGTGATACCAGGAATTTTGGTATTGATCCAATACCAAGTAAATACAGGCCCAGTATCGCCAATATTCAAATCAAATCAAATCAATTTTATTTATATAGCGCCAAATCACAACAAACAGTTGCCCCAAGGCGCTTTATATTGTAAGGCAAAGCCATACAATTACGAAAAACCCCAACGGTCAAAACGACCCCCTGTGAGCAAGCACTTGGCGACAGTGGGAAGGAAAAACTCCCTTTTAACAGGAAGAAACCTCCAGCAGAACCAGGCTCAGGGAGGGGCAGTCTTCTGCTGGGACTGGTTGGGGCTGAGGGAGAGAACCAGGAAAAAGACATGCTGTGGAAGGGAGCAGAGATCAATCACTAATGATTAAATGCAGAGTGGTGCATACAGAGCAAAAAGAGAAAGAAACACTCAGTGCATCATGAGAACCCCCCAGCAGTCTAAATCTATAGCAGCATAACTAAGGGATGGTTCAGGGTCACCTGATCCAGCCCTAACTATAAGTTTTAGCAAAAAGGAAGGTTTTAAGCCTAATCTTAAAAGTAGAGAGGGTGTCTGTCTCCCTGATCTGAATTGGGAGCTGGTTCCACAGGAGAGGAGCCTGAAAGCTGAAGGCTCTGCCTCCCATTCTACTCTTACAAACCCTAGGAACTACAAGTAAGCCTGCAGTCTGAGAGTGAAGCACTCTATTGGGGTGATATGGTACTATGAGGTCCCTAAGATAAGATGGGACATGATTATTCAAAACCTTATAAGTAAGAAGAAGAATTTTAAATTCTATTCTAGAATTAACAGGAAGCCAATGAAGAGAGGCCAATATGGGTGAAATATGCTCTCTCCTTCTAGTCCCTGTCAGTACTCTAGCTGCAGCATTTTGAATTAACTGAAGGCTTTTCAGGGAACTTTTAGGACAACCTGATAATAATGAATTACAATAGTCCAGCCTAGAGGAAATAAATGCATGAATTAGTTTTTCAGCATCACTCTGAGACAAGACCTTTCTAATTTTAGAGATATTGCGCAAATGCAAAAAAGCAGTCCTACATATTTGCTTAATATGCGCATTGAAGGACATATCCTGATCAAAAATGACTCCAAGATTTCTCACAGTATTACTAGAGGTCAGGGTAATGCCATCCAGAGTAAGGATCTGGTTAGACACCATGTTTCTAAGATTTGTGGGGCCAAGTACAATAACTTCAGTTTTATCTGAGTTTAAAAGCAGGAAATTAGAGGTCATCCATGTCTTTATGTCTGTAAGACAATCCTGCAGTTTAGCTAATTGGTGTGTGTCCTCTGGCTTCATGGATAGATAAAGCTGGGTATCATCTGCGTAACAATGAAAATTTAAGCAATGCTGTCTAATAATACTGCCTAAGGGAAGCATGTATAAAGTGAATAAAATTGGTCCTAGCACAGAACCTTGTGGAACTCCATAATTAACCTTAGTCTGTGAAGAAGATTCCCCATTTACATGAACAAATTGTAATCTATTAGATAAATATGATTCAAACCACCGCAGCGCAGTGCCTTTACTACCTATGGCATGCTCTAATCTCTGTAATAAAATTTTATGGTCAACAGTATCAAAAGCTGCACTGAGGTCTAACAGAACAAGCGCAGAGATGAGTCCACTGTCTGAGGCCAAAAGAAGATCATTTGTAACCTTCACTAATGCTGTTTCTGTACTATGATGAATTCTAAAACCTGATTGAAACTCTTCAAATAGACCATTCCTCTGCAGATGATCAGTTAGCTGTTTTACAACTACCCTTTCAAGAATTTTTGAGAGAAAAGGAAGGTTGGAGATTGGCCTATAATTAGCTAAGATAGCTGGGTCAAGTGATGGCTTTTTAAGTAATGGTTTAATTACTGCCACCTTAAAAGCCTGTGGTACATAGCCAGCTAATAAAGATAGATTGATCATATTTAAGATCGAAGCATTAAATAATGGTAGGGCTTCCTTGAGCAGCCTGGTAGGAATGGGGTCTAATAGACATGTTGATGGTTTGGAGGAAGTAACTAATGAAAATAACTCAGACAGAACAATCAGAGAGAAAGAGTCTAACCAAATACTGGCATCACTGAAAGCAGCCAAAGATAACGATATGTCTTTGGGATGGTTATGAGTAATTTTTTCTCTAATAGTTAAAATTTTATTAGCAAAGAAAGTCATTAAGTCATTACTAGTTAAAGTTAAAGGAATACTCGGCTCAATAGAGCTCTGACTCTCTGTCAGCCTGGCTACAGTGCTGAAAAGAAACCTGGGGTTGTTCTTATTTTCTTCAATAAGTGATGAGTAGTAAGATGTCCTAGCTTTACGGAGGGCTTTTTTATAGAGCAACAGACTCTTTTTCCAGGCTAAGTGAAGATCTTCTAAATTAGTGAGACGCCATTTCCTCTCCAACGTATGGGTTATCTGCTTTAAGCTGCGAGTTTGTGAGTTATACCACGGAGTCAGGCATTTCTGATTTAAGGCTCTCTTTTTCAGAGGAGCTACAGCATCCAAACTTGTCCTCAATGAGGATGTAAAACTACTGACGAGATAATCTATCTCACTCACAGAGTTTTAGGTAGCTACTCTGCCCTGTGTTGGTATATGGCATTGGAGAATATAAAGAAGGAATCATATCCTTAAACCTAGTTACAGCGCTTTCTGAAAGACTTCTAGTATAATGAAACTTATTCCCCACTGCTGGGTAGTCCATCAGAGTAAATGTAAATGTTATTAAGAAATGATCTGACAGAAAGGGGTTTTCAGGGAATACTGTTAAGTCTTCAATTTCCATACCATAAGTCAGAACAAGATCTAAGATATGATTAAAGTGGTGGGTGGACTCATTTACATTTTGAGCAAAGCCAATCGAGTCTAACAATAGATTAAATGCAGTGTTGAGACTGTCATTCCCAGCATCTGTGTGGATGTTAAAATCGCCCACTATAATTATCTTATCTGAGCTAAGCACTAAGTCAGACAAAAGGTCTGAAAATTCACAGAGAAACTCATAGTAATGACCAGGTGGACGATAGATGACAACAAATAAAACTGGTTTTTGGGACTTCCAATTTGGATGGACAAGACTAAGAGTCAAGCTTTCAAATGAATTAAAGCTCTGTCTGGGTTTTTGATTAATTAATAAGCTGGAGTGGAAGATTGCTGCTAATCCTCCGCCTCGGCCCGTGCTACAAGCGTTCAGGCAGTTAGTGTGACTCGGGGGTGTTGACTCATTTAAACTAACATATTCATCCTGCTGTAACCAGGTTTCTGTAAGGCAGAATAAATCAATATGTTGATCAATTATTATATCATTTACTAACAGGGACTTAGAACAGAGAGACCTAATGTTTAATAGACCACATTTAACTGTTTTAGTCTGTGGTGCAGTTGAAGGTGCTATATTGTTTTTTCTTTTTGAATTTTTATGCTTAAATAGATTTTTGCTGGTTATTGTTGGTCTGGGAGCAGGCACCGTCTCTACAGGGATGGGGTAATGAGGGGATGGCAGGGGGAGAGAAGCTGCAGAGAGGTGTGTAAGACTACAACTCTGTTTCCTGGTCCCAACCCTGGGTAGTCACGGTTTGGAGGATTTAATAAAATTGGCCAGATTTCTAGAGATGAGAGCTGCTCCATCCAAAGTGGGATGGATGCCGTCTCTCCTAACAAGACCAGGTTTTCCCCAGAAGCTTTGCCAATTATCTATGAAGCCCACCTCATTTTTTGGACACCACTCAGACAGCCAGCAATTCAAGGAGAACATGTCACTCCCGGTCCGATTGGGGAGGGGCCCAGAGAAAACTACAGAGTCCGACATTGTTTTTGCAAAGTTACACACCGATTCAGTGTTAATTTTAGTGACCTTCGATTGGCGTAACCGTGTGTCATTACTGCCGACGTGAATTACAGTCTTACCAAATTTACGCTTAGCCTTAGCCAGCAGTTTCAAATTTCCTTCAGTGTCGCCTGCTCTGGCCCCCGGAAGACAATTGACTATGGTTGCTGGTGTCGCTAACTTCACATTTCTCAAAACAGAGTTGCCAATAACCAGAGTTTGTTCCTCGGCGGGCGTGTCGCCGAGTGGGGAAAAACGGTTAGAGATGTGAACGGGTTGGTGGTGTACACGGGGCTTCTGTTTAGAACTACGCTTCCTCCTCACAGTCACCCAGTCGGCCTGCTTTCCCGGCTGCTCGGGATCTGCTGGAGGGGAACTAACGGCGGCTAAGGTACCTTGGTCCGCACCAACTACAGGGGCCTGGCTAGCTGTCAGATTTTCCAAAGTGCGGAGCCGAGTCTCCAATTCGCCCAGCCTGGCCTCCAAAGCTACGAATAAGCTACACTTATTACAAGTACCATTACTGCTAAAGGAGACAAGGAATAACTAAACATTTCACACCCAGAGCAGAGAAGTGCGGGAGAGACAGAAGCCGCCATGCTAAACCGGCTAAGAGGTAGTAGCTGCGCTAAGCTATTATAATATTAATAATATTGATACTGATCTCGATACTTTTTCATATTTAAGCTTCAGAGATCCAAAGGATCCAAAAGACCTAGGATAGAATTTCGCCAAACATTGTACGTGACAACAAAATACTTTATTATCACAATCAACATTTTTGCAACAACAAAAGACCAGAGGGGGGAGGGTGCTCTACTCCGTGTTGTGTGACACAGTGCAGCGCTGCTCTTACAGAGAGAGAGTAGACTTTGATGAATCTACGTGCACAGCAGTCAGTGCGTGCGGGAGAGAAAAAAAGCTTGATCTTTTTACATGAGGATCGTTCAATATCAATACCAGCGTTGGTATCGATATTATCGATATTAGGATCGATCTGACCACCTCTATTCTCTAGTCGTCTGAGTTGTGGGAGCTGTACTTTGTAAAACAGTGCGTCTCTTTACAAAATGTTTAAAGCTCAAACTGATTATTTGTACATAACCGTATTCATTCCAAATTATATTTGTACATAGCGCAGCGGTTAATATTGGGATTTTGGTTTCTCAAAAAGTAGTCCATTAGCGGCCTCTAGTGGTTTGAAAAAAAAGTTTGCGAAACACTGGTGTTGGGTTTGAATCCCTGCTTGTTAGATTTTTTTTTTCTTTTTTTTTTTTGCTTGGGGGCGGGCGCTTCAACTATTAAGTTACTGCAGTAAAGTTAAAAAGCAAGATAATTATAATTACAACTATTTTTGAACAGCACAAAGTTACTTTAAAAGGTCATTTCAGCCCAAATGAAAAACAAGCAAAGAGGTACACAGTCATCATCATGTGACCTGGATTGACCAATCAGTGCTACATACAAATATAATTTTGTGTACGGGTCTGTACTCTGGATGTACAGATGCTGAAAACAGGTTAGTCCGTGGGCCAAATCAAAATAAGGCCCTAATTAAGGAGTTGGTTGCACCCCCCCCTGTAACTTTAGTTTGATGGTTTCAGCATGTTCCTGGGTCATATGGGAAAACATTTTCACTTGTCGTTCCCACAACCCGGCAGGAAATTTTGACAACAGCATTTTGTAAGCGAGGGGTCAGTCAAAAAAGCCGATTTCATGTCTTTATATCAAGCCAGCTAAAAAACATGTTTTGTAGTTCCAGGTTTTTCAGAATGGTTGGATAGCCACCATAAAGGATGTAATGATTTAATTAAGCCATTAAACTCATATATTTTTCCATTTATCTATTGAAAAATGTAATTTTTCTGCTGTTTTGTGCCCAATTTTTCATTCTTTCAGTGCTAAAAGTCTAGAATAATCATTAATTCCTAAAATAACTATTTTTCATTATTTATTTTCATTGTTATGTTTTTGTACTATTTCAGATTTCAGGCACCTTTAGTTTAAGCAAAAATTTGTATAGATTAGATAGATTTGGTCTGTCTGTTGCTGAGATTCATATGAGCAACACGAGAGGGGATCTGGAGTCTGCACCTGAGCTCCATCCATGAGATGCTGCCATGGGTCTTTGCATACAACAAGACCAACTATGCTCAGTACCTGTCAGTCTACTGGTGTGAGATGATGCTGCTGCCACAGACCCACCCCAATGCCAGTGCCTTACTTGAAGATGGGCATTTTGCAGTTCAACGCAGCTCCAACAGTGCATTTGCTCAAGTGCCTGTTGACCATACAATTGAACAAACTCTGAACAGGGACTCCAAGACCAAAGGTGACATTGTCGGCATCCGCCTCAACCAGGGAGCAGTCCAACGTTGGATCTTTACAGCCCATGACAGAGCCAAAATCCTGCAGACCTGTAGAGAAATGGCAGGTCTATATGATGCTGAGAGAAAGCACCACAAAGACAGCAGCATGCCACGCATGTAGAAAGGATGAAGATGATGTACACAAAGTCATGGACATAACTGAGGCCTGGATGAACCCTTTCAAACCCCGGGATACCAGTGAGCCACTCATCAACATTGCATCTGCTGTAAAAGCTGATGACAGCATAACAGATGACCAACTCCTTGCAGTGTGGAGAAAAGATTGCAAACAAATGAAGTCGACTTCTTTGCTCCACTGCTAAAATCAGGCCTGCAGACATTTGGTCAAGTCCAAAAGAGCCAAATCAGCAGCAAATGAAGTCATTATCAAGGCTGACAGAGGCTTGTTTGCCAGTTTTCAAGTATCCACTTGGGCCTTTGCCATGGTGCCTTGCCACTCCTGATGGTGCCCCTACAAAGACAGTAAAGGCCACACTGCTGCATATACTGGAAGGGAAGGTGGAACCAGTTGAAGATGTTCCAGCATCTGCCGTTTGGATCATCGATGGGATGGCCATGCTGCAATCCCTGAAAGCTGTTCCAAGGACATTTAGTGAACTGGCCAGCCATATCTTCCAGCTATTGAAGGTGACCATGTCCCAGGAGAGGACCAGGACAGACCTGATAATGGATCAGTATCCTGAAGTCTCCATAAAGAATACTGAGAGAGCAAAGCGAGGTGCAGGAGGTACCATTCAGATCACTATCCAGGATGGCAATCAGAAGTGTCCCACGCAGTGGAAGAAATACCTGAGTGATGGTAACAACAAGACAAACTTGGCAAGCTTCTTAGTACAGGAGTGGCAGCAACCACACTACCTCCCAAGGTTTGCAGGATTTGGTGAACTTTACATCGCTCATGGTTCAGAGTGTCACAAGCGTGTAGCAGGGGAAAATGGCCTGGTCTGCAGCAGAGTGGATGAACTGTGTACACAGCAAGAAGAAGCTGACACAAGAATTCTGCTTCATGCAAACCATGCAGCATCAGGTGTACATGAATGCATTGTAATCAAGTCCCCAGATACAGATGTTGCTGTGCTAACCTGTACTTTCAGCAGCCAAATAGATGCTAGGATCCTCTTCTGTACAGGAACAAAGCAGAGGCAAAGGTACGTTGACATTAGTGCCATTGGACAATCACTTGGTGAGGACTTGTGTGAAGCATTACCAGGAATGCATGCCTTGACAGGGTGTGATAGCACCAGCTCATTTGTAGGCAAAGGCAAGAAACAGGCATTCCAGCTGGTGGAGTCAGATACAGATCTGTGCAATGCCATGAAAATGGTTGGCAACTCATTCAATGATGATGATGAGCACCTAAAAGGATGTGCTCGGTTTGTCTGCTCCTTGTATGGGCACAAGGGAGAGGACACGGACAGCGTCAGGTACAAACTCTTCTGCAGCAAAAATGCTCAAACCTCTCATCTGCCACCCACCAAAGATGCACTAAGGTACCATGTTGCATGAGCCAATTATCAAGCATGTATTTGGCGTCGGTCTCTGGATGCGATTGCTCAAACACCCAGTCCAAACGGCCATGGTTGGGATGTGGTTGACGGTCACATCTCGATCCACTGGATGGATCAGGAACCTGCACCACAGGCCCTTTTGCAACTCATCTGTTGCTACTGCAGAAAAGATCACTGTGCAGGGGGCAGGTGTTCATGCCAAAAAAATGTCTTGCCATGCACAGATGCTTGTGGCTGCACCGACTGCATCAATACTCAGAACACTTATGTGACTGACACTGACTCTGATGATGAAGACTGAACACTGACATTCACAGGACATTCACTAATACATAGACATATGTGTAGTAAGATGGCCACCCACAATTCATGTATATTTGTGGAGACAGAGCTATATGGCATTAAATATATAATGTGACACATTTGGGATATTATGCATACTAGTAGCACATGTACAAAGATCAGAGACAGTTATGGAAATAGTTATATGTTCATTATTCTTTAATAAGAGTTTTTATACATATTTGTATGTGTTTGATAAGATTACATGAATAAAGCTGTTTAATATACGAGGTCTGTTAGAAAAGTATCCAACCTTATTATTTTTTTTCAAAACCCATATGGATTTGAATCACGTGTGATTGCATCAGCCAAGCTTGAACCTTCGTGCGCATACGTGAGTTTTTTCATGCCTGTCGGTTGCGTCATTCCCCTGTGAGCAAGCTTTGTGTGAGCAGTGATCCACCCCTCTCGTCGGATTTTTATTGCGAATAAATGTCTGAACGATTTGGAGCTTTGCTGCATCAGTTTTTTCCAGAAACTGTGAGAGACCTCCAGGTGGTAACCATTCGGAAAATTCAAATGGCTTTGAGGGACGATTTTTATGGGGATTACACAGATTAAGCTCTCTTGCTTGCCTCTATTGGTGGTTGGCTCTCACTGCGGTATTGTATCACTTCCTGTTCCGGAGCACAGCGGTGTTTTTCTGTATCTGTTAGCTGTTTAATCTGCGCAGTTAGATTGATCTAGTTATCTAGATTACGATTTGTTTCCCAGTGTAATCTTTACGTGCCTTAACTAAAGCACTCCTGCTGAATCACCTCTAAATTATTTACACATTATTCACTTTGCGTGTTTTTAGGAATCCGCTAGCTTAGCGTAGCTATTAGCTCTTAGCCGATTTAGCATGGCAGCTTCTCCTGTCTCTCCCGCACTTTTCTGCTCTGGGTGTGAAATGATTAGTTATTCCTCGGCCTCCTTTAGCAGTAACGGTACTTGTAATAAGTGTAGCTTATTCATAGCTTTGGAGGCCAGGCTGGGCAAATTGGAGACTCGGCTCCGCACCTTGGAAAATTCTACAGCTAGCCAGGCCCCTGTAGTCGGTGCGGACCAAGGTAGCTTAGCCGCCGTTAGTTACCCCCTGGCAGATCCCGAGCAGCCGGGAAAGCAGCCCGACTGGGTGACTGTGAGGAGGAAGCGTAGTTCTAAACAGAAGCCCCGTGTACACCACCAACCCGTTCACAATTCTAACCGTTTTTCCCCACTCAAGACACACCCGCCGAGGATCAAACTCTGGTTATTGGCGACTCTGTTTTGCGAAATGTGAAGTTAGCGACACCAGCAACCATAGTCAATTGTCTTCCGGGGGCCAGAGCAGGCGACATTGAAGGAAATTTGAAACTGCTGGCTAAGGCTAAGCGTAAATTTGGTAAGATTGTAATTCACGTCGGCAGTAATGACACCCGGTTACGCCAATCGGAGGTCACTAAAATTAACATTAAATCGGTGTGTAACTTTGCAAAAACAATGTCGGACTCTGTAGTTTTCTCTGGGCCCCTCCCCAATCAGACCGGGAGTGACATGTTTAGCCGCATGTTCTCCCTGAATTGCTGGCTGTCTGAATGGTGTCCAAAAAATGAGGTGGGCTTCAGAGATAATTGGCAAAGCTTCTGGGGAAAACCTGGTCTTGTTAGGAGAGACGGCATCCATCCCACTTTGGATGGAGCAGCTCTCATTTCTAGAAATCTGGCCAATTTTCTTAAATCCTCCAAACCGTGACTATCCAGGGTTGGGACCAGGAAGCAGAGTTGTAGTCTTACACACCTCTCTGCAGCTTCTCTCCCCCTGCCATCCCCTCATTACCCCATCCCCGTAGAGACGGTGCCTGCTCCCAGACCACCAATAACCAGCAAAAATCTATTTAAGCATAAAAATTCAAAAAGAAAAAATAATATAGCACCTTCAACTGCACCACAGACTAAAACAGTTAAATGTGGTCTATTAAACATTAGGTCTCTCTCTTCTAAGTCCCTGTTGGTAAATGATATAATAATTGATCAACATATTGATTTATTCTGCCTTACAGAAACCTGGTTACAGCAGGATGAATATGTTAGTTTAAATGAGTCAACACCCCCGAGTCACACTAACTGTCAGAATGCTCGTAGCACAGGCCGAGGCGGAGGATTAGCAGCAATCTTCCATTCCAGCTTATTAATTAATCAAAAACCCAGACAGAGCTTTAATTCATTTGAAAGCTTGACTCTTAGTCTTGTCCATCCAAATTGGAAGTCCCAAAAACCAGTTTTATTTGTTATTATCTATCGTCCACCTGGTCGTTACTGTGAGTTTCTATGTGAATTTTCAGACCTTTTGTCTGACTTAGTGCTTAGCTCAGATAAGATAATTATAGTGGGCGATTTTAACATCCACACAGATGCTGAGAATGACAGCCTCAACACTGCATTTAATCTATTATTAGACTCAATTGGCTTTGCTCAAAATGTAAATGAGTCCACCCACCACTTTAATCATATCTTAGATCTTGTTCTGACTTATGGTATGGAAATTGAAGACTTAACAGTATTCCCTGAAAACTCCCTTTTGTCTGATCATTTCTTAATAACATTTACATTTACTCTGATGGACTACCCAGCAGTGGGGAATAAGTTTCATTACACTAGAAGTCTTTCAGAAAGCGCTGTAACTAGGTTTAAGGATATGATTCCTTCTTCATGTTCTCTAATGCCATATACCAACACAGTGCAGAGTAGCTACCTAAACTCTGTAAGTGAGATAGAGTATCTCGTCAATAGTTTTACATCCTCATTGAAGACAACTTTGGATGCTGTAGGTCCTCTGAAAAAGAGCTTTAAATCAGAAGTGCCTGACTCCGTGGTATAACTCACAAACTCGCAGCTTAAAGCAGATAACCCGTAAGTTGGAGAGGAAATGGCGTCTCACTAATTTAGAAGATCTTCACTTAGCCTGGAAAAAGAGTCTGTTGCACTATAAAAAAAAAGCCCTCCGTAAAGCTAGGACATCTTACTACTCATCACTAATTGAAGAAAATAAGAACAACCCCAGGTTTCTTTTCAGCACTGTAGCCAGGCTGACAAAGAGTCAGAGCTCTATTGAGCCGAGTATTCCTTTAACTTTAACTAGTAATGACTTCATGACTTTCTTTGCTAATAAAATTTTAACTATTAGAGAAAAAATTACTCATAACCATCCCAAAGACGTATCGTTATCTTTGGCTGCTTTCAGTGATGCCGGTATTTGGTTAGATTCTTTCTCTCCGATTGTTCTGTCTGAGTTATTTTCATTAGTTACTTCCTCCAAACCATCAACATGTCTATTAGACCCCATTCCTACCAGGCTGCTCAAGGAAGCCCTACCATTAATTAATGCTTCAATCTCTTGTCATTCAGTGCGCATATTAAACAAATATGTAGGACTGCTTTTTTGCATTTGCGCAATATCTCTAAAATTAGAAAGGTCTTGTCTCAGAGTGATGCTGAAAAACTAATTCATGCATTTATTTCCTCTAGGCTGGACTATTGTAATTCATTATTATCAGGTTGTCCTAAAAGTTCCCTGAAAAGCCTTCAGTTAATTCAAAATGCTGCAGCTAGAGTGCTAACAGGGACTAGAAGGAGAGAGCATATCTCACCCATATTGGCCTCTCTTCATTGGCTTCCTGTTAATTCTAGAATAGAATTTAAAATTCTTCTTCTTACTTATAAGGTTTTGAATAATCAGGTCCCATCTTATCTTAGGGACCTCATAGTACCATATCACCCAAATAGAGCGCTTCACTCTCAGACTGCAGGCTTACTTGTAGTTCCTAGGGTTTGTAAGAGTAGAATGGGAGGCAGAGCCTTCAGCTTTCAGGCTCCTCTCCTGTGGAACCAGCTCCCAATTCAGATCAGGGAGACAGACACCCTCTCTACTTTTAAGATTAGGCTTAAAACATTTGCTAAAACTTATAGTTAGGGCTGGATCAGGTGACCCTGAACCATCCCTTAGTTATGCTGCTATAGACTTAGACTGCTGGGGGGTTCCCATGATGCACTGAGTGTTTCTTTCTCTTTTTGCTCTGTATGCACCACTCTGCATTTAATCATTAGTGATTGATCTCTGCTCCCCTCCATAGCACGTCTTTTTCCTGGTTCTCTCCCTCAGCCCCAACCAGTCCCAGCAGAAGACTGCCCTTCCCTGAGCCTGGTTCTTCTGGAGGTTTCTTCCTGTTAAAAGGGAGTTTTTCCTTCCCACTGTTGCCAAGTGCTTGCTCACAGGGGGTCGTTTTGACCGTTGGGGTTTTTCCGTAATTATTGTATGGCCTTGCCTTACAATATAGGGCGCCTTGGGGCAACTGTTTGTTGTGATTTGGCGCTATATAAATAAAATTGATTTTATTTTATTTGATATATAAAATAATGAATTTATTCAATGACAATCATCCTACTTCAGTGAGCAGCAAATCGAAGCAGATGCTTTTCCAATTTGATTATACTTGTGATTGAATTATCCAGTGACCTTTAGGTGATCTCTTAAGACAGCTTTAATAAAATTTATGAAATGACAGCCACATGTTTCAAGTTATTAACAGTGCCCACAAAAAGACTTCAGCAAAGTAAAGGACAGAAAGCCCACAGTGTTTGACTTTAGTGGTGGTGTCAAAAGTAAAGATTTGTTGGACTTTGATCCAAAGAGCACTTAGACCTTTGTTCACAAAGACAATGGCAATGACTGTGAGAAATCTGGCCCAGAGTGTAAGAGGGTAGATATGGTGCATCTGGAAAGTATTCACAGCACTTCACTTTTTCCACATTTTGTTACGTTACAGCCTTATTCCAAAATGGAGGAAATTCTTTTTTTTTTTCATGAAAATTCTGCACACAGTACCCCATAATGACAATGTGAAAAAGTTTTTTTTTGGTTTGTTTTTGCAAATTTATTACAAATAAAAAAACTGAGAAATCACATGTACGTAAGTATTCACAGCCTTTGCCATGAAGCAAAAAATTGAACTCAGGTGCACCCTGCTTCCACTGATGATCAGTGAGATGTTTCTACAGCTTAACTGGAGTCCACGTGGGTTAAATTCAGTTGATTGGACATCATTTTGAAAGACACACACCTGTCTACATATAAGGTCCTACAGTTGACAGTGCACGTCAGAGCACAAACCAAGCATGAAGTCAAAGGAATTGACTGTAGACCTCCGAGACAGGATTCTCTCAAAGCACAAATCTGGGTAAGGGTACAGAAACATTTCTGCTGCTTTGAAGGTCCCAATGAGCACAGTGGCCTGCATCATCCGTAAATGGAAGAAGTTCAGATCCACTAAAACTCTTCCAAGAGCTGGCTGCCCATCTAAACTGAGCGACTGGGGGGAAAAGGGCCTGAGTCAGGGAGGTGACCAATAACCATCCAAAAGGACAGCAATCTCTGCAGCAATCCACCAATCAGGCCTATATGGTAGAGTGGCCAGATAGAAGCCACTCCTTAGTAAAAGGCACATGGCAGCTCGCCTGGAGTTTGCCAAAAGGCACCCAAAGGACTCTCAGACCATGAGAAACAAAATTCTTTGTCTGATGAGACAAAGATTGAACTCTTTGGTGTGAATGCCAGGCATCATGTTTGGAGGAAACCAGGCACCATCCCTACAGTGAAGCATGGTGGTGGCAGTATCATGCTGTGGGGATGTATTTCAGCTGCAGGAACTGGGAGACTAGTCAGGATTGAGGGAAAGATGAATGCAGAAATGTACAGAGACATCCCGGATGAAAACCTGCTCCAGAGCACTCTTGACCTCAGACTGGGGCAACGGTTTATCTTTCAGCAAGACACTGACCCCAAACACACAGCCAAGATATCAAAGGAGTGGCTTCAGGACAAGTCTGTGAATGTCCTTGAGTGACCCAGTCAGAGCCCAGACCTGAATCTGATTGAACATCTCTGGAGAGATCTGAAAATGGCTGATGGAGCTTGAGAGGTGCTGGAAAGTAGAATAAGCAAAACTGCCCAAAGATAGGTGCACCAAGCTTGTGGCATATTCAAGAAGACTTGAGGCTGTAATTGCTGCCAAAGGTGCATCAACAAAGTATTGAGCAAAGGTGTAAATGTGATTTTTTTTTTCTTTAGTTTTAACAAATTTAGAAAAAAAACAAACTTTTTTCATATTGCTATGAGGTGTTGTATGTACAATTTTGAGGGAAAAAATGAATTTACTCCATTTTGGAATAAGGCTGTAACATAAAAAAAAAACTGTTGAAAAGTTAAGTGCTGTAAATACTTTCCTGATGCACTGTATATGTCAGACATTTACAGAGGACAACTCCCACTCATGACATAGTGAATTTCAGCTTCTTCCATCAGGCTGCAGATATAAATTGCTGGTCTGTAAAACCAAGGGATATAAAGATATTGCTTTGGTCCTGCAGCCATCAGAGTGATCAACGGAACCTAGCAAGTATTAAATAGAATTCACTCTTTTGGTATCGTTCTTTGTATAGCTTTTATTTATTTATTTGTTCTTATCCTGTTTTTTATTTGCTACGATCTTTTTTTTTTCTTTTCTTTTTTCTTCAGGCACTGATCCCTGCCTTTTAGGATGAGGCACTGTTTTGTGTGTGTGTGTGTGTGTGTGTGTGTGTGTGTGTGTGTGTGTGTGTGTGTGTGTGTGTGTGTGTGTGTGTGTGTGTGTGTGTGTGTGTGTGTGTGTGTGTGTGTGTGTGGAGGAAGGCGACTCACTTCACCGTAAACCAAATCTATTTTTGGTTACAAATAAAGTTACCTTGACCTTGAGGTCACCACAGTAAGACCAAACAACAAAGTTGACATTGGGCATGTTGGATGCGACTGTGGCCACCAGGGGGGCAGTGATTATGAACAAAAATTCTGATTTTTGAGACACACGAATTTCAAAATAACACTAACTTGTTTTTGAAACTTGAATAACTTGATACATTTATGTTTATTCCAAATCACTCTCCTTTGAGTCATCATACAAAGCTTTTGCGCATGTAGGAACCTTCCTTTGACAGCAGCAACCACTGTAACAAAGGACATTGTTCTTGATTCATGCACAGTTTCCTGCACATCTTTTGCACAGACACATAACACATGTCTCAAGGTCAGCAGGAAATGCACTCTTGGTCATGGAGAGAGGTTTTATTGTGTTGTTTCCATGCAGCAGACAAACATGAAGTGAAGCCAATAGAGCCTGGTTTTGGAATATGAGACGACTTGGTGATTATTATTGTGTTGCTCAAGTTGTGGCAGGGATGGCTTCAAAGCAGCCCAGACTTTCCAGAAAAAATAAATAAATTCACATCCTCAAAACAGGCAAAGTACTACGCTTATTGGCGCTAGATGCATATGTAACTCGAGACTCACAACAAGCAAATCACAGTCTGCTAGTCTGGATCCCCTGCAAATGTCCTTCGTGGGTTTGCAGTGGTCAAATGATCAGTGCCAGAGATGTCCACAGTTTCTTTGTCTCCAAGTCTTTGGAGGAAAGATGAATTCTATTTTCCTGAAAAAGCATGAAAAACAAGGCAACAGGAGACACTTGTCCTTTCCTACTGACCTGTTAATGTCATGAACAGGTACTAGATGCACAAAACTACTACACCAGTGTCACTGGCATGGATTATGGTCCCACTTGCACCCAACATTTCTCCACTGTAAAGCATGTGGAATATTATATGGCTGTCTGCTTCCTCATGGGTAGATCCTAACCCTGGAACATCTGGTCATCCATCATCATTTTGGTCTCATCCATAGACCATTAGAGAGGAACGGGGCTATCTGAAGGAGGATCTGATGTGCCTGTGAAAGGAGGAACATCAGTGCTGCTTTATTTTTCTTGAGATGACACAGAATTACAGAAAACATGCACTGGAAGATGAGTGTATGTCACACAGCTTCTGCAAGCCTTATCTTCTTTCCATCCATCCATCCATCCATCCATTTTCTTCCGCTTTATCCGGAGTCGGGTCGCGGGGGCAGCAGCTCAAGCAAAGCCGCCCAGACCTCCCGATCCACACACACCTCCCCCAGCTCCTCCGGGGGAACCCCAAGGCATTCCCAAGCAAGCCAAGAGATGTATTCCCTCCAGCATGTCCTGGGTCTTCCCCGGGGCCTCCTCCCAATGGGACGTGCCCGGAACACCTCTCCAGCGAGGCGTCGGGGCATCCGGAAAAGATGCCCGAGCCACCTCAACTGACTCCTTTTGACATGGAGGAGCAGCAGCTCGACTCCGAGCTCCTCCTGAGTGACCGAGCTCCTCACCCTATCTCTAAGGGAGCACCGAGCCACCCTGCGGAGGAAACTCATCTGGACCGCTTGTACTCGTGATCTTGTTCTTTCAGTCATGAGCCAAATCTCATGACCATAGGTGAGGGTCGGAACGTAGATCGATCGGTAAATCGAGACCTTTGCTCCCCTACTCAGCTCTCTCTTCACCACGACGGTCCGATACAGCGACCGCATCACTGCAGATGCTGCACCGATCCGTCTATCAATCTCACGCTACATCCGTCCCTCACTCGTGAACAAGACCCCGAGATACTTAAACTCCTCCACTAGAGGCAAGGACACTCCACCGACCTGAAGAGGGCAAAGCACCTTTTTCCGGTCGAGAACCATGGCCTCGGATTTGGAGGTACTGATTTTCATCCCGGACGCTTCACACTCGGCTGCAAACCACCCCAGTGCATGCTGAAGGTCCTGATTTGACGAAGCCAACAGAACCACATCGTCCGCAAACAGCAGAGACGAGATTCTGTGGTTCCCAAACCAGACCCCCTCTACACCCTGGCTGTGCCTAGAAATTCTGTCCATAAAAATAATGAACAGAACCGGTGACAAAGGGCAGCCCTGGCGGAGGCCAACGTGCACTGGAAACAGGTTTGACTTACTACCGGCAATGTGAACCAAGCTCCTGCTGCGGTGGTACAGGGACCGGATAGCCCTTAGCAAAGGACCCCGGACCCCGTACTCCCGGAGCACTCCCCACAGGGTGCCCCGAGGGACACGGTCGAATGCCTTCTCCCGATCCACAAAACACATATGGACTGGTTGGGCGAACTCCCATGAACCCTCGAGCACCCGATGGAGCATGTAGAGCTGGTCCAGTGTGCCGCGACCAGGACGAAAACCACACTGCTCTTCCTGAATCTGAGGTTCGACCATCGGTCGAATTCTCCTCTCCAGTACCCTGGAATAGACCTTACCGGGGAGGCTGAAGAGTGTGATCCCCCTATAGTTGGAACACACACTCCGGGCCCCCTTCTTAAACAGAGGGACCACCACCTCAGTCTGCCAATCCAGAGGCACTGTCCACGATCGTCACGCAGTGCTGCAGAGGCGTGTCAGCCAAGACAGTCCCACAACATCCAGAGACTTTAGGTACTCAGGACGGATTTCATCCACCCCAGGAGCCTTGCCACCGAGGAGCTTTCTGACCACCTCAGTGACTTCGGCCTGGGTAATGGATGAGTCCGCCTCTGAGTCCCCAGTCTCTGCTTCCTCTTCGGAAGACGTGACGATGGGATTGAGGAGATCCTCAAAGTACTCCTTCCACCGCCCGACAACATCCCCAGTCAGGGTCAACAGCTCCCCACCCACACCGTAAACAGTGCTGGTGGAGAGCTGCTTCTGCCTCCTGAGGCGTCGGACGGTTTGCCAGAATCTCTTCGAGGCCGACCAATAGTCCTCCTCCATGGCCTCCCCAAACTCCTCCCAGACCCGAGTTTTTGCCTCTGCGACCGCACGGGCTGTGGCACGCTTGGCCTGCCGGTATCTGTCAGCTGCCTCTGGGGTCCCACCTACCAACAAAGATAAGTAGGACTCCTTCTTCAGCTTGACAGCATCCCTTACTTTCGGTGTCCACCACCGGGTTCGGGGATTGCCCCCGTGACAGGCACCAGAGACCTTGCGACCACAGCTACGAGCGGCCGCATCAACAATGAAGGTGGAGAACATGGTCCACTCGACTCCATCTCTCCAACCTCCCCCGTGATCTGGGAGAAGTTCTCCCGGTGGTGGGAGATGAAGAACTCACTGACAGAGCGTTCCGCCAGTCGTTCCCAGCAGACCCTCACGATACGTTTGGGCCTGCCAGGTCTGACCGGCTTCCTCCCCTCCCAGCGGATCCAACTCGCCACCAGGTGGTGATCGGTCGACAGCTCTGCCCCTCTCTTCACTCGAGTGTCCGAGACGTGTGGCCGAGACACGTGGTATCCAACTCCTGGGGAGGAGCTGGAAGCTTCATCTTCTTTCCTTTGCTTTTAAACAAATAATACCACCATGCAAAATAAATTTATTTTGCACTAGGTAGAAAAGTTAAATAAGTTTCAAATGATTATGTGGTTGGTTTGGCAATGTAATAAGCTTTTAAATGGTATGGTTATTTTTTTATTGCTTCAACCAGGTTAGTCCCCTTGAGATCAAGATCTCTTTTGCAAGGGAGACCTGGAGAATTATAAAGTTTGCAGTTCACCTAACCTGCATGTCTTTAAATGTGAGAGGAAACCCACGCAAACATGCAAACTCCACACAGAAAGGCCACAGGTGAGAATCGAACTCGAGACCTTCTAGCTATGAGGCAACAGTGCTAACCAGTAAGATCATGCTGCCAATGCTTTGAATAAGTAAAAACCCCTTTAACATGTAAAAAAAAAATTGCCTAGTTATCACATTAAAGCTGTGTAATTTCTCTGTGCAATTCCCAGAAACGTGGCCTTACAGTTCTTGCAAATATATAGAACGCTATTATTTAAAATATTGGCCATCAAGTACCAAGGGAGTGCCAACATGGCGGCTGGCGGCCAGCACTCCATCCAGATTTGTGCTGCTTTCAGAGAAAGAGAACCAGGAAGTGAAAGCGTACACATGGAGGGTGTGTCTTCCCCTCTCTTTGTAGGTTTTATTTTTAAAAAGGCGGTCGTCCTCGCGTAAACAAATGGGAGACTCGGCGAGGGCGAAGCGGCGGGACCAGCTGAAGCGCTGGTCCGGTTCCTACACGGACCTTTCGTCGGATGTTCCCCGGCGGAGGCGGCCGTGCGAAGACGAGGACGAAGCCGGAGAATCGGAGGCCGAGAGCGGCGAGAAGAACCACAGCAGCGAACTCCCCAAAAGACGGTGAGAAAACCGAGGAAAGGGCCGCAAAGTCGAGATAACAGCGTGGCTGCTTTAAAAACGCCAGCGGTGACTTTAATAATTATGAAGTCTGGAAAAATATTTGTGTGACATTTGCCAAGTGTGTTAGCATCAGCTGCTCAAGCACTCAGTAGAGGGGATACTTTGGCCAAAGCCCAACATTTACTCTTGGATTCTTAATATCAAAAGATGAATTTATTAAATATTCCTTTATCTGCACCTCCGCTCCCAAAAACAAGCAAGTGACAACAAGAGAAGTCAGGGATTATTCATGCTTAGTGTTAGTCATATCTGTAAAATTCTATTTGTGTGCAGCACATCTGATTGGTCAGTCTGGATCATGTGATTCAGGTTATGTACCTTTTGTTTTCTATCTGTACATACAACCCCTGGCAATAATTATGGAATCACCGGCCTCGGAGGATGTTCATTCAGTTGTTTAATTTTGTAGAAAAAAAAGCAGATCACAGACATGACACAAAACTAAAGTCATTTCAAATGGCAACTCTCTGGCTTTAACAAACACTATAAGAAATCAGGAAAAAAAATTGTGGCAGTAAATTTCATCCCCAAAACTAACATCTGCATCAAATCAGATCTGCTCATTAGTCTGCATCTAAAAAGGAGTGATCACACCTTGGAGAGCTGTTGCACCAAGTGGACTGACATGAATCATGGCTCCAACACGAGAGATGTCAATTGAAACAAAGGAGAGGATTATCAAACTCTTAAAAGAGGGTAAATCATCACGCAATGTTGCAAAAGATGTTGGTTGTTCAGTCAGTTGTGTCTAAACTCTGGACCAAATACAAACAACATGGGAAGGTTGTTAAAGGCAAACATACTAGTAGACCAAGGAAGACATCAAAGCGTCAAGACAGAAAACTTAAAGCAATATGTCTCAAAAATCGAAAATGCACAACAAAACAAATGAGGAACGAATGGGAGGAAACTGGAGTCAACGTCTGTGACCAAACTGTAAGAAACCACCTAAAGGAAATGGGATTTACATACAGAAAAGCTAAACGAAAGCCATCGTTAACACCTAAACAGAAAAAAAACAAGGTTACAATGGGCTAAGGAAAAGCAATCTTGGACTGTGGATGACTGGATGAAAGTCGTATTCAGTGATGAATCTCGAATCTGCATTGGGCAAGGTGATGATGCTGGAACTTTTGTTTGGTGCCGTTCCGATGAGATTTATAAAGATGACTGCCTGAAGAGAACATGTAAATTTCCACAGTCATTGATGATATGGGGCTGCATGTCAGGTAAAGGCACTGGGGAGATGGCTGTCATTACATCATCAATAAATGCACAAGTTTACGTTGATATTTTGGACACTTATCCCATCAATTGAAAGGATGTTTGGGGATGATGAAATCATTTTTCAAGATGATAATGCATCTTGCCATAGAGCAAAAACTGTGAAAACATTCCAACATTCCTTGCAAAAAGACACATAGGGTCAATGTCATGGCCTGCAAATAGTCCGGATCTTAATCCAATTGAAAATCTTTGGTGGAAGTTGAAGAAAATGGTCCATGACAAGGCTCCAACCTGCAAAGCTGATTTGGCAACAGCAATCAGAGAAAGTTGGAGCCAGATTGATGAAGAGTACTGTACTTCACCACCATTGAGGTGGTGAAACAAAATACTAGTGATGTGTTGGAGCGTTATTTTGTTTTTCATGATTCCATAATTTTTTCCTCAGAATTGAGTGATTCCATATTTTTTTCCCTCTGCTTGGTCTAAAAAAGTAACCGTTACTGACTGCCACATTTTTTTTTTCCTGATTTTTGTGTTTCTTAAAGCCAGAAAGTTGCCATTTGATATGACTTTAGTTTTGGGTCATGTCTGTGATCTGCTTTTTTTTTCTACAAAATTAAACAACTGAATGAACATCCTCTGAGGCCAGTGATTCCATAATTTTTTGCCAGGGGTTGTACATAGGGCTGAAATTACTCACTTTCTCTGAGTTCAGAATGTTTGTACTTGTAGTATGTTGGCTGTCATACATGCATTTTATACGGGACCGAACGGTCCCCCTTAAAAATCGGTCTGCCTTGCCTTCACTGTGCATGCGTCATTTCAGAGCGTCAGCAGTGTTTCACTGATTATCGCCTCGTTTCTGCTTAAACTTGCAATCCAGTCATCATCTAGCTCAGCAACAGATATCTGAAGCTTTTGTACAACAATCATTTCCATATAAATTCTGCATTATTTCATAATAAAAGACGGCAGACCGATCAGAGCACCAGAGTAGCATGTCTGAGTCTCTACACCCAAAGCGATCAAAGGGAATAATGTGATTATTGACCTTTAGATGACAAAGTAAACCTCTTAAATCATTCTAAAGTTAGTTTTGAGCAGAAACAAGGCGATAATCGGTGAGTCACTGCTGACACTCCGAAATGATGCATGCGCTGTGAAGGCAGGGTGGACCGATTTTTAGTGGCGACTGTTCAGTCGATGACACCGGGGCTGTTTCTCAGAAGTCAGACAGTGTAAAGTTATCCTACGTACCAGGGGTGAAACCTTAAACCGAACCGATAACTTAAACCCATAACCGTAGCCCCTATAACACGGCTATGCTACGTCAAATACAATTTTATATTATTAATCCAGCTATGTACAGATATAGCCATTTTGAACAAAAAAAAGACCCCAAACACACACACTGCATCTGTCTTCTTTTCCAAATCTGCATGTCTCTTAATATGCTTGCAATGGTGGACAAAATCAGAGGATTTTCCACTCCCGAAGTGGACTGCCAGTTTTGGAATGAGGCTCTACACACTGATGTGATCCTTAGTTATTTTGTCTTAAATGTTTTAGAGTTAGGTTCAGGGTTGGAGTTTAATTTGTGCTGGTCTTGTTAGGAGAGACGGCATCCATCCCACTTTGGATGGAACAGCTCTCATCTCTAGAAATCTGGCCAATTTTATTAAACCCTCCAAACTGTGACTATCCAGGGTTGGGACCAGGAAGCAGAGTTATAGTCTTACACACCTCTCTGCAGCTTCTCTCCCCCTGCCATCCCCCCAATACCCCATCCCTGTAGAGACGGTGCCTGCTCCCAGACCACCAAAAACCAGTAAAAATCTATTTAAGCATAAAAATTCAAAAAGAAAAAATAATATAGCACCTTCAACTGCACCACAGACTAAAACAGTTAAATGTGGTTTATTAAACATTAGGTCTCTCTCTTCTAAGTCCCTATTAGTAAATGATATAATAATTGATCAACATATTGATTTATTCTGCCTTACAGAAACCTGGTTACAGCAGGATGAATATGTTAGTTTAAATGAGTCAACACCCCCGAGTCGCACTAACTGTCAGAATGCTCGTAGCACGGGCCGAGGAGGAGGATTAGCAGCAATCTTCCACTCCAGCTTATTAATTAATCAAAAACCCAGACAGAGCTTTAATTCATTTGAAAGCTTGACTCTTAGTCTTGTCCATCCAAATTGGAAGTCCCAAAAACCGATTTTATTTGTTGTTATCTATCGTCTACCTGGTCGTTACTGTGAGTTTCTCTGTGAATTTTCAGACCTTTTGTCTGACTTAGTGCTTAGCTCAGATAAGATCATTATAGTGGGCGATTTTACATCCACATAGATGCTGAGAATGACAGCCCCAACACTGCATTTAATCTATTATTACAACCCCTGGCAAAAATTATGGAATCACCGGCCTCGGAGGATGTTCATTCAGTTGTTTAATTTTGTAGAAAAAAAGCAGATCACAGACATGACACAAAACTAAAGTCATTTCAAATGGCAACTTTCTGGCTTTATGAAACACTAGTAAGAAATCAGGAAAAAAATAGTGGCAGTCAGTAACTGTTACTTTTTTAGACCAAGCAGAGGGAAAAAAAATATGGAATCACTCAATTCTGAGGAAAAAATTATGGAATCATGAAAAACAAAAGAACGCTCCAACACATCACTATTACTTTGTTGCACCACCTCTGGCTTTTATAACAGCTTGCAGTCTCTGAGGCATGGACTTAATGAGTGACAAACAGTACTCTTCATCAGTCTGGCTCCAACTTTCTTTGATTGCTTTTGCCAGATCAGCGTTGCAGGTTGGAGCCTTGTCATGGACCATTTTCTTCAACTTCCACCAAAGATTTTTGAAGACTATTTGCAGGCCATGACATTGACCCTATGTGTCTTTTTGCAAGGAATGTTTTCACAGTTTTTGCTCTATGGCAAGATGCATTATCATCTTGAAAAATGATTTCATCATCCCCAAACATCCTTTCAATTGATGGGATAAGAAAAGTGTCCAAAATATCAACGTAAACTTGTGCATTTATTGATGATGTAATGACAGCTATCTCCCCAGTGCCTTTACCTGACATGCAGCTCCATATCATCAATGACTGTGGAAATTTACATGTTCTCTTCAGGCAGTCATCTTTATAAATCTCATTGGAACGGTACCAAACAAAAGTTCCAGCATCATCACCTTGCCCAATGCAGATTTGAGATTCATCACTGAATATGACTTTCATCCAGTCATCCACAGTCCACGATTGCTTTTCCTTAGCCCATTGTAACCTTGCTTTTTCTGTTTAGGTGTTAATGATGGCTTTCGTTTTGCTTTTCTGTATGTAAATCCCATTTCCTTTAGGCGGTTTCTTACAGTTCGGTCAGCCGTTGAATCCAGTTTCCTCCCATTTGTTCCTCATTTGTTTTGTGGTGCATTTTCGATTTTTGAGACATATTGCTTTAAGTTTTCTGTCTTGACGCTTTGATGTCTTCCTTGGTCTACCAGTATGTTTGCCTTTAACAACCTTCCCATGTTGTTTACATTTGGTCCAGAGTTTAGACACAGCTGACTGTGAACAACCAACATCTTTTGCAACATTGCGTGATGATTTACCCTCTTTTAAGAGTTTGATAATCCTCTCCTTTGTTTCAATTGACATCTCTCATGTTGGAGCCATGATTCATGTCAGTCCACTCGGTGCAACAGCTCTCCAAGCTGTGATCACTCCTTTTTAGATGCAGACTAATGAGCAGATCTGATTTGATGCAGGTGTTAGTTTTGGGGATGAAAATTTACAGGGTGATTCCATAATTTATTCCTCAGAATTGAGTGAGTCCATATTTTTTTCCCTCTGCTTGGTCTAAAAAAGTTAACGTTACTGACTGCCACAATTTTTTTTTCTTGATTTCTTATAGTGTTTCTTAAAGCCAGAAAGTTGCCATTTGAAATGACTTTAGTTTTGTGTCATGTCTGTGATCTGCTTCTTTTCTACAAAATTAAACAACTGAATGAACATCCTCCGAGGCCGGTGATTCCATAATTATTGCCAGGGGTTGTAGACTCAATTGGCTTTGCTCAAAATGTAAATGAGTCCACCCACCACTTTGACCATACTTTAGATCTTGTTCTGACTTATGGTATGGAAATTGAAGACTTAACAGTATTCCCTGAAAACCCCCTTCTGTCTGATCATTTCTTAATAACATTTACTTTAATGGACTACCCAGCAGTGGGGAATAAGTTTCATTACAGTAGAAGTCTTTTGGAAAGCGCTGTAACTAGGTTTACGGATATGATTCCTTCTTTGTTATGTTCTCCAATGCCATATACCAACACAGTGCAGAGTAGCTACCTAAACTCTGTGAGTGAGATAGATTATCTCATCAATAGTTTTACATCCTCATTGAGCACAACTTTGGATGCTGTAGCTCCTCTGAAAAAGAGAGCCTTAAATCAGAAGTGCCTGACTCCGTGGTATAACTCACAAACTCGCAGCTTAAAGCAGATAACCCGTAAGTTGGAGAGGAAATGGCGTCTCACTAATTTAGAAGATCTTCACTTAGCCTGAAAAAAGAGTCTGTTGCTCTATAAAAAAGCCATCCGTAAAGCTAGGACATCTTACGACACATCACTAATTGAAGAAAATAAGAACAACCCCAGGTTTCTTTTCAGCACTGTAGCCAGGCTGACAAAGAGTCAGAGCTCTATTGAGCTGAGTATTCCTTTAACTTTAACTAGTAATTACTTCATGACTTTCTTTGCTAATAAAATTTTAACTATTAAAGAAAAAATTACTCATAACCATCCCAAAGACATGTCGTTATCTTTGGCTGCTTTCAGTGATGCCGGTATTTGGTTAGACTCTTTCTCTCCGATTGTTCTGTCTGAGTTATTTTCATTAGTTACTTCCTCCAAACCATCAACATGTCTATTAGACCCCATTCCTACCAGGCTGCTCAAGGAAGCCTTACCATTAATTAATGCTTCGATCTTAAATATGACCAATCTATCTTTATTAGTTGGCTATGTACCACAGGCTTTTAAGGTGGCAGTAATTAAACCATTACTTAAAAAGCCATCACTTGACCCAGCTATCTTAGCTAATTATAGGCCAATCTCAACCTTCCTTTTCTCTCAAAAATTCTTGAAAGGGTAGTTGTAAAACAGCTAACTGATCATCTGCAGAGGAATGGTCTATTTGAAGAGTTTCAGTCAGGTTTTAGAATTCATCATAGTACAGAAACAGCATTAGTGAAGGTTACAAATGATCTTCTTATGGCCTCAGACAGTGGACTCATCTCTGTGGTTGTCCTGTTAAACCTCAGTGCTGCTTTTGATACTGTTGACCATAAAATTTTATTACAGAAATTAGAGCATGCCATAGGTATTAAAGGCACTGCGCTGCTGTGGTTTGAATCATATTTATCTAATATTTTACAATTTGTTCATGTAAATGGGGAGTCTTCTTCACAGACTGTGGTTAATTATGGCGTTCCACAAGGTTCTGTGCTAGGACCAATTTTATTCACTTTATACATGCTTCCCTTAGGCAGTATTATTAGAAAGCATTGCTTAAATTTTCATTGTTACGCAGATGATACCCAGCTTTATCTATCCATGAAGCCAGAGGACACACACCAATTAGTTAAACTGCAGGAATGTCTTACAGACATAAAGACATGGATGACCTCTAATTTCCTGCTTTTAAACTCAGATAAAACTGAAGTTATTGTATTGGCCCCACAAATCTTAGAAACATGGTGTCTAACCAGATCCTTACTCTGGATGGCATTACCCTGACCTCTAGTAATACTGTGAGAAATCTTGGAGTCATTTTTGATCAGGATATGTCCTTCAATGCGCATATTAAGCAAATATGTAGGACTGCTTTTTTTGCATTTGCGCAATATCTCTAAAATTAGAAAGGTCTTGTCTCAGAGTGATGCTGAAAAACTAATTCATGCATTTATTTCCTCTAGGCTGGACTATTGTAATTCATTATGATCAGGTTGTCCTAAAAGTTCCCTGAAAAGCCTTCAGTTAATTCAAAATGCTGCAGCTAGAGTACTGACAGGGACTAGAAGGAGAGAGCATATTTCACCCATATTGGCCTCTCTTCATTGGCTTCCTGTTAATTCTAGAATAGAATTTAAAATTCTTCTTCTTACTTATAAGGTTTTGAATAATCAGGTCCCATCTTATCTTAGGGACCTAATAGTACCATATCACCCAAATAGAGCGCTTCGCTCTCAGACTGCAGGCTTACTTGTAGTTCCTAGGGTTTTTAAGAGTAGAATGGGAGGCAGAGCCTTCAGCTTTCAGGCTCCTCTCCTGTGGAACCAGCTCCCAATTCGGATCAGGGAGACAGACACCCTCTCTACTTTTAAGATTAGGCTTAAAACTTTCCTTTTTGCTAAAGCTTATAGTTAGGGCTGGATCAGGTGACCCTGAACCATCCCTTAGTTGTGCTGCTATAGACTTAGACTGCTGGGGGGTTCCCATGATGCACTGAGTGTTTCTTTCTCTTTTTACTCTGTATGCACCACTCTGCATTTAATCATTAGTGATTGATCTCTGCTCTCTTCCACAGCATGTCTTTTTCCTGATTCTCTCCCCTCAGCCCCAACCAGTTCCAGCAGAAGACTGCCCCTCCCTGAGCCTGGTTCTGCTGGAGGTTTCTTCCTGTTAAAAGGGAGTTTTTCCTTCCCACTGTCGCCAAGTGCTTGCTCACAGGGGGCTGTTTTGACCGTTGGGGTTTTTCTGTAATTATTGTATGGCTTTTGCCTTACAATATGAAGCGCCTTGGGGCAACTGTTTGTTGTGATTTGGCGCTATATAAATAAAATTGATTTGATTTGAATTTCCCTGCATAAAAAGTCTGGACATTTGAAGAGTTGGTCGGGATCCCTTCAGCAGCTTTGCTTACGTCTGGAAGTTTAGCACAGTAGTAGAATTCCGGTATGGTTTGGCTCCAATTCCATAGTTTTTCCACCTTTGCATAGAGTGTGCAACATATTGATTACAGACCGAGCTGTGCAGAAATCTTGCACACCCCTGTCGATTTTGTGTGTTTTTTTTAATTTGTCAGTACAAGGTGAAAATTTCCATTTCAGCAGTTCTGTAGTTCAGTGAGTAACAGACTTCGAATTAGATATTGAGGGTTTAGTTCCTCATGTAACCTTCATTTATTGTTTTAGTCTTTGTTTTTCAAGTTAAAGGACATGACACATGCTTTTTGCACTTTCACAATGGATGTTTGGCAGGTGTGGCCTGTTCTGTTATGTGTCATTACCAATAAGCAAGCCTGGGAACTCAGACACACTGCTTTAATTAAAATATACAAAGTGATGAATATACACAACTGTTGTGTTTTCTGTATTTTCCCAGAGAATAAGTCGTACCTGTTAATAAATTCCTCTTAAAGAGGAAAAACCCATATAAAAGTCATGCTGGTGTATAAGTTGCACCTTTTTTTGTATTCTCACCTCTTTAATTTGGAATTTTCTTGTATTTTTGTTATTGGCATTGATTCTTTTATTAGTTTATTTTGTTTAGTGTTTCAATTCATGAAAAGTTCTATATAAACAGTCATTATACGAGCTTCCTGAAAATATGGTACATCATAAAATATTGGGTAAACGTATGACAACACACATAACTGATTGCAGTCAAAATGTGAAAAATGATTTTAGCTTTGAAAATGTTAGTTTTTGTGGGTTTTTATCTTGACTCACTCCTTCACCAAGATTCATGAAAATAGCTAGAGATGTGTTGAGAGTAATTCTGGTAACAAACAACCAGACACGGGTGAAACTGAACCTTCTGTGATGAGTTTAAAAATTAACACTACCTATTTTAGATCGCCCTCCTTCCTTACATCATGTTTAAAATAAATCAGTTCAGAAATGTTTGCATAATCACATCAACAGACAAATATCACCTGTTTCGTCGTAGCAACAAACAGTATGTGATCATAAATAAACATCAGTCATTGCTGACTCAGATACTGGATATTTACTGAACAGTAACAAACTATTGTCAAAACCCCTGTGTGCCTGAACAACAGCAACAGTGGGCTGCATCAAGTAATTACATGTTAATTAACTGTATTAGTGTCTGCAGAAAACTTTATGAGACTTGGCAAAATTATTGGATGTTGTTTTGAGGAAAAACCCCATAAATTGTCTGCCTAATCTAAATGATTCAGGAATGATCACTTTTTCTGATATTAGATGGTGACAGGGTTTTTTAAGTATTGCAGGTCATGGTTTTATCGGGGAGACAAGCCTGGAGAGCCTGTGTGTTGAATGACTGATTGATTGTCCAGAAGATGTACAGATCCAGACCTGGTGGTTTCCATTCGGTCTGTTCCTTCTGTGAAAAAGCAGCCTTGATGGAGTGCCATCTACAGTTGTAACCTGCGGTGGTGTTTGTTTTTAGGAAAATCGTAAGGTTTGACAGGGCTGCAGAGTTCTTGGCTGCCTGTGCCAGTGGCGACACAGAAGAAGCCAAGGTGATGCTTAAGGAGGCTACAGAAACCACAAGGAGGAACGGGGAGGATTTGTCGGATATTATCAACTGTTCCAATGCTGACGGTATTACTGCTCTCCATCAGGTAATGGACGCTCTCATCCTGAACTTTGTTTTTAAGTGTTGGCACTGGTATTTATTAAATAAATTCTTGTTCCTCCAAAGGCCTGCATCGATGGCAGCATGGAGATGGTCTCCTTTCTTTTGGAGCACGGTGCCAACGTGAACCAGATTGACAACGAGGGATGGACTGCGCTGCATGTCGCTGCCTCCTGTGGCTATCCTGATATTGCAGAGTGAGCAACGTGCTTTCTTTTTTTTTTTTTATCTTATAGCAATGCAACAACAAAACATGCAGACTGTGGCGTGTGTGTGTTGTGTAACAGTTATACTCGCACTCATTTACGTAGTCTTTAGGAACTTTTGCATAGCTTTTTCATCAGTGTGAAATGTATACTGCATATGCAAATTTTATAGCAGCTGGCAGATCTACAGCGTTACAGCAGTTCATGTAGCGTTTTGCTTTGGACGTGTTGGAAAATTTCAAAGTCACTGAATAACTCAAGAGTTCTTACTGTATCGTCTGAGTGAAGTCACCCCAGCCCGATAGCTCTTTTGACTTAAAAGGCATCAGAGGCTTCAGTGGCTGTGATTGGAGAGACTGTGAATAGCGACTTTTGATTGTTGCTTTGTCTAATTTTCATAGATCTTCTTTTTAAGGACTCGCTCGGTGCTCGTAAAGTTGTGATGATTGAACAGTCAAAGGTTTTGTTTTTGTCTCCTCTTGCTGGTTTTGGATTGGTGCTGCGTTGTCATCAGCCTGCTCACACTTTTTTAATTATTATTCTTAACATATTGTGGCCTTTTATTGCCTTTTTTTTATAATGAACACCAAAGTCTTTTAATGTAGGATTACACACTCTGACTTCTTTTTTTATGGTGTAATTGTATTTGAACCAGTTTGTCTGTTTGTGTCCTATTTTGTTGCGTTAGCTTCCTCGTTCAGCAGGGGGCGTCTCTCTCTGCTGTGAACTGTGATGGTGACGTTCCTGTCGACATTGCTCTGGATGAGGCCACCGAAGCTCTTCTGCAGCAGCACGCGCTCAAACAAGGTGAGTGGCATTTAA
Source organism: Thalassophryne amazonica (assembly GCF_902500255.1). Lineage (NCBI taxonomy): Eukaryota > Metazoa > Chordata > Actinopteri > Batrachoidiformes > Batrachoididae > Thalassophryne > Thalassophryne amazonica. The sequence goes on along the minus strand of NC_047117.1, from coordinate 83,076,381 downwards.
TTAACATTTGCTTAGCTTCTGTGTCAATGAACAGCAAGACCCTTCGGCTGCTCTCTTGTTTGCTCTCGGAGTCGCCTCGGATCTGCATGTTGAATTGGCACAAATTTTACACCGGATGCCCTACCTGACACCATGCCACAATACGTGGAGGAATGTGGCAGGAGTGGGGTTTGAACCAAGAACTGAACCTTCCGCACTAACCACTTGTTCACCACTCCTGCCCCTTCCGTGTCGATAAATCCTGAATTATAACACAAGACGTTTGTGTGCGTTGAGTGAAATATAAAAGTTTGCCAGAAACAGCAGGAAGATAACAATCAATTTTCATCTATATTGGGTTTACTGTTCTGACACAAAAATGACAAAAAAATCAGCATCTTTTTGAACACTTTCATTTTGCCGTAATAGAAAACAAATTATTAAAGAGTGTAGGTGGAATTTCTGCATTTTTATTAACATTTAATTTATGTCAATTTTCACTGATATTCAAACAGTGCTTCTTGATTTCTTAGTTGTAGTCACATGTTTGAGTTTGCAGTTGATAATTTGCTTGCATACTGTTTAGGGCTGCAAAATATTTGAATAGTTCTTTTTGAAAAGAATGAATAATTCTGGAATGATGAGGGTGCTTTTTGTGGTCATAATGCATCTGCAAAGAAAATGAACAGAATTCTTTCTATGCCTGATTCCATACAGCTGGTGTTATTCTTGTTTTTGCAAAGCATATCTTCTCTATTAATCATTTAATGTATTTCTTCTCTTCCTCACTCATTTTCAGGACAGGTGTAGAGGTTTTTTCTTCTCAGTGAAATACAATGCAAAGATGTACTTCTTCTCTTCTGTCCTTTCACAATAAAAGTCCTAAACATACACTGCTGCTGACCAGGAAAAAAAAAAAAATCAACTCAGGGCATTTTGCATCCAAGCAAATTAATAAACAACCTTCTACTATTTGATTTCAGTTTGCCTAGAATTTACTTCTGACTGGTACAGACAGGCAAGCACGGGAAGTTTGTGACAGCTTGGTGTTAACTTGACATACAGAATCTGCATGTCACTTCATATTAACAAACTTTATAAAAAAACAAAGTTGGAGAAAATGGTTGTATCAGATGCACTTCTCTTGTAGAGTAGTTATGGAAGGTGACACCTGCTTGTTTCATTCTTATGTATCAGGTGTCAAAAAAGTTGAAGCGTGGTGTGTTTGATTTGCTTTTGGTAACATTGCATGTTGTGCAGTGTGACTTCTGCATGCACACACTGCTGTAACAATGCTCATATGATCTAACACTAGGATGTGAATGTTTTCCTTGGAAATGGTTCTCTCAGCCCAACTTCTGCCAAACGAAACACAGACTTGGCAAATACGCTAGGCACAAAATATTACATCAGCAATGGATACTGCAGGCACTCGGGTCCTCGGAGACACTTGTGAATGAAAAGGATGACCAAAGATCAGGACTGGCAGTTTTAATCTGCCTGGTCAGGGCGGAGTCAGATTCAGTGCATGCCATAATGTGCAACATGGTCTTGGTTTTAATCTGTTTGATGTCAGGATGGATGTGGTAAATGTCAGATTTTGCAGTGGTGATGCCTGCAGTGCACGACAGGAAGAAAGGAGATTGAACTGTTCAAGCACGTTGCAGAACCCATGCTGTTATAAGCTCTTAACCAGTGCGCCTTACACACCTACATACAGTTGTGGTAGGAAGTTTACATACACTCATCATGGGCATGAAATGAATATCATGGTAATTTGGAGCTCTTAATAATGTCTTGAACTGTTCTTTTGTCAGCATGGAATTATTGTACAGTACACATCATTAATGACTTTAAAAAGCAAAAATTAGGTGCACAAGTTTCAATTTATTTTGCATCTTCTCTAATCCACACACAATCTAAATTATCCATACAGGCTCAAATTTATGAATACACCCCCACTAATATTTGGTTAAATGTCCTTTCGCGAGCTGCACCTCGACCAGACACATTTTGGTAGCCATCAAGCTGGTTTCCTGACACGGACCTGACTTTTAAGCACAGTCCACAAATTTTCAATAGGGTTGAGGCTTAGGGCTTTGGGAAGGCCATTCCAGATTCCTGCTTTTTCCAACACAGAACCAGTTTCATTATGTGTTTGGGATCATTGTCCTGTTGGAACACCTAATTGTGGCAAAGTCTGACCCATCTAGCTGGTGATTTGAGGAGAACATGATGCTACCACTACCTTGCTTGACAGTTGGTGTAGCGTTCTTAGGTTTGAAAGCATCACCTTTCCTCCTCCAAACATACTTCTTGTCATTGTGGCCAAATAGCTCAATCTTTGTCTCATCTGACCGTAAAACGTTCTCCTTTTTATGTAAATTTCAGTCTTGCTTGAAGGTGTTGATTTTGGAGCAGTGGCTTCTTTCTTGATCAGCACTTTCTCAATCCATGCTGATGTAAAACTCGCTTCATTTTGGGCAGTGATGCTGGTGTTCCAGCAGTTTCCAGTTTGTGGGAGGCTTAAGTCTTCCTAGGTTGTTCTGGAACATCATAGCCAATTTCCTGTCGTATTGGGGTGACAGTTTTGGTCTTCTTCCAGACCTTGGCAAAGTGGTGACACATCTGCCCAACTTGTACTTGCGTACAGGTGTCTGAACGGATCGTCTTTGAATCTGCAGTTGTTTAGAAATGGCTCCAGGAGACTTTCCCATCTTGTTTAAATCTACAGTTCTTCTCAGAACTTCAGAGTTCCTGGGACTTTCCCATTGTTCTGAATATTGGTCAGTCCAAAGAGTGCTGTCAAACATCTTTTTTTATGTTGGCAAAGAGAAACCACCAGTTGTTGTCGATAATCACTAATGAGGAGTTATTAAGCCTCGACCTTGTCATGTTAAACAGAACCTTCAGCACCACTTATTAAAAGATTTAAGTGAATGTGTGTATGTATATATTTGAGCCTGTATCTACAACCCCTGGCAAAATTATGGAATCACCGGCTTCGGAGGATGTTTATTCAGTTGTTTAATTTTGTAGAAAAAAAGCAGATCACAGACATGACACAAAACTAAAGTCATTTCAAATGGCAACTTTCTGGCTTTAATAAACACTATAAGAAATCAAGAAAAAAGATTGTGGCAGTCAGTAACTGTTACTTTTTTAGACCAAGCAGAGGAAAAAAATATGGAATCACTCAATTCTGAGGAACAAATTATGGAATCACCCTGTAAATTTTCATCCCCAAAACTAACAGCTGCATCAAATCACATCTGCTCGTTGACATTGACCCTATGTGTCTTTTTGCAAGGAATGTTTTCACAGTTTTTGCTCTATGGCAAGATGCATTATCATCTTGAAAAATGATTTCATCATCCCCAAACATCCTTTCAATTGTCCAAAATATCAACGTAAACTTGTGCATTTATTGATGATGTAATGACAGCCATCTCCCCAGTGCCTTTACCTGACATGCAGCCCCATATCATCAATGACTGTGGAAATTTACATGTTCTCTGCAGGCAGTCATCTTTATAAATCCCATTGGAACAGCACCAAACAAAAGTTCCAGCATCATCACCTTGCCCAATGCAGATTCGAGATTCATCACTGAATATGACTTTCATCCAGTCATCCACAGTCCACGATTGCTTTTCCTTAGCCCATTGTAACCTTGTTTTTTTTTCTGTTTAGGTGTTAATGATGGCTTTCGTTTAGCTTTTCTGTATGTAAATCCCATTTCCTTTAGGAGGTTTCTTACAGTTCGGTGACAGACGTTGACTCCAGTTTCCTCCCATTCGTTCCTCATTTGTTTTGTTGTGCATTTTTTGATTTTTGAGACATATTGCTTTAAGTTTTCTGTCTTGACGCTTTGATGTCTTCCTTGGTCTACCAGTATGTTTGCCTTTAACAACCTTCCCATGTTGTTTGTATTTGGTCCAGAGTTTAGACACAGCTGACTGTGAACAACCAACATCTTTTAATATAGCACCTTCAACTGCACCACAGACTAAAACAGTTAAATGTGGTCTATTAAACATTAGGTCTCTCTCTTCTAAGTCTCTAAGTCCCTGTTGGTAAATGATATAATAATTGATCAACATATTGATTTATTCTGCCTTACAGAAACCTGGTTACAGCAGGATGAATATGTTAGTTTAAATGAGTCAACACCCCCGAGTCACACTAACTGTCAGAATGCTCGTAGCACGGGCCGGGGCGGAGGATTATCAGCAATCTTCCATTCCAGCTTATTAATGAATCAAAAACCCAGACAGAGCTTTAATTCATTTGAAAGCTTGACTCTTAGTCTTGTCCATCCAAATTGGAAGTCCCAAAAACCAGTTTTATTTGTTATTATCTATCGTCCACCTGGTCGTTACTGTGAGTTTCTCTGTGAATTTTCAGACCTTTTTTCTTAGTGCTTAGCTCAGATAAGATAATTATAGTGGGCGATTTTAACATCCACACAGATGCTGAGAATGACAGCCTTAACACTGCATTTAATCTATTATTAGACTCTATTGGCTTTGCTCAAAAAGTAAATGAGTCCACCCACCACTTTAATCATATCTTAGATCTTGTTCTGACTTATGGTATGGAAATAGAAGACTTAACAGCATTCCCTGAAAACTCCCTTCTGTCTGATCATTTCTTAATAACATTTACATTTACTCTGATGGACTACCCAGCAGTGGGGAATAAGTTTCATTACACTAGAAGTCTTTCAGAAAGCGCTGTAACTAGGTTTAAGGATATGATTCCTTCTTTATGTTCTCTAATGCCATATACCAACACAGTGCAGAGTAGCTACCTAAACTCTGTAAGTGAGATAGAGTATCTCGTCAATAGTTTTACATCCTCATTGAAGACAACTTTGGATGCTGTAGCTCCTCTAAAAAAGAGAGTTTTAAATCAGAAGTGCCTGACTCCGTGGTATAACTCACAAACTCGTAGCTTAAAGCAGATAACCCGTAAGTTGGAGAGGAAATGGCGTCTCACTAATTTAGAAGATCTTCACTTAGCCTGGAAAAAGAGTCTGTTGCTCTATAAAAAAGCCCTCCGTAAAGCTAGGACATCTTTCTACTCATCACTAATTGAAGAAAATAAGAACAACCCCAGGTTTCTTTTCAGCACTGTAGCCAGGCTGACAAAGAGTCAGAGCTCTATTGAGCTGAGTATTCCATTAACTTTAACTAGTAATGACTTCATGACTTTCTTTGCTAACAAAATTTTAACTATTAGAGAAAAAATTACTCATAACCATCCCAAAGACGTATCGTTATCTTTGGCTGCTTTCAGTGATGCCGGTATTTGGTTAGACTCTTTCTCTCCGATTGTTCTGTCTGAGTTATTTTCATTAGTTACTTCATCCAAACCATCAACATGTTTATTAGACCCCATTCCTACCAGGCTGCTCAAGGAAGCCCTACCATTATTTAATGCTTCGATCTTACATATTCATCAATCTATCTTTGTTAGTTGGCTATGTACCACAGGCTTTTAAGGTGGCAGTAATTAAACCATTACTTAAAAAGCCATCACTTGACCCAGCTATCTTAGCTAATTATAGGCCAATCTCCAACCTTCCTTTTCTCTCAAAAATTCTTGAAAGGGTAGTTGTAAAACAGCTAACTGATCATCTGCAGAGGAATGGTCTATTTGAAGAGTTTCAGTCAGGTTTTAGAATTCATCATAGTACAGAAACAGCATTAGTGAAGGTTACAAATGATCTTCTTATGGCCTCGGACAGTGGACTCATCTCTGTGCTTGTTCTGTTAGACCTCAGTGCTGCTTTTGATACTGTTGACCATAAAATTTTATTACAGAGATTAGAGCATGCCATAGGTATTAAAAGCACTGCGCTGCGGTGGTTTGAATCATATTTGTCTAATAGATTACAATTTGTTCATGTAAATGGGGAATCTTCTTCACAGACTAAAGTTAATTATGGAGTTCCACAAGGTTCTGTGCTAGGACCAATTTTATTCACTTTATACATGCTTCCCTTAGGCAGTATTATTAGACGGTATTGCTTAAATTTTCATTGTTACGCAGATGATACCCAGCTTTATCTATCCATGAAGCCAGAGGACACACACCAATTAGCTAAACTGCAGGATTGTCTTACAGACATAAAGACATGGATGACCTCTAATTTCCTGCTTTTAAACTCAGATAAAACTGAAGTTATTGTACTTGGCCCCACAAATCTTAGAAACATGGTGTCTAACCAGATCCTTACTCTGGATGGCATTACCCTGACCTCTAGTAATACTGTGAGAAATCTTGGAGTCATTTTTGATCAGGATATGTCATTCAAAGCGCATATTAAACAAATATGTAGGACTGCTTTTTTGCATTTACGCAATATCTCTAAAATCAGAAAGGTCTTGTCTCAGAGTGATGCTGAAAAACTAATTCATGCATTTATTTCCTCTAGGCTGGACTATTGTAATTCATTATTATCAGGTTGTCCTAAAAGTTCCCTAAAAAGCCTTCAGTTAATTCAAAATGCTGCAGCTAGAGTACTGACAGGGACTAGAAGGAGAGAGCATATGTCACCCATATTGGCCTCTCTTCATTGGCTTCCTGTTAATTCTAGAATAGAATTTAAAATTCTTCTTCTTACTTATAAGGTTTTGAATAATCAGGTCCCATCTTATCTTAGGGACCTCGTAGTACCATATCACCCCAATAGAGCGCTTCGCTCTCAGACTGCAGGCTTACTTGTAGTTCCTAGGGTTTGTAAGAGTAGAATGGGAGGCAGAGCCTTCAGCTTTCAGGCTCCTCTCCTGTGGAACCAGCTCCCAATTCAGATCAGGGAGACAGACACCCTCTCTACTTTTAAGATTAGGCTTAAAACTTTCCTTTTTGCTAAAGCTTATAGTTAGGGCTGGATCAGGTGACCCTGAACCATCCCTTAGTTATGCTGCTATAGATTTAGACTGCTGGGGGGTTCTCATGATGCACTGAGTGTTTCTTTCTCTTTTTGCTCTGTATGCACCACTCTGCATTTAATCATTAGTGATCGATCTCTGCTCCCCTCCACAGCATGTCTTTTTCCTGGTTCTCTCCCTCAGCCCCAACCAGTCCCAGCAGAAGACTGCCCCTTCCTGAGCCTGGTTCTGCTGGAGGTTTCTTCCTGTTAAAAGGGAGTTTTTCCTTCCCACTGTAGCCAAGTGCTTGCTCACAGGGGGTCGTTTTGACCGTTGGGGTTTTACATAATTATTGTATGGCCTTGCCTTACAATATAAAGCGCCTTGGGGCAACTGTTTGTTGTGATTTGGCGCTATATAAAAAAATTGATTGATTGATTTTGCAACATTGCATGATGATTTACCCTCTTTTAAGAGTTTGATAATCCTCTCCTTTGTTTCAATTGACATCTCTCGTGTTGGAGCCATGATTCATGTCAGTCCACTTGGTGCAACAGCTCTCCAAGGTGTGATCACTCTTTTTTAGATGCAGACTAACGAGCAGATCTGATATGATGCAGGTGTTAGTTTTGGGGATGAAAATTTACAGGGTGATTCCATAATTTATTCCTCAGAATTGAGTGATTCCATATTTTTTTCCTCTGCTTGGTCTAAAAAAGTAACCATTACTGACTGCCACAATCTTTTTTTCTTGATTTCTTATAGTGTTTCTTAAAGCCAGAAAGTTGCCATTTGAAATGACTTTAGCTTTGTGTCATGTCTGTGATCTGCTTTTTTTCTACAAAATTAAACAACTGAATGAACATCCTCTGAGGCCGGTGATTCCATAATTTTTGCCAGGGGTTGTATTATTTTGATCCTGTGTGGATTAGAGACAATCCAAAATAAATTAAAACTTGTGGACCCAATTGTTTTTTTTTTAAGTCATCAATGATGTTTGCTTCCACCATGACAAAAGAACAGTTCAAAGAATCATTAAAAACCCAAAATTACCATGCCATTCATGCCCATGAGTGTATGTAAACATCCAACCATGTATATCAGCCTCTGTTCCCAAGGCTGCTTCTTTCACTTCCTTCTTCATGGAGTCATGGCCAAAGATGCAGTCACATTTGAGAACTTTCTTCTTGGACAGATGGCTTCAGTCCAGCTAATGCTAATCACTGGAGTGCACATGTAGTTTGGAAATAGTCGTGTCTCTGAGTCAGAAGATGAATCGTGTCAAACTGTAAACACAGGAATGAAAATTAAGCTTCCTCTTTCTGAGTGAGTGAGCATCACAATGGATGTTTGTTTGACATGGTTTTTGCTCAGGCTTGGACTTAGAGGCAGCTAAGAGGCTGGAGGAGGAACAGATCATGAGAGACGCCAGGACCTGGCTGACTGAGGGCCCGCCTTCAGATGTACGACACCCCAGGACCGGGGCCACGCCGCTGCATGTGGCTGCAGCCAAAGGCTACCTGGAGGCCATCAAGTAAGGAACAAGCTAGTGCGTTGCCATCTTTAAATGATGCATTCATGTGTCTACAGCTGGTCAGTGAGAGAACAAACACCTTTGGTTTCAGGATCCTCTGTCAGTGTGGGCTGGATGTGTCGAGCATGGATTTTGATGGCTGGACACCCCTCCATGCGGCGGCGCACTGGGGTCAGGGCGAGGCCTGTCGTGTTCTGGCTGAACATCTGTGCAACATGGGTGCCTGCAGCAATGCGGTGAAGCCCACAAACTGCTGCATCATAGACTCATTGACTTCATCCACACTGGACCGATGTGCATGATAACGGAGTTTGCAGTTGGTTTTCTGACTTTGTTCCTCTTTGTTAAAGTTCTCCTTCTGTGGCTTTCTTAGGGCGAGACACCGTTTGATGTAGCTGATGAAAGTGTTGAGGAACTTCTGAAAGAATTATCACAGAAACAAGCCAATGTGAGATTGTCATTTCAAGTATTTACAGGCATGACCACAGATATTTGGACAGTGACCTCCATAATTACATATGAATTTCTTTCTTTTTTCCTTTATTTATGGTGGTTGTACAGAGGAAAACTTGCAAAAACAGTCACTGTCCAAATACTTGAGGGCCAGACTGTGACTTTCTCTCTGTTTTATTACATTGTGTATGACACAAGTAAATAACTGACCTATTGGTGTGTCTGCAGTGGCGTAACGAGCAGTCCATGATTGACAGGCAAAACCAACAAGGCTCCACGAGTGCCAACGCCCAAAACAAAAAGCGACGGTTGGTATTCCTCTTTAATGGACACGTTCACGTTTTACAGCCTCATATTATTATATGAGGCTGTAAATAACACATAATAACCTTTGGTCATTATCACATCCAAAGGTTCTTGAAATGGAGCAATATCGCCACCTGGTGGACATTTACCATTAATGCAAGTACAAGGAACTATATTAAAATATTGTTGCAGTCGTCTGAGTGCTATACCCACTATTGGCAATTGCATCATGTGAAAGAAATCCAGTTAAAAAAACAAAATTGCTTCAGAGGAAAATAGATGTCTGTTGAGCTCCAAAATGAACTCAAACCAGGTTTTTACAAACCGTAACTATACTCAACAGAAATATAAACAACACTTTTGGTTTTGCTCCCATTTTGTATGAGATGAACTCAAAGATCTAAAACTTTTTTCCACATACACAATATCACCATTTCCCTCAAATATTGTTCACAAACCAGTCTAAATCTGTGATAGTGAGCACTTCTCCTTTGCTGAGATGATTAGTGCACAGGTGTGCCTTAGACCGCCCACAATAAAAGGCCACTCTGAAAGGTGCAGTTTTATCACACAGCACAATGCCACAGATGTCGCAAGATTTGAGGGAGCGTGCAATTGGCATGCTGACAGCAGGAATGTCAACCAGAGCTGTTGCTCGTGTATTGAATGTTCATTTCTCTACCATAAGCCGTCTCCAAAGGCGTTTCAGAGAATTTGGCAGTACATCCAACCAGCCTCACAACCGCAGACCACGTGTAACCACACCAGCCCAGGACCTCCACATCCAGCATGTTCACCTCCAAGATCGTCTGAGACCAGCCACTCGGACAGCTGCTGAAACAATCGGTTTGCATAACCAAAGAATTTCTGCACAAACTGTCAGAAACCGTCTCAGGGAAGCTCATCTGCATGCTCGTCGTCCTCATCAGGGTCTCGACCTGACTCCAGTTCGTCGTCATAACCGACTTGAGTGGGCACATGCTCACATTCGCTGGCGTTTGGCACGTTGGAGAGGTGTTCTCTTCACGGATGAATCCCGGTTCACACTGTCCAGGGCAGATGGCAGACAGCGTGTGTGGCGTCGTGTGGGTGAGCGGTTTTCTGATGTCAATGTTGTGGATCGAGTGGCCCATGGTGGTGGCGGTGGGGTTATGGTATGGGCAGGCGTCTGTTATGGACAAAGAACACAGGTGCATTTTATTGATGGCATTTTGAATGCACAGAGATACCGTGACGAGATCCTGAGGCCCATTGTTGTGCCATACATCCAAGAACATCACCTCATGTTGCAGCAGGATAATGCACGGCCCCATGTTGCAAGGATCTGTACACAATTCTTGGAAGCTGAAAATGTCCCAGTTCTTGCATGGCCGGCATACTCACCGGACATGTCACCCATTGAGCATGTTTGGGATGCTCTGGACCGGCGTATATGACAGTGTGTACCAGTTCCTGCCAATATCCAGCAACTTCGCACAGCCATTGAAGAGGAGTGGACCAACATTCCACAGGCCACAATTGACAACCTGATCAACTCTATGCGAAGGAGATGTGTTGCACTGCATGAAGCAAATGGTGGTCACACCAGACACTGACTGGTATCCCCCCCCCCAACAATAAAACAAAACTGCACCTTTCAGAGTGGCCTTTTATTGTGGGCAGTCTAAGGCACACCTGTGCACTAATCATGGTGTCTAATCAGCATCTTGATATGGCACACCTGTGAGGTGGGATGGATTATCTCAGCAAAGGAGAAGTGCTCACTATCACAGATTTAGACTGGTTTGTGAGCAATATTTGAGGGAAATGGTGATATTGTGTATGTGTTGAGTTCATCTCATACAAAACGGGATCAAAACCAGAAGTGTTGCGTTTATATTTTTGTTGAGTGTACGTATAGTGTAGTTGTTGATGTATTCTTGCATTTTATTATTACTTGCAACTCGTACTGCAGGTGATATTTTTAAATTTCTAGAAGGACTATTTAATGAGTGCCACAGTGGAGGAAATAAACTGATCAAAACTAATTTTTTTTTCTGTTCTTTTCTTTTTTGGGTGTATGGCCACCCTGTTCACACTCATGTAGTAAGTTCCAAAATTTTAAAGAAAGGATTTCTCACAAATGCAGTAACTGCCAAGGATTAGTTAAGCACTCTGAGAATTAATTTTTATTTCTTTATTTTTAAATATGAGTAGGTTTATTTATTCATCAGTATTCTGCTGTATTACATTCTTAAGTATCCCAAGTAAAGTTTTCTCTGCCTACTTCAAGTCGGTTTTATGGACACTTGGAAAAATAACTGAATATTTCCCGTCATGTTAGTGCAGGAGAGCTGATAAGTTTCCTGCAAAGACGTCTGTCGGCGCTAACGTTTGTCCACGTGTGTCTGTGTTTTTGTTTTTTTTTGTTGTTTTTTTTTTTTCCAGGAGCTCGGTATGCAGGATGAGCAGTAAAGAAAAGCTGAACATTCCAGACCAGTCTAAAGAAAGGGGCATCTCAGGAGGCCTGGAGCTGAGTGAGGAGAAAGACAGCAGCCCTGGTAAACTAGTTACTGTGTTATCATGTTAGTCTGAGAAATCTGGGTGAGTCAGTCAAATCCACAAATTCCAAATTTCTTGTTGTACCCCAGAAAGCTCAACGGTGTCCAGTCCAGACACAGAGAGTGTGACAACATCCACAATCAGTCCTGCGGACAAGGTAAAACTGATCTGCTGCATCTTTCTCTGGAAAAATCATTAATTGCTTGACTTTCTTGTTTTCTTTTTTTAATATATCACATTTTTATGACTTTATGGGTGTTGCAAATGTATCTGTTGAATACGTTATGATGTGAAATGTAGTTGACAGAAAATGGACACAATTTCTACTTGAGTGCAGTTGATGGAGGCACGCCCACTTGTGCTTTGTGTTACTATGATTGGTCAAAATGTGTTTCTCTCTCTCTTATTTATATTTATTTTATTTATTATATAAATGAAATCTAGAAGGCAACTCTTTAGAATGTGTTCTTCCGCCAAAGCCAAAAATAATTAAGTAAAATCTTACAATGATGATGTTATAAAATGCACCAAAATTTAATAAGTGCTCCACAACAGTAAGGTTTTGTGAAGATACAGTGAGGAAAATAAGTATTTGAACACCCTGCGATTTTGCAAGTTCTCCCACTTAGAAATCACGGAGGGGTCTGAAATTTTCTTCTTAGGTGCACGTCCACTGTGAGAGACATAATAAAAAAAAATCCGGAAATCACAATGTATGATTTTTTAAATAATTTATTTGTATGTTACTGCTGCAAATAAGTATTTGAACACCTACCAAACAGCAATAATTCTGGCTCACTCGGACCTGTTAATTTTTCTTTAAGAAGCCCTCTCATTCTGCACTCTGCATGTACCTGTATAAAAGACACCTTTTCACACACTCAATCAGTCACACTCCAACCTGTCCACCATAGCCAAGACCAAGAGCTGTCTAAGGACACCAGGGACAAAACTGTAGACCTGCACAAGGCTGGGATGGACTACAGGACAACAGGCAAGCAGCTTGGTAGAAGACAACAACTGTTATGATTATTTATTAGAAAGTTGAAGAAACACAAGATGACTGTCGATCTCCCTCGGTCTGGGATTCCATGCAAGATCTCACTTTGTGAGTTAAGGATGATTCTGAGAAAGCTCAGAACTACACAGGAGGACCTGGTCAATGACCTGAAGAGAGCTGGGACCACAGTCACAAAGATTACATTAGTAACACATGATGCTGTCATGGTTTAAAATCCTGCAGGGCAGCAAGGTCCCCCTGCTCAAGCCAGCACATGTCCAGGCCTGTTTGAAGTTCACCAGTGACCATCTGGATGATCCAGAGGAGGCATGGGAGAATGTCATGTGGTCAGATGAGACCAGAATAGAGCTTTTTGGAATCAACTCCACTTACCATGTTTGGAGGATGAGAACAACCCCAAGAAAACCATCCCAACCATGAAGCATGGGGGGTGGAAACATCATACTCTGGGGGTGCTCTTCTGCAAAGGGGACAGGACGACTGCACCGTATTGAAGGGAGGATGGATGGGGTGATGTATTGCGAGATTTTGGCAAACCACCTCCTTCCCTCAGTAAGAGCATTGAAGATGGGTCATGGCTGGGTCTTCCAGCATGACAATGACCCCAAACACACAGCCAGGGCAACTAAGGAGGGGCTCCGTAAGAAGCATTTCAAGGTGTTGGAGTGGCCTGGCCAGTCTCCAGACCTGAACACAATAGAAAAACTTTGGAGGGAGCTGAAACTCCAAACCTGAAAGATTTGGAGAAGATCTGTATGGATGAGTGGACTAAAATCCCTGCTGCAGTGTGTGAAAACCTGGTGAAAAACTACAGGAAACATTTGACCTCTGTAATTGCAAACAAAGGCTACTGTACCAAATATTAACATTGATTTTCACAGGTGTTCAAATACTTATTTGCAGCAGTAACATACAAATAAATTATTTAAAAAAAATCATACATTGTGATTTCTGAATTTTTTTTTTTATTTTTTTATTATGTCTCTCACAGTGGACATGCACCTACGATGAAAATTTCAGACCCCTCCATGATTTCTAAGTAGGAGAACTTGCAAAATCGCAGGGTGTTCAAATACTTATTTTCCTCACTGTATGTCACGTGCCCAAGTTCTCAATTTCAGAACAATTACTCCAAACGGCCCTGACTTTACTCCGTGATTCTGTCTGCTAGGAAACAAGAAGGTGTTTAATTCCATTCATATTGATCATTTCACCAATCACTAATAGTCTAACCAACAAAAATAGACGTGTGAATTACTATTAATATCAGTAGGCAACATGATTACAGCATTGTGATGCTGCCTCCATTTATTTATTTATTGCCCCTTTTGTGTGATTCAGACACCAGAGGAGAAAGATGAGGAGAAGGAGCAGGACAAAGCGAGTCGCACAGCGAGAGTCTCGCCCACACCTCAGACGAGGGACGCTGCAGCAGAGAGTCCGAACGCCCCGAGTACTGACAGGCGCAAGTAAGAATGCAACACAGACTAATTCAGCCAGGACATACGGAGCACAGAATGTGGTCTCCACAAGTCGGGCTCCTCCTGAAAAGCCACCTCCAAAAGCCATCATGGCACCACAAGAAAGTGTACAGTCTATTACCAAAAAATAAATACATTAAGAAAACCCTCGTACAGCCTTTATATTATTTTGGAAGGATGCCCAAATGAATACTGAGGATTTAACAAAGGTTTGTTCTAAAGCTCCAACAGATCCTCCAGGTCACATCTACAAAAAATAAAATATAACACAAAGCTAAAATACCCTCAGCAGGAAGAGCATAAAAATAGGAAACAGAATGTGACCTTTTGGCCTCTTAAAATAGGTCAAGGTTGGCCATCTTTGAACTTGTCCAAGGTCTGTGTCCCAAGAATGTTCCTTGTGAATTTGATGACCCTGGCAGTAAACGGACTGGATTTATGCTGAGCACAGACCGACGAAAGGAAGCCCTTTGCAATACCCAATAGCCGTATTTTGGCCTCAAGTAAAAATGGAATTTGAGGCATCAGACAGAAATGTGACGTTGTTCACCTTTTAAGAAAACTGTCCCTTATCTCGACCTGCAAGACTGTCCAACCACAGAGAGCTATTATTCAAAATTTGTCATAAAAAATATTATTTTTGTTGCCAATTTTGGATTATTGGCTTCCTTTGTAATTGATGGCCTTTCATGTCATGAAGATGTCGAACAACTTTTTTTTTTCATGAATGTGCTTTTCAGCATTTTTCAATCTTTATGCCTTTGTTCAGGTTTCAGGCTCCAGTCAGAGACGAAGAGTCCGAGTCTCAAAGAAAAGCTCGCTCTCGGTTGATGCGCCAGTCTCGGCGTTCCACACAGGTAGTTCTTGAGTTTGACTGCACCTTTAAAGTCATTCATACATGTTTTTCTTCCATTCAGAACTAAATATTTAGTAACCCCAAATCACCATTCTACACTTTGACATCGTTTACTTTTAAACCCTTTTCAGCACTGTATTCCAGACTTGTGGTACTCGAATCTTGGACTGTGACTCAAGTTCTGATTGTTTGAATTTGGGACTTGACTTGGAGCACTGCTGGCTGCATTCAAAGTTAAAAGTTGGAGATGACTGATTTTTTTTTTCCTTCTTCTTTTTTTAAATTAATAATTAATAAAAATATTAGCAAAAGATGTTGATAGCTGTAGTAAGACTGCGAGACTGACTTGTGTTTACTGACTCAGAATCTAAGATTGACTGCATTTGAAGTTGAAAGTTGGAGACGAGGACTCAAGACTTGTATTTTTTGCAAAAGATGTTAACGGCTTGATTAACTTTAATACTGTAATAGAGACTCAACTCTGACTCTTCTTGAGTGACTTGGGCACTTGAAACTCGACTCAAACCAGGCTGACAGCGATCGTGTCTCGCAGTCAGATATCTCGTGAGCTCTGACGCTGATGTTCTGTGTTTACAGGGTGTGACTCTGACGGACCTGAAAGAAGCGGAGAAGTCGATTTCTAAAGCCGCTGACCAGCTGCCGCGCAGCATCCAGTCTGTCAGCCCCATCATCGCCCTCACACCTGCTGAAAGGGGTGAGTACCCTTTAAACTACAAACTAAAGCTTCACAAATACAAAAATCTACCAATTTGTCCATAAGATGTGACTTGCCACGAACGGACACATCCAAAGCCTTGTTTTGTTGGCAGAACCGATAACTTAATCAGCCAAAACTTTAATCCAGAAATTCTCCGCCTGTCCAATCTAATCTCTGATCACTGAGTCACTGGAACCAGATTACACTTCAGTAGGAATTCCTTCACGCCGAGTCGCATTGGCATGCGACATGGACAGATTATGGATTTAAGTAAAAGTTGCAATATTATGCAAAAGCTTTTTTTTTTTTTTTTTTTTTTTTTTTTTGTCTCTTTTGTGCGCAACGCCTCCAAACTGAAATTAGTTCATGTTTCCAGTTCTGATTCTCCAGCTGTGATTGGTCACATTATTAGTATCTGGTGATGTCACCAATGAGAGGGATGAACTGTCCGAGTCTGTGGGCTGGATTTTTTTTAAGCAGCTCATTTTTCTTTGCATTTGTAAACAGAACTGTCATTGAGCAAAGGCTTCTATCAGTCTCTCTGGTGTCGAGTGGTTCTGGCAAACATTTGGTGCTTCCTGCTGGTGTGAAATGGCATAAATGGTGTTGTCCGCTGTGTTGAAGAGTTGCGTTCACTGACCCGTTCGTTTATAATTCATCACATCTGGGTGCTTTGAAGTGGTTGTTCCTGCTGACTCCTTGTTCTTTTAGATACAGATCCAGAACAGCAGGTGGAGCCAGAGGGAGAGAAGCGTCTGGGTGTAAAGGACAGGAGGAGGGGGAGGAGAGAGAGATGCATCGTCCAACCAGGAGGAGAGGTTAGGACAACAAAAAACAAAGGAGTTCAAGGCCAAAGACCAGAGGAGCGATTTGTTTTATAGCTAAAACCATGAAAGTGTGATGGCAAGGAGAAGAGCCCAACCTTTTCTTCACTGTTCAAACTGACAAACACGTCACTCTTTTTAGGTGTGCTGATTTTCCCCACAGTGCAGCCAGTGGGCCAGACATCACTATGTGTGGGCTGGCAGCCAGGTGACATTTCACTTGTGAGGGAGGTTACTTCAGTTGTACTGGCCTGATTGTCACCAAACGTGATGTGTGTGTGTGTGTGTGTGTGTTCAGTATATTGATCCCAAGAAGCCTACTGGCTTTGGGGTCAAAAGGTCAAAGCCACTACAGCATGCTTTGTAAAATTCTTCTGAGTGCAGTCATTCTTTCCTATTACCTGATGGTCTTCAAACGGTATGTGTGTGTTTCGTCACCTCAAGAAACTGATTTTTTTTTTTTTTTTTTATGGGAAGCGGGGGTCAAACTGTCAAAATCACTGAACTGTACTTTGTGAAAGCCTTCATCATTTGGCCAGGGTGCCGTGGGTTAGTGCAGATTGAGTTTATTACCAAATAGAAATCACCAGCCAGTCAGTCAAGAGCATATTTGTCTGAAACCCGTTAGAGTTTAGCTTAAAAAAAAAAAACTCAATACTTTAAAATGCATTTATTAAAACCTTTGTAAGTGATGTGGCAATTAGTACGAGCTGCACAGCGTTGTCTCAGCAAGTCACAGATGATCTGACACCCCCCCCCCCCCCAATCTCGACAGAATGAAGATGAGGATGCCGACTTGGATGACACAAATAACAACACATCAAAGTGAGTGTTGGTTATGTTCTTCAGAGAACATTTACTTGAACACAGATGGGATTTTTGTCATTTGATACATTTCAACAAAATGTGTAACATCAAAGAATGTCAAAGTGTTTAAGATAAATACAGAGGTAATCCTTTTTTTTTGGTGGCCTGCTAGAAAATCCAAAGTAGTGATATTTTCCAGGAGACGTTGCGTAAATTGTTGATTGTTTTTCACCAGCGGTTAAAGAATTCTTTAAAAGACTCTTGTGTTTCTGCAGTGAGAAGCAACAGGACCAGGAGGACTCATCATCTGACTACAGGATGGTACGTACTGAACCCACCGCACAGACCTGAGGGGCAAATAAAAGTAAGATCTGAGGAATGTTGGCTGCCTGCCTCTGGCCAGAGCAGAGAAACCAGCAGGCTCTGCAGCCTGAAACACGTTCTCTCCAGCTGCACCCACAAAGCATTTCTCTTCACCCTTGTGTCTGAAATGCATTGTGTGTTTGTGTTCAGCTTTACTTCAAGGTGCTGCAGGAGAACCTCAGTCTCAAGGACAAGCTGCAGGAGATGGAGCTGCTGCTCAACCAGAACAAATTGGAGCTGGAGAGGCTGCAACAGGTTGGGCAGGTTTGCTGCTGCGTCTGACCTTTTGAGTCTGTGTGGCATTATGAACAGAGACGGATGCTGCTATGACTCACAGCAAGCAAATGCTGTCAAACGGACTGCTTTAACATTTGAATGAAATCACAGCTTCAATTAAAGGGGTCGTATTGTATGCTTCTACAGAAAGCTAACAAATGCACAAATCAGCCAGTTTCTTAACAGATATCCAATTTAAGCTTATCCACCAAAGCAATTTAATTTTTCAGACTATTTCTATGGCTGCTACTTTAAACAGAAAGCCTTTAGAGTGAACAGGACGCACGTCATAATTCTAAAACAAGCTGTTTGAGGTCTAAGGAGATGATGCTCTTCATGCAGAGGTAGAATTGTGGAACGCTAACCCGTTTTATTATTGGAATTAACCACAAGTTGTACTGATTTTTGCATAGTGTAGGTCCTTTTTAAACTGAGTACTTTAGAAATGTGAATTTGGTAATACTGCTTTTTGTGTGTGTTAGAGTCACGACAGCAGCACCGACAGACCGGCCCTGCTGGAGCTGGAGAGATTTGTGAGTTTTATGTTACACTCCACCAACCAGAACAGGAAACACTCGTCGCATTAACTCTTGTGCTGAGGTTGACATGTTTGTCTAAGACTCGAACACCTTTGATTTATGAATTAACCACAGATGAACCTTTGTTTGTGTGTGGCTGTTTGACAGGAGAAGTTGACCCTCCAGCGGAAAGCAACAGAACTGGAGGATGACCTGAAGGTACAGGTATTTATTTATTTATTATGTCCGCCAAGGACGTAATAAAATCATCTGCGTTTATTGATTTGTCTGTCTGTTAGCAGGACTATGTCAAAACTACTGTATGGATTTTGACAAAATTATCACCACAGATAGATATTACGGGCATGGAAAACTCCATTAAATTTTGGAGGTGATCCAAATTCTGGATCAAGATTTCACTTGATACTTAAAAAAAGGATTCTCACCAAATTTTCACCACAGATAGAAATTAGGGCATGGAAGAAGCCACTGAATTTTGGAGGTAATCCAGATCCGGATTGGTGGACGTCAGAAATCTCAGCTTGCTCTTGTTTTCAAGATGTGACAGAATAACTGCAACTTATTTACAACAGCTGCATGGAAACAGTGTTTCTGTCATAGGGAAATTTCAGTCTGAAATTTAAAATACAATTTACCACATTTATTTTATCATCTATCATCATATATGATCATAGTGTTCCTCATAGAATCAGCATAAAAAGCCAAAATGTAAAAAAACAACAAAAAAAAACTTTTTGTATTCATAGGTTCTTAATGGCAGATGAGCTACACATACTGTGATAGTCACATTAAATTCTGAAGAGCAAAAAAAAATTTTAAGCAGTCGTATGATTTTGTTTGTAGGTTCTTGGGGACCTCAGAGCAGACAACCAGAGACTCAAGGACGAGAACGCTGCCCTCATTCGTGTCATTAGCAAACTTTCAAGGTGAAAATTAAAATATATATAGATATGGATATTAAAAATATTAAAGAATTTTTCATTTGCCCATCAAAGTGGGAACAGAGACGACAGCATAAAGCACCTTTCTCTTTAGGACCAACAACTTGTTGAACAGAAACTGGAACTCTTTGTTTTCAGGGTTATTTTGTGTTTTGGGCTTCTTTGTTTTGGCAGATCTACTGTACGACAAACTGAACAGCACCTTCTGTGGACTGATTTTATGCTCATATGACACATTTTTGTAATATTATTATTACTTTTTTATTCAGCTGTTTTTACCCAGCAGCTGTTCCTATACAAGTTACTAGCCATGCACCTGAGGGGGGAGTAGGGGGGTCTAGAAAAGACTGTAAACTTAACGTGCCAAAAAGCAGCCAGTTTTGGGAAAAACAAATGGTCAGTGTTTCTCTCAGGGTAAGCGGGGCTGACGCAGTGTGTTGTAGCTCAGAGTCGGACCAAATCTGCATGTTTCCTCCCCGTTCCTCTTAATATGTATTTATTCCATACGTCTTCATAGTAAAAAGGACAGTATTGGGTGTTCAGAGGGATTTCAAATGTTTGTTACAAACCCATCAGAGCTTTCAAGCAGTCGTGGAGAATGTATGCACTGTCTTTAGTACTGTGAGTAGAACGGTTTCCCCATCTGAACTGGACCTTATTGTGAATACCGACCTCCTGACCCTGAGATGGGCACCTGTTAGTACTGAACAGGCGAGGTGGTTTCTCTCGAATGTTCACTTAAGTTTTTGAATAAGCATGTTAATTTGTATTTTGATTCCGTGCCTTTTGATATACATTTTAATATTTGTATTGTTTTGACAAACCTACACTGTCTAATATAAAACACATTGTAAGCAGAACTGTTGCTGACTTCATGAATGATGGGTGTTTTGTTTTTTAAACTGTGTAGTGTTGTTGACTGATCCAGCCATAAAATTCCAGACATCTGAACACAGTGTACATGTTTAAACTATGACCTTATCTTGAATCACTGGTAATTGAGTTGCAGCTTCTGAACAATTCAGCCTTCACAACTTTTAGTCACATTGGCAAAGTAACGCAAATCATACTTTAGGGCCCCTTCGCACATAGTGCAAATTTGGTCGCATTGCGCATGAAGCAGGAATCGTAGCAACACATGTTGCTACAACTATTTGCGCACACCAGAGTGTGGCTGTGAGAGCGCGTTCGAACCCTCTCGTGGTAGGTGTTGGACAAATTTCAGGTGACACATCTAACACCACTCATTTGGCACTTAGAAAATGTGTTGCTATTTGTACTATTAGCACACCACCAGTCAGCAGATGATCAGTTGAGCTGGGAGTGAAACTTATCTAAGTGTCCCCATGACTGTGAAGCTGTCAAATGCACATGTAGCGTGCCACAGTGTCGGCTCCCCCCACAACACGTCTGCATTAGGCAGGTGGAGATTAATCGATACGACACGTGCATGCGTGTAGTTCACACACCCCCAGCAGGCGAGGTGCTTCGTCTGATCACAGAGTGACACCTTCGTCTGTGCCCTGAATGGACAGGGGCCATGGCACCTGTTTACAACTCTGGACGTCACAACTGCAGAACACGCACCGTGTTTTGATGGACACGCGTATGTATGTTTGCTGTCCTCACGTTGAAATATATAAAAACATATCGCTTTTGCGACGGGCTGGAGCGCACGCACATTGACAGGCTCTTCCAGCTGGAACGGACCGTCAGTTCATGTGGACACACAGCAGGCGATGACAAGCCAACAGTTCGACAAATACGCCACTTTGTCACATAGTAGCAGAAATATGCCCTAACAAATGCCATTTGGTCAGTTATCACTGCACTTTTTTCCCTTTTTTTTTTTTTAAATGTTTATCTGCTTGTTGATTTTAGCCATTTCACACTCCTGTTACAAGACAGTGATTGTAATGCAGTGGCAGAGTTTCCATCTGGTAATCAGACCTCACAGGTTCGAATCCCGTGAGTGGCATTTTTTTTTATTTTTAATTTAACCAGGGTTATTTGTTTGTTCTGAACTGTTTTGACACGGCAGTTCTGTATTGCATCCTCTTTTATGTATTATTTATAATCACCCCAGTGATATTCACTAATTATACAGCTGCTTTTTATTTTATTATTCTCCACATCAGCAGCGCGATGTGGTGCAACTACTTGCACTGTGTTCCTGCTCGCACGACGACACCACGTGCGCAATACCATCACATGCATGATACCGTCAGCTCGATGTTTGTGTGGTTCACTTATACAAGCTGTTTTGCCATGATTTTCCCCGATTTGTACTTATTCGCACTGTGTGTGAAGGGGCACTTAAATTTGTTTTCAAATTGGTATATTTGTATTGATACTTCCATAAGACAGTAAGACAAGTTATGGCCAATTACCCTCTGAATGTCATTTTTACAAAACTATCCTTACAATGCCACAGTCACTCCACGCAGGACATTAGTGGTTTAGGAACATCTAAGTTTATATTTCCGTCAGTCTCTTGAGCACTTATCCTGTCAGGCTGCAGGTGTTTGGAATCTCTCCCACGTATATTTGTATCGTAGCAGAGAGCATTTAGCAAATACAGAACAGAACCTACCGCTCATGCAACTGTTTAATTCTGTAACACGTCTTTTGTAAATTCACACAACACAGAAAAACATGATGCAAATAAGAGCACTCAACAACTTCCTGCCCGGAGGACTTTCCGTCTACTATTTTATTTGCAATGCATTGAACAGTAGAAGTAAAACTCCAGAAACGTCTTTGTCTTGTTTGTACTTTCGTTTGGACATGAGTTGTGTGAACTGGCAGCAGCTCAACTCAAATTGTTTGCAAGGATTCTTTCAGTTTGAAAAATATTTTTAATCCAAATACTTGTAGAATTGATGCAGGGGTTTTTGTATTTCCTGTATTAGTTGGTGTTTTCATTTGAAAGTGTTGTGACCTCTCTCAGCCACCATACACTGGGGAGAGCAGGTGACAGACAAGTGTCAGTTTTCAGTTGTTCGAGGAAAGGTGAAAGTTTGTTTTGGTCTGTTAGCAGGATTACTCCAAAGAATAGGTGAGGTGATGTTTACATTCTCAGCTGAAGGACACCAGAATGTTGTTCAGTTTAAACAGGCACCATGAGTGAGACTTGTGGATTTTTTTACAAACTAAATTCACACCAAACTCCTCACGTTTCCTCTCACACATCAAAAAGGCTACATTTATTTGGGGTAAACATACTGTAAATAACCACAAGTTGCCTGTTGTAGGTAATCTTCTACATGTGAAAGTCATTGCTGCACACCCATCGGAGGTTTGAAAATGTAAACCACAAACCATCCTGCACACAGTTGGTGGTAGTAGGATACAAACAAAAATCACGTTCATAATCACAAGCTGTTATCAGCAATATTGCAGTGACATTGATTACGTGTGTTAAACTATTGCATCATTTTTTGTTGCATGTGTGAGGCAACCACTGAATTAGAGATGTCAGTCCCGTAGTCACAAAAAGAAAACAGGCCAAGTTGAGTGAAATGTTTATTGATGAACAGCAATCATAAATGAATATACAACCCCACCAGCATGCCAGTGTTTTCATAGAAACTGTACAGTGTACGGAATGCATGGAACAGGAATACATCGCTTTCATTATCGTGGTGTGGTTAATATCCGTAAGTTCTGCTACAGTACAAGTTGATTTCAACTTCATGCATTTTTAGAAACTGTCACTAAAGAGCAAATGCTCATCTGTTGCACCGCGAGATGGCCCTCATTTTATTTTTTTGCGTGGGTCTCTGGGTAAAGGCTACCGCTGGTTTGAGGTGATCACACTACCAGCCCGTGGTTATGGTGGAGACCAGGCACCGTGGAAGTGTCTGGGATCAGACTGCCACCTGTGCTTTCTGCTTCTACTCCACTAGCCCACAACGTGAATTTCCACGACTGTGGAATATGACTCATGAAGCGATCTGACTGTGCAAGGGTACATTACGGAGGGACAATGCAGATTAAGGCAAAGGGGAATGAAAGAGAAATATCAATGTTGATTAACATTTTACTCTAAATGACTTTTAGTCAGCAGTAAGGCCTGATGGCTACAAGATAGCAGTAAGTACAATCCATTTCTCAACATTCAGTAATGAGTCGCTGCAGGAATGCTAATTTTTTTTTTTGGGGGGGGGGGGGGGGGGGGGGGAATAGCACTCTGGATTCCACCAGGACTATGTGATGGTTTTGGTTTGAATCCACTGTAAGACCCTGATTCGCTCAAAGGCATATCGATTCTGTGGCACTGCTGTCCACACAAAACAACCAGACACCCACCAGTCAATACATAAGGCAATTTTTATGTGTTTGGCCCCATGTCTGCACTTACAGCGACTGGGTGAGTACATTTAGAGAAGGGAGCAGCTCTGAACTGTTTTGACAAGGCAGATCGTGGTAAATATCAATCAACAGCAAGAAACAGAAACGTAGTGTAGGTAGGTGGATGCGGTGGGGTACACAACAACCACAGCAGCTAGTTAATAAGAGTGACGTGAATATTGTCACATGACAAGTTACAAAGGCTGATTGTACAGTTGCTTTTCCACGTGTACTTCATACTGAGAGGGGAAGACATTCTGGATAGGTGGGAGGCGCAACTAATCTCTTCAAGCAGCACAAAGCCAGGACAAAGGAAAGCACGTGGAGTGAGGGAGTAAGGTGCTACATGGCACAGCTCAGTGTGTGTCTTGAGTAAAAACGGCATGCAGGTTGGTGAATGGAAGGAGACACGTGTGCAACCAATGAGAGCAAAGGAAGCGGGACGATGGACGGATGGGAATCTGATGCTGACAGAGGGAATGATGCCAGAATTTAGGACAGCGAGAAGGCATGATGGGAATCAAAGAAAGTGTGATGGACAGGGATGTGGTGAGGAATGTAGGAGGCGGGGGAATCACTACCCTTACCCGCCTCACAAACACAAAGGCCTCTTTTAGTTCCAGTCTTTTGTGATTTTGAGGTTCCACGTCCAGGACAAATGATCGTGATCATCGTCATCAGTAAACTTGGATTTGATCATGTAGGTTCCACGGGCAAGACGGCCTTTAGGAGCTTCTTCCACCGGGGTCAAGTATTCATATTCACTGTCACGCGGCCCATAACTGCCTACCATGTACTTTGAGTTATCAACTGTCACAGTAAAAAAAAAAAAGAAAAAAAAAATGAAATCAGTCAGAAAACAATAATTACATGTTAATAATTACAACCAACCATCCCTGGTTCTCAAGACCAGGCACCTAAGTGGCTCTATTTTTTTTTTTAGGTATACCTTAGTATACACTAGTAGAGTTCTACCTTAGATTTGGAATGTATAATCTAAGATATACCTTACTGAATTTTCATGTGTTAAAAACAAAACAAAACATGCCATGTAGCTTAAAATACATTCAACAACAAATCAACAGTTGAGAACGTCTCAACAATTTGTAACGTCCTTATCATTTTTGAGCATGTGACTGTGCATTGCTACATGAAGACACTTAAGCTCCACACTGGTCTCAACTCTCACCCACAGTGGTTTATAGGTGCATGAGTATTTCTACAGCGGCTGGAGTCCAGCTCATGTGGAACATTCTGCAGGTGGCCTCATGTTTTAACAATTGTCCAGAACACTTACAAAAAAAAAAAAAAAAATCCACTTTACTTATTTGACTATGCATCATCAGGGCTGTGCACAATTCAGAAATTTTGAATGGTTACTGCAATTCTGCATCCAGTCAACTCAAATTCAAGACTTTTTTTTTTTTATAATATATATAAGTAAAGTTAAATTCTGCACAGCTGTGGTGTAGAAAGACAAAAGGAACAAGGTAGAATAAAGCAGACTCACCCCTCACTCCTTTCCTGGTGGTTTGCTGTAAATACCGCAGACCAGAAACAATCTCCTTGTTCACCTGAAGATGAAATATGACCGAGGTGATATTTAATGAGCTCTCTTGTCTATTTGGATCAAATATCTTTGAATCCAGAAGAAAACCTGTTCCACCAAAGCTGCTCTTTAAGATAAAGTGAATATTACTTTCTTCTCTAGCTCAAACAATTCTCACCTTAAAGTTGATCTTTATTCTGTATTCAACTCCTTCCTTCAGAACAATCGACTCGTCCTTTAGTTTTTCCACATCTCCTGTTGACACGTGTCAATATTGAGTTCATTAAGTGAATGTTGCCATCGTGACATAATTAGACACAACACATTTTGTATGTGGGAAGGAAAACAAACGAGCCACATCCAAATAATCAAGCTTTCGTTTCCCCAAACATCAAAACGAGATTAATTACATCCAAATATACTTTAAAATCATCAAAAGTCAAATGTGCAGGATGAATTCAATGTAACAGGGATTCACCTTGCAGATCAAAGCCCAGAGGATTTGGTGCACTTTCACAGATCAGAGCCAACCGAGTCAGAGTGACATTTGGCGCAGAGGAATCTGAAACAGAAGTAAACATAAAAGTATGATTTAGTCCGTTTGTGAACCGCCGATCCCGGTGACACATGATGCAAGCGTCATCTCATAAAACTCAACTACACTGCAAACATCTGACACAATTACAGCCACGCACAGAGTCCACACAAAAACTATACACGTCTAGACCCTGTCAAACAATAACGTCATCACATCAACTTTCAATACTGCACAAACCAGCACACCGAAGCGATCGAATCAGTCAGCAGGAAGCTGAGTTGAGATATTGATCAATTGTGTTGATCCATAAAGATGCCACATTTGTGAATGTAAAAAAAAAAAAAAAACTGCAACGACAATGCTTCTTCTAAAAAAAAAAAAAAAAGTTGGCTCTGGATGAACTGTCCCAAAGCAAATCAGATACAAAAGCATATGTCCGTATCAGCACTACATAAAGAGTTATAATCAGCATATAAACTATAGACCAGAGTTTAAATCCAGCTCCTGTTAGATTTAAACTGACATTACTAGGCGAGTAATGTCCCCCTCCCCCCCATTGTTTTGTTCAGAAAATGAATTAAAAACAAAAATAAAGGCCATTTGATATAGATTTTGACATACTGAATCCAAATGTGCTGGGGGAGGGGGGGGATGAATTTCTGCAGTCAGTTGCAAAAATTAATTTATATTAAACCCCTATATACATTTTTCGCAATACACTGCGCCATGAACAGAATTTCTTCTCAGCCAATGAAAGCACACGGCTTGCACATGTGAAATTACATGCAATTTCATTTAAAAGCATAGTTTATAGAAAATTAACATTCTAAAATAATGAAGTTTCAACATAACAACAACAAACCACTTATATTTAATTTACTTAACAGTAATTCATGATATCATGGTATCATGAAACAGTAATTTATTCATTCCAGAGAGCTTGTCAATCGCCGAGACAAAGGAAAGTTAAGCCACATGTGGATTGCGAACCCCACATTAAGCAGTCTGACGCGCGCGCGCACACACTCATGCAGCCACAGAACGACAGAAGGAAGAAACTTTGCTGACTCGTGTCTCTGTTTGTTTTACAGTTTAATCGCTGTGAATTTAATCACAAACAACATTTTGTTTGACTGATTCATGGTTTTGTTTTTAAGTTGAAGCCAGTCAAACTCCCTTTTCTGTGAAGTTTCACTGCCGCAGCCGCCTTTTCACTCACTATGAAATGTTCTCTGTTCAGAAAAGCACAGCAGGCAGTATCACCGAGGTAATACTATAAGTAGCACACGTTCTCTTGGAACTCATACCGTTGGACTTCACATGCTGTTAGCTGCTCTGCTGACGCATCACAACAGACTTGCTTTACAGCATGTGACAGTATTGCCATTGCAGAAACAACTCAGCAGCAATGTGCCACACGCTGCCCAGTGGGAGTCTCCAGAAATCTGACATTCAACTTTGATTTTAGACAATCAAAAAGACGGGCAGACAGGACTCCAGATAACACTATGGATGTGACTTGTACTGCAGTACCACATACAGTCTGGATCCCTCATTTCATTTGGGCATTTCTTTTAGATGGATTTTTGTAGAATTTCATCTTCCCATGTCTCGACTATGTTGCACTCTGTGCATTTCTCTCTGGTATTGGGCCTGTCTTCTCTTGTATTTAGGGTGCCACTCATTACAGCCAAACATTTTTTGTAACTTTTTCAAGGCCCCACCCCCTAGTTTTTTTGTTTTTTTTTCCTTTTATGAAGCATATTAACTGTTACAAGCTTTATTCAGATATATGGCTATTTACTGGTAACTCAGTGAACTGAAGTGTTTCCTATAATCACATAATATAATCGGGGCTCAACTGACCAGTCTGGAAGCAGACTAGATGTAAAGTTCATAGCATCACATGCATGTCATTTGCTCCACAAAATGATCTGCAGCTACTGTGTGAGTTGGACAGCTACAAGAGGACAAATGAAGCTATTGCTAAAGCTGCAGTAAAGTGATTCTCTGGACAGTGCATTGTGACATTATTAATCATTTTTTGTGTTATCTGTTTTCTTTCAAAAAGCACTTATTAAGTTCTGAAGTTAACTACTAGCAGCTGCTAGTCTTAATTTTAAGTTGTTGTCCATTCGGCTGCTCCCATTTTGTTTGGGGTCGCCACAGCGGATACAGCCAGATCCACATCGGTATTTGCCACAAGTTGTTCGCCGGATGCCATTCCTGACGCAATTCCAGTGTAACCTTGGAGAAATACACACAGCCGCTGGTGTTCCAAAGAGGTCTCCCATCCAAGTACTAACCAGGCCCCACACTGCATAGCTTCGGAGATCTGATGGGATCAGGCTGACAGAGCAGATCGGCTGTGCTAGTCTTCATTTTAAGTATTTCTACAATATTCTTATGTTTGTTAAAACAACTGTTATTCATCATGTCCAAATTTTTCCAAAAATTACAAAACTTTGATGCTGTTGAGTTACCAGTGAATACTATTATAATACATCCAAATTTTGTCAGTTTTT
The DNA here is from genome assembly GCF_902500255.1 of Thalassophryne amazonica. NCBI lineage: Eukaryota > Metazoa > Chordata > Actinopteri > Batrachoidiformes > Batrachoididae > Thalassophryne > Thalassophryne amazonica. The sequence goes on along the minus strand of NC_047117.1, from coordinate 83,047,899 downwards.
TTCTTTTCACATTATGAACAAATTTTGGGGTGGGACAATAAAAATTAGAAACTTTTTGAGTGGCACCTTAATGCAGTATTTATTTAAACTAAGGGCAAACACGAATGTATTTTTTTTCAGCCACAAAATAAAATGTGGCAATTCAAAAGCAGTTTTCTTAACTTGCATTTCTTGTTTCACAATTAAAGTCCATTAATTATAACCTGAGCAATGGGGGCAACAGCATTTCTGCTCGCATTCCAAATCAAGCTTTTTTGTGAATTAAAATGCAGAAAAACATGTTAGAAAAAGTCACACAATTAGTTTAAATAGACATGCAGAATGTACAGGCATATTCAAGACTGTTTCCCAAAATTAAACTAAATGTATGACTTGTTCTCTAGAGTAACCTACATGCAACATTTGGTCAAAATTTAGAAAAGTCAAATTTTCCCCAAAATTTCTAAATTCAAGTTAACCTGATTTGACAGTTTGCCTCCGATTTCATTTTCTCTGTAAATTTCTCTGTTACGTATGTATTATTTTCAGTTATAAAACAAACATCTTCCAAAAGGTCCATTTGGTTGGAGTATCATACATAACACTAGCAATAACAAAGAATTTAACAAACCCAACAACCTGTTGAGAAAATTCAGCACATTACAAACTGGACCTTTTATTTATATGGAAACAAACACGTTTTTACAACTTAGATGTAAGTTTCCATCATGATGCCCCCTTGAGGAATTATACATTTAACAGAAGTGATTATATCTACGTGTAAATTTTCAAATTGCAACTGTATGATCCATTTACTAGAGCAAAGAACTATCCAAATTTTCCAAATGTAGATCTTTAAAAATGATCCAAATTTAAATTTCAGGCTATTTTGTATGGAAAAACTGTTTAGTTTTGGTAGTGTACTTATAATTCCCAATACTGAAAATGGATGTTTCAGAAACTCCCATTAAGTATATTCTCCGAGGTCTGCTACAAAATTTAGGGCTTGAATCTCTCGCCTTGTTTGGGACGATCATGTCAAATACATCAATGTCTATAAATATCAAAAACCCTGTATACTGCACCGGTCAGACGCAACCTAGAAAATGGTACACCCCTCTGGAGTGATGCATCTAAATATAATGTAAATGCTTGAGGGGGTCCAGAGGAAAACAACCTAGTTTATTCTGGGTCATCCTGACCAAGACTATAAAACTAGACATGCCAACCCAAATACACTCCTCTCATACAGAAAGTAGCTTCCAGTGTTTCCCCAACAGTAATATAGGCCTGATGGGCCAAATCATCCCCACAACATGATGCTGCCACCACCATACTTCACTGAAGGGATGGTGCCTGGTTTCATCCAAACATGATGCCTGGAATTCACGTTACAGAGTTCAATCCTTGTCTCATCAGACCAGCGAATTTTGTTTCTCATGGTCTGAGTCCTTCAGGTGGGCTGCCATGTGCCTTTTACTAAGGAGTGGCTTCTGTCTGGCCACTCTACCATACAGGCCTGATTGGTGGATTGCTACAGAGATGGTTGTCCTTCTGGAAGTTTCTCCTCTCTCCATAGAGGAATGCTGGAGCTCTGACAGAGTCACCGTTACGTTCTTGGTCACCTCCCTGACTAAGATCCTTCTCCCCCGACTGCTCAGTTTAGGCGGGCGGCCAGCTCTAGGAGGAGTCCTGGTGGATCTGAACTTCTCCCATTTACGGATGATGCAGGCCACTGTGCTCATTGGGACCTTCAAAACAGCAGAAATGCCCTCCCCAGATTTGTGCCTCGAGACAGTCCTGTCTCAGAGGTCTACAGACAATTCCTTTGACTTCATGCTTGGTTTGTGCTCTGACATGCAATGTCAACTGTGGGACCTTATAGGTACACAGGTGTGTGTGTCTTTCCAAATCACGTCCAGTCAACTGACTTATCCCAGGTGGATTCAATTAAGCTGTAGAAACATCTCAAGGATGATCAGTGGAAGCAGGAGGCACCTGAGCTCAATTCTGAGCTTCATGGCAAAGGCTGAATACTTATGTACATGATTCATTATTTTTTTTTGTTTTTCATAAATTTTCAAAAAAAAAAATTCACATCGTCATTATGGGGAATTGTGTGGAGAATTTTGAGGAAAAAAAATTTCATCCAATTTGTTATGTTACAACATAAAATCAAAATGTAGAAAAATGAAGTGCTGTGAATACTTTCTGGATGCACTGTATACCCATTCATTGGGAAAAATTATAATTTCAAATGCAGGGGTTTTGTTAGCCAATGGTCAAGCTTTGCAGGATTATGGTGGGATTTCGTAAATATTGAGCACGTCACGTAACTTTCACTTTTGCCTTTCAATTGAATTTACACAGCTCCACATATGTTGCCCCAAGGCACTACACACATGAGGTTTAAACCTAACCCTGTGCAAGCACACTGGTAATAGTGGTTAGGAGAAACTCCCTCAGATGTTTTTGCATTAATTACTGGAAGAAACCTGAAGCAGACCAGACTCAGTGGGGTGACTAAGTGCTTTGGTCATAGTAACATAAGGAATTGTCAAATATGAAGAGACAGAAATGTTGTAGCAAAGCAACAATATACAGAGTCCAATGATAACAATGAGCCATGGCTCAAAAGACAAGAGGTGTCGAGCAGGTTCCCAGTAAAATAGCAGGTTTTTGTGTGTATTGACGCCAGAATCAAAGAGGAAATTCCCCAGTTCTCCTCCATATGATTAAATACAATCATTCCAGTATTGTTTTCCCATTTTTGACTATTGGTGGGATGACCAGCAGACGTGATGAGCATCCATTTGATCCAAAACTTGCAGTGGTTTGTTCTATCATTACATCTAACATTTTCTATTCTTTCATAATATACTGAGATTTTTCTCAGATTTGAATATATTTTGATTTCACGGTCCTGTAGATTTTGGGTTTTATAATTATATATTCACTGTATCCAGTTGCGGACATAAGTTTACATATCCCTTGGCTATATGGTAAAGGGACTGCATTTATATAGCGCTTTTCCATTTGCATCAGACGCTCAAAGCGCTTTACAATAAAGCCTCACATTCACCCCATTGTCAGGGTGCTGCCACACAAGGCGCTCACTACACACCAGGAGCAATAGGGGATTAAAGACCTTGCCCAAAAGCCCTTAGTGATTTTCCAGTCAGGCTGGGATTTGAACTGAGGATCTTCTGGTCTCAAGCCCAACGCCTTAACCACTAGACCATCACCTCTCCCTAAAACTGTATTTAATGCCAGTGTCAGAGTGAGATATTTCTCTAACTTCTGCTTCCCTTCAGCATCACTCTTTTCCACATACAAATGATGTATTACCGTCCTGAGCAGGGGGACACCCGAGCAGGGACTCCTTATACTTGCGTAGGCTCTCATCATCTTTATCCAGCTCGTGAATCTCTTTCAGGGTTTTTTGAGCAGGTGGCTTGTAACTCACAATGTCAGCCTCCTCATTTTCTGCGGCAATGGCTTCTAGCTGCTCTTGAGTCACGTCATCCTCAGCCATGTCTGGGGAAGAGAAGAAAAATTACCACATGAAGGGTTAGAACAGAAAAGCAAGGGTATAAAAAAAAAAAAAAAAAAAAAAAATCCAGCAGTACAGTATGCAGGAGGTAATTCCTGGACTTCTGCACCTGCCTCTCAGAGACGACAGCCTTAAACAAGCAGATGACCACAGTAATGCGTATGAGGAATGCTGATGTACGGCACCCAGCGTTCCACTGAAGCTGCTCCGGTCTGTGTGACTCTGCTGAAAAGCAGCAGCAGTAACTCTTTAAAAGGATGCTGCTGATGACCGAATCACTGTGTTGACATCATCACACTTCCCTGAAAAAGCATCACTACTCGGACTCCAATGAGGCATCGTGCACACAACAACAAAACAAAAAATTAATTTTAAGAGAGGGACTAACCCTTCAAAGAACCAGAGGTTCTCCAAGTCAGACAGATGGGGAAAAAAATTACCATGCAGATATTCTTTTTTGTCATTTGTTTCAGTGCATTAATTCAATTCATTTTGTCATTTTCATGTACAATAAAAACATACGATTTTCTACAATGTTCAAATAATGCAATAAATCCTTGGATAAGATGTTCCATGTGTGAAATATTTTGAGAGGTCTGCATTGCAATGAGGGGATGATTTTAGACTCAGTTTATATTGGGAAATAAATACTGAATGAAAATAGTAAAAGTACCCTCAGCCAACTGTGTCACTCATCACATTTCATTTGGAGACCTGGAGCCATTGTTATCAGAGTTGACAAAGGTGATCACCGACAAACACAGGTCAAAATATTAGCCGTTATATGAGGTGGTTTGTGAGCGGGTACCAAGGCAAAGAATCATCATTTCAATTGCAAATAATCTTTATATACTTTTGTTCATAATAATCTTGCTCATTCTGCATTTCTCCAAGGCAGGGCCGTTCCCTTCTAAGGAAGCTTCTCCTGCCAGCGGGAAGAAGACTGCTGAAAAATGCCAAACAAAAGCAGGAAAAAGCTTTGTTTATGGAGAAAGAATAAGCCTTTCTATGAAGGCCATTCTACTCACAGCACTACAGACTCATCCAGTGTGCTCCAATTACAATTTTCTGAGGATATCTGCAGCACACGGCCAAAAACAAAAAAAGTCACAGAATTTTATCAGTCTGCCTTCGTATTAGAAAAAACATTAATAGATAGAAGTAACTATTACCAACTTACATAAAATAAGGTATCTTCAGTAAGTTCAATATAGGGTTCAAGTTAACGGCTTCCGTCTTTTTTTTTGGGGGGGGGGGGGGGGGAGTGACAACAATAATAATAAAAAAAATTAAAAAGACCACAACACCACCAGTAAATATATTTATACAGAATGAACAGCAAACAATATCATTCAAAAACAACTAGACATTTCCTTCAAGCTTCGTGGGAATATTACTTGGCTACATATTTAGAGATAGTTTGGACAAAAGTCAAGGAAATATAGTCGAAAGACCAGCTTTTTTTGTTGTATATCCCCAAAAACCAAGAAGCCCACATAAAAGATGTGAAGCAAATTCCAGCAGTGAACAGGGTAATAACATTGTGCAAAGCGCACTGCTGCATCTTTCAGTTACATAAATTGTGCATCTCATTATCTGAAAAATGGCAACATTATCATCGTTAGCATCATCCATTTCCTACTGCAGACAACAGTATTTCTGCTGCAATAAACAAACAGTATCACAGTTTTTATACCATCAACATGTGAATACAGCATTAGTGTGTGACAGCACATCACTTGGCATGCAATCAATATTACAAAGGGAATCCCTGATGAACAACTACGTAGGTCACTGTCAAATGCAGGAACTATAGTGCATGTCACTGAAGTCACAGCAAAAAAATTACACAGTATGTGTGTATAGACTGTGGCTTGATCACAGTTATAATCTTGTCAACATCTAGCACAGGGCTGCAACTGATAATTGTTGAAAAAATATGCTCATTTTTAAACACTCATTTTTCAATCTATAAAAATGTTTAAGTCACCCCACAACAACATATTTCCAAAACCCACAGGGTCTTCAAATGTCTTTTCCACTCAATGGGCCAAAAACTTGGAAGATATACAATTTACAGTCATGAAAAAAATAGTGAAGACAAGTTGGACAGAAGAATGTAGTTAAATTTCTTGAGTTATAAAAACGTGTCATCTTTTAAATATAGGTCTTGAAATATTGTGATGAAAGTTTGTTTTGTTAGGTAACAATCTTCAAGCTGCCTCGATGTGAAGTGTTGTGAGCATTCTTCCCAGATTTCTCCTCTTAGCTGTCCAAACGAGCAGCCTTCAGTGGAATGCATGCAAAGAGTACACTGAAGGTAAACGCTGGCATTTTATTTATTTATTTAACCTTCTGAGATCTCACGCGATCAGGAGTAATCTGAGCAGAGAGGGCCCGAATAGCAAATCACATTTGAAGGAATTATTTATGCGGTTGATGGATTACCTTAGCTTCCTGTCCTTTCAGAAACGCTGGTCTACGCAGCCATTACAATTTGGTGATCGACAAGGGACTTGTTCTTCTGCTTACATCGGGAACAAGCCCCTCAAGAGATTCTGGGGCTCAGAGGGTTAGGTATAAGCTAGGACTTTATATATAAAATGTCAACATTTAATGTTGTGACACAACAATCTATACTGTAACAATCACAAGCAATCCAAATTCAGTACCATGAAAAAAAAAATATGTAGCATGCTGAACACAGAAATCAAATTTTAAATGCCTGTTTACTGTTACTTTTGCACACATTATCTCCAAGTCTGTCATCATGAAAGAGCACAAAAATTTCATGAATATGAAAGTCTCACAGCTGAAAAAAAATTCTCACTGTGAGGGGTGTTCCCTACAGCGGAAAACTACACCGGCAGCAGTTCAGTCTCGGGGAGAAAGCTGAACAACTTTATCCGATTTTGGAGAAGTGTGACCACAAAGAGCCAGAGAGTAAGCGATGGACAGCTCTGTTCATGATCTCAACAGGAGAGCTGTAATGTGGACACGGGACTTGAAACGGCTACCAGCCGTTCTTGTTAGCGATGTGTATGCTTACCTGTTTATTGACTGTGGATGAACAACTGAAAGATTCCAGCAACACAAATGTGAGAGTGGGTATAGATGTTTACTGACAGTCGTATAACTCGGAAGTATGGAAGTGGACAACGACTGTTTACATACAAAGCTATGTAGTTGTTAAAAATACATTCACTGTTATCATCATCATTATCATCATCAGGAGTAGCATGCACAAAAATGTATTTAAAATGTCATCAAAAGTGGATCTGTACTCTAAGGGATTGCAGGGCCACGCAAACAAGTCTTTGTCCCCCTAAACGTGGACAGATTGGTAAGGTTAGACTTTACCCACGTGTTTTGAGGCAGAGTTGCAGTGATTTGTTGCTATAAGAGTCAAATGAAAGGGGTTGGGGGCAGGGTGTGTTCCCACCATTAATGAAAGAAATTCATGTGAGGAATCAAATGTGTAGAACTGGACTAGTTCGCTGGTTACTACAGCCGAGCGCAAAGTCACACACTAGTTTCGATTACTCGCCAAAAACGACACATCACAAAAATCATTGCGTGAATATAATTTTATTCATTCACTGACTGTCCTGAGTTATGCTAAAAATGATTGGTGCTCATTTTTGAGCAGAAATCAGCAAAAAGGTAAGAGTGGATATCAGGACGAGATAAAAGACTATTTGGGAGTGGGCGAGTTGACTATGCACCATATAAATTATCGGAGTGGCTAATACACCCAACCGTTGGTTCAACAAAATAAATACGCGAGCAGCACAACCGACCAACGAGCGTGCTTATAAGTTCACTTCCGGTTTAAATTGAATTTAATTTTTATTTTATTTCGACACACATGGTTAAATAAAAAAAGAAATACAATATTTGCAAACACAAGACAACTAAACAGAAAAAATACAACATTCCAAAACTGTCCAAAATCAAAATCCATGTGACCGAAAGGGGGTGGATAGAAGCATAACTTATCAAGACCCACCCCTTGTTCCACAAATTCAATAAATACACTCACTAATTAAATTCATAGATACACCCAGACACACATTATATATATATATATATATATATATATATATATATATATATATATATATATACACACATATATATACACATATATATATATATACACACACACACACACACACATCCATATATCTATACGAGGTCTGTTAGAAAAGTATCGGACCTTTTTATTTTTTTCAAAAACTATATGGATTTGAATCACGTGCGATTACATGAGACAAGCTTGAACCCTCGTGGGCATGCGAGAGTTTTTTCACGCCTGTCGGTTACGTCATTCGCCTGTGGGCTGGTTTTGAGTGAGGAGTGGTCCACCCCTCCCGTCGGAATCTCTGAGAACTTCCTGAGAGACTGACGCTTTGCTTGATCAAAATTTTTTCAAAGACTGTGAGGCACATCGAAGTGGACACCATTTGAGAAATTCAGCTGGTTTTCTGTGAAAATTTTAACGGCTGATGAGAGATTATGGACTGTTGATGTCGCTTTAAGGACTGCCCACGGAGCGGGACGTCGCGACGTGCCCTGAGCCGCTGCTGTCTGCCTTTTTCGAGCTGAAAGCTTCCAAATTTAAGCCTCTGTTGACCCAGGATGTCGTGACAGAACAGAGAACTTTCAGAAGAGGTCGGGATCAGCAGTTTATCTGGACATTCCACTGTTAAAGGAGATTTTGTAATGAAAGAAAGTGCGGACGGGTCCACGCGTCGGGACGCAGCCGGGCGCGCCACAGGAAAAACACCTCCGTTGGAAGCCTTAAGGACAAGTTGGAACATGTCCAGCTGTTAAACAATTTCTCAGATACTCACTCAACTGAAAGCCATCAAAAGCCGCCTGGTTTTTACAAATGGTTATCAACACGGAGGTGTTTTTCCTGTGCCGCGCCGGCTGCGTCCCGACGCGCGAATCCGTCCGCACTTTCTTTCATTACAAAATCTCCTTTAACAGTGGAATGTCCAGATAAACTGCTGATCCCGACCTCTTCTGAAAGTTCTCTGTTCTGTCACGATAATTTGGAAGCTTTCAGCTCGAAACAGGCAGACAGCGGCGGCTGAGGGCACGTCGCGACGTTCCGCTCCGTGGGCAGTCCTTAAAGTGACAGCAACAGTCCATAATCTCTCATCAGCCGTTAAAATTTTCACAGAAAACCAGCTGAATTTCTCAAATGATGTCCACTTCGATGTGCCTCACAGTCTTTCAAAAAAAATTTTGATCAAGCAAAGCGCCAGTCTCTCAGGAAGTTCTCAGAGAAAGAGATTCCAACGGGAGGGGTGGACCACTCCTCACTCAAAGCCAGCCCACAGGCGAATGACGTAACCGACAGGCGTGAAAAAACTCTACGCATGCGCACGAGGGTTCAAGGTTGTCTAATGTAATCGCACGTGATTCAAATCCATATAGTTTTTGAAAAAAATAAAAAGGTACGTTAGTTTTATCACAGACCTCGTATATATACATACAGTCACTTCACAACGATCTCACTACAATATTTAGAAACAATTACTTTCTTGCAGAGTCGCTTAAAACATGCCAGAGTACCACACGTTTTGATCTCAATAGGAGACTCATTCCACATCTTCACCCCCATCACAGATACACAAAAACCTTTCACATTAGTTGGTTTCAACGCAGGGAAAAAGGGCAGATATTTTTTCGCCGGCTGCGGGAGGGTTCGCCGGCCGCGGAGAGGCTGTGATCTAAAGCGGTTCTGCTTGGCTCATCACACCCAGGGAACTGTGTCAAACTAACACATCTTGCAGGCAACAAGCAGCATTTTGTTCATAAAAACTGTTTTGTCCTCGTTAACGGGCTTCCGTTCAAAATGCTCATGAAGTTTGTCTGCTTTCATCCATTGCAGTGTTTTTTTCACAGTAATTAAAGACGGCGCCATTAAATGTGTCAAACATATGGCGCTTATATCGCAATAGAGCCTTAAAAAAGTAGTGTAAAAACGTACTTTAGATGCACAAAATGTATCAAATACACGATCACAGTTGGGCGAATAAGGTAAAACATTATATTTATCTGCCCAACGGTTGGGTGTGTAATGTTCAATGTATGACTTATCTGCCCAATGGCTGGGCAAACAGCCTTTGCCATAAATTATTCCACATATCACGATATGTTGTCCATTATGATCATCTTCAAAGATTACTTCATACAACCAAACAAAACGTACCAAAATAAACACTAATGTCATTAGCATATGTAATGTGTTATATACATAATATTATATGTAAATCAATGAACAGAGGGTTTTCAATCACGTGACCGATTTGCTGCAGGACAGGTGCTGTCTCCATTCTGGATTACAAGGAGGCTGGTAGAAAAATGGAGAGAATGTACGGTTATTACGATGCTTTAAATCCTCGAGATAAAGCTAATTATCGTGATAGATGTGTAGCAGTTGGTTCAGTGGATCCGTATCTTATACCAGATAGTGAATTTAGTGTTGATGTAATGAACTGGCCGACAGTGTCACACTGTGATATTGTGAACTAGGAAGCTGCTGACCAGGTCAGCCTCGCCGGCCTCCTGCAGAGCATCACAGTGGAACTCTGAAAGGAAAGCGGAGGTCGTCTTGAAGTCCTGAGCAATTTCTCTCACCAGACGCTGTAAGGGCAGCTTGCGATCAACAGCTCAGTGCTCGAGGACCACAATGTAAATAAGCATCCGTATTGGAAGCGTTCTTGTGTTATCCTCAGCGGTATTTTTATGTATTCTTATATAATTTTATTGCCAAATAAAATTATAATATATAATAATATTATAATAAAGCAATGGATTTCTGGTAGCGGCGGATCTCTCTCAGCGCCACGGTGCCGTTAGGCTTCTTCACATCGACGCTGAAGCTTCTGCAATTGTTCACCAAATACACGTAGCGTATCACAGGGGGCCACTGCATCGTAATCCAGAATGGCCACAAAATGACGTGACTGATACGTCACATGAAAACCCTCTATAAGGTAACTTACCTTATTTATTGATAGAATATCATGTTTTACTGGTGCAAAAAGGTGCAATGTTCCTGGCAACTGCACTTTTGCTATATTAGTAAAAAAATAAAAATAAAAAAAATAAAATAAAAGTGACCTCGTAATTAAAAGCAATAAAACTCCAGAAACCGTGAATAATTAAGATGTAGCTAAAGAAAAACGTCATGATCATGTTAGCAGGCTAACCACATAAAATTACCGCTTTTTTACAACAAGACAGCACGGGTACAGTGAAGTAGTTATTTGTTTTTAAAGTAGGCATTTAAAATATATATTTGTTTAAACAAAGAGTTCCACTTTATCCGAAAGAGACCGAGGGTGTTTCACGACGCTGGGTGGGACAAAGTGCCAAAACCGTTAGCTTTGGCTAACCAGCCGAGCTAACCACACCACAGCCCGTTTTTAACGCAAGACACCCGTCAAACTCTGAATATTTGCTCTCACATGGGCCCGTTAAAGTGCCGACAGAGCTAAGCTTTTCAATTGTCCTTATAATTAAAGACGTGTCTCACCTGAAAAACAGCAGTGACTTCCAGTGCTTCTACAGAAAGTGCTCTTGTCGCTGTGTGCGCGCTCCCGTGCAAATATGGCGCACAAGAAACAGCGCCGCCCGCGTGGACGCGGATGCAAGAGCGCGCACGCAAGCGACGAGCGCATCTTCTTCTTTTTCTTCTGGTAGGATCAAGTGCATTATCGCCACCAACTGGGAACGAGTATACAAAATTATTATTATTATTATTATTATCATCATCATTATTATTACTATCATCATTATTATTATTATCGTTGTTGTTGTTGTTGTTATTAGAATTATGCAATTTTGCAATTTTGCTTGTTTCAATAACAATTTAATTAAACCTAGCCTGAAATAAGCACAAATAACTTACAAAACTATAGAATATGTAATTCCTTGCCATATATATATATATATAAAATCAATTTTATTTATATAGCGCCAAATCACAACAAACAGTTGCCCCAAGGCGCTTTATATTGTAAGGCAAGGCCATACAATAATTACGGAAAAACCCCAACAGTCAAAACGAACCCCTGTGAGCAAGCACTTGGCGACAGTGGGAAGGAAAAACTCCCTTTTAACAGGAAGAAACCTCCAGCAGAACCAGGCTCAGGGAGGGGCAGTCTTCTGCTGGGACTGGTTGGGGCTGAGGGAGAGAACCAGGAAAAAGACATGCTGTGGAGGGGTGCAGAGATCAATAACTAATGATTAAATGCAGAGTGGTGCATACAGAGCAAAAAGAGAAAGAAACACTCAGTGCATCATGGGAACCCCCCAGCAGTCTAAGTCTATAGCAGCACAACTAAGGGATGGTTCAGGGTCACCTGATCCAGCCCTAACTATAAGCTTTAGCAAAAAGGAAAGTTTTAAGCCTAATCTTAAAAGTAGAGAGGGTGTCTGTCTCCCTGATCCGAATTGGGAGCTGGTTCCACAGGAGAGGAGCCAGAAAGCTGAAAGCTCTGCCTCCCATTCTACTCTTAAAAACCCTAGGAACTACAAGTAAGCCTGCAGTCTGAGAGCGAAGCGCTCTATTGGGGTGATATGGTACTAAGAGGTCCCTAAGATAAGATGGGACCTGATTATTCAAAACTTTATAAGTAAGAAGAAGAATTTTAAACTCTATTCTAGAATTAACAGGAAGCCAATGAAGAGAGACCAATATGAGTGAAATATGCTCTCTCCTTCTAGTCCCCATCAGTACTCTAGCTGCAGCATTTTGAATTAACTGAAGGCTTGTCAGGGAACTTTTAGGACAACCTGATAATAATGAATTACAATAGTCCAGCCTAGAGGAAATAAATGCATGAATTAGTTTTTCAGCATCACTCTGAGACAAGACCTTTCTAATTTTAGAGATATTGCGCAAATGCAAAAAAGCAGTCCTACATATTTGCTTAATATGCGCATTGAAGGACATATCCTGATCAAAAATGACTCCTTGATTTCTCACAGTATTACTAGAGGTCAGAGTAATGCCATCCAGAGTAAGGATCTGGTTAGACACCATGTTTCTAAGATTTGTGGGGGCAAGTACAATAACTTCAGTTTTATGTGAGTTTAAAAGTAGGAAATTAGAGGTCATCCATGTCTTTATGTCTGTAAGACAATCCTGCAGTTTAGCTAATTGGTCTGTGTCCTCTGGCTTCATGGATAGATAAAGCTGGGTATCATCTGCGTAACAATGAAAATTTAAGCAATGCTGTCTAATAATACTGCATAAGGGAAGCATATATAAAGTGAATAAAATTGGTCCTAGCACAGAACCTTGTGGAACTCCATAATTAACCACAGTCTGTGAAGAAGATTCCCCATTTACATGAACAAATTGTAATCTATTAGATAAATATGATTCAAACCACCGCAGCGCAGTGCCTTTAATACCTATGGCATGCTCTAATCTCTGTAATAAAATTTTATGGTCAACAGTATCAAAAGCAGCACTGAAGTCTAACAGGACAAGCACAGAGATGAGCCCACTGTCTGAGGCCAAAAGAAGATCATTTGTAACCTTCACTAATGCTGTTTCTGTACTATGATGAATTCTAAAACCTGACTGAAACTCTTCAAATAGACCATTCCTCTGCAGATGATCAGTTAGCTGTTTTACAACTACCCTTTCAAGAATTTTTGAGAGAAAAGGAAGGTTGGAGATTGGCCTATAATTAGCTAAGATAGCTGGGTCAAGTGATGGCTTTTTAAGTAATGGTTTAATTACTGCCACCTTAAAAGCCTGTGGTACATAGCCAACTAATAAAGATAGATTGATCATATTTAAGATCGAAGCATTAATTAATGGTAGGGCTTCCTTGAGCAGCCTGGTAGGAATGGGGTCTAATAAACATGTTGATGGTTTGCAGGAAGTAACTAATGAAAATAACTCAGAACAATCGGAGAGAAAGAGTCTAACCAAATACCGGCATCACTGAAAGCAGCCAAAGATAACGATATGTTACGGAGGGCTTTTTTTATAGAGCAACAGACTCTTTTTCCAGGCTAAGTGAAGATCTTCTAAATTAGTGAGACGCCATTTCCTCTCCAACTTACGGGTTATCTGCTTTAAGCTGTGAGTTTGTGAGTTATTAACATGATAACTAAGCATGATACATGATGCAAACTATTCCTTTTTAAAACCGTATTCACCCAACTAATAATTTGCATCACTTTTTACCAAAACTGGAGCAACTTTAACTTTTGACCCCTGTACAAATTAAAACTGACCTTTGTCACTGTTCTTGCTGTTTTTACCCCATAACTCCGGAATATTCATTCACAGATAGTCCAAACTATACCTTTTTGGAATCTTTATGATCAGACAAATAATATGGAATACCTTTCAATATGATTGGAGCATTTTTAAATTTTGACCCCTGTGTAATACTTCAATTGACCCCTTCTTGGCCGCCTATTGAAAGTTCACGTGGGTACACCCGGCATTTTTAAAAGAGTAATGTCTAAGGAGTATGTGTGCCAAATTTGGTGCTTGCATCATCATTTGAAGGATCCCTCAGTAAATATTCACTTATCTGCTGCACTAATATGAGCCTTGTCTTCTTTCTAATTTGCAGTTGTTTAATTAATTAATTAGTTGTTTAATTAATTATTAAGATCCAGTTATCTTACATACAATTTGTACATGTTCAATGAAGCCCCTCTATTAATCAATCAATCAAAAACAATATTTACATTTTAACAGCGTCTGCAGGAGGCTTTGTGTGTGTGTGTGTGTGTGTGTGTGTGTGTGCATGAGCTTTTGACAAAAGCGGAAGTTATGCAAATCAAGGAATATTTGTGGATACCATCTGTGCATTTGTTGGTATTAATGAAACAAATTTAACTCCATAGGAAGTTAGCTTTGAGTTAGCGGAAGTTAGCGTGCACGCTAATGCCACAAAATGTGTTATCAGGTTACAAAAAGAGCGCTTTCAGTTTTAGAAGTGTTTATTTCTTGCTATCTTTTACATAGTATGTAAAAACATATGTAAATATAAAGTGCTATATAAATGCAGTCCATTTGTAATATATGACAAGGAGGATATATTTATACAAACAAACAAAACAGAGTTTTGCACCTACCTACCAGCCTGTGAGGCTACCGTGCTAACGTCCACGAAATAAGTTCAGAGGTGTTATTAGGTTCCAAAAATGGCGTTTTTGTATTAGAAGTGTTTATTTCTCACAAGCTTTTACATAATATATGAGAGACATGCATTTAAACACGAAGAAAAGCGGTTTTGAAGAGACCAGCCACTGATGTCACGATGCAGCTCGCTCTACTCTGATTGGCTGTCATCCCCCACCACTCAAAAACAAAGCAGAACAGATTCAAACAGAATGTGACTTTTTAACCTTTCAAAATGCCTCTTACAATATGTCAAGGTTAGCCATCTTTGAACTTGTCCAAAGTCTGTGTCCCAAGCATGTTCCCTGTGAATTTGAAGACTGTGGCAGTAACAGGATTGGACTTATGCTATACACAGGCAGACGGACGGACAGACAGACAGACGGACTCCAGGTCTTCGCAATACCCGATGGCCATATGTTGGCCATCGGGTAACAAGTAAACATATATGCTCGTGCACACACACAAATTCTGTACTGACTCCAGCCTTGAAATATGAAATTCATAAATTGACATGGGTGCACATTCCTGCACTGTCCAGCGGGTGCCAGTGTGTTCCTTTTCATATGAAGCAGAATCGAAATATCCCACAACTGTGTTCCGCTTCATGCATCCATGATCTTTAATGCCTGACTGTTTGGACACTTGATTAATGCAAACGCTGGACTTTCTGAGTAGCTGGTTGATTGTTGTAGCTTGTTTTATTTGTCAATTATTTTATTGGTAGAATAGCCAGAGCAGATGTTCACCTCTCGTAGTATGGTCTGACTGAGGTTTTTTTCCTATACATTAATAAATAAATTAAAATTTAAAACCCCAAAAGGTGTTTTTCCATACTCCTGTTGCCAATGTGCCCGCTCACACAGGGTGGGTACGCTTTGATATGAACTCAATCTCCAAAACTCGGCTGTTGCAATGTTTTACAAACAGTGGTAGTCAACAGTTAGTGTTTTCAGTTTGCTGTCACTAATTTGCAGTACTGATGAATATTTGTATCATCCCCAGCCACACCTTCTATCTATTGTTTAGGTATTTCCAGTTTTACTTTCCCATTCTGTTGTATATTTGGGCAAGTATTTTATTTCCACGTGCAGTGGGCATTATATTTCTCCCTGCAGTTGCTGTCGTAAATAGCTAGCTGACACTGTAAGTCCCTTCAGCTGCTCCCTTGTTTGCACTCGGAGTCGCCACAGCAAATCCAAGGTGGATCTGCATGTTGAATTGGCACAGGTTTTACGCCGGATGCCCTTCCTGATGCAACTCCACGTTACATGGAGAAATGTGGCAGGGGTGGGATTTGAACCTTCTGAACTGAAACCAAGCGCATTAACCACTTGGCCACCACCCCTGCAAATAGTTAGCTGACACTAATGTGAATAAACTGGTGCAGGCGGGCAGTGCGCACCGCTGAGCATATGATGCATCCAGTGCTCAGCAGGTGGCAGACAAACCACATCTGTCTGACTCTTAACACAAACAAACACACAAACACAAGTAAACAAACAAAGAAAAAAATGAGAAAGTGGTCATGGACCTTTTCGCATAAAAGGAGACTTTGTTGAGAGGGTTTCCACCTTTAGGTTCGTGGGGACTGGGGACTCAACTCACTGAGCATCTCTCGTGGTCACCAAATAGATTAAATTAGATTAGATTAGATTGAATTTTATTAATCCCTTGGGAAGACTCCTTCAGGAAACTAGAGGTTCCAGCAGCATTGTATAGCAGCACACAGGGTAAGAAGCACACAGAGTATGAAAAGTACAAGTAAAAAACAATTTTCAAAATGTAAATACAAAAATAAATACCAGAAATACTACTTGCTACTAGTTTACTGGTTACTACTGTTCCTCTCTTTCCTGTTCCCTGTCTCCCTGTTATTCTTTCTCCCCCCAAGGAAACAGTTGTACAGTCTGATGGTCTGAGGGACAAAGTAGTCTTTCAGTCTGTTGGTTCTGCACTTGGGAAGGAGCAGTCTGTGACTGTGGCTGCCCTCATTAAGGTTCAGCGATGTCTCCACTTCCTGAGGGTCTTTAGATGGAGCAAACTGCAGTCAAACCTAATTGTGACTTTTTACCACGCCACAGTTGAGAGTGTGCTGGTGCATACCATTTCTGTGTGGTATGCTGACTGCATAGTGGCTGACAGGGAGAGACTGCAGAGGGTGAAAAGAACTGCAGAAAAGGTGATCAGCTCTCCACTTCCGTCCTTGGATACCATTGCAAGCTCCCGGTGCCTCTCAAAAGATAAAGCAATTATCAAAGATCACTACCATCCGACTCACCACCTGCCCATTGGTAGGAGTTACAGGATCATTGAGACTAAAACCAACAGACTCAGAAATATTTTCTTCCTGTTGGCTGTTAGATCTCTTAATAAGCACCTTTAATATAACTGACATGAATGCAAATACACTTTAACTCGATGTGCAATAAAATACATGCCTTTTGTTTGTTTGATTGTTTGCATCTTTGGTTACTTTATTTATTTAGTTTGTTTGTTTTTTACTTATGCACCTTACAGAAGTTGCTTTCAACAATTTCATTGTTCAGGCAACTGCACAATGACAATAAAAATATCTGAAGATAAAAATATGTATTGAGTCTTGAATATAAGTTCAACCACAGTGATTTGTATTTTCCACAATCCATCCAGTAGCTGCTAACCATCCAGTAGGTGGCAATCACATCTATGTGATATTAGATAAAATAAATAAATTAGCTTTTTCAAGCTAATTCGATTGACTGAGTGCATCAAATTCAGTAACCCTGTAATCACTTCATCCTCATTATATGCTCTTTTAATTTGGTGGCTTACAAGATAACAGCATTGTTTTTGAGTATTGCACAAACATCCATCACACATGAACCGCCTGCACGCCTGTGCCCCCTTCCAGCAGATGGCAGTGTAGTTTAAAAAAAAAAGTCTTAGCTGCTGTCAGTTGACGCCGCTTCACCTTCCAGTCACTAGATGGCGGTAATAGACTTTTACGCCTCTTTGCCGATCGCGAATAGAAGTAGTCTTATAAAATGTTGCTGTAGCAGCTAATAAAAATAGAATTTGCACTTACCAGTCAAACTTCACGTTGTAGTTTTTGTAGGTTAAATACGTCAGCTGGCGTTATCGTCAACCTTCACGGAACGTATCATCTTTTGTCGCGGAACGGTTGGTAAATCTAATGCGTGTGACCACAGAAATGAGTTGTTAGCTGCTATGCTAACGTTTGTGCTCCTCAGGCGAGGATGAAGGTTAAAATCCGGCAGTGGAACGGAGTGGCTTCCTGGCTGTGGGTGGCAAATGATGACAACTGTGGAATCTGTAGGACAGCTTTTAACGGCTGCTGTCCTGAGTGTGAGTGAAACCAGTTCTTTACTTTCTCCTCATGGCTCCTCCCGATAGGGGGCGCCACAACATTATCCCGTCTGGATCGTCCATCATCTGTCAGACCAGCTAAATTAAAATTGAATGTATACTTCAATACATTTCTCCAAGTACTCAATTCCATGAAAAAATTATATAGTTTTGTTTACGTTATCCTGTATGAGTTATGCTTGAATGAATAGTTAGGATTATGTGTATATGAATGAGGTAGTTAAACACCAGCCCAGTACCCTATCATTCAGTATTTTTGTTCCTTTAAAATCATTTAAATTCATCTGATTTAACTTGTTGAAGCTGGGGATTCAGACAACTTTATTGAGCTCAAATAGGGCTCTTCATTTGCAGCTGATCCCATCCACAGTCACACAGCATTCAGTGTTATGTGCCAACCAGGGTCATGCTCTATTTGTTTTTGGCACTAACAGTTTAGGGTTTTGTTTTGTTTTTTCTCGGGGAATCATCTTGTAAGTGCACACCAATATAAATGTGCATGAAAAAGAAAAGATATGCTGCTCAGAATTTGTGAGTGATAAAATGAAAATGTTTTGCAGGTAAAGTGCCTGGTGATGACTGCCCGCTGGTCTGGGGTCAGTGCTCACACTGTTTCCACATGCACTGCATCCTGAAGTGGCTGAACTCACAGCAGGTCCAGCAGCAGTGCCCCATGTGCCGACAGGAGTGGAAATTTAAAGAATGAGCCGTTTGACTCAAAGGCTGGCTTTACATGGACTTTTAACCCAGCTGCAGTTTTTTTTTTTTTTTAAGTTGCATATCTGTATAATAAAAGGCAAGTGGCCTCTGTGTGTTTGCCTGTCCGGAGCATCAATTGAAATCCACAAAGAGCTGACTTTTGTCCTTTGGCATACTTATGCATTTTTTCATGAGGATTCATGTGGTGCAAACAGTAAGGTGATTGAACCAATTTTTTTTTTTTGAAAAATAAGTCTCTTTTTTATTCAAGCCTGTTTATGTTGCACTTCCACAATAAGAGCCTGTATTTCAAAATTAAAGCCTGTGAGGTTGCTGCAGACATGACAGATTTCATTAATCTGTCCATCCTCTAACATCCCGGACAGTAGATTCAAATCTGTATGTTTTCTGTATAGATGTGACCCCAAACCCTAAATTAACATACCCCAGACAAAACAGCAGAATTATGTCTCAACCATCAACCGCCAGATGGCAGACACGGCCCATGGGCTGTTGCCAGGCAATAAGTATTAGATTAAATAGGAATTGATGATTCGCTTAGTTAAACTTGGGATAAAAGGATGTGAAAATACCATTTTGTGCTGCAACAAGCTGACAAAGGATTGTGGAGTGACTTTTCATAAGTGAGTATGTTCCTTCTCTGTATTTGTTTTGCCAAATATTGGCTGTACACATGTGGGAATTGGTTTGAATAAATGTAATAGCACATAAAATGCAGATTGATCGTGAGACTCTCAAAAACTATAAAAAAAAAAATGATCATGCCTGCTTGTTAGAGGCTAACCAAAATGGCAGCACTCTGGCAACAGCCAACGAATGAGCAGATCACCCCGGTCCTCCATCTAATGCACTGTTGCCAAGTGCTTGCTCATAGGGGGTCGTTTTGACCGTTGGGGTTTTTCATAATTATTGTATGGCCTTGCCTTACAATATGGAGCGCCTTGGGGCAACTGTTTGTTGTGATTTGGCGCTATATAAGAAAAAAGTTGATTGATTGATTGATTAAATAGAAATCGATGGTCTCACACAGGCCAAAAAAGAAAGACATTTGATCTAATGTGAACACTCACAGTGCAAATATAAAACTTCAGTTATTCCTAATTTCTTTACATGAAGTGTACTGGTTAAGTAGCTTCAGAAAAGCATTTTTCTTTTTTTTTTTTTTTCTTTTTTTTTTTTTTCTTTTTTTTTTTAAAGAAGTTTTATGGCATACATAAACAACAAACGTGGGCAGGCACAGGAGTACAAACAAAAAGAATATATTTTTTATAGTTCGTCAACATTGTCAGTGTCCATGGATTGTACAAAACAGTCCCATCTTTTCCAGTACTTTTCTTTGTGTTGTTGTAGGTGAAGGCGGAATGTTATAAGTTCCATTGTTCTTATGTGTGTCACAATTTGTATTAGGAGAGACACTGAAGGAATGTCTTTTTTGAGCCAACACTTAGTGATGGCTTTCTTTGCCGCAAGAATAATCCTTAGTAGGTACAAGTCCATTTGACCTAATCGTTTTGGAGCGACACAGAGAAACAGAAAAGCATTTTGATGACAAAAATTCATTTTAGAAAATTGAACACAACTGAAAACAGATTAAACCTTCAATAAAAGCTTTCATAAAAGCCAATAAATTGTTCTCTATTACATACTTGAAAAATGTAGCATAACTGGGAGCAGATTTTCCCCAAAAGTCAGCTGTCCTCCATACGTAGTAAAAAGGACCACCATCTAGAACCCCTGGTTCTCCATGGGTCAACGTCCTACTGTATATACAGTAGATTTGTTTTCCATCATTTACTGCCTTTCCTACTATTGTTGGTTGATTGAAAAGCACTGAATTAAAATCCTGCAACATCTGCAAAGTATGCGTATTGTATTTGCAAAGAATCCAACAATTACTCAACTTAGAATGACCTTCAAAGAAGGGTGGCTTTTTTTGAAATTACAAGGTTGCTTTGAATTGAAATGAACCATCTAAACAACAGTCATAGAAGTTGTGAACTCCGTCCATGGACGATGATCGTCCTGATCACGGTGAAACAAAGTAAATACATGCAAATAAATTAAAAGATTTATTTATTTTATAAATGTGAAAAAGTACAAAGTCAGTTCTAAAACTCACAATTTTGGTTGTGCAAATTGCACCTACATTCATTTTTTAAAAAATGGGAAAAAGTAAGACAGCAAACAAGCGTTATTTAGTAGTAATTACTAATTACCAGCCTCGTCACACAGGGAGCTGAACGTAACAACTCCAGCAACATGTCAAACAAAACTGACTCAGCATCCAAACAAGTGTCTCAGCTTGTTTCATGACAGAAAGCATCAAAGCTGAGTCTTGCAATGAGTCAAACCAACACCAGCTAACGTTCACATTGGCGGTAGCCAGACCTCCTTCCTGAACACAATCCGGACTTCTTGACTTCTCGAGATGAGGTAGCTCCCAAACTCAGAACATGGAGTGGCTGAGCCTCTGCTGTCGGCCACTGCAGAACAGCTGGATGACTGGGTTGGCTGAGCCTGAGCTGAATGACTGGGTTGTGAGGATTTAGTTTGTGGCATTAAAAGCCAGGTGTTCTCAGTCATTAGCAACCAGCCCGAAAAGCTCCAGCAGCTCCTTGTTCTCTGGGTCAATGAGGTCAGCTGGCTTCTCACCACAGTCATTCTCAGCCTCACAATCGGCGCCCAGTGACAGAAGGTACCTGGAACACAAGAGAACAAATACCGCTAGTTTGTTACACTGGTAGAGTTTCTGTCACATGCAGCCGATCGAGCAGCATGTTGTATTTGTGATGTAGAAGTAAGAAGGTGTTCCCCCTAAACACATTAAAAATAGAAGCTGATGAGCTAAAGAAGTTTACAAGGATCTTGTAACAGTCACCTTTATATAACAGCTATAAAAATACATATCAGCCCCTCACCCAGTTTTGCCACTTGTATGCATTTGTAGATCTGCTTTATGTTTGATCTCATGTAGCTGCCCTTATGAAACAAAAATATATTGCAGTATATTAGAGAATATCATGCAATACATTTATCAATATATTTCCATATATGAGATTCTGCATTTATATTTTTGAATATATTGCAATATATGCGTAGACCATATATGTGTATATATTGGTAAATATAAAAATATATATTGCAATCAAGACCAAAGAGGCCACTATATTTTTACATGTAATAGTCTGACTTTATTTGCATCAATATACGGCAATATATATTGTGCCATATATGGTTATGTGTGTATATACGAGGTCTATTAGAAAAGAAACCGACAGTTTTATTTTTTTTTAAAACTATATGGATTTGAATCACGTGTGATTACATCAGCCAAGCTTGAACCCTCTTGCGCATGCATGAGTTTTTTCACGCCTGTCGGTGACGTCATTCGCCTGTGAGCATGCCTTGTGGGAGGAGTGGTCCAGCCCCCTCGTCGGATTTTCATTGTCTGAGAAGTTGCTGAGAGACTGGCGCTGTGCTTGATCAAAATTTTTTCAAGAACTGTGAGGCACATCCGACTGGACACCATTCGAGAAATTCAGCTGGTTTTCTGTGTAAATTTTAACGGCTGATGAGAGATTTTGGATTGTTTCTAACGCTGTAAGAACTTCCCACGGAGCGGGACGTTGCGCAGCGCTCCGAGGCGACGTCGTCATCCTGTTTCAAGCTGAAAACCTCCAAATTTAAGCCTCTGTTGACCCAGGATGTCATGAGAGAACAGAGAACTTTCAGAAGAGGTCGGAAT
Organism: Thalassophryne amazonica; assembly: GCF_902500255.1. Lineage (NCBI taxonomy): Eukaryota > Metazoa > Chordata > Actinopteri > Batrachoidiformes > Batrachoididae > Thalassophryne > Thalassophryne amazonica. The sequence continues at coordinate 83,025,354 of NC_047117.1, read as the reverse complement.
CAGCAGTTTATCCGGACATTCCACTGTTAAAGGAGATTCTTTTAATGAAAGACGTGCGGACGGATTGGCGTGTCGGCTCGCAGCCGGTGCGGCGCACCCGCCACAGGAAAAACACCTCCGTGTTGATAACCATTTGTAAAATCCAGGCGGCTTTTGGTGGCTTTCAGTTGAGTGAGTATCTGAGAAATTGTTTAACAGCAGGGCATGTTCCAACTTATCCTTAAGGCTTCCAACGGAGGTGTTTTTCCTGAGAAAACCAGCTGAATTTCTTGAATGGTGTCCAGTCGGATGTGCCTCACAGTTCTTGAAAAAATTTTGATCAAGCACAGCGCCAGTCTCTCAGCAACTTCTCAGACAAAGGAATTCCGATGAGGGGGCTGGACCACTCCTTCCACAAGGCGTACTCACAGGCGAATGACGTCACCGACAGGCGTGAAAAAACTCTCGCATGCCCACGAGGGTTCAAGCTTGGCTGATGTAATCACATGTGATTCAAATCCATATGGTTTTTAAAAAAAAAAATAATTTCAGATACTTTTCTCACAGACCTTATATATATATATATATATATATATATATATATATATATATATGTATTGTTCAATTATATAAAACTGTTGCTGAAAGTTTGTTATTTTTATACCAGTATGTGTTGCACGGTGAAAGGTTGTATATATATATATATATATATATTGTTCAATTTCATAAGTGTTGCTGAACGTTTTAAGTTGCTTTAATTTAAATTTTGAATACCAGCATGTTGCACTGTGGAAGTTTGTTTCAGCTGAGTCTCTGAACATGTTCAAAGTTTGTACTGGTAAAATCTACCTCAACATCCTGAGGATTTGTGCCTCAAAAGAAAATAAAGGTGAATTTGATGGATACCCATGAGTTTGTGTTAATTATCGTATACATGTTTGTATTCATACAAGAAGTGCAGGGTGTTCTCCATATTATTTAACATATATTTAAAATGTATTGTACCATATATTAAACATTATAAATGTACATATATTTCATGTGTTTCTATATAATGTTACATATATTTACAATATATTCCACCATATATTGTGTATATATATTAACATATATTTAATGTATGTTTCCATATAATTTTCCACACATGTATAATACATTTACCATATATTGAACATATATGTGACAATATATTTTTACATAAAATACCAATACATTTGCCCATATAAATTGCAATACATGATGGCTGATATTTATAAACATAAAATTACATATATTTTGGGATATATAAACACATATATTATATATTCATGCTAAATATTGTAATATATGGAAAGCGGCAATCATTTGTATATTTTACAATATATTTCAATATATTTTGTGAATATATAATATGGTGTGTAATTTATGTATCAACAATATATTAATCCATGTATTTACAATATATAATGTATTGGAGGTAATAATGTATTGAAATATATTTCAATATATTAAAGAAAATATATTGGTAAATATATTTTCTTTTCGTAAGGGTGTGAAAATAATTGTCAGACTGGCTTCAGGTCACGATCACAAATCTCAAGTATCCAGGGGAAAAAAAATATTTGTGTCTGGTCACTTCAGTGAGTAATGTGAACACTGCACTGTTTTTAAGGACTTCAATAACTGCTTTTATATAACGGCTGAGTGGATCCTTGTCATTTGATTGGTGCTTTGTATGTCACATGACATGGGTTAATTCATCCCATTTGTGTTGCATTGCATTTAACGTGCAAATTTGGTTCCATACGTTTGGTACCACTGCACTCTGCACACACATGCACACGTGATTGCACATGCCCGCACATCCTCCTGCACGTGCGCAAGTGATTGCAAATGTGCACACATGCGCATGCGCGCACACAAAACAAATCCACTGTGCTGTCTGGAGGCTGTTAGCAGGGAGAAAGAAATGTTGGACTCATTTCTGACGTGATTTTTTTTTTGCTGCACTGAGGACGTACACAGTTGACCGACCCGGTTGCGTGCGGGGGACAACGACACGATGACTTGATTGAGCTAACTGACGCTGCTTGTAACATACACACATGCACACAAAATCCACTACACTGTAAGCCGTCTGGATGTATAAAGACCTGTTCACATGAATCGCTGATGTGATTTTTGGCTGGACTGAGGAACTACAAAGTCTTTTTTTTTCTTTCCAATGGAAGTCTGAAGTCAGTGCACAGCATAAGTGGACTACATGTTACAGTGGAACACCAAAATGTAAATCTCTTTTCTGTTGTTTATAAATTAATGAAATATCAAATGACAAGGATCTATTTTAGTCATTATACTCGTATAAAACAAATAAAGAATGTTTACATTTTTTTCAATGGAACAAATATTTCATGAGGTGAAAGCTGGAACATACCATTCAACTTGGCTTCGCCTCGTTGAATGGTATGTTCCAGGTTTCACCTCATGAAATATTCGTACCATTGAACTCATAAACATTCATTATTTGTATATTGAAGGATGATGCTGTATTACAGCACTGCAAAAATCAGGTGAGAGAATTACTGCAAAAACGAACAAAAAAAGGTTCTAAATTGTCAACTGCTAAGCATTACAAAGGCTAACATTTGAATTTATCTTTGCAGTTATTTTTGGCTAAACTATTGCATGGTTTTACAACACTGCATTCCCTAAATCCCAGATTCTTTACTTCCCTTACTGAGGGAGGGGAGGGGGATCTGTACTGAAGCTTACCGTGCAATGTGTGGGAAGCCGTCGCTGCAGGCCATGTGGATGGGAGTCCACCCCTCCTCATCTCTCTGATTGATGTCTGCTCCATATTTGACCAGCAGCTTGACACACTCCAGGTTCCCGGTCAGGATGGCTTCGTGGATGGCTGCCATTCCTGCAGCGACAAGATCATGAGAGACACCAGCTGCAACTTTTAACTGCAGAGGAATTTCAGGTTGCATGTGACTGGATCTTACCAGAGGGATAGATGGTATCCAGTCTGACTCGACTGGTTCGGATGAATCGTCCAATCCGCTCCAGCTCGCCGTGTCTCACGTACTCCTGGAATAAAATGTCGTTGGGGAAGTGGACACTGCGAAAGCACTTCAGAGAAGCATTTTTGCAGTTTACAGAGCCTAGGCAGCTATGGGTCAAAGCTCCCTTGATCTGGGGCACGGGGCCGCTGCAGCATTTCATGATCAGTTGCCGGTTGTTGCAGAAAAATAGGTGGTCTACTCCAGTGATACTTCCTCCAGCAGAAGTAATCTACACTGACTTGTGTCTCTCTGCGTATCTCCAGTAGAGTTGACAGTCTGGAGTCCGGGACAGCTGGTGCATCTCTTATACCCCACGGCGGCCTATTTTAGGGCACCAACACCTTGCCAAACCAGTGGAGAGCCTCTGTAAATGACCAACCCTCTTGTCACGTTCCTCCCCCAGGAGAACGCCTCTTCAGACACAAAGAGCGGGCAGTACGTGACATCTTCACTTCGCTCAAGCAGCAGTTACATCAACTGAGGAGGAAAAAGGATGCATCTCATAAACACCAGGTCAAGTTAAGATTTATGACAACTGTCTGCACCACTTAGTGTCATTGAGTCACTCTGGACTGTCACGGACCTCCCCCCCCCACAACTCAGCAACTTTTTAAACAGCCAAACCAACTGGTAGAGTACATGTGTGGAACTACGCAAGTACATACCCATACTCACCTTCAACCGCTTACTCCAATTAAGGCTCACGGGGGGCTGGAGCCTATCCCAGTGGTCATAGGGCATGAGGCAGGGTACATTCTGGACAGGAAGCCAGTCTGATGCAGGTCCACACATAGACAAACACATTCACACCAGGTCACGTAGCCTGCAGGTCCTTGGATGTGGGAGGAAACATTTACTATATAAACTGAAAAATGCTTGTAGATTCATCTTTCCTGTGAAACACTGAACTAATATTTAGTTGTATAACCAGTGTTTCCCACAGGGCCATATATAGGAATGTGAAAGGGGGGGTTCAAATCCTTGAGTTGGGAGTCCAGTGGGCTGCAGGGTCCCCGGTGGAGTCGAGGGGCAACACCCTCGTGGGGGCTCAGGGGGGCAAAGCCCCCCGAAGCAGAAGCTTTATGAGGATTTCGAGGGGTAAAAAGCTACATGAATTTCATTTGAAACCCAAAATGTATCATTTTAGGAAATATATTTTTATATACAAATAGTCCTTGCTTGGGATTGGATCAGTTGCCATAAGAACCACCCAGGAAGAACCAAGATAACATTAATGCAAATTTTATACCTGCCTGTCGGTTGCGTCATTCGCAACCGACAGGCGTGAAAAAACTCATGCATGCACACGAAGGTTCAAGCTTGGCTGATGCAAGCGCACAATTCAAATCCATATAGTTTTTGCAAAAAATAAAAAGGTCGGATAGTTTTCTAACAGACCTCGTATTTAGCGGTATTAATATTCGCGTTTACATTATATGTACGTATATGTACGTTATGTATTAAAATAGCGGTATTTAATTTGGCGACCTTGTTTAACTCGCTAAATTCGCATAATCCACGCAAATATTTGCACCTTTACAGTATTTGCAACAGGAAGGAGAAGCTCCCTTTATTTCTCAGCTTATACATACAAACATGTTTTTACAAACCAGACAAGTGTAATTGTGTGTCTACATGGGTATTTACAAGCCTACTAATCTGATATCAGAGGAGGATAGGGAAAGTTCTCAACCCCCATGGGAAAAGTTTATCTAGCAGTTTCCCCTTTCATCACTTAAGGGATTACTCTAGCAGAGGAAATTGAAACTTGAGGGTGTGTGATAATAGCTGTGTAACAGTTAGTGCTTGTTGCTTATTATCAATGAAAATACCTAACATTGATATCCAGATCAGAAAAAAATTCAGAATTCTTGGGGGGGGGGGGGGGGGGGGGGGGTGGTTCGGTTGAACCCCCTCTATATACGGGCATGTCCCAGAACTGCTTTACATGTATGCTGCATGGAGTCGACTAACTTTTGGCACCTGTGAACAGGTTTTCCTACCCAGGACATTGGACTATGTACATCCCACAATTCCTCTGCATTTCTCATTTTTTCCTCAGAAACAGCATTTTTTGATGTTACCCCACAAGTTTCTATTGGATTAAAGTCCAGAGATTGGGTTGGCCACTCCATAACATTAACCTTGTTGGTCTGGAACCAAGATGCTGCTCGCTTCCTGGTACATTTTGGTTGTCTTGCTCAAATACCAATTTCAAGAGCATTTCCTCTTCAGCATGAAGTAAACATGACCTCTTCCAAGTATTTTAATATATTCAAACTGATCCATGAACCCTGGAATGCAATAAATATACCCAACACCATAATATGGCAAACATCTCCATATCATGTTTGCTCCATACTTCAGTCATGTACTCTATCTTGAATTCAGTTTTAGGGCATCATCTGACAAACTTTATACATTTTCCTCTACAATCAACTTTTTAAGCAAAGTTCACTGTTCTTCTGAACAACATCTGGAACCCATATTACTCAGATTTTCAGAAATAAATATATTACAATCTGCAAGTCCATTTGCTGCCTTCATCCTTAAAGGCCACCTATTTATTCCCTCCACAAAGAAAAACCCAGACACTAATGTTCCTTTTTCTTCACAATTAGTGATATATAAAAAGTTTTCATGTTTTCATTTGTAATATGTGCAGTGTTCCCAGTACATCTGAATGGATGGAAATAAGCCATTAAAGATTGAGGTTTACTTAAAAAAAAACTGAAAATGTAAAGATGCACTATAAATCAAGATGCATATACTGTTTTTATACTTGTTTATTGACCACCGTTTCATGTTTCCACATCAACTTTGACATGATGGAATGCTTTGTCAACCCCCTGCTGTACAGCCGTCAAACCCATCACATATTCAAAGCTGTGCCCCACCCCCCTCCATTCACAGACGAGCTGAATACATGAACCACTCCAACTTGCCACACATACAGACAATCTCACAGCAAACATCACACCCACACAACACACGCACATAAAAACACCACTGTGGCAACAAGGATGTTGGGTAGGGCCAAAGGGATCTAGGAGGTACAGTGCACTTGAGGGCTGGGGTGATGCAACTGTTCCCTCCCCACTTAACTGACACTTCTGAGACCAACCCTCAAAAACACGTTTTACAGTGCTCCCCCGGTACCATTCTGCACACTATAGTCTCCATGAACATTAGTGCAGCACAATGTTGAGCAACTCCACATATCCAAGTCAGAGAGTGTCAGATGGCCAACTATGCCCCAAGGAGGCCAGCTGGCTACAGCCGGGCACAGTGGTAAGATTTAAAAAAGAAAATCCTGAACAAAAAAAAAAAAAAATTGCGGACATTAAATAAGATTCTCCAAAAAGTTTACATTTGTTCTTTTTAGAAAATGGTCAGTAGCAGTGCTGAAGTTTGAGAAGGGAATGAATACAGGAGAAGAAGGAAAAAAAAAAAAGGAATGCCCCACCAACAAAAATATTCGTTTCAGATTAGACTGGGGAGGGCCTTCTGTGCAGCACCACATGAGCCCATTAGGTGTTTTAATCAAGACAAAAAACCCCAACATACAGAATGGCACCTTGGCCCCTGAGAAGTCAGTCCTTTAAACTGTGGTCCTCTACATTTACAGGGAGAAGAACACTGATCTCTCCCCAAAACAATATAATCACACCCAATGACCAGGGTTTTTGACAGAAGGGGAGCAAAACCTTCAGGTTCGTAAACATTTTTAAAACTGGATGTCAATGCCAATGCCACCCCCCCCCCAACACACACACACACACATTTGGTTCAGAAGATAAAGGCAAACAGTTGATGTGGAGCTTTGTCGAGAAGGCATTGAGGTCTTCCCACAGAGGTGGTGCTGTTCCACTGAGTCCCACCCAGTTGGGACAAGACCAGTCTGACAGAGAGGTGAGTAAGTAAGAAGTATTAATGTTCAATGAGGAAGTGAAGTTTGTGATGGCAACTTGTTGGAAGTGATGGGGTGGGACTCATCTCTTCTCTCCTTTGCCACCTCTTATAACTCGTCATGGTCATCGCCACCCTCACCATCAGAATCATCTTCACCTTCCATGTCCATGTCACCCAAATCCTGAACAGAAGACAGCCAAAGGTCAAGACAGATACTGCTACAGAAATCTGACATTTGTCCCCAATTACCTGGAGCATCACCTAAATTGCTGACCTTGCCACAGGATTCTGTAATCCATACAAGGGTGAGCTACTTTTTCCAACCCGAGTTTGACTGAAAAATTACATTCCTTGACTCGCTCCAAAATGATTTTTTTCCCCCCCAGTGTAGGTTCAGTCAACCTTCATTTTCAAAATTTGGTAGAAATCATCTCAGCCAACAAAGAGGGAGACATGACTGACCCCACTGGCTGACCTTTTGGGGTCAATTTTGACCTTTGATCCCAATGACTTGCCAAAGGGAGAAAAAAAAAAAAAAAAAAAAAAAAAAAAAAAATGCAGCTCTCCAAGACCATTTTCATGATTAGAACTTCCCAGTGATCTGTCCCAATAGGCTTCAAGTGTGTTACACAACTCGAAGACACGATTTGCACACAGACATTGGCAAGTTTTGGCACGTTTCAGAAACACTTTTCAACCATGACTCAGCATGCAGATCAGTTTTGTCTGAAGATGGGTGACTGGAAAAGATGGAAGATAAGAAAAAGGTCACGTTAAATGTCAAGTGCTACTTCTGTCTTAAGGTAAGAAGCTAGTAAGAGGTCACAACAGCTGCAGTGGGCATGAGCTGGAAGTGGTTTGGGGCATTGTGGCTGCAGGCCCAGAGGGGGCCCGATATCCAAATCTGCTGGAGTGTGCTGGATGCAATCAGGCATTTACAGTCCTACCAACAAATACTGACTATGCACAAATTTTAAAACTACAAAGGCAAGTATTTTTCTAAATTTGCCTCTAATACAGTACTTTTGTGTTTGAGCTGCTCCTCTAAGTTTCAGAATACTTTAATAAAAGTGGTCAGTTAAGTTTTAAGGTTACAGTCTAAAGTCACAGCAGTTGAAGCTTTCCATTTTATGAAGCGACAGTCATGATGCCAAATACATCTTCAAAACAGTGCATTGTAGATGACAGACACTTTCTCCATCTGATTTTGACCTTCAGGCTGTTTAATTCAAGAGTATGAAAACCTCAAAGTGTATGCAGAACAAGCCAGCAAAAAATAAGTTGTGAAATCAGGTGTTTAAAAATTTAAAGAGGTGCAGGGTATCCCAAACAAAGTGCCAAAATCATTTGACTAATTCTGCAATGGCTAGTCTGAATTGACCACAGCCTTAAGCAGCTCATAATTAACAGACTTCTTTTGCTACAACTATGCAGTTACACCACTTCCACTTACATCTGAGTCAATATCCTCATCTTGCCCAGCAGGGGCGCCACCCTCTGTGCCGCCACTCTCCAGAAACTTTGTGAATCCTTCCAGTGTTCTCTCTCCATTGTAGTCAATTACCTATTGTTGAGAATTGAGGTGAAAAAAAAACCTTTAAGTGTGCAAAAACATAAGTTAAATTGTACAGAAAGCATGTTGCTGAAATTTGGTCTCAAACTGCGTTCGTTCACAGCACTTCATTCAGTTTTAGCTACCAGCTGAATTTTACATACATGTAACAAAAGTAGGGTCAGGAGAAGAACCGTAGACTTGCTATGAATCGCTAGGCTATATACACCAGTGAACTGTCAACAGGACTTGAGCGACAGGTGTTGGCCGAGTGAAATAATCTCAGAGGAATCGTTAAGAACCAGACACCAACATAACGTAGTCTTATTAGGTCACTAGGCTCACCCCCCCTCACAGACGGTCACTGTTACTAAAAAGAGAATCGCCAAGGATACGAGAAGACTCCCCTACTTTGATTTATGCACGTAGACTGTACTCAAGTGCCAAGTAGTCGTGGACGGCATATGGTTAAAACACCACATTGTAGTATAGTTTAAAGACTGGGTATCTAAATGCTTTTAAACATAACTGGGCATTCAGATTTTTCCTGCTCTGCTGAGCCATCTTTGCATTCCCTCTGCTTGTCCTGTCTACCACCAGGGCAGGAGCACACAGGCACAAGCACAGCAGAGAAGACCAGAAGAAACCAGATGGTTTCAAACTGTTTGCGCAGCATAAAGTTCTGTGTGCCCAAATTCAGCACTTTATCTTTGCATCAGTTCTGTGACACCGCTAGTCAGAAGCAACACGTGCAGAAGTGCAGGAGTGAAACAGGCCTTTAACAAGCCGTTTCCCATTATGCATTAGAGCCCGACCGATATGGATTTTTTGAGGCCGATGCCGATATTTGGATAAAAAATGTAGATAATCGATAAATCAGCTGATTTGCCGATAGCCGATAAGTCAGCTGTTTTTTTGTTTTTTTTTTAAATGAATAAAACGTTCTTTTTTGGAGCCTTAACAAAAAAGGTATGAGCTAAAAGCTGAAGCTTTGTCCTCATATTGATTAACTTTGTAACAGAAGAATTTAAGTTAAAAAAATGCAATCAAGAATTAAACCTTTGTGAAATTGGCAAATACATATCCTTAAAAAGATTTGTGAAATACATCTGATCTTGTACCTCTTGTTGCTGCAACTTATATATGTTCAGGATAAGGATATAGATCCTTATAAACTTAGCTGTATGCTTTTGTCAGCCGATCAGTGCAATGTGATGGCAAACTATGGGGGCCGGTGATGAACACATTTAAGCAGGGGTGTAAGCAGCTCTCAGTTGAATGGAGTCAGAGCTCCATCTACTGGACAAGTGGTGCAAGGACATTTTACATTGCCGACAAACATTTCAGTAACTGTTCTGTTTGAGAAATTATCGGCGTTCTATCGGCAAAATTTCGGCCGATAGTGAGTACTTTAAAAAGGGCTTATATCGGCCGATAATTTCGGCTGGCCGATATATCGGTCAAGCTCTATTATGCATCATTACTGTATTAAAATGAGGCTACAGAGTTTAAACCCATATATTGCCCACACTCCTGCAAAGGTTTTTTTTTTAACAAGAAAATTAATCTTCAAATACATCTTGCAGTGAGACCCAGAGTAGCACTACCTCAGCTCACCCACCAACTCCAGCACCCCTGCAGCACTCTTGAACATCCTGATGCGTTACATGGATTCAGGCACACAGGGCCCCCCCACCCACCAAGTGGACAAGTGACAGCTACTGGGAAAAACCTAGTTAAGCTTGAGAGATACCAGCCCAGACCACCCAAACTCATAATTTGCCTGTTGGCCTTAACATGCCCCTGAAAGGATCCCAGCTTGCAGTATTTCAAGACAAATTCCTGTTGCGCAGCCATCTACACCTGATCAAAATAGTCACACAAATGGGTGTATGTTGCACATCGACTTCATAAGCTCTAAGGCCGCTAGCTTCAATATTATCCAAGTCCAATTATCAGATTCTGATAATTTAGTGGAAGGCTCAACATTAAACAAGTCTTTATCCATAATCAGGACTTCAAAAACTGGCAAGCTTCAGTATTTCATCACCTTGCGCTCTTCTCCTGCAGGGAAGAACTTTAGAGTAGGAAAGCTGTGGACTTTGACCGTTTCAATCTCATTGGCTGTGGAGTCCATCTTGGCCACAATGATGTCATCGCTGTCCTTGTATTTCTCACCAAGCTTTTCCCAGATGGGAGCTAGCTGCTTGCAGTGGCCACACCAAGGTGCATCTGGAAAGGCAGAGTGCAGTTAAATGCTGAATGTCTTGGAATTTGAAGATAAAGTGCATGTAGGGTTTATGATTATACAACCAAATACTGAAGTATTGGCAAAAAGAGTCATGTGGTTCCAGTGAGTACTACTGTATACAATTAAAACTGCTGCTTTATTTTACTCTAATCAGCCACATTGGTGAATGTTAGGTACACAGTTGTGTAATATCAAAGTAACAGATGCAAATTGCACCTGATTTAAAGGAATGATTAAATGAAGCTTTAGCTCAAATGTGCAATCCACTTCCTGCATGATTTATGAGTGGAAGCAACACCTTGGACTTCCAGCTCCACTGCCCTGAAATTTTAAGTTAAAAATCAGGTTGAAGATACAACAACAGGGAGGTTGGCATTAAAGTAGATTCAAAGTGTAACAAGTCATTTTGCATTTGGAGAGTCAGAGTATGGGCTGATGGCATGTGTGTGACAGACGTGGACTGTTGGAACAATCCAACGTGGTGGGGAATGTGCTTCTCTCTCCCCCAGGACTGACACCAGAGAAGCATGGCTCACTGTCTCTTATAGTACATTCCGTCTCCCTGCAGAATCAGTCTCAGGATCCTCATGGGTAGCAACTCTCCTGCAGGCCAGAGGCCAGTCCTTGCACACAGGTCTGCTCGTGCTGGCAGGACTGCATGGCCGCTTTCATTGCCGTTCCACCTGGGCATTGCCCCATGGCAGTGCTTGGCCCCATGCTACTGTTTAAGGTGTTCTCTCACTTCTTGGGTTTAATTTTATTACTACTGGGTGACCTGGTGGTCAAATATCCCCCTAATTGCTTCTGCACTAGGGATGGGTATCGACAAGATTTGATCAGTATCAATGCCATTACCAATTTCGCTTATTGATCTGATTCCTTATTGATTCCCTTTTTCAATACCTCCTGTGAATTTTCTGTGTTCTGAAAATAGGCTTCACAGGTTTTCCATGTCAACATTTTAGTGAGTCTTAAAGCAAATACATATGAAATCATTGGATCCTTGATCTCTGGACTTAAAATCTACATGGTGGATCCTTGATCTTTTGACAAACAGAAAAACTAAATGTTATTTTGTCAAAACCATTTCCTTTCAGACAATGGTATGAATGTCACTTCATACTTCTGAGCTGAGCTGGCTGTGCTGCACGTCAGCATCAATGTAATTCATAAAGAACGCAGGACGTCTCATTTTTGAAGGGAAAAAAAAAACATTTGGGTCGATTCTAGTTTGTTGTGTGTGTTTGAAAAGGTGTCATTTGACTTAAAGTAGTGATTTGCTTTGAAGTTAATTCTGACCGGACTCTAACTTGACTCGGCAGAGAGCAGCGCAGTGTTTGGAGCAGTACAAATGGAACGGAGGATGATTCTCATTTCATGCCTGCAACACAACAAGAGTCCAAGTCAGTGACATCGTTAAAAGGCTTCAAGAGGGGTTAAGAAGCAGACTCCCCGCTTCTGAAAAGCATCAAATCAGAGAACCAATGAAATAGTGGATCACAGTATTGCTTCGTTGGTTCAAGCTTCAAAGCGAAGTCGCGCTGCAGAAGCAGTTGATTACAGACCCGCTGCAGGGTCTGCAATCAACGTAGAGAAATGACCGTTTTCCTGAGAGCACCCTCAAAAACAATGGCTGCTCTGAAGGACTGATAAGGGAATCGTTGAGCAAAAAAGCTATTTGTGTCTGGATCGAATCATTTCTTAATGATTCTTGAAAAGAACCGGTTCTTGATACCCAAGCCTATTCTGCACATCTTTCTCTGTGTAAACTATTGGGTTTGTGCACAGATGCAAAACTGCAAGTAGTCTCACTGTCCACCTATTTATGGACCCAACTGTATGAGCAACAGAGTAGAAACCTTTTACAGTTTAAAGATGCAACCACATGTATCACATCAAACCAGAGTTCATGTTATGTTTCATTAAAATGTGGGACAAAATACAGATTTGCAGCATACAAGAACAATGCAACTGCTTGACAACTAGAAGACTCACAAAATTCCACAAAGACATTCTTTTTTGGATCAAAGGCGACCTCCTCAAAGTTCTTGCCAACCAGAACTGCAACAGGGTTTTTGTCCCAGTCATCGGGGATGTCCTGGCTCATGAGGTGGGCCTGTGGGGAAGAAGGTGAAGCCATCAGCTTTTTAAAACTGTTGCAGTGGGATTCTTTATATATATATTAAAAAAAACAAAACTTGCAAACAGAACAGACATCTCACCTTGAGTTTTCCTTCTGTGAAAAGTTTGCAAAATTCAGTGATACTCTCTGCTGTAATGACATCACTCTCAGGTTTGTACTTTGTCATTTCATCTTCTAGAGTGATGAGACGGATGGCAGGACACTCTTCTTTCTTCAGCCCAAAGAACTCTAGGATGCGCTGGTTGTCATCCACATCACTGTCGATGAAAATGAAGAGGATCTGGAGAGGAAGACAGTATCAATCCATAAGCTTTACACAAATGAGAATAATGACTCACTTATCAAGCAGTGTAGAAAACTGAAGAACCAATAAGTTTGCTGATTGGCCTCTTGACAGTTGACTTACCTGACCTTTGAAGCCACCTGCTGCTTTCTTAAAATGGTCCATTTTCTCCTGGAAGTCTGATGCAGCTTTAGGCAAAAACATAAGGATGTGGGACTTGATTTCCCCACCAAATATTTTAGGGGCAGTCTGAACAAGAGAAAGGCACAAGATTGACATGTAGACATCACTATGAGCTTCAACTTGCAAGCAGTGAAATTAAACAAGCACGTGAAGTTTAAGAGTTACCTGCTCAGTGAATTCAATGACCAGAGGAAGTTGGTTGGCCCTCACAAAAGCCAGGATGTTGTCTCTGGTCACCTCTCCATCAAATGTATTGCGGCCCTCATCAAACTGAATAAACAAGGAGACATTGCGGGGGGGAGAAAAAGTACTATTAGGGGTATGTGTTAAATTTACTGTGAACCTGTCAGCCTGTTTTTAAGGTTATGAATTTATTGAATGAATCATGTGACTTTTGCATCCTCAAACTCTTCTAAAATTCAAAGATCAAAACCAAACTGGTCATACCATTCCATCTAAATATTTAAAGTTCGGGAGAGATTTGAATTTAGTAATAAGGATGGCAAGCTGTATAAAAATCTGGCCACTTGAAAGATCTGTACAACCACAACAGAGTACAGTGACAGTGTGACACCCCCCCCCCCCCCCCCCCCAAAACCCAACCATGAGTGAAGCTTCCGTAGAAGTCTGCAGATGCTAGAAAAGCTTGCAGTAGCCAAGTAGACAAACTAGAGAATACTTTTCAGTTGCAACAGAAATGTAACCACAAAGTCTATCATTCTAATCTATCCATGACATTTATTTCACCTTCCATTTTTTTCTGTCCCAATCAAACAATACCTGAGATTTGTCTGGTCTTAAATAGGCATTTGAAGGTACACAATGCCACTTTTGGCATATCCCAAAAATATTACCAACACAGTTGTTGTTTGACCTAACCTACCTGTCAACACCACATTTATCAAACTACTTTGAAATCCCTTCCAAACATCCAGAGGAAAGAGCAAGCACGCCAACCTGACTTAATGGGTGTTAACAGCACTGGTACAGCTGTGCCAAGCAGCTGTTACTGGCATACAACAGGGGAGAGACATTTGGTTGAGGATATACCAGTGGCCCTGTCGGCACAGGCTAAGCCGTCAAAACTCAAACCAATCTACAGCATTAAACAACAACATTTAACAACAGCAGCAGCTGTTTAACAAATGTCACTCTTGACATGATGTGCTTTGACTGGAGGCAAGTAGCCAATACGGCAGGTGACTGAATTTGCATTTAAGATGTAAACAGATATCACTAGCAGAGGACAGAAATGCCAGTTTGTCTAGGTTGCAAAACAATCATTCATTAAAACATCCACATTGCTGCTTTCTTAGTGGTTTGTCATAAAAAACTGCTCAAAATGTGAAAATAATGGGAAGATTTCAGTAAACACCAAGTGGCATAACAAGTGGAATTGTGTACTTGAAAGCAAGGACCATGCTAACAGTCATCTGCTAGTAACCAGCACCCTTATTGTAATGACATCCACTACTGGAACAGCGTATGACAACCATTTCCACAGCATAATGTCTAAGAGTTGCCCAAAGTCGGGAACACAAACAGCATTCAAAGGCCTGAGTGAATGAAAGGCCAAGAGCCAAAAATAGTGCAAGTGGATACTGTTGACGAATCAGGTCAGCTGAGTTGCATTAACAAGGTGTAGATCAAAAACAATTCTGGTTGCTCAAGTAGTCTAGATTTTAAGCTGTCGTACACAACTGGGTGCTTTGACATTTAACATGTCAACAAACTACACCTGCAAAGCTTCATCGATTAAGCAGCAATTAATCCGACCATCTGCCTCATTTTGGATTGTCAGTATCTCAAATAAAAAGTGAAATTTCCCATCGATGGAATATACAGGCTTAGAAGGGGTTAAATGGCAAATATATTTCTAATCTCAATCATTGTGTTATTTTGAGAAAAAAAAATCCAAATTTTTTATTTCAGCTTCTTAAAAAAAGTGGTTTTACTAGTCGCTTTACCCTTTTCAGACAGTTAACTGAATATCTGTAGGCTATGAAACAAAAGGTATCAAAACAGTCAGATTCTGTGGAGACTGAAGTCCAGACTTAAGCACTCATTTTCCCTTTTGTATGGCTAGCATACTCGCATAGTATGTTACTATGCTTTCTACCCTTTTAAATTAATTTCATTAGTAAACAGAGCGGGCCACAGCCTTAACTTTATCTAAAGTCTGGGTCTTTTAGTGAAGCTTTGGGCTAGTGGCCTCTGTTTTTCTTGTTAAATGCTGATAAATTATATTGTATTTGTTGTTTTTCTGCCACCTGATTCTGTTTCTCTGTTTAAGGTGCGGCTCCATCCAGAGATGGGAGTGGATGCTTTCTTCTGCACGCCTCCCGTCTTGTGCACCAGCATGGATTCACAAAATCTAAAATTTCCTGTATTGTCTATTTTGTCGGTAGCATGGCCTAAGCAGAGGGTCACCCCTTTGAGTCTGGTCTGCTTGAGGTTTCTTCCTCAAATCAGGGAGTTTTTCCTTACCACTGTCACCTGTGTGCTTGCTCTAGGGGTTGGTAAGGTTAGACCTTACTTGTGTAAAGCATCTTGAGGCAACTTGGTTGTGATTTGGCACTATATAAATGAAAATAAATTGAAAAATTGAAATCGTATATGAAAGCTATCCTAGGCTCTGATAATTACCAACATTTTCCACGGTTTTAGAGAAACTGAGAAAATGATCACTTAGATTATGGCGATCACTAGATTAAGAAAATCATTTGTCAGTCCCTCCAGAAATTTAATGCCAAGACTTCAATTCAACCAATACAGCAATACCTCTTTACAGCGATATATCCAACTATGTCTTGTACATTTATTTATATTGGCAGAATTGTTGCGTTTAATCAATTGTTGAAATCCTGGCAAATACCTGGAAGGTCCAATTAGCTGCAACTCTACAAAAATAAACGGTTTAAGTTCCTGCAGTGTAAAAGCACCAGAATGGGAAAGTCACCTTCTTGAAGAGGACAATACCATCCTTGGACACCTCAAACTTCGAGTAAACAGCATCTTCAGATGTCATGGCAAAGGGAATTTCATCTGTAGCTTCAGCTGCACTCTCAAAGGCCTTGGCATCATCAGAATTTCCATCCTGCAGACACAAAAAAGCATTTATGAAGATAAAGCACCATGCAGGTCATTGTTCATGCCTTTACTACAGTAAAGCTTTATGGTTCAAAGATCCCCCTTATCTGAATAGTAAAAAGTATGATCAAAATGTACTCGGTTAACTTAAGACCGTCTCACACCATTAATTACATGTGCATTTAGAGACATGTACATATAAGATGGTCCGCATCAAATCAACCCTCCAAAAACCTGACCACAAGTGTTTATCCAGTTTCAGCAAAAGCAATGTTTTAACACACAATTAAAATCTTACTATTGAGATCATCTCACCTTAAAGAAGCCAAGGACCACAACCTCATTGTTAGCAATCAAAGACTCTGCCTCTGTGACCTCTGACAGGACTGCCACTGCTGGGCCCGTGCGCTTCTTCAACCAGCCAACAATATCGTCAGCCTGTCTCCCAGCTGCAAAACAAAACAAGGTTAACTTACGTACTTTCAGTTTCTTTGTCAAACCCCTCAGGTTGAAGATTGTACTTTGATCATCTTAATGGACATATGAACCAAGTGGACATATCAAAACAAATGCCCATGGACTCTAAATGCCAACACATTGCCTGAAACAGTGCCTACGCCAACAACTTCTAAACAGCAATGCTTCAGGGAAGCTGATGTTTTACTAAATCTGCGCTGCCTTCACTGTGGTCAGACTGGGCTGGTGGAGCCACACGCCCTGTACAAACAGTTATGTGAATTTATTGTATTTTGAACTCTGTCTAAAGTAGGGACAAAAACTAAGAGTTCAAGACTTCAGTTAATGGACACTTGCCTGTCCACTTTAAACCTTGAGAGGAGGAAGCAAAGCCAATCAAAAAGCCTACAAGTGTCACAACATTTAGAGTAAGACTGCATTTTACCTAAAATTTTCATAGAAACAGAAGGTAAAAGCCATCTTTCTTTGACAGGACATTCACTTCAGAAGTGTCATTTTGCATGGGATCAGCACTCTTGACCGATTAAAGTGATGAGAATACGGGGTGTTTCAAAAATGATGCGGCTTTGCCCAATCAAGGACTAGTCCCCCCACCCCCAACACACCTCACCCTTATTGGACCATATTAGAAGACTGATCCATGTGGACAATGTGACATTTTGAGACATTAAAATAGCACCTGTGAACTATTTTAGCTATCTGACATGCTTTCTTAAATAGAGTGTTGAAGCCTGCAGCAACTGGAAAGACTAAGGAATCTGACTGTTATCTACCTGGGTGGCTGTCATCTAGGACCCCAAGTCAGCTCGCTAGTGTGGTGGATGTGGCGAACCAACCATGTGGACTTAAACATACACCAGTCAGCCATTGCACATCGTTAAGGTAATATTTGTGTAGCAACTGGTAATTGCAATAGAGTACTCCGACAGCAAAACAACCATAAAACCAATATGCTTCTCTCCCCTCCTGAAACAGAGTCGTGGCCCTTGGCATTCAGAGGTAAGCAATGTGACGAACTGCACATCTCACTGCAAAGCTGAGAAGCCGAGCTCAGCATCAGCACAAGTAGAATGTGTAGAAGAGGTTCAATCCACAACACTTTTCAGCCACATTACTGAATGCTAACTGGCTGAGTTCTGTGCACATCAAATTACAAGGATGAAACACAAAATGTCAAAGCTACTTTATTACATCATCTTGCTGTTTTTTTTAGACAGCAATAACAAAAACCAGTGTGTTAACAACAGGGCTGGGTGATCATGAAAAGACATTTATCTACATGCACAAGATTAGCTCCAACAGTAAGATAACAGTGATGCCAACAGATCATTCATTCCTTCATTAATTTCTAACAAATTCAGATGGCAGGCTTAAAAATGACCTACTGATTAGCTATGTGCTAATTCCCCACTTCAGCGATGCTGAACTTGGGCAGCAGCCTGGTTTTGGATTTTGCTCAGTGTAAACCTATCCACTGAATGCATACGTTTTTGGAAGCTCTTTTCAGGGTGTTGGGGCAATCTCAATGTTACTGCCAGCATGATGATTTTCTATCGATTTGGAGGTGCCATTTTCTCTGAGTTTCATTTCAAAATTTTGCATTGACTGGGATAGCTTACAAAACACCCCTTTTCTTCTAAAGGTAAGTAAAATACGGCTTCAGAGTTTGATGTATCATTCTGTATGTTGTCAATATTTGAGTGAAATTTGTGCAAAAAATCTATCATCTACCAAGTGAGTTTTTGAATTAGCTGCAACGGTAACTGGTCAAGCTGAAGGTGACCAAAATCGGGCTAATTTGGCAAGCTTCAAATTAGCATAATCCCCTTAATACTTGTCACATCCAGATAAGCTTGGTGTTTGAGAAGTATTTTCAAAAGCTTTCTAATGATGCTACTAATTCTGAAATCCATCAACTTTTCATTTTCTGTCACACAGCTATACTATTTTCCAATTAGCAACTGACAGGGTAACAACAGCTGGTTATGAGCACTGCTCAACTCAAATGTATATGGGAGCAAACCACAAGATTTCATGAAATGATAGACAGAAGAGGGTAAAAAAAAAAAAACACGGCCCAACTACCACAAAGCTATCAAGCAAGGAAAAAAGACGCTCTTGTTTACAAAACCTACAAACAAGCAGTTATTTTACTATTTAGCAGACTGTCATCCGAAACAGGAAATGTAGACAATCTTTTAAAGAAAATTGACAGTTTTTAATCCTTTACGCTGTAGTGCTGAGATACTTAAGCATTTCACAGTCACCACAACAGCTCCAGCAGGGGTCACCAACCCTGCATGTTTTCAAATCTCCTTCAGCTGCTGCTCACCAAGTCATGTGTGCTCAGCTGGTCACGATCTGGGAATCAGACTTTACTCAGCTGTGGCTGCCTCAGGTACACATGGAAAACATGCAGGGCAGGTGATCTCCAGGGGCAGGGCGACTGACCAGTGAGCTATAGTATCTCACTGAGAGGTGAATTAAGGACAGGAGTTTCCCCATACAGTATTTTTACTTCAGATGACATGATCCAAATGTATATTTTTTACCCTTTGCACTTCATACAAATGTAAATAACTGCCTTTTTACAGCACTTGTTCCATCTTATGCAAACAGTGAATAAGTGAGATGAGGCTCCTTATAAAGTGCTTCCTCACATTTACCTTATTTTGACTGTGCATAAGGGAACTCCAGATTTATTTTGGATGTCAGCTTAATATATTGTGACTTGCCCTCCCTCCAAGTCAGACCACGAGAGCAGCTTTCCATTAATGTTTGCTTCCATAAAGGCAGCATCCCAACTTTTAGGTCAGCTTTTATTCTACAAGCATGTCTGCAAAAAGGCGGCAAACACCCATGCTTACCAGAGTACTCTTTTGGTGAGGTCTTCTCCCCACCTTTGAAGAACTTTATAGTGGGGTATCCCCGAACGCCAAATTCTTGGGCAAGCTCAGTCTCCTCTGTGGCATCCACCTTAGCCAGACGAATATCTGAACCCTCAGCCTTCAGCATGCCGGCAGCCTTGGCATACTCAGGAGCGAGGGCCTTGCAGTGGCCGCACCACGGAGCATCTGCAGGAATACCAGCAAATGTTAACCTCAGATATTCATTAACTGACAGTGTGGGGAAGCACAAGAAGAAATAGCTATAATTGTTTTAAAAAGTGGTCTACAAATGGCACATGCTTTTTAACCACTAACTTCCCCCAAAAACAATGGGAGGCAGTACTATTAAGAACCAAGAAGCATTCTGCAAAATCTCATGAACAGTCAATAGAGAAAGTCCATGACTACCATCTTGAATGAAACAAAAAGAGCATTGATACTTTTGTTGTTTAACAGTGATTACATGAATTAATGAATTATTTGAAGGCATCTATGAAAGTGTCAGAGTTAACATCAGAGATAGGAATTCTCACACTGTAGACTTCTGGGAGCAAACAAACAGTCTTGAGTCAAACTTTGTAAGCCTCAACTGAACTCAACCAGACCAGTTTCATTTTATAAACCGCTCCATAGGTTCAGCACACAAAACAGAAGAGGCATGAAGATAGTGAAAGACTACATATTTGAAAATGGTATAATTAGGACATTTGAGGTCATATTAAGCTGGCACAGGATCCCCATTACCTGGTTTAGTGGGGAAAAGAAACAAAACAGCAGACCCTTTTCTGGCTGCTGTGACACCAGTCAGTTTCCCTGATTGTCATGTGACCACATATTGGTCATGTCAGTTACTTTCATACCTCACAGAAAAATGTGTCCTAATGCAACTAGTTTTCCTAACCAAACCTACAAGAGTTAAAAAGAAAAACAGGAAGAAAAGGGGCACCAAACTGAAGTCACGTGATCACAACTTCCAGCTAGCAGCATTCCCAGTCCGTCAAGATGTTTGTGCAGAGCATAACTCCTTTTAAAAAAAAAAAATCATGGCACAACACTTTAAACTGTATTCACCCCAAAATCATAGTTTCCAAAAAAACTTCATGTGTTTGTAATGACTGATTTCTGATTATACTACCATCTTGAGTCATGACAAGTGTGAAAAGTAAAGGCAGTGTGGAAGGTAGAGAACTGTTTGGGTTGATGTCAGCCAATTGTAGCCTGTGGGTTCAAACATGCAAACCTGCATGTATGGGTGGGAACTTTGAGAGACGTCAAGTCCAACTGTAGTTTTCAGGCTGGATGCAACAAAGACAAACCACGACCTGCATTGCAAAAGTTACCAAGGACAAAACTTCCTTGTACTCCACTCACTAAAAGCACAGTTGAACGTTTGTAAAGTACACGTCAACCTACTCCACACAGATCCCGCCCAGCTGTGAAATACGTGGGAAAACATGCAATCCTGATCCCTCCCACAAATGAATTAATCGCAGAGGTTTTCCTGGAGCCATCTCTGACTGGACTGCAGATGCGTCACGCAAGACAATTTGACAGAAGTACAGCGGGATGGGTGGGCCTACGGGGGCATTAAAAATGAGTTGACAAATCGCAGACAACCAACAATTTCACAACGGAAATTACACTGAAATTAGTGGCGATAAATGCAAATCTGGGCATGTCTCACTGGAAGTGAAAGTCCACGCCACATAACCACATCGGCCAATTGAAACGAGTGAGAACACGTAATGCACGTTCATAAACGCTTTTAGGAAACCTTTAGAAAGGTGTCAACACGTTGTGACAATTAAAGTCGTCAAGCCCGCAAAGTCCGACTGTCCTGAAGGCAACGTAAGACAAGGGCAGCGAAATGCTAGCGGCTAAAAAGAAGAGTGTGAATGAAAGTGCGAAAAGTAAGGGAAACTACAGCGAACATGTTCTCCTTATTTCAGTTTGCAGAGCAAGTTAAAAGATAGTGAAATAACCATACATTTCCTACTCACGGCAGGAGACGTGTCAAACTTTAACGCTAATATTTGCTAACAAGCCACTTAGCATGCGAGCGCTTACACTGCTGGTTTATTTTGCTATCGGTTACTTACAAAACTCGACCAGGATGTTGGGATGAGCTTTCAAAGCCTCATCAAAGTTACTTTTCTTCAGCACCAGGACATCGTCTTCCTCAGCGATGTCAGCCCAGCTGGACGCAGCTAGCGCGCAAAACAGCAAGAAAAACTTCAACATAGCCGCCGTCGAATATAGACGTAAAGTGGAAAAACGAGAACTGCGGACGCGGTTAACTGCGGTTCAGTTAATTTTTGATTCCTTAAAAAAAAAATTGCAATTTTCTTTCTTCTTTTCTTTTATCGTTGGTGAGTAGCTGCTACTAACGTGGCACTGCACGAAGAAACCGGAGGGGTCAGCGGCCCTGCGCACGCGCATTTATCAAGTCGTAAGCAGTTCGTGTTGAAATGTGACTGGACCGCTGCGGAGTGCACCCGGAAGTGAAAGGGCCGCGGGAACCGTGTTGCCAGGTATTCCTCTTATAAGCGAACGAGTGGGAGGATTTTTGTTTCTGGTGTTCATCTGTCTCATCTGGACAAAGAATGTCTTATATAGACTACGAGATTCAGTTTTGAATGTTTCTTTAATGATGGGTAAGTTTTTCATTCGCAAAAACAAATGCATTAAGACCAAACCAACGTTGTCTATTCTTTCAATCACTTAAATTTATGAAGAAGAAAATTGGATACAAATATATATAACTTTTTTAAGACTGTAAACTTAACGAAAACCCCTAGAGTATATGTAACCACTTGTTCTTTTTTCAATTTGTTTTCCCCCACTTTCTTTATGGTTTACTGTGTATTTTGTGTATGTCTTTTATATTATTATATTTGAATTGTCAATAAAGTTCTCCATGAGCAAAGCGGGTTGTCGGTCCCAAAACAATTAGTGTTGTGACGTTCGCGAACGAGACGATTCTTTTGAACGGCTCTTTAATATGAACGAAGGGAGCCGAGTCAGTACTTAGAATTCATCCCCAGTATGCCCTGGTGGTCTGCACCAAAATGTATGGTGTATTTGTAGCCATGTAGCAGCCAACGAAGGATTAAACAAGGGTAAAAATTTAAAGATACTCCAAGCATATTAAAGTATGCCACATTATTTGTATGATCATAAATATTCCTAAAAGGTATAGTTTGTACTATCTGTAACTGAATGTTGTTGAGTTATGGGGTAAAAATGGCAAAAATGGTGACAGGGGTCAGTTTCAGTTTGTACAAGAGTCAAAAATTAATGCTGCGTTCAGAACCCTCGGATGGTTGGAAACACCAGTCATTAAAAAACATCACTACTTCCAGAAAAAGTGCATTCATGAGGTTACCTCGGAGACAAATATGGATCAACTACTTAGCCTATTACAGTAGAGCTAGGCTAATCTTATCTTTTGACCAGGAACTTCCCACTAGTCCTAGTATTAAGGAGAGCATGATGAAGTTGTTTTTACACTTATGGTAGGCTATATGTTGCATTAAAGTAGGTGAAGTAATGTTACAAAAGTGTGACAGTTTAAAAAAACACAGAAGGTGAATTACCATTATTTGTTTATTTTCAATTCAACAGATTTATAGACAACAGTCCAATGAAAGGTGATTAATGGTGTATATCAGCAGAATCATATGTTTAATTTTTGTAAATTGAACAAAACTGGATCTAGTTTGTTAGCTACTTGAAAGTATTACATTTATTTGTGAACTTTAAAATCGGTTTGGGATTGTAATATACACCATCAAAAATGAAGTTAGGAGGACCAGTGGACCCTCCCCCTTTTGGGCGCAGTGAAATCATCAAACGTTTTTGCTGATGTGTGGTGATGTTAATTAATTGTACACAGAATGTGAATATACTGTATTATGTATAGCAGTAATGTCTTGTTTTAAAAAATCATGTTAAAGATGAATTTTCATCATTAGTACCATTGTTGTCTCACTCGTCACAAACGCTGCTGCCGTGGCTGTGACGTCAACTTGGATACCACAGGTTGCTCAATTTCCTTACATGTTTCCAAGCAAAAATCCTGGCCCGATAGTGCGTTCAAGGCATTTTTCCCCATGCTAGAGGTCGGAATGTCCAATGGTAATTTCACTGACTAGAAGAGTTGAACTGTTGTTGCTGTTTTTACCCCATAACTCTGTAACATTCAGTCACACAGAGTCCAAGTTATGCCTTTGTAGAATATTTATGAGCAGACAAACAACATGGTTATTTCAATACGACAAGCATTTTTGCTTGCATAATCTTCCGTTGACCCCTACCTGGCTATGGCCACCACAGATCTTTGTGTAGGCCATGATATACTGAAGTTAAATTGGAAGTGTCGTTCAGTCTCTTTAAATGGAACTGATTAGGTTGAAATTGTCTTCAAGCACATGGACAATGAGTGTTTGTTCATCCCAGACAGTGTATAACTCAAAAACAATAAATGCTATAATCTTGAAACTCACGAATAAAAAAAAAAATGCAATGATGACCAGAACAAAAACAAAAGCAACTTTGGTTTGCCTTTGTAATACCCAATAGATGTGTCTGCCAGCTATGAAAATTGCAACCAGTTTTCATGCAGTTTGTCTGCCACCGGCTGAAACAGTGAGCACATTATGCGCACGTCAGGGCACTCCACCTTCATGTTAGATCCAAGATTTCTAAAAGATCTCAAAAGTATGCAGAGAACATGCTAAACTAGCAATTAATTACAAGGAGAAGCGTGATTCTCACATAATACGGAATGAGACAAACAGAACAGGAAAGTCAAACAAGAATTAAAGAATGAATAGAACATGTGGCTGGGGATGGTTGCTACTGCAAATTAGTGGCGGCTAACTCAAAACATTACATGCTGTGCTGCCACGTGCTGAACAGTTCAGGGATGTGCATCCATCAATGTGAATTTCATATTTAAAGGCTACAGTCTGTATGACAGGGTCTGTATGTGTGCTAACTAACTAGTTCATCGGTTGCTTGTCAACATTATAATTTTTTAGCAGTATTTGTTGTTTTGGGGGCTTTTGATTATTTGGGCTTGTTCCCAATACCCAAATAATAATGACTAAACTCGAGTAAGTAAGACCTTTCGGCTGTTCCCTTGTTTGCACTCGGGGTCATCACAGCAAATCCAAGGTGGATCTTCATGTTGAATTGGCACACGTTCTACGCTGGATGCCCTTTCTGACGCAACTCCACATTACATGGAGAAATGTGGCAGGGGTGGGATTTGAACCGGGAACCTTCTGCACTGAAACCAAGTACATTAACCACTTGGCCTAATGACTAAACTCGAGTGATGTCATCAAATAAGCTTCTGCAGACCAGAGCCATTGAGTAAGACATCGCTGTGTCAACGGAAGTTCAAAATACTTGTTGGTCTTGTGGTTCATGTAGGTTTCAGACCATTCCAGGAAGTATTTTGCAGGCAGATGTACTGGGAATATAGAATCTTGATCATTAAATGTCTTACCCTTTGCAAGTGCATCACAAAATGTCTATTCTGCTGGAACTCCACTAGGCTGACAGCACTATTGGGGTGCCTCATGATCCGCTATTGCCTGGGGAAAAGAAAAGAAAAAAGTCATGACTGGAGATTATGCAACTCTGTTTTATTCAGTACATCAATGTTATAAAATGAAAAGAACAAAACTTTTCCTTCTTTTGTTCAAAAGTAGCAAACTGTGTCAAATCTTCATGGACTTTGGGTACCTTTGCCTTATTTTTAAGTACCGGTATCTTGTTTCTTCGGGGATTGACTGATAAAGATAAAATGCAAATAAATTGTTATATTTATATTCATATTTACACTTACACAACATTCGGTAAGATTTGGAACCACGGTGTCTGTGCTCCGTGTCTAGAGGAATCTCTGGCTACCTGCACCACTTGAGGTTTTGAGGAAATGCTTTTCACAATCTATAGGATATTTATGGAATAGGATTCTTGAGAAAAGTCATTCCAAATTCTGGAAGTCATCCTATATGAGTTCTATGGACATAAATCCAACCAGATAGGCTTCCCACAGGACCTCTTACAGGAATCCTATAGGAATTCCTATGACACTAATTGGATTTCTGTACAATTCATATGGAGTTACTAAAGGATTTGTAGGAAAAAGTCATTCCATTTTCTGAGAGGCATTTTATATTGTTGATATGGATAAAAACTGGACCAGGAAAGTAAAGTTGTGGTGCAGACAGGACTTGATCCATTCTCTCAAATAGAGAAATTTAGAAGGAACTTTAATCTGGTAGTGTCTGATTAATGTGGTTATTTGGACAACGGGATATTAACTGTCCTAATTGCTTGAGTATTATATAGCCAGAAAATAATCCCTCAACAATTTAGTAGGATTGAACACAACACTGAACAGGTTCCAATAATTACTGCAGTGTTGCAGTATTAGTGTTTGTTGCATTTGTAGGACTGAATGATAAGGATCAGAGAGGTGGTTAAGCCAGAATGTGCAGGATACGGCCGGGCAGGTTAAACAGGTGCAGGTTATGGTAACAGGAAAAACACAAAAATAAGCAGAAGTTTTGTCAGTCACATGAAGCAGCAACATGGAGCCAAACTGATTTCCATTGTTGCAGACACAACCTGTGACGTTCTTGTTGAGATTCACACTGAACGGACCAAAGAATTAGGACAAAGTGTGATCTGTTAGATGCAGGGAAGGTGACAAAACATAGAGGGCCCTATGTTCCACAAAGCACTAAATGTTGCACAGCACAGCCTTCCTAGTTTCTGACTGGCACATCTGACTTTTTTACTCTCAGATGCATGATGGGTTATCGAGGAGATGCAGGTGTTAAACTGCATCACCTCAGGGAGCTGTGGTGAATGACTGCTGCACTGCTGTAAATGAACTGCTCACATGCTTTGAAGCTTTGAGTGCTGATCCTTTTGCTTTTTAGAAAACCTCTCACTTGTGAGTCAGTCCACCATTGGAATACTAGTGCATCAGGTTCAAGTGGACCCAGCTCTTACAAGTATTCTTAAGGTGCCTTGACACGAATTTGAGTCATGCACTGTTATGCAGTCTGCCGTGCCAGAGAGTAAATTAATTGTAAACTCATTGGAAACTGTTGTAAACTGTGCGCAGCTTCGTGAAAGTGTGCAAAGAAAATTTTGAAATGTTCAAAATCTCTATCACGCATTAATTACGTGAACTTCACGTGAACATTGCGCAAGCAATTCAAAAACACTGAGTGTGAGTGCGAGTCATTGCGTCAGCGCACCGCATCACAGCACAGCTCATCTGAACGATTATGACGAGATGTTAAATTTATCATAAACAATTTTACAGATTCTCATAAGAAGGAATGAACATGCAACTGTTTTACCACGCTATTACAATATAAACATTACAAATAATTACCTTTTAGACTATTCCAAATGCGTTCTCCACCTCACGAAGCACACGAGAGAAAAGCTGCTATAAAGGTCCTCTGTGATTCCGGAAGTGATTAGAGGTGGTTTCATCAGCCAAAAGCAGAGAGAAAATGATTAATCTGCTACAAAATAATTATTTCATATATGCAGCATCCAGCGGCACAAAGCAGGGCATCCAGCTGGGAACACAGCAGGTGGCATTATCACGAATTGTGCAGCAATGCGGGGGTTAAATGTGTGTAAGAGCCAAGGCACCTTTACTATTTAACATCATGTTACTTCCAAAACACACTTGTGACTAATTAAGTGACAAAATTCAAACCCTTTGTGCCTTACTTTCGCTCAGATTACACCACTGCGTTAGCAGCAAAATGGAGTTGCCCCACATGCTTGACAGATTTTCAAAATAGGGCCTGTAGCCTCCATCACATTCCTAATGGCTCATGTAACAGACCGGCTGTGTCCGGAGAAAATTGTGTGTGTGGTTATTCTGTAATAGACTTTACTAAACAGTAGATACAATGCAACATAGGCATCCCACTGAGTGTATTACTGTATGTTTGTCTATGAAGGACAAAAAGCACCGTATCCTTATTAAATCCAAAGCATACAGGTTGTAACTGCTGACACACTTCGGTGTGACATAGCAGAAAATCTTATTGGCTGATGCATTGTGAAAGTGTCTTTCTCCGTTTGGCCACGTCACCTTGTGAGTCTTATTAGAGGAACCAGAACTTCAAGACTAAATGTAACTGTCAGGGTTTTGCTTCAGTTTACAGAATGATTTAGATTTTACAACTAATGCTAATTATTCAAATTCATTTTAGTGTAATGTCAGACAAATATTTTGTTTGTATTGCAAAAAAAAGTTCCATCATGTGCAGACAGCGCACCGCGCATCACAAGTATAGAGTTTCTGTCCAACAGTTTTTAATTTCATGCCCACTGCCCATTTTCCTTCAATACGAAATGCCCCACCCTAAAACGGAGGTGTGAACAAGTACAAAGTTAGTACGTTCTTGTCATCCATCTCAAGAAAGGTGTGTACGCCAGACCACCTAAAAGCAGGTCATTGTGTTATTTTAGGAATGCAGCACTCAGATGTGGCTTACATAAGCAGGTTCACCACTGAGGTACACTGTACCTCCACAGGTCAACAGGGTACAAAAGAACATGAAACTGAAATGAACACAAAAATGATCATTTGAACTATATCTTAAGACACTTCATCTGCTTTGTTCCAGCCCTGGCTGGAGAAGTAACCTGTGGTGGACTGGCATTCCTTCCAGGAGTCGTCATAGACTCATCCTCCTTGCAGCTGGTGCCTTGTCCACTTGGAAACAGATCTTTACCTATATGATCTTTCACTTTGTCGTTTTCAAAAAGTACACAAGAAACCATCGAAAATGGTGTAGTATATAGGCCAAACCTGTATAGTAAGTCCCTTCGGCTGCTCCCTCGTTTTTTCACTCAACGTCGCCACAGGCGATCTACATGTTGATTTGGCACAAGTTTCAACATAGATCAAGTGCAAATGACGTATGCACAGTGAAGGCAAGGCGGATCAATTTTTTTTAGGGGGGACTGTTCAGTCTGCGACACCGGGAACCTTGCACACCGACACCTCCACTCTGGGACCAGTTTTTAAAAAGTAGTGGGTTTTTTTTTGGGCTCCGAAAATGCCAGTTCCGTGTGGATAAAATGTTGACACAATGCAAAACTTTTGTGGATATGCCCAAACTCGTCTCCTCATGGACGGGCTCCGAGGTTGTATGGAGATGAACAAGGGAGGATTCAGTTTTCACTGGACATTTTATGGATGTTAAACTCTGAAGCAAAAATACATCTGGTGATAAGATGCATGAAAATTCAGTAAGGTATGTCTTCTATAATACATTTCATTTCTAAGGTAGAACTCTACTAGTGTATACTAAGGTATATCTAAATATAAAAAAAAAGAAGAGTAGAACAGAAGAGTAGAGTAGAGCCACTTAGGTTGAAAAGCTTTTTTATCCCATGGGAACTCTCCCTACCCACCCAAGCGGCTCAAGAAAATGGACATCATGTATATAAGTGATATTTACACAATAAGGGTAATAAACAACATATATAAGAAATATAGTTATTACATAATTATAACTTATGGCCATACCACTCTGAAAACGCCCGATCTCGTCTGATCTTGGAAGCTAAGCAGAGTCGGGCCTGGTTAGTACTTGGATGGGAGACCGCCTGGGAATACCAGGTGCTGTAAGCTCTCCCTCAGCCCCAACCAGTCCCAGCAGAAGACTGCCCCTCCCTGAGCCTGGTTCTGCTGGAGGTTTTCTTCCTGTTAAAAGGGAGTTTTTCCTTCCCACTGTCGCCAAGTGCTTGCTCACAGGGGGTCGTTTTGACCGTTGGGGTTTTTCCGGAATTATTGTATGGCTTTGCCTTACAATATAAAGCGCCTTGGGGCAACTGTTTGTTGTGATTTGGTGCTATATAAATAAAATTGATTTGATTTGATAATATTATAGGAGTTAGCTTCTAAAACCTAAATATTCATACAGGAGAAAATTGTAGCATGACAACCATGCTTTAATAAAGAAAACGTTACAAACACCAATTGTCAACTCCAACCTTATAATAGACAAAGAAGGATCTCTTCAACTGTATCACAATGCTTTGCCCCTGTCTCTTGTAGCTAACATGACCAAGGGGTGATGGGGTTCCAGTCATGCTTGACAGCATTGTAAACAATGCCTTTGGAGCATCTTCTGTTGGCAAGGTACATTTTTGGTAAATTAAAGTTTTCATATCCTCGACAACACTACTGATAATGATAGTGAAAGGCTAATATTGATATTATCAGCCAACCAATATATCCAGTCTCTAGTGACAACTGTCTGTAAAA
Organism: Thalassophryne amazonica; assembly: GCF_902500255.1. Lineage (NCBI taxonomy): Eukaryota > Metazoa > Chordata > Actinopteri > Batrachoidiformes > Batrachoididae > Thalassophryne > Thalassophryne amazonica. The sequence goes on along the minus strand of NC_047117.1, from coordinate 82,995,219 downwards.
ATGGTAGGTGGGGCTGCTAATAATGATTATTTTCATAGTCAGTTAATCATTTGATTATTTTCTCAATTAGTTAATTAGTTGTTAGGTCCATAAAATGTCACTCGGTGCTTTAAGAGGCCAAGATGACACCTTCAAATATTTTGCTTTGATCACAACCCAAAGTTATTCAGTTGTTGCCAGATAGGAGTAAAGCAGATGGTAAAATAAGCCAGAAAATATTCACACTGAAAAATCTTAAATCAAGAAAGTCATGATTTAAAACAAAGGATATAAAACAATGAATGATCAAAATAGTTTTATTTTATAGCAAATTAATTAATTGTTGCAGCTCTAATTAAAAGATATGGATATTAATTATGCAAAATTCATTGTTTTGCATTTTATTTGGCTTTGATCCATCCATTCATCCATTTTCTTCCGCTTAATCCGAGGTCAGGTCGCAGGAGCAGCAGCTCAAGCAAAGCCACCCAGACCTCTCGATCCACACACACCTCCCCCAGCTCCTCTGGGGGAACCCCGAGGCGTTCCCAAGCCAGATGTGAGACATAGTCCCTCCAGCGTGCCCTGGGTCTTCCCCGGGGCCTCCTCCCGATGGGACGTGCCCGGAAGACCTCTCCAGTGAGGCGTCGAGGGGGCATCTGAAAAAGATGCCCAAGCCACCTCAACTGGCTTCTTTCGACGTGGAGGAGCAGCGACTTGACTCCCTGCTCCTCCCAAGTGACCGAGCTCCTCACCCTATCTCTAAGGGAGCGACAAGCCACCTTGCGGAGGAAACTCATCTCGGTCGCTTGTACTCGCGATCTTGTTCTTTCGGTCATGAGCCAAATCTCATGACCATAGGTGAGGGTCGGAACGTAGATCAATCGGTAAATCGAGAGCTTTGTCCCCCTGCTCAGCTCTCTCTTCACCATGACCGTCCGATACAGCGACCGCATCACTGCAGATGCTGCACCGATCCCTCTGTTGATCTCACGCTCCATCCATCCCTCTCTCGTGAACAAGACCCCGAGATACTTAAACTCCTCCACTTGAGGCAAGGACACTCCACCGACCTGAAGAGGGCAAAGCACCTTTTTCCGGTCGAGAACCATGGCCTCGGATTTGGAGGTGCTGATTTTCATCCCAGACGCTTCACACTCAGCTGTAAACCGCTCCAGTGCACGCTGAAGGCCCCGATTTGACGAAGCCAACAGAACCACACCGTCCGCAAACAGCAGAGACGAGATTCTGTGGCTCCCAAACCAGACCCCCCCACACCCTGACCACGCCCAGAAATTCTGTCCATAAAGGCAATGAACAGAACTGGTGACAAAGGGCAGCCCCTGTGGAGGCTGACGTGCACCAGAAACAGGCTTGACTTACTACCGGCAATGCGAACCAAGCTCCTGGTGCGGTTGTACAGGGACCAGATAGCTCTTAACAAAGGACCCCGGACCCTGTACTCCCGGAGCACCCTCCACAGGGCGCCTCGAGGGACACGGTCGAACGCCTTTTCCAGATCCACAAAACACATGTGGACTGGTTGGGTGAACTCCCATGAACCCTCGAGCACCCAATGGAGGGTGTAGAGCTGTTCCAGTGTGCCGCGACCAGGACGAAAACCACACTGCTCCTGCTGAATTCGAGGTTCGACTATTGGTCGAATTCTCCTCTCCAGTACTCTGGAATAGACCTTACCAGGGAGGCTGAGGAGTGTGATCCCCCTGTAGTTGGATCACACCCTCTGGTCCCCCTTCTTAAACAGAGGGACCACCACCCCAGTCTGCCAATCCAGAGGTACTGTCCCCAACTGCCACACAATGTTGCAGAGACGTGTCAACCAAGACAGTCCCACAACATCCAGAGACTTAAGTACTCCGGACGGATTTCATCCACCCCAGGAGCCTTGCCACTGAAGAGGTTGCTGACCACCTCGGTGACTTCGGCCTGGGTGATGGACGAGTCCGCCTCTGAGTCCCCAGTCCCTGCTTCCTCTTTGGAAGACGTGACGATGGGATTGATCATGTTGAGATTTGTTTTCACTTTGAAATTAACAACCACTTTAAAAAGTTATTGTATCAAGAACCTTAGAAAAGTGCAAGTGGGAGATTAGATTCAATATATATAATACACAGATATTTATATTTTATGCTTAAAATTTTATTTGCTTCACACTGAACAGGGCTGAACAAGCAGAAATGTAATTGTTCCGGATGCTCACTAACAACGACGATGAATTCGTGGAATACAACAGGCTGAGAGCGTGCACGGCTCCGCTTCTGTTTTCAACCCTCCGATGACGACATGTTATTTAACGTTAATAGAATTTTAATGTTTGTAGCCGGGAAGAGAAAACCTTAACAAGAAATGAAGATTCACCTCATACATATTTCTTTTTCAAAAGTCAAGCACAGTTGCCATGACAACCAGAGGCCTCATACAGTTTTTTGTTTAGTTTTTTTTTTGCAAAAACTATGCGTGTGCTCTGTCCCACACACACACTGGCATTTATAAAAGAACAATGAGTACAGTTCATGCAGAAGTCATACCACAGATAAAAGTTTCTTTTTAGTATACGTACAAGTCAAACCTGAAACGATGAGACAGAAACAGAAAATACGAGACAGTTTATCATAACACAAAGAGGCCACTGTCAGAGTGTGTATTTCCAATTCTTAAAATATTATTTCTGTTTACACACACACACACACACACACACACACACACACACACACACACACACACAAAGTCTGGTTCATAAGTATTTGGACAGTGACACCACAATGAAGCTAAATTGAAAGAATCAAGACGTTCTTGCTGTTTTATCTGAAAGGTTTTAAGGATAACATCACATTAACTGTTTATCAATTACAGCCATTTCCATTCACAGTAGGTTCTTTTTCAGGGAGTATAGGTAACTGGACAAACATATAGATTATTGTTCATACAACTCATCACTTTTAAGGGCACTCAAGCTTTGATACTTTTTGGTGGCTGAACGGTGCCAGACACGCCCATGGAGGGAGGCCCTTAGACATGGATCAGAAGTCACATGTGGGCTTTCACAATATACCATCAGATTTGACCTTGAATAATCTTGAGGCTGCATGCTTTGCATTTAGTATTGTCTCTTTTTAGTAACTATTTGTGGAGGCAAAAAGTGTGTCACTGTCCAAATACTTATGGACCTGATTGTATAGTCATATGTGCGGTTTGCGTCCTATTGACAAACTCCACTATACATAATTGAGTCTGTACTCAGCTTTATCAGCCATTAGATAGATGGAATAGAATAACTGTATGAAAAGTGTGTCCTATTTTCTTTTTATAATGCTTTTTTTTGGGTGGGGGGGGGGGTACTTTCTGTGTATTGCAGAACATAATCGATTCCCCATTGTGTATAAACGCAACAAGTGTACATGCTTGTGTACATACAGAACCAGGGCTGACCTTTAAAATATGAAATTCATAATTTGATATGGATGCACATTCCTCAACTGTCCAGCAGGTGGCAGTGTTCAGCATGTCTTCTCTGTTGCTGTGGTTTTTGAAATGTTGTCAAACAGTGCTTCACCTTTGCCTGCACTAATTTGTAGCACATACAAAAAGTTCCAACGTCATCCTTAGTTACATTCTTTAAATGTGGCTTAACTTTCCCGTCTTGTTGTATATTTCTTCTGTATTTGGTCATGTGAGGGAGATATTCGTGGTTGCTACCATAGCATGCGAGCTAATGCTCAGGTGATGTAATGCAGTTTTTTTCCTTTAGAGGTGTGTTTATCATGTTTTTTTTGTTTTATATATATATATATATATATATATATATATATATATGTATATGGGTGATTCTTAGACTACGGGCACTTACAGTATTATGTCCTTTGATCATATTGTATGAAAAACAGAAAAAGGGAAATTTCACACTTTTGTAGTTATCTTTACAATGAAAGTGTGTTAAGAAATTTGTTCTAGTAGTCTATGATGACTTTTTCACCTTTTTTTCAGCATCATTATATGCAAATATTGCCGTTTTGTGCTTGTCCCACACCCAGACTTTTGATCTTCAATGATAGAAATGAATGGTAAAGAAACGTTTTTTCTAATGTTTTAAAAAATCTCTGAATAACATATCAGTAAAATAATCAAAACATAATTGGGGTATTCAATGTCATACAACTGTTGTGATTTTTTTTAAACAAAATGTAGTTGTCCCACACTATTGCCGTAATTTCCACCACAACACTGTAATGTCCCTTTAAACAGTTTGTATGAAAGATTGTTTGGGTCGTTTCTATGGAGATAAACAGTGACATCAGAGCACATGTATATAGTGCCAAATCACAACAAACAGTTGCCCCAAGGCGCTTTATATTGTAAGGCAATGCTGTGGTGGAAATTACATTTACAAGGCCAATAGTGCCCGTAGTTAAAGAATCACCCATATATATACGAGGTCTATTAGAAAAGTATCCGACCTTATTATTTTTTTTCAAAAATTTTTCTAATGGTTTCCAGCTGCCAGTCTCTAACAGTTTCTGAAAAAATTCTGATGGAAAAAAAGCCCAAATCATTCCGCCATTTCCTGACAATGAAAATCCGACGAGGGGGCTGGACCACTCCTCACTCAAAGCCTGCTCACAGGTGAATGACGCAACCGACAGGTGTGGAAAAACTCACGCATGCGCACGAGGGTTCAAGCTTGTCTGACGCAATCACACGTGATTCAAATCCATATGGTTTTTGAAAAAAATAATAAGGTCGGATACTTTTCTACTAGACCTCGTGTGTGTGTGTGTATATATATATATACATATATATATACATATATATACATATATATATATATATATATATACATATATATATATATACACGAGGTCTGTTAGAAAAGCAGCCTTCGTGCGCATGCGTGAACTTTGTCACGCCTGTCGATTGCATCATTTGCTGTTAAGCCGCCTTTGTGTGAGGTGTGTGTCGTGCGCTCGGCGGATTTTCATTCCAAGGAAAAAGACGGAATGACTGGAGCAGCGCCACATCAAATTTTGCCAGAAGCTGGGCGACAGCCAGGTGGAAACCATTCGAATGATTCAGATGGCTTTCGGTGACTTTTCAGTCGTGTGACTATCTGAGAAATTGTGGAAGAGGTGGGCATGTCACAGCATGTCCTGTGAGACTTCAACACAAAGGCGCTTTTGCTCCGCCGTCAGCAGCTTTGTGCCGAAGCCATCGGCATGAATTTCACAGCCACTCTTTTCAGGGCCAAATCTTCTGTCACAGTGGAATGTGCCGAAAAAGTGCTGATGTCCGCCTCTTCCGCAATTTCTTGGACAGTCACACGATGGTCCCGCATCACCACAGCGTTCACTTTGGAAATGATCTGGTCATTTCTGCATGTTGATGGCCGACCGGAGCGTGACTCGCTCTCCACCGTTGTGCGGACATCATTAAACCAGTTGTACCGCTCCTTAATCTGTGTGATGCCCATAGGATCATCACCGAAAGCCGTCTGAATCATCCGAATGGTTTCCACCTGGCTGTCGCCCAGTTTCTGGCAAAATTTGATGCAGCGCTGCTCCAGTCGTTCCGTCTTTTTCCTTGGAATGAAAAAGACGCCGAGCACACGACACACACCTCACACAAAGGCTGCTTACCAGAAAATGATGCAATCGACAGGCGTGAGAAGTTCACGCATGCGCACGAAGGTTCAAGGTTGGCTCATGCAAGCACGTGATTCAAATCCATCAGGTTTTTGCAAAAAGTAAAAAGGTCCGATACGTTTCTAACAGACCTCGTATATATACAGTAGTGTTCAGAATAAAAGCAGTGCTATGTGACTAAAAAGTTTAATCCAGGTTTTGAGTATATTTCTTATTGTTACATGGGAAACAAGGTACCAGTAGATTCAGTAGATCATCACAAATCCAACAAGACCAAGCATTCATGATATGTACACTCTTAAGGCTATGAAATTGGGCTATTAGTAAAAAAAAAAAAAAGTAGAAAAGGGGGTGTTCACTGTAATACTAGTGTGGCATTCAGTCAGTGAGTTCATCAATTTTGTGGAACAAACAGGCGTGAATCAGGTGTCCCCTATTTAAGGATGAAGCCAGCACCTGTTGAACATGCTTTTCTCTTTGAAAGCCTGAGGAAAATGGGACGTTCAACACATCATTCAGAAGAACAGCGTAGTTTGATTAAAAAGTTGATTGGAGAGGGGAAAACTTATACGCAGGTGGAAAAACTTATAGGCTGTTCATCTACAATGATCTCCAATGCTTTAAATGGGACAAAAAAACCAGAGATGCGTAGAAGAAAACGGAAAACAACCATCAAAATGGATAGAAGAATAACCAGAATGGCAAAGGCCCACCCATTGATCAGCTCCAGGATGATCAAAGACAGTTACCTGCAAGTGCTGTGACAGTTAGAAGATGCCTGTGTGAAGCTAATTTATTTGCAAGAATCCCCCGCAAAGTCCCTCTGTTAAATAAAAGACGTGCAGAAGAGGTTACAATTTGCCAAAGAACACATCAACTGACCTAAAGAGAAATGGAGGAATATTTTGTGGACTGATGAGAGTAAAAATGCTGTTTTTGTGTCCAAGGGCTGCAGACAGTTTGTGAGACGACCCCCAAACTCTGAATTCAAGCCACAGTTCACAGTGAAGCATGGTGGTGCAAGCATCATGATATGGGCATGTTTCTCCTACTATGGTGTTGGGCCTACATATCACATACCAGGTATCATGGATCAGTTTGGATATGTCAGAATACTTGAAGAGGTCATGTTGCCTTATGCTGACGAGGACATGCCCTTGAAATGGGTGTTTCAACAAGACAATGACCCCAAGCACACTAGTAAACATGCAAAATCTTGGTTCCAAACCAACAAAATGAATGCCTCGCAGATGTGAAGAAATCATGAAAAACTGTGGTTATACAACTAAATACTAGATTCACAGGATTGCTAAAAAAGCAGTTTGAACATAATAGTTTTGAGTTTGTAGCATCAACAGCAGATGCTACTATTATTGTGAACACCCCCTTTTCAATGAGGTAGACTTGAAAACTTCAATGCCATCCGTTTTTCTTTTTTTTGTCCATATTTTAGCACAAAATATACTACAGAGAAAAATATATTTTGTAACCTTTTTTATTAAGAATTTGAACTTATATTGTACAGTCTTGAATGTGATGCTATGATGTTATGATGACAAGTAACAGAAAACATTTGAAATGTCTGTGTTATGTGTCGACGCGGGTTGAGGAGCGGACCTGCGTCTGACTGAACCCAGCGCTAAATAACCAGAAAGCGGTTCCAAAAACAAAACAATTTTATTTTCCCCTCTTGTGCAATACTCAGTGTACAACATAAAATAGGGTTTGTCTGGCGGAGTGAAGGACGGCGCGCTCTCCAGCGCCCAAAGGGATCGAAACCCGGCGCTTCTGGACTCACATTCACCGCCAAACACCCCCCAGGTGGACACGACAAACTCACTCTCTGTGAAGGATAGAAGAGGTGAGGTAAGTCAACAGCTACAACTAATATCCTTCAAAGGCACACACTATCAGCAACACATTCAGCTCTGAATTTAAGCTTTATGTAAATGAGCAGCTTCTCACAACAGGTGGAGGATCATCAGTCTGCACGCCACGGCAGTGAGAAGCGAGCTGCACAATTCTCATCAATGTTCAAATATACTGCGTAACAAAATACCAAATTACTATTAACACTTACTCAGACAATCAATCACCTCTGATGTGTGCTGACAGCATGTGTCCCTCACCCGTCCTCCTTCACAGGCATGATGTGTCAAACCTAGGCGCGGTCCTCAGCGTCTCACAAACGAACGTCACAAGGTCGAGTTCCTGGCAATTCTGCCTGAATCACTCATGGCTTAAATGCAGAACGCCATCTCATTATCTGCTTCAGCTGAAAGTCTTTAAGTTTGCACGTGAGCATCATCCACAGGTGCTGCAAATCATGCTGATGAGGGTGAAGGACTCTTCTGCCAGCACCTTCTCCACAGACAAGAACCAGTTTGCATACCACCGGGAAAGCAAAGAAAAGAAAACAACACAAAAACATCCAGCCAAACCCCCCAACACACAACCGTCTGTCGCTAAAAAAGTGAACACACTTGTTCCACCTTTGCTGAATCATGGTCTGGGATAAATGTATACCAAGCTGAGTAACTTGTTGCTGAATAAAGGGTTCAGAAACAGCATTTGACAGGATTTTTAAAATGAATTTTTGTTCCAATGAGGCCCCCTGTGTTCGATTCCACTAATTCCCAGTTCCGTCTTATGTGGAGGTTGTATTTTCTCATGCGTGAGATTCTTCCTACCATCAGAACACGTACACTGGTATTATGCTTCCTTCACGGCCTTTTGATCAGGGCAGTGCCACCAGACCTGAAGTTGTGTCTAATTAATTAGAGTAGGTTATATGTATTCACAATAATGAATACAATGTTTATTCATGGACTAAGTCACCAGCTTATGTTTCTGCTGTGCCAACACGGTCACAAACTGTAATCAGTTGCACTAAACGATTAGATCAGTGTGTGTGTGTGTGATCAGCTCACTCACAGCCGTTTGTTTGCTCAGTGTCCTTGCACATTACAGTGACACATCAACTTTACCTTCCTCTATTTCTGATGCAACATCCATCGGCTTACTGCAAATTAACCAGAAGTGAGCCCGGTTGGGGTTTTCTTTTTTTTTCACATTAATACCACAACGCAGTCAGTTTTTTAGTCTTTATATATGTGTGTGTACACATATTCACTCTGGGTGGCCACAGCAGATCCAAGATAGAGCTGCATGTTGGCACGTTTTACGCCGGATGTCCTTCCTGATGCAACTCCACATCACATGGAGAAATGTGGCAGGGGTGGGGTTTGAACCGAGAACCTTCTGCACTGAAAGCAAGCCCACAAACCACTTGTCCACCACCCTATGCAAAAGTTATACCTTAGTATACACTAATATAGTTCGACCTTGGAAATGGAATATATTATAGAAGACATCCCTTACTGAATTTTCATGGTATATTAAAATGATTGTAAAACACAATTACTCGTACTTTAAGTGGCATTATCCTTAAAATAGTTTTGAAGTCTTATGAAGTGACTTATACCCTGGTGCAACTTATACAAAGAAAAATTACACGTAAACATAAATAGAACCAGTTGTCATCACACACACACACACACACACACACACACACATATATATATATATATATATATATACTAATTCAAATGTGGTGAACTTTGATGCACCAGAACTTTGTTTAGTAATAATGTAATAATATCAGAAAGACCTGCCAGATGGTTGGTCAATCTCCATGAAAACTAGGAGCAGGTGTGGCTCAACTTACATGTTGGTTGAAATGAGCTGGTTTGCCATGTTCTTCCATTTCTGCTGCTTGTTCAGAAAAACAGTTCAAAGTGAAGTATAAAAAAATAAAATAGTGAAATTGTTTCATTATGACAAATTTTCTGTCATGCGTGATGAATTATTATATGAAGGGTCTTATGTTGCCTGTGGTACTTCACACTTCAAGGATGTTTCTTTCAGTTTCTGTTTAAATGGCTCATTTATGCAGCACATTTGTTCAATTTTTCTAAAAAATAACTTTTTAAAATTTTCTCATCACACAGTAAACATAAACAGTGACAGAAAAAAATAATCCATGTGCCAAAACAAACAACCAAAAACAACCTCAGAAAAGTGTGAAATAAAAAGTATTATGTCACCATCTAGTGGACAACAATCAGAAAGTCAGATTGTTCGAGCAAAACAGAATTTATATTTAACATTAGAATTTAACATACTGGCTAATACAATGTAACCACACAACTATAAATTTAAAGTGCAATAAATTCAAGTAAAATTTAAGATACATTAGATGATAATAATGAGAAGAATAAGAATACCATATTTATTTTGCGTGTAAGTCACACTTGTAAAAGAAAATTCCTCTTGAAGAGGAAAAACATATATAAATTGGATGCAGTACAAGTTGCACCTTTTCTGTATTATCAGCTGTAATTTCAAATTTTTGTGCATTACTGCAGTATACTTTGTATTATTGGCATTTATTCTTTCATTATTGGAGTTTATATTGTTTAACATTTTGATTCATGGAAAAGCCTTAGATAAATAATTATAATTCTTATTATTAATAACAAACATGCAATTTTTTTTGGCATATAAATCTTACTGGCATATAAGTCACAGGACCTCTCCAACTATTAAAAAAAGCAACTTATACTCTGGAAAATACAGTAGTTATAATAATAATCATAATAATAATAAATGTAGTTAAGTTAAAATAAAAATTAATTTTGTGGTTACAAAAATAAGGATTCTAACAACACAAACACAGCTGACCTCTCTTGTAAAAAAAAAAAAAAGATTGTTAAAATGTCCACAGAAAACTCATGAGGCCCTCAGTGTAAGAACAAGAAACATGGTTTTATTGGGGAAAAGATATTTACAGTGTGACAGAGAAGTGGGAATGTCAGCGCACAAATAAAAGAAGCTTGTCACTAATTCAGAGACGGGGCAGTGGCGGTGGTGGTGGTGGCGGCCCCTGGACATTGTTGACCTCTTGGCTGTGATGGCTGATGTCAGGTTGTTCACCATTGAGCTCAGCATACTCACCTGAACCCTGCTGACGCACAAAACATATGTCATCAAACGCCATGACATCACGTCCCAACTCGCATACAAGGCGCAATAACTCAAAAACCCGACGGGTTTGGTAAAATGTGGAAAAATTGACAACCGGTGAAAAGTTCAATACAATTTGGGATCCGATTCCAAATCACTTCCATTTCCTCGTTTTCTGATTGCACTGTGTTTCAAAAACCAGTCTGCTGCATGTACTGTCAGGTCCATAAGTATTTGCAGTGAGAAGTTCTGTCATATTGCTTCCAGACACCACCCCAATGGAGTTAAAATAATACAATCAAGATCTGTTTGTAGCACAGACTGTTAGCTTTAATTCAAGGAGTTTAAGTAGAATATGCCATTTTAGGTGTCTTAAGTTGCATTTTAAATAAAACACAGTAACTAAAAATGATTTTATAGGAAAATTTTTACGGAATTAATAGTACCATGTGCAGAGAATGAAGCAGCACTCCCTCTGTGCCCTGCGCTTTTCTATCCCCCATGTACATTATTGTTGTGGCAGCGCCTGCATGTGAGTGCTGCCCTGCAAAAACACAAAATCTTACAAATTATATTTCTCTTAATTGCTAGTCAAAATATCTAATCATTTAATATAAGACAAAAAAAAATTCAGTAAGAGACACTGAATACATATATCTTAAATGAGAGTCTTTTAAACATCTTTTGAGTCATATCTGAGCCAAAACAAACTTTCTTTTTTTAAGGAACTGTGTTATTTGTAAAAGATGTAACAGTTCCTAATATTAGCTCAGAATAAGTTTTCCTGATAATTTCAAGACCTTGTTTCAAGAAATTTTAATCAAATTTTTGCTTGTTCCATTGGGAGATTATTTTTTTTAACATGAAAAACAACACATTTTTTTTAAAGTTTGCAACAAGTAAAAGAAAGAAGAAAAAAATGGAGTTGGTGTTTTGTTTCCTGAGGGGCAGCAGACAAACAACAAAGCTGCGTTCAGACCAAACTGTGGACTCTGTCATCAAGATGATGCACTGATGAAACAACGCGCCATTTTTACATCATGACTTCACATCCTTATCTTATTATTTCAAGTTCTTCTCCTTAACTGATTGGCCGGCTCGACTCTGACACCATGTAGGGACAAACGGCGAGCAGCGGTCAGGAGCGGCGCTAGTTTCAGGCGTACTGGAGGACAGCGTTCTGTCTCACACGGGCTAATTTGATGGCACCACAGGAAGCTGCGGCCTTTGTTCTCATGTGGAAACTCTGATGGCTGTTTCCCTTTGGCTTCTTGCAGCGGGTCACAGTGACCAGCTGGGTAACCGTGCCAGGACATGAGGATGGCTTGAGACATTTCCTCCACCAGATAGGTTGGGTTTTGTTGTCTCGCAGGAGGACTCGAGAACCAGTCAAAAGACGTGACTAAAAACTCTTGACAAGGTTGATGTTGGGCACATTTCAGTTCAAACTGAGACCATCAGGAGGCGGAGTCTCTGTTTACATATTCACCGTTTCAAAAACAAAACAAAAAACAGCACATTGGGTTAAAAACTAGAATTTGGAGGTACCAAAAAAAAATGTCTCTTTAATTTCGAAAAATACAGATGATTTCCTTTGGGCACAAAGTACCGTTCGGTTCATCAGTTTGTTTTTATACATCAGATATGATTTCATCTACACACTCTCACATCCAATACACTACGATCAATACTGATCCTGTTTACAACTTTTACAGATTCAGAATTATTCAAATTTATTTACTCACACAGTTGCGATGATCTGCAGCACCTGTCAACAAAAACACGTGTTCACTGTGCACGTCAGCTGCAGGTCTGTTCACACAACTCCTTTATTATAGCAAGTTAATTGATCAATTAATCAATTAGCACAGGATGATCAATCTCTTAATCTATTACTGCAAAGTAGTCATCTGATTAATTTATTACCTCAAACTGACAGACAAGCTATACTGCAAATTAATCGATAGACTGTAAACTAATCAACTCAATCTATTATTGATTATCAGTCAATTAGTTTTTATAACTAAGCAATTAATCACTTAGGAAATACTTAAAAAAAAACTCTCAGATCTACAAAAACAAACTGAAATTACTTGTATTGAACAAATGGACCAAACTGAAAAAGATGTCAACGGATTATCTCATATTTGGATTAAATCCAGTTTAACAGTTTAAAACCAGTTCAAAAACATCTAATATTGAGTTGAAAACATTTGAAGCAGTTTATCTTTGTTTTCAAACTCATTCCTTGATTTTTTTTTTAAGTTAAAGGATGGTAACAGTTATACTTAAGGAAGCGGTGTGAACGTTACTGCTATCTACTTTCCAAACCATAAAACCAGAACTTTGAAGTTAAAAAGGTCAGATTATACAAAGATTAATGTTGGTTCTTGTTTTATCACAAATCATCTTTTTTGGGGGCGGATTATGCAACAGATGAGTTTATAGTGCTAAGGTATTATGTTTCAATGGAACACAAAAGAAATGTTATTTAAAACAACTAGAGCTCTAAAAGTGCAGAGGCCATATGGTGCACCAACACTTCTGAAATAAGATAACACTTGCAAATGCAAAACAAAAAGTACCTGACAGACTGTTCATTGTAATGCAGTTTTCTCTTGATCTCTGTCTGGTTAGCAGAGCCAAGTAAGTTTATTTATTTACTTTTTTTTATGATTTAGATGGTTTTATATTATGTTAACTATATTTCAATGTTTTATTATTTTATTTGCAAAGCATGGAAGAACAGAAGTCAGTTAAAGTTTTTTTGGGCAGAAACTTCTTTTTGAGTTTTGAGCTCTTAACTTGCGTTGTTAAGCTTCGCAAAGTATTTGTTTTTGTGTATTACCTTATCAAATTAAATTGCTACATGTTATGTCTCTGCAAGTGTTTTTTTCAATTTCCTAAACTTTTGTTGATGTAACCACTTGTTGAAGCAGGGTTTTTTTTGTATTTATAAATATTTTCTGCATTTAATAATGCTGGAAGAGATGTGGCCTCTCACGACCACCGTACTAAAGAGGCTTATAACCTCTGAATTGCTTCAGCTGTTGTCTGAATCACATGTAAATATTCCAGCTAACCATTAAAAGTGTTCAAAAATCATGATTCTTTGGAATAAGAAAGACAGACTCAGATGGGCCGTTTGAGCACTATAACCACAAAAATTTCCTGCAAGTAGAAACAGGATATGATTACATTCTGCAGTCCATCCCACATTACATTACATCAGGGTTGATTGTGAAGAAATATCCTGAAACTCACCCTGTGGAGAATTTTGGAGCTCACTGTACACCGTGTCCGTGCCTTTCCTCAGAGGAACTGTTCACAACAAAACCAAACAAACAGCAGTGTGAACAGACATCAAACACAGATACTGTTTATTACAATTAACCAAAATCAGATGTCAAGTTATCGTTTTGTATGATCACCATCTCTGGCCTCCGGGGACCTGAAGCAAAGCGGGGGCTGATATCAGAAAGCAGCTGGAATTTATCTCCACCCTTCCTGTTTATGAACTCTTTAATTTTTGTGCTCAGCACGGTAATCATCACTGCAAAATCCTGGAGATGTCTTAATTATGGGTAATTAGGCCCCTCCCAGGAAGTGTTGGCCTATCTTATCTGCAACAAAGGAATGTTGGCAAAGCAAAGGAAGATATTTTTTGAGGACGCTAAATGGAGAAAATGTTGGAAAGTCTGCCTGGGTGACTGAGAAGCAGAAAGCATGGAAGGAGGTTTATTTTGTGTGTGTGTGTGTGTAACGTTCACCTTTGGCGGGGTCTGCAGGCCTAGGATGCACCACCTCCGTGTACTCCACCTCAGGCGTGTTGTGCGTCATGATGACCTCCTGCTCACTGGCTGCAGAACATTAACAAAAATCTCTAACACTGCACGACTTGTTTCACTGTGCAGATTTTCCCCTAAAATCTGGATGTGAGATAAATTTTTAAAGCACTATGAGGCATCTTTCTTCCATGCATTGTAAGAGTGCAGCACAGTCAACATGTAGCGTCAGTGAATTAGTCCATCCCAGAGAGCTTGTGTAATCAATAAGTCAAAAACAACAAATACTATCATCTGGTAACTCACTAAATTAAAAGAAAGCATAGTGAAGATGAAGTCATTATATTTAGGCCCCTGACACTTGCATGACTTTGAAAGAACATGCAACTGTTTTACCAAGCCATGACAATATAAACATGACAAATAATGACCTTTTTAGATGGTTCCAAGTACATTCTCCACCTCATTAAGTGCGCGCACGAGAAAAGCAGCAGCTGGAGCACTCCTCTGTGATTCCGGAAGCGATTAGATCCATTTTCAACAGCTAACTCGGAGAGAAAATGATTAATCCGCTACAAAATAATTACGCAGCATCCAGTGCACAACGCGTGGCAGCCAGTGGAACAAAGCATGGCATCCAGCTGGGAACACAGGTGGGATCGTCACAATGATGTGTGTGCAAGTGCGCGGATCAAAGTCATGCAAGTGTCAGGGCACCTTAACTTTGATGCACCAGATCAATCAAAAATGCAACACTTTGTAGCCTGTGTAATATCCCATCAGCATGTCTGCCACCCGCTGGATGCAGCACTGACCATATGAGTGTTAGCTAAAATGTTAGGCTAGCAACAGTGGGGAGAATGACCACTGCATGACCAAAAATGTACAACAGGAAAGTCGGAATTGCAGAATGAACAGAACGTGTGGCTGGGGATGAACCCAACACTGTTAATTAGTGCTACAAAATTGTTTTGCAATATTTTGAAACCTTGGAAAACATGTTTTGCTGATGGGTCAAAAAAAAAAAAAAAAAAAGTATGAAATGTCCAAACATTCCAGTTGCAACAAAAAATGTAGGACTTTTATTCTATTTTATCACAGAAATTTGATCGATTATGAAGTTACAAAGAACATATTACCCTAAAAATGAAGCAAGCAAACAAACAAAATCCCCTGCTACTTTTCTTTAGGTTCTGTCTCGTATATGACAATGCCTGAGACAAAGGTTTTCCAGGAATTAACAGATTTACAGATGCAGATTACAGCGCTATTTAGACCGGACACTGCAACAATGAAATGGTGCATTTAATTATTGTGTGTGTGTGTGTGTGTGTGCGCAAACAATGCAACTCAAGCCACAGTGATTTTTAGAAGAATATGTATAAGGTCAAGGTCACAGGCCAAGGGTCAGTGTTTGGCCCAGTGCATATGTAAACTATTCGGGATATTTGGATGAACTGCCTAAAGACACACACGGCCACTGTGGAACACAAACAAAGTCATGCATCAAATATCTATTGGTTACATGACCTTTGAAAGGTCAAACTCAGTTATAACGGCTATTTTAAGGAACTGTTTCCAGTTGCAGTGCGAAGACTGAAACACTAATGTGAAGTCACATTCGGCCACTTTCTCTTGGTCATGTGACCTTGGCTCACCTGCATTAGGCAGCTGCTCGCTGCACACGCTGACTGTGACTCGCTCCACCCTTGCTGTGACACACAAAAACGCACAGGTCAGCCGGCACGTCAACATTAAACCAGATCTCTGCGCCGCCTCACATACTGTACCTGAACAGGTGCACGACTGTACGTTTGGGAATTCTTAATTGTTCCAACATCAATCACAAAGAGATCAGAGACACTTTTTGTTGCTCTTATCTACACAGCGATTCGCATAAATAAATCAGCAGCGGCTGCACAATACATCCATGCATGTCCTAAACCCCCTTATTCCAGTTAAGTGTCATTGGTCTATTGCAAGGTCAGCACATATACGCAGGCATGCACATAACTGGTACTCATGGTGCTTGTGCATGCTAAAAATAAATGATGTGCAGCAGAAAACACAAGGGAAGCACTTCATAGGAGGAAAGCAATGACAGATTATAGGAAAAGTGTTTCCCTCTGTGTGCTGTCTGCTGTGCATCAACAATGTTTAGCACACATGAGCATGATGAGCACCAGTTATGTGCACCTCTATTTTCTGCAGTGTAAGTTGCATCTGTCAAAAAACACACTGTACTATACACAGTATATGGGGAGTGGGAAGAAGCTGGAAGCACATGGAAGGAAGCCACAAAAACACAAGGAGAACATGGAAACTCCACAGAGAAAGGACGGAGTCAGACGTGAACCACAATCTTCTCATTGTGACGCAGTAGTGCTAAATATTAGGCCCGATACATTCTGGCAAAAATGAATTTGTAGTTCATGAAATCACCTTGCATTTGTGTGATTAACACTGCCCCTACTTGCACTTACTTGTCCAGCCTGAGATAAAATAAGCTCCACCCACTGCAAAGCCTCCATTTTTAACATCCCCCCCCCGCAGCATGCTGCATACCAACATCGGAAACTTCCCAGAGACTCTATTGTTTCAGTTTTAAGGAAGTCTCTGGTGTGCAGTATTCCATTGGAGGAAGTGGACTGAATGTATGTTACTGTGGTATTCTGACCTTAGCTGGCCTGTATTTCTTAAAATTACCCAGTTCATTTAAACATTAAAAAAATTGCTCTGGAATTTTGCATTATACAACAATTCAACATTTTTAATTTGTTGTCATTTTAAACCTGATGCAGCTGCAGCAAAATGAACGGTACTAAAACGCTGCTAAAGAAAACTAGTGTCTTTATTCTACATTCTATATTTTATCAGAAAAAGATCAACCACAAATATATACACACATTTCCTGTGATGAGTAATAAAATGTATGTACAAATCAAACAAACTCATATATAAACGCACACATCAGACAAAGGGGTACGGTGGCCGTGAGTGGCTACACTTCCAAATTAAGACTGTTAGCAAATGCGAACAAGCTAACGCATCACGAGCAAATGTTTACACATTTTTAAAAAATGCATCAAAAAATGACTTGCAAATGGCGAGAATGTTTGCAAACAGCAGAACACAAACAAATATAACCTGGTGCACATGCAACAGTTTAATCTGCCTGCTGCAAATTCACACAACACGCGCAAAAGCATAAACACACTGCAAAGATCCACAGTGCACTTGCTGCACATACACTGGCTCGTGCGGTCTTAATTTGGAAGTGTTGTGGCCTCTCTTGGCCTCCATAAACATGACATGCAATCATGCAAACGCAGAAAACATAGCTGTGACCTAATTGTTGTCCTACTTTTCAGAGGAAGAAAAACAATCAACACAGAGCAACTAAACCAAATTTGACAGAAAATCTACATTCAGTGTACATCTGCACAACTGTCATTTAGTCACATAATTATGTATGAAACTGGGGATTTTTTTTAACTTTATCTTCAGTACTTAATAATTAACATTAACAGTGAATAAAATCTATTACGTTAAAGAGGTCATACTGTGCAAAAACAGTTTATAGCTACCACTAGCAAATATATGAAATTGGGATTTAATGTTCAACATCTTCAAAGTCCCACAATGCTGTGCGTTTGTATGTACAAAGTAGCAGGTTATAAACAAATTTATGCCTGAATCAACTCCTTCTAAACCTTTGTTACATATGTCACGACATAAGCCCATTATCTGGATTCCTGCTAGCTGTGTGAGGCACGTCCACTGTGCACAGTTTGCGGGACAGATGGACACATGACCTGAATAGTGGGCATGGCAAGCTGTACTTCCTTTCCATTTAAAGAATTATGCACCCAAAGATTACATTTTTTGGAGTGCCCTGCACATTTTAAATTTCTGTCTTCACACAGCTAATGAGCTAAATCTGGCCTCTATTAGATGTCGATTAGTGGAAAACACCTGATTAAGCTAAGCTGCCACGGGTGAAGCAGGGGGAGGTGAAAATGTGTAGCACAGGGGTTCCTCAGGATCAGGATTGAGAACCACTCTTGGTTGTAAAGTTTTCTGAGACATTGGATAATACGACCCCTTTAAACTCTATATACTCAAATCCTGCTTTGCTGTTGCATCGCATACGTTGCAACACACTTACGGTCTGCCCATGATACCATGCATCTTACTAGTTACAAAAAAAAAAAGGTTGCAGGAGGAGGGGAGAGGGAGCAGCGGGTCCTAGTTCACACAGTATTTGGTTGAAACACACCCCCTCCAGTTTAACAAGAATGTGCCTCTGCAGAGAGAATAACATCAAAAAGTGTCTCTGTTCCCATTTCCCTTTTTTTGGTGCTCAAAATTGCTTTTCTAAATTTCTTGGAAACAGTTTTTGACTGTTCGCAGAAATCACAGCCCGGTCATTGAGGGGCGTCTCTATACTGTAGCCGGGATACTGTAGCTGCTCCTGATGCTGTTGTCAGCAGGAAGTGAGGCCACACTATCTCGCGTCCCGTTGGTCACTCTCCCCTCTGTGCCATCATATTGTGGCGCTGCGTCTGGAAGAAGATGATAACGAGGACTCTAAGCAGTTTGCAACATGTGACAATCAGGTCAAACCTATGATGTTCCCATTTAATCCATAAAAACCTCAGTGTGCATGCAAATGATGTCAGAGAGAGATGTGGAGAACACGTTTAAAAAACTTCGCACCACTGCATGCATATGTATTAGTAGATGGAATGTGAGTCATGATGTGACTGTTGAGGGAAATGTCTAAAAAAAAAACAGACAAATGGCTGTTAATGTATGACTGATGACGACAGCCAGAAGAGTAAACTACCTGTGGCCTCGTTATAAACCTCTGTGTCGTAGGTTAGATTCACTAAAGAGCCATCTGATTTAGGGCTTGAAGGTTTTCTAAGAAATGGTGAAAATAAAGCCAACTTGAGAAGCAGCAAAGTCGAGAAAAAAAAATTCAGACACCAAATGAGACAGAACTTTTTTTTAAAGGAAATTTTGCGTGTTTGAACCACAGACTTTAAAAGGTGAAGCTAAAATCTCTCTACTCCCTCCTAGTGGGAGGTTGTAGCACACCTTGTCAACCTTGTGCAAGACATAACAAAACAAAAAATAAAAATTTAAAGTATACAATCTTACAAAACCTTTCCCAATTCTTCTTGCTTCCAATTTACTTTCTAACGTCTGGTGGTGCACATTGTAATGTCATCTGCATAAAGGCGCATTACAGCTGCTGTAAAGAAACAGACTGATGCCATCTTCAAAAAAGGATGCAGCACTGATATGAACTATTAAAAATAGTATATATGATAATATAATGACTGAGAGTTGGCTGTATGTTTTCACAATGAAGTGTTGATGATTATGAAATTAAGCTGTCAGATGTATTTCTTGGCTGTTCTGTGCACACTGAGGATTCTTAATTCCTGGAATTGCCGCCCTACTGACACTGTTAGATAACCTTGCTAAACTCATTTTTCAAAAAAGGAATTGTTGCAAAAGATACATGTATCAAAGCTGAGTACACCACCCAGAGGCTTGATTACAAAAAATATTTGAAAAAGACAAATTGTAAAAAAAAAAAAAAAAAAAAAAAAAAAAAAAAAAAGTGACATTGTACTTTAAAAAAATATTCAAACATGCAAAATGTCCCACTTGATTCTTTAAAGGGGTCGTAGGTCAGAAATAGCTTATTTTAGATTTACATTATGTATGTCACTGAAGTCCATGTGAGGTACATCCACTTAGGTGGTCTGCACTGTGGAAAAGACACCCACATGACTGGCTAGGGGGTGTGGCCAAGAGTGCCTTAGCTTTTGATTACTGACCTTAAACCTTTTTAGGGATGTTATTTTATTATTTAACTAAAATGTTTGTTGAAAAGACTCCTGGTGATCCATATATATACATATATATATATATATATATACACTTTCTACATGTCTTGGAAGTGATCTATATTGGGTTGCTAATGTCAAGTACTCCTGGTTTTTGTGTGGAGTTGCCACAACCAATCCAGTATGGATCTGCATGCTAATTTGGTAAAAACCAACACTTGATGTTCTTCCTGACACAAATCCAGATGTTCAAGGAGATGACAAGACAGGTGAGTTTTGGATTCTGGACCCTTAGCAGGTGAGCTAGGAACACCCCTATTGCACCCCCACAGAACAAAACCAAATCAAGTTTTTTAAGTTCTTTATATGACCCCAAAACACAGTCAGGATGATACCAAAAATAAAAACTGGCCTCAAGCCACATAACAAAAATGGTGTCCAAAATAGCCCCCAAAATATGCTTTTTCATTAAAATGCATTCAACAACATATAAAGGGCTTCATTTTCAGAAATATTTCATGAAAATAAAGTTTTAGGTCACAATAAATACATGTGTGCCTAGATAATGTAAATCACAGAGTTTTAAAAGCAAAATGACCATTTTAGACTAAAATACATCATAGGAACAAACAACAGAAATAATATTAATAAAACATGATATTTTGGTGGCCCTTTTAGATACCATCTTGAATATTTGGCTTAGAGCCATTTTTCTGGGCGGGGGAGGGGGACATGGTGATTGTGTTTTGGGGGTCATCCAAGAAATCTAAAAAAGTATTTTCTGGATTATATGTTGGGTTTTGTTATTGTATGTATTTGGCTGGGTCTGTGACTTGCAAGTTGAAGTGACCTATATGCAGTGGTGGGCACACTTCTGATAATCAGATAACAGATAATTATCGAAGATAATGTTTTCATTATCGGATTATCTTTTTAGATAACTTTAAAAACCATCATCGGACTAATTATCTTCCGATGAATTGCTGTCTGATAACTTTTAGACCGATAACGTAGTAAACCAAGCTGAACAGTTGAAAACATTTTTAAAACTTAAAAGCAGTTGAGACCTACCTGTTAAAGGTTTCCTAATAGGTATACTGTTCTACCCTCTGCAAACAGAAGAGAGCTGTTTTCAGAAGAAACCAGTGACCCAGTTCAGAAACTGGTGACCCAAAAAAAAAAAAAAAAAAAAAAAATCATTTCCTTTAACACCATACTGATATAATCGCAATATCACCCAAGTCATCCAGAGGCATACATTTTTAACTTATGGTTCAAATTTTAACCTACTCATTTTGGACAAGTTATTTAAAATTACTGTCATGTCTAAAGTTTTATAATCAATCAATCAATCAATTTTTTTTTATATAGCGCCAAATCACAACAAACAGTTGCCCCAAGGCGCTTTATATTGTAAGGCAAGGCCATACAATAATTATGTAAAACCCCAACGGTCAAAACGACCCCCTGTGAGCAAGCACTTGGCTACAGTGGGAAGGAAAAACTCCCTTTTAACAGGAAGAAACCTCCAGCAGAACCAGGCTCAGGGAGGGGCAGTCTTCTGCTGGGACTGGTTGGGGCTGAGGGAGAGAACCAGGAAAAAGACATGCTGTGGAGGGGAGCAGAGATCGATCACTAATGATTAAATGCAGAGTGGTGCATACAGAGCAAAAAGAGAAAGAAACAGTGCATCATGGGAACCCCCCAGCAGTCTACGTCTATAGCAGCATAACTAAGGGATGGTTCAGTGAAAGTATCAGATATATATTTTCGTTTTAAAGTAATGTGCTAATTTTTAAGGTTTTGTGAGCACATGCTGTGCCCGGCAGCAATGCATTATGGGTAGCATAGGGTAATCTCAGACGTTCACGACAGGACAAATGCATTTCAGACACTCTGTTCAGGCTCCACGGACAACAGCATTAAACTCCAGTGCTTAAAACTCTCGTGAATATATTCTCTGGGTTTATAGACGTTATTGTATTTGCGTTTGTTAAATTCCACGCATCTTAAATGTAGCAGACACAGATTATCTGGAATTTTGTTTGGCAAGTTTTCAAAGCCGCTACTGCCATCTACTGACCAGTAGTGTTCATGGTAGTATTCGCCCCAAGTACCAAGTGTCTGGGTACCAGTAGATAGCAGTGTTCTATTTATTTTGACCCAGTTATCAGATGGTGGTCAAATCAACTTTTTGGCTTTGCAAATGGCTTTTTTTTTTTTTTTTTTTTACAAATTAAGTTTAAAAACAAAACAACAACAACAAATAAACATTACAAGACAGCTCTGCGGTTGGATGCTTGTAGCTCTTCAGCAGCAGGAGGTGATCGTGAGATGTTAAAGCTTGTTACTCCACTACACGATGCAGGACGCGCGATTAACCTGAAACTCGGTCCAAAAAATTCTCTCACAAATGAAAAATCATCTGAAAAATGGCCAAAACACGCACAGTGTAAAGCCAACATTTATGTGTCAAGATAAGGCTTTTCAGAACTGACCAATTGTTAACCTTGTCCTTTGTTTTATCTATGTTTTTATTATTTATTATTGCATTTTAACCTGTGAAGTGCTTTGTGATTTATGTCTGTGAAAGACACTATATAAATAAATTTACTTACTTACTTACTAATATTGAGTGCACGTTTTACGGCACTAATAAAACGTGCGCACATTCTCTCCACATGCAAAACATTTTGTGATGACACTTCCAGGGCTCCGTAAAAATGCCTGTTTTTACAAATAAAAATGGAATATTTTACAAAAGCACATTTATCTTTAAACCAACACACGACACACGTCACATTAACGTGTTGGTTTACGTAATGAATGACTGAACCAATCAGTGTTTAGCAGAGGAACTTTTACCCAGAATGCTTTACGGTCTGTGTTTGTTACAAAACCTCAGAATTAGTGCATTATTCAACATTAAAAATATGTTATTTTTAAAAAAGAAGAAATAACTGGTGCAGCACAGAAATAAGTGCAAAAAGTCTTTAATAAGGTGCTGAAAAAAAAATGTTCAAAGGGACTGACGTTTCGATGTGAGAGTCACATCTTCCTCAGAGTCCTAAAATATGTTATATTTTAACTTTGTACAAATGACAGAACTGACATTAATGGAGTTATTCTATCAGTAAGTAAGTCCCTTCGGCTGCTCCCTTGTTTGCACTTGGGGTCGCCACAGCAAATCCAAGGTGGACCTGCATGTTGAATTGGCACAAGTTTTACGCCGGATGCCCTTCCTGACGCAACTCCACATTACATGGAGAAATGTGGCAGGGGTGGGATTTGAACCCGGAACCTTCTGAACTGAAACCAAGCGCATTAACCACTTGGCCACCATTCTATCAGTATTTTCACAAAACCATAAGTTAGTATGACCTTATTTTTCAAGACCTCCGCCTGACCGGAGCATTATGATTAGTAGAGAGCTGATTTTGTGGGTGCTCTCAGGATTCTTCTGTGCAGCTTCCTACAGGAGGCAGCATGGTCAAACATGGAAATACTGGCTCACTCTTTGGGTCTTTTGTCGCTTTTGATGGTTTCAAAAGCGATCATGTTAAAAGTCAATTTCAGCTTCTTAGTAATTGCAAATGTACCAGAGACAATACTGGAATTTATCGGTTATCGATTATCTGTAATTTCCGATACATTTTTGGGTGGTTTATCGGTTTATCTTTATCAAAGATAACTTTTCAGTTATCTGATTATCTGTTATCAAAGTTAATTTTTTGGTTATCTGTGCCCACCACTGCCTATATGCCAAAAAATATCGCATTGTCATCCATGGCCATAAGATGGTACAGTCTCCATGCATAACATGCTACTCCTATATACTGATCTGAATGAGGTACTATCCAATCTACAGTCTGGAGAAGCAGGTGGTGGTACTGCACCATTAAGATGGATGCCAACACCCGTAAAACAAAAATCAACAAAATGTGAATGGGGATGATGTGCAGGGTCTTAAAGAACGAGTGAACTTAATGAATCATGCTCTCAAACTGAAAGTCCAGACTTTTGAATAAAAAGGGGAGTAACCATAAAACTTGCCACTTTATTTTCACTTTGTGGGACAGTCAAACCTGGAGTAAGGAGGACAGTCAGGCTAAGGTATGGCTAACTATAATGCTTTAAAAATGTATAGGAGTTTTAAAATGTTTAATTACATTTAATGAGGTAAACATGTACATATTTAGCTTTGACCAGATGCTTTCATCTGTTTAGTAGTGACAAGAAGCAGTTTATGCTTGAGTTCTTTGTACCTCATACAATACCTTTAATTAACCCATTTGCTTCTGTTTACTAATGTGGTGTCTGCATTAGAAATAAATAAAGAATAAAAATAAGCAGTAGCATGAAGCAGTAGCACCACATTTCAAAAATAAATATGACTTCCAGGGCGATGTGACATATATGTGATTTTTTAAACTCTCCATGGTGCATTTTTGGACAGACTAGACAAATACCGCAGTGTAACAAATAGTCAAGAAAATATGGTAAGTTGTGGACTCTGTTAGGGGACTAGCTCGCCTACTGAGGCAACAGCATGACTGCAATCTGTCAATATGAGCTTACGAGAAAGGTGGAGCATATTATGACCCCTTTAAAACCTTTCAGAAGCACGTTATTGCACATTTGTTCCACATTGCGAATAAAAGCAGAAACGGTCAAAAACTGAACATTTCGATCTGATTGAGAGGAAGCAATGAGTCAAGCCAACTCACACTGACAATTCAGCCGCTGCTTCTCTTTTACCTATAATAAAAGAGGAGAGGTGAGAAGAGGAGAAGGAAGAAGAAACTGTCACATCTGAGTGGAAGACCGGGAGGTTTTTACCTCTCTTGGCTTTGAAGCGCAGCAAGCACAACAGCACCACCACTGCCACCACCAGCAGACAGGAGGCGATAATCAGCCCTTTCTTCCACATCGCCAAGCGGACTACAGAGAGAGGGCAGAGCCAATGCACATCAGAACAAAGGATGTTTATGAGCGACAAACAAAAACACAATGCAAAAGAAGAATGGTTTCTAAAGGAATATTGTTCATGCGGAGAAAATTTCAACCATTCCTCTGAACAATGTATTATGGGTTGGCGTAATTGTGTTTGGTGCATTACCGCCACCATCTCGAGTAAAGGTGTACCCTAGTTTGGGTTGAGAGACAATGCCACTCACAGGGCACAGGTAGAAGTGCAAGTTATAACTCCCAACAAAATTCTGGGCTCTTCCAATGATGTAATGGAACACAGTAGCATATTATTATTATATTTTTACTGTTATCATTATCATCCACTCATTTTCTATACCCACATATTCCAATTAAGGGTCATGTGGAGCTGGAGCCTATCCCAACAGTCATAGGGTGTGAGGCGGGGTACACTCTGCACAAGACGCCAGTCTGTCGCAGGGCCACATAGAGACAAACAAACACATTCACACCAACGGACAATTTAAAGTGTCCAATCCACCTAACCTGCTTGTCTTTGGATGTGGGAGGAAGCCGGAGCACCCGGAGGGAACCCACGCAAACACGGGGAGAACATGCAAAGAGGGTCCCGAGGACTGTGATCCGCTGATATGTGGAGTCCATGACACGGATACGTACTGTTGACTGTAACTGACTGGCTGCGGACGACCTTCATGGCGGGGTTGATGGCCTCGCAGTAGTAGGTGCCGCTGTGCTCTCTTGTCAACACGGGGACCTGGTAGTCCAGGGTGATGCCACTGGAGGTGCTGGTGAACAGCGGCTGGGCGTGGCCAACACGGTACCATTTAAATGTGATAGGAGGCGTGCCTTTAACACTGCAGATCAGGAAGAGATGTTGACCCTCAGTGACATCCTCTGGAACCGGGGTAACGGTCAGAGTTGCGTGGGAAAGAGGAACTGGAACAAACAGATTGATTTGTTCACAAATAACTCCCACACAAATGGACGCTTTACTGTGGCAACACAATAGAATATAATAAGGACTTCCACAGGAGAAAAAAAAACATTTAGACTGACACTTTCAGATGTATATTTGTTGACTGTACGAATCCACATTTTAATTTGTCACAAATTTTACTCCAGATGTACAGGGGGAATTGGTATGATTGGGCTTAAACTGAAGACTTTCTTGCTGTGATGCTCATCACTGGGCCATGGTGCTGTCCCCTAGAGTTTGACCCAAACCCAACCATAACCCTAAACACTAACCCTAACCCAGCCATAACCTTAATCCTAAACCCTAACCCAACCATAATCCTAAACACTAACCCTAACCGTAACCCAACCATAACCTTAATCCTAAACCCTAACCCGATCCCTAAACCCTAACCCAACCATAACCCTAACTTAATCATAACCCTAACTCTAAACCCTGACCTTAAACCCTAACCCAATCATAACACTAACCCCTAACTCTAACCCAACCATAACTGTAAACCCTAATCCAAGCATAACCCTAACCCTAAACCCTAACCCAATCATAGCCCTAATCCTAAACCCTAACCCTAAACACTAACCCTAACCCAACCATAACCCAAACCCAACCATAATCCTAAACCAACCATAACCCTGAACCCTGCCCCAATCATAACCTTAAACCCCTACCCTAACCCGACCATAAACCCCTAACTTAAACCCTAACTTAATCATAACCCTAACCCTAAACCATAACCCAATCATAACCCTAACCCCTAACCCAACGATAACCTGAAACCCTAATCCCCAATCCAAAGCCAACCATAACCCTAACCCTAACCCAATCATAAGCCTAACCCAACCATAACCCTAAACCTTATCCCTAGCTCTAGCCAAATTTATAATGTACACTTAAAAACAAAAAAAGACAATAGGGGAATATATTGGACTTTGGATGATATGAATGTTAACATAAAGGTTTTAATTTTTTAAAACCAAAACAATATTATCTTGAGACGCATGCGCTGAAAAAATATTTAAGGTGGGGAACAAAAAAGCAATTCCCCAAATATTAAAGGTAAGGGTGCAAAAATATCCAAAGAGGGAGTAAAACCCTGGACGGTTTCACCTTACTTGGTGGATATCTTCATATTTGATCCATGTCAGTTCTGTTTTGTGCTGTGTTGTGCTTCACAGAAAAAAAAAAAAAATTTAAAAGTAGCCACATTGTGAATTTATGGCCATAAAAATGTAATAATATCATACTGTTGAAATCTTTAGTGTATTTTTTCTGCCACATACTGGTTGCTTGCAGACTATGACATTTGGCAACCCTTATTGGTTGTCTGAGGTGCTCAGTGGGGAATACGAATCAGCTTTCATTCAAATTTTTAAACTCAAAACCCTTCCGGGTAACAAACCCAGACTCATCCATACTCAAGGTGTCAGATACCAAAAGTGAAGATTAAACTTGTACATAAGCATACATACTACATGCGGGGAAATGGTCACACATTATGCGACGTATGTTAATGCGTGAAAGTATGTTGCCCATTGACACGATCTGTAGCCAGTAAACTCTTTGGCACCTCACCACAAGCTTGGATGTATCGATGCCAAGCAGTTTCATTGCCAAACACTGGCAAAATATCTACTTCTGTTTAGTATGCAGTTGCAGTTTGTAACTTCTGCAGTCCAACAAGTGGGTCAGTGGGACAGGAGTTGATCTACTGATATAATGTCCTGGGTTTGATTCCTGGTTAAGCTGCATGTTTGTATCCTGGAGAAGACAGATCATCTGCATTGTGCCAGTCCACCCAACTATAAACAGGTGCCAGGCTTGGCTTTCAAAGTAACCTGTGATGGACTGGCAACTGGAAGAGGAGAAATAGACTCTCAACCTCATCACGCTACACAATTTGGGCATAAATGTCAACACCAGTGAGCCTCAGGGCCTATATAGAACTCAGTCCACCAAGTGGTAGAGCTGGTTCCTCTTGATTAATTTGAGTGTGCTTATGTACAGATGGAGATGGAAGCCTTAACTGTTGCTGACTAAACATTAACCCCTTTATTCTAACCCAAATTTCAACATTCTCTTAACCTGTACCAAAAAACTTAAGTAAGTCCCTTCGGCTTCTCCCTTGTCCAGCTCGGGGTCACCAAAGCAGATCCATTGTGGACCTGCATGTTGATTTTGCACGTTTTACACTGGACGCCCTTCCTGATGCAACTCCACATTAGTAGAGAAGTTTGAATCTTCAACTGGACTGGGTTGCTTGATGTGAGGACGTTTCGCTTCAAAACGCAGAAGCTTCCGCAGTTAAAATTCTTGCTCTGGTAGTCTGACTTCTGTCCGACTCTTGTCGAGAAGAACAAACAGAAGCCACAAAAGCTGGAGTTTTAAACCTAACCAGACGCCTCCTACCAAGAGGCAGACTGCTATTGGCTAGTGATTAAACAATTGCTTTAATTAGCACCTATTGTGCTCTAGTTAGCACCCTCCTAATGACAGGGTAGCTGTTCCTCCTAACGATGGGACTGACGCCTCTCCTGATGACGTGAATGACTCATTACCATGAACAAAAGACTGAAACTGCTTTGATCTGAGTACCCCATTGTAAATAGGGGACAAAGTGTGTCTCAGACCCCTTCCCCGGTTAAGGCTGGGTTTCAACTGTTTCACATAGAATGCCTCCTTCACCCCTCTCTCAAATCATTTCTTCTCTCTGGCTAAGATTTTAACTTCCTTGTCCTCAAATGTGTGGTTAGTGTCTTTAAGGTGGAGATGAACTGCAGACTGAGGTCCACTGGCGCCCTCTCTGCGGTGCTGGTATAGCCTTTTGTGTAAAGGTTGCTTAGTCTCACCTATGTAGTGTTCATTACCGTTTTCCTGACATCTGGTAGAATACACTACATTGCTCTGTTTGTAACTAGGGATCCTGTCCTTAGAGTGAACTAATTTCTGTCTCAAGGTGTTAACCGGTTTAAAGTAAACTGGGATTTTGTGCTGTCTGAAGATCCTCTGTAGTTTTTCCCCTACTCCTGCTAAATAAGGGAGAGACACTCCTCTTCTTCTTGTCTCCATCTCCTGTCTATCTGGTCTCTTTGTTCTCTGGGACTTCTGCACTTTATCCAGGGACCATTGTGGGTACCCACATACTGTGAGGGCTTTCTGGACAAGTTGTTGTTCTTTAGCCCTTCCCTCTGCAGTTGTGGGCACCTGTAGGGCTCTGTGTTGAAGAGTCCTGATCACCCCAAGCTTGTGTTCAAGGGAGTGGTTTGAGCCAAAACCCAGCCTTAACCAGGGAGGGGGGTCTGAGACACGCTTTGTCCCCTGTTTACAACGGGGTACTCAGATCAAAGCAGTTTCAGTCTTTTGTTCATGGTAATGAGTCATTCACATCATCAGGAGAAGCATCAGTCCCATCGTTAGGAGGAACAGCTACTCTGTCATTAGGAGGGTGCTAACTAGAGCACAATAGGTGCTAATTAAAGCAATTGTTTAATCACTAGTCAATAGCAGTCTGCCTCTTGGTAGGAGGCGTCTGATTAGGTTTAAAACTCAAGCTTATGTGGCTTCTGTTTGTTCTTCTCGACAAGCGTCAGACAGAAGTCAGACTACCAGAGCAAGAATTTTAGCTGAGGAAGCTTCTGCGATTTGAAGCGAAACGTCCTCGCGTCAAGCAACCCAGTCCAGTCGAAGATTAAACTTCTCTACTATGGAAACCACCTGGACAACTGAGAGCTTACACAGAAAACTCCACATTACATGGAGAATTGGCAGGCGTGGCCTTGCATCGACAGGTTACCTTTACATCTAACCACAGGTATGGACCTAATAAGAGCTGAGCTCCCTTGATACAACCCCCACTTCAACAACTACTCCAGTATGTTACTATACCAATGTGGAGGAACGTGTTCTATGTTGCTGTACTGATGCAAAAGGCTCTGACACTGTGCCAATATGTGATGCCTCCAAAGGAGAATCTGTTGAAGCAGCTCATGTGGTCATGAGTTGGATGCAGTATCATGTGGACTACTGGCAATTTGTATGATAGTGTGTTGACGATAGAAAAAGTATTTCTTTCAGATATTTACCTATGACAGTAGCATTGAGTCTTTTACCAAGTAGGCCTTCCTTGTGGTGTTTGTTGTTTGCCTCGCACATGTACTTGGATATTTCTTCAGCCTTCTGAATGGTGACTGTGAAGATAGCTCGCTGATGTGGCAGCTTGACAGTGGTTGTATTTAGCATGTTGTAATCCTTCAACAGGGTGTAGTTTATAGGCAGGCTCCCCCTCTCCGCCTGACAGAGGATCTGGAAGGGCTGGCCCAGGATCACTCTGCCAACTACTGATATCTTTGGATGGGAGACAGAAACTAAAGCAGAAAAAAGGAAAGGCATTCACTGCAGCTTACAGTTGATCTATGGGAACCAAACAAAATTGACTCTTAATCTGTGTCTTTAAATCTCCCCAGTTTTGATAATATGCATCATTCATGTACCTTTGGGATGAACAGTGTGGGTTTTACTGCGCTTCACAATCCCTTTGGCTTGAGCTATGCAGGTATAGTTGAAGTCATACAGCAGGGTCTTGCCAGAATATACTCCAGGGATCCTGGTCGGTGTCATTGGGCTTTCTCGCGGCTCGAGAGCATAAATTACTTCATCCCTGGTGATTCGTTCGGAGGCATAGCTTTCGCTTTTACATGTGATCGTCATTGGATCCCATTGAAAGACTTCAGGAGGAGACACGATGAGTGTGGGTACTGAAAACAGCTCTGTGGGGGATCAGTACAGGCATCATTGTCGCTTCAAAAATATTGTTATGATAGGAATTATCTTCAGTCATCAACAATGTGCTGGATCACGCACAGAGAATCGGGCAACATGGCCAAAATGTTTAAGCTGACGCTTCCTCACAATGCAAGTGACACTCCTCATCTTAGTCTCTCTTAGCACCCGCTGTTTGATACAAAGTCATTCCAGTGGTACCCAAGGATCCTTAGAAAATACCTAGTACCAAAAAACACCCAGTTGTTGTGTTATGCAACTGGTTAGCACCGAAATCTCACAACCATAAGCAACACAAGCAACATCAGGACCCTAAAGACTTGGAGCTTCGTTCATCTGCAAAGTTATCAACATCGCCAAACACCTCTGTCCAGTCAGCCTTTGCCCATATGCAGACTGGGGTTCAATTCCCGGCAACACTACCTGTCACTTCTTCTGATTTGTCTCAGTCCACCTGGTTCTAAGTGGGTACTGGTACTGGTAATGGCTGGGGAAGCAGACTGGTGGAGTTGCAGACTCTCATCTGCTCCATGTTACAGTATCTAGTGGGGATATTCATTAACACCAATGGGCCTAAGGACCCATATAGGACTTAGTTCAATTGTGATTGATCTACATATCTTTTATAAAAAGAACAAACAAAATCCATACAGTTAACATTTACCATCACCAGCTATTGAGGGCAAATAGGCGAAAATTAAAATTTTTGCTTAACAGTATAGAAACTCTTCTCTTCTCTAGATCATCTTGGAGGAGGACTGATCTAAGTAAAAAACAGATACTGTATGTCACTGAAGACAAATGCCACAAAAATATTTTAAGACATTCTAGAAGCAGGACTGTATCTGATCAAGGAAACTCCTAATTACCTAAAATTTTAGAGTCAATCAGACAACAGATAACCAGATCCAGTCTTCTTGCTCTCTGAGATGTGGTGAGGTTAATTATTATATATTTACGTGCACATAGATCATCTGTCCCTTACCAGTCACTGAAATGTTCATTGTGGTGACTTTCACGACATTTCCCATGACTAATCTGCATTCAAACTCTCCAGAATGCTTTGTCAGTGCAGTCATGCTGTGGTTGACTTTGGTGTTTCCACTGCTGAGAAGCTCCGCCCCCTGGCTCAGGTAGAGGTTGAAGTTCTGCAAGCTGTGCAGTACGCTTTGGATGGTGCAAGAGATGTCGACTCGGTCTCCTTCGTAGACCTTGTACTGAGGGAAAACCTCCAAAACCAGTGTGATTGAAATCTCTAAGTAGACAAAACCAATGAAGAAAAAGATGGGCGATGTGTCCACCGTTTCACAAAGAGCACACAATTAAACATCTGCTCACCTTTCACAGAAACCATGATGCTGTTGCTGCTGTCGGACTTGAAAGAGTCTGGCGTTATGAGGACGGTATAGTCACAGTGTATTTTGTGGGAACCCGTCATGGTGAAGCGAAGCTTGACCACTGCCTGATTGGACTTGACACGCTCTTCCAGGATCTCTTTGGAGTCCATGTAGAAGTAGAAGATGATGGAACCTGTCTCGCTAGGAGCAGAGCACCTGGCGGTTACCTCCTCCCCTTCAGAGACCCCACTTTTGTTAAGGTACAGCACTGGTTTTGACAGCCCTGGAAGCCCGAAACGGGAGAAAAAAAAACATCTGATTATTTTATGTAAAACAACACACCATATTGCATCCAAAATACATTTTAAATATATTCACATGATTTGGAATCAAACCTATGTCTTTGATCAGTTTCCATGACAATTTTAAACCTTTCTAAATCTTTACCTTAAGTTCAAACTTTTTCATGATGTTTTTAAGAATTAAAATCTCCTCTCTGAACCTTTTTTCCAAACCAACCTGTGACTGTGAGTTTCTTTGCGTCGCTGGACATCTGCTTCCCTTCGATGTTGATCTGGCACTTGTATTTACCCGTGTTGGAGACTCTGGCCTCAGGCAGAAGGTACAGAAAATCCTCAGAACTGCTGGTGGTCTTGGTGTACACCGCGATGCTGTCCTTGTATATCGTGTACTCGCGACTGAATGGCTGCTGTCCTGAGGTGCTGACGCCCGCCTGACATCTCATAGTCACGTTGGTGCTGCGTCTTACATCAGTACTGGGCTCGATGGACAGGCTGATGTCTCGTATGAATACTGGGGAGAAGCCATTGAATCTCAAATATAAATGGATGACTGGTTTATAATCATCAACAAAGCATTCACACAAAAGAAGAATTATTTTTCCATGTATTTCCAGGAGTCTCGGGATGTCACAATGGAATGTCATTACAGTAAGGACAGAATTTCACTTGGGTATAGGATGAAGATATTTACAACTGGAAGGATACAAAGGGCGTATCAGTCTCAAAAACATTTTGGCCCCTAACATCTAGTGCACCACACGTATCATTACTAGTTTCTAGTCAAACAAAGTTATTTTCACACACAATACCAACGGTCATCAAAAAAAAAAAAACCAAAAAACAAAAACAAAAAAAAAAAACCTGCCACACTCAGACTCACCTTACATACATGGGTTTACTACACATGTACATTTTGCACACAAAGATACATGATAGTACATGACTGGACTATGAAACTGGCAGGAACACAAAAATTAACAACAAAACATAGTAATAACTAATTTGGGTGGGTGGGGGGAGGGAGCAAGGTTCATACCTCAGATTTGTACTATATTGTAATGCTGTGTTTGTCTCTCCCTGAAGCTGAGACTGTGTAACCAAATAGTTACAGAACCAATTTTCACAGGGAGTCTGGGCATTAAACATGGTTTGAAATAAATCATGTCTGCGGCTAATGCAACATTAAGATGTGTAAAAATGGTTTGACAGAAAAACACATTACAGACACTCCAACCTTATAACAGACAAAGAAAGCTCACTACAACTGTGTTACAATGCACAGTTAAAGACAGACCAACAGCTCTTAACATAAAAAGTACTGGACGCAGCGGATGTCAGTACATCCAATCGACTTATGAGAGTTCCATCTCAAAGTCCAGCAGCACCTTACGTGCATAATGCACAGTGATTAGTGAACATTCCTTACACATAGTGACTCCACAAGGATATCATATTGACATACATATTAATTTAAATGTAACAGAAACTAGCATGACATCTCTTTTGCAGGATTTTCCACACACATTGTGCAGACAAACCTGCTTGCTTGCTAGAACCTCTCACTTCTGTGTTTGCCCTCTGAAAAGCAATGCACGAGGTCAGCTGTTAAATGGGGAATAACAGACTGTAACTGATGCCAAAATTAATTGTATATAGGTTACCATGACAACAGGAATATGATACAAAATTTCTTTTGTTCATTTCAGTTAATAATTGCACAATTATTTAAGGCAATGAGTAACACGGCTTTACAGATGTTTATTTTATTTTGAAATTACCTGTGCTTAAGAGGAAATAAATCACGTAATCACACGACCCGGAAGTGCATGTGAGTAGAGCGGGAGAGAAAAAGACGAGAGAAGTCAGAGCAATACGTAAAACTCAGATAAAGACATGAAAACTGCCTATGATATCATTCTACTACTGGTCAAACGCTGTTTTTGTCTTGTTACAACCGAAATGTGTGGTTTAAGTTTTGTCGATATGAACATGAGTTTGAAATGTAGCATTTTGTCATTTTAGTTTTCATGGTGTTCTATGGATGTTTTATGACCTGAATAAAAGAAATAAATGTCTGTGGACAACAGTAAGGAGCGTGAACTCCTTTTGAGCAGATCAGAGTAGTTACACAGATCTGATTAGTTGATTTTGTGATAGACCTTCAAAACAACCATGAATAATGTGGTGCATTATTCAGCCCCTTTGCATTCTGCTTTGCGCTCATATATTCTTAACCTGCAAGGTTAACGAATAACTTAAAATTTCTTATCCAAGAAACTAAAAAAAAACAAAACTAAAGGGAAAAAAAAAAAAGCTAAAATATAATACCCCCTTTAACCTTCCTCTTCAAAACGTCATGTTCCCACTCCAGTTCTGGCCCATGCTTTCTAGCACATGGTCTCTGCTGCACAGACAAAGAAGCTAATTGATTGAATTTACATTTAACAAGTTCGAACCACAACAAAATAACAGAGGAGATGGAAGAGCTCCATGTTTACACTGAACATCAAGAAATTCAGATAAATGGCAACATCCAGAAAACCCTGGTCATTGATTTCTTATATCTTGTACTTTTGGTTGCTACCACGCGTGGTGCTATGCTAGGCTAACAGGATGAAAAGCGTTACTACTCTGAGCTTCTACTGCACCGCTGCACCAAGTGATGCAGAACCATCACTGTGCAGCAATCTCCAAACTTCAAATGAGACACGCATCATAGCAGAAAAATCACCCCTAAGGGGCTGCGAAATACAGGCGTCATCATACAACAAGTAGGGGGGCAGCAAATATTCACCTAAGTATTTGTAACGTGAACATTTTTTATAACTTGGAGGTGAGGCCACTTTAAAGTTACCTGCACTGAAATAAATGTGGTCAGATTTCAGAAAGAAATAGCTAATATGTATTTATAAGACCCTTGTGAATGCAGTAAAGTAAATCTGTAAGCCCAAATTTGTAATTCAGCGGAGAAATCTTCATTTAAAAATGACAAATTTGCAGCTAAAATTTAGCCCTCTGTGAAAACAGTTTGTACAGCCGTATCATTTCCATGACGTCAGGGACAAGACGACGCGCTCCCGCCTTCAGTCCGATCCCGCATTGAAATTGATTTTATCTGTTAGTAATGTTAGTTATACACGTCCTGGTTTCAACATCCAAAAGTAACCTGCAGTGAATGTGAGATACAGATCTGTGTGCTCAGATCAGCAACGGCATCGACAGCGGGCGCCGTTCTTCCTCTCCCGCTCTCTGCCTCCGCTGCGCTTATTAAGTGTTGTGCCAGATTCAGTGCACAACACCGGCATCACCTCTCTGTCTACTGAATGGAGCTGCAGCACACTTGGCACAAGTCCTGAGATTACGCTCGCTGTTTTAATGCGAAGCGGCCGGTACACCTGTTGCTGCAAGGACAGACTTCTTGCGGAAAAATCCACAGCACCGCACGTCTCGGCAATCGGAGCCCCAGAGCTCCATGGACGCTGAGAGAGGTTTATATATTTTTAATGACTGGGATTCTTTGCGGGTCTCGCCTCCATATCCCGCGATGGTACCAGAGGCGAAAGACAGTAGATTTTCATTGCGACACCACTCAATCAAACGGGCGTATGAAAAAGTCCCCCAAAATAATTTTCAAGCACAAATAAAAGAAATGTGTACTTACCAAACGTGCCGCAAGACAATATGAAGTTTTAAAAAAAGTAGATCCTTCCGTATAAGACAAGAAAAAGGTGCGGATGCAAACTGACGTAAATCCACAAATTACAATTGGCGCAATGCATGCTGGGAGAGGGTCTTGTCCGTGACGTCTCGGCAGCGTCCATGATGAGAGGGACAATTTGCGGAGGGCTAAATGTTAGCTGTAAATTTGTCATTTTCAAATGAAGATTTCTCCGTTGAATGACAGATCTGGGCTTGCAGATTTACTTTACTACATTCAGAAGGATCTCATGTGTAAATGTAAGTCATTTTTTGTTCAAAAAATCTGACTGCATTTTTTTCAATGCAGGTCTCCTTTAAAAATGCTCATAGTGCGATGCTCGTCGCAGCATCATATTTCACGACCAAAGACGTTTAAAATTTAAGGAACGACTGACGGGAGGAGAATTGTAAAGAAGTAAGATTTTGTTTCAAGTACGTTTCGGTCCTTAAATGAGCCTCAACCTTTTTCAAGCTTATTAAAATGATGAATTTTAGATTTGAAGAGAGTAGTCAGAAATGCAAAGCATCTGTGTGCAGACATCAAGACAGTCCACCATATGTTTGCTGTGATACACAACAGGCCAAACTTACCAAAAGAAAAAAAAAAAAAAAAAAGGAGCCGCTGTGGGGCAGTAAACAAACAGGAAAACAGGAAAACTACTTTGTTAAACAAAGAGGCCACTAGAGAGACTTATCACCATTTCAGAGTCTGGCTCACACCCAGAATCACTCAGCGGGGCTGACGAGGAGACAAATGATGATTACAGACCCTCTCTGTGCAGCGTTTTTACCAGCCGAGTCCTGACTGAATCCAAATAACACGACGTGAAGCCCAAACGTAAAATAGAATCCTGCATCATGGCCCATAATCCACAGTGAGCAGTCAGTGGTGGATGGCGGGGGGCGGGGGGTGGGGGTGTTTGAGGGGTTTAGAATTAGACTATTTAAAATTGTGTATTAAAAACGATGACTAGACAGTCAGTTTTTAGCTTCTCATATTGCCTTAGAATGCAGGAAATGTGTAGCCCGGTAAAACAGACTCAAAATTTGCTTTCTGAATAAATTTCCATTGCAAAAGGGTCTGGCCCCCCTCCCATTCATGGCAGTTTCATCTCACCTGAAAACACTCTTTATGCAACTAGAACTATTGTCAAAATTCTATTGTACCTGC
Organism: Thalassophryne amazonica; assembly: GCF_902500255.1. Taxonomy (NCBI): domain Eukaryota; kingdom Metazoa; phylum Chordata; class Actinopteri; order Batrachoidiformes; family Batrachoididae; genus Thalassophryne; species Thalassophryne amazonica. The sequence continues at coordinate 82,957,698 of NC_047117.1, read as the reverse complement.
ATTAATGGTAAATATCCACCAGGTGCAGCTATTGCTCCATTTCAAGAACCTTGAGTACAGCTGCTGTGGGACACAACAACGAACCTGTTGCTTATCGTGGTAGATGACTCATTGAGGACCGCCGACATCGGTAATTTTTTTCAGAAACCGATTTTTTTTCTGCATGCTCTGCTCAAAAATATTTTTGAATGACTAAGAATACTGTGGACTTTTACATTTTCATGGCAAAACCGACGAGTCATTCACCGACATACCATCTCCACAGCATGCCATCTTTGGATGTTTGTTGACACCAGGCTGGTTGTCGCTCTGCCTGTGCCACATGATTTGTTACTCCTATTGGTTGTATGCCTATCCAATAGCGCCCAGAAGCAGTTTTGTCTGCCTTCAAATGGTACTGCCCCCTGGACATGAAGTGTGAATGGAGTGGTGCCAGGCCAGGAAAAAGGCTCTATATTGTTTAAATTTCCCAAAAAAGAGGGTGGGAGGGGCATGCCCCTGAATCACTCTGGATCGCCCTGGTAAACCCAACCAAGCTCCCCCTCCCCAAATCTGAAGCTAGATCAATTTCAATTTTAATTTATTTTCCTTTCTATAGTGCCAAATCACAACAGAGTTGCCTCAAGGCGCTTCACACAGGTAAGGTCTAACCTTACCAACCCCAGAGCAAACAGTGGTAAGGAAAAAACTCCCTCTGAGGAAGAAACCTCAAGCAGACCAGACTCAAAGGGGTGAGCCTCTGCTTGGGCCATGCTACAAACATAAATTACAGAACAATTCACGGACGAATATACAAGAATTGCTGTTGGCGCACAGGACAGGAGGATCGCCAACACAAATACAACTCCCATCTCTGGATGGAGCTGCACCTTAAACAGAGAAAAAGCAGAATCAGGCATCAGAAAGACAAAAAATACTGTATAATTTGTCAGCATTAATCAACAAGAAAAACAGAAGAAATACAAAGGTGATCGCTGCCACTAGCCCTAAGCTTCACTAAAAGACACAGAATTTAGGTAAAGTTGAGGCCGCGGCACGCTCAAATTACTAATAACATGAATTAAAAGAGTTAAAAGCGTAAAACAAAACTGTACCAGTATGCTAGCCATATGAAAGGGAAAAGAAGTGCGTCTTATGTCTGGACTTGAAAATCTCCACAGAATCTGATTGTTTTATTGACGCAGGGAGATCATTCCACAGAACAGGGCACGATAAGAGAAAGCTCTGTGACCCGCAGACTTCGTATTCACCTTAGGGACAGAAAGTAGTCCTGCACCCTGAGAACGTAAAGCCCGGGCCGGTACGTAAGGCTTAATTAGGTCAGCTAGGTAGGGAGGTGCCAGGTAGATCCACCCCAGTAATGGATTTTTTTTTAATGTGCAGTATTTTCAGCAGTTAGGGCACTTGTTTCCAGAGGAGAAGGTTCTAGGTTCAAGACTGTGCCAGCCCATTCTCCAAGTAATGTGGAGTTGAGTCAAGAAGGATATCCAGTGTAAAGCATGTGCCAAATCAATATGTAAATCCATATCAGCAGTGGCAATCCCAAGTGAAAAAGGGAGGAGCTGAAAAAAAATATATTTTCATATTCACAAAAATTCCAGTGGTGCCCAAGGATTCTCCAAACAGACAGAGTACTAAAAACATCCAATCATTCACTGGTTAGTGCCCAACTCTCACAACCATACAGGAAGCACCAGCACTCCAAAGACTTGGACTTTCATTCTCTGGAAAATATATCGGCATCACCAAACACTTCTGTCTGACCATGACGCGAGCCCACAACGGATGAGGAACCAGAGACTTAGTATCTACAAGTTCAACACTTCAGATATGTTTCTAACAGCTGAGTCCAGGAAGTCATTGAAAGCATCGATTGTAGTCTTGTTCCAACATTATCGCAAAGCCAAACACAAAAATCAAAGGAGTGCAAGCAGAACTCATTCACTTCTAATGTTTCAACACCAAATCACATTAGACGCTTTGAAGCATTTGTCTTGAATCAGTTGGTATCAATCAAGGCTTCGTTCAGTGCAGCTCATAATGTTTTGACATATGAAACAGGTTCTGAAATTTTCTGCAGCAGTGATTTGAGTTTGAGTCACTAATCTGTAGAATTTACGAAAACATTTGGATTGTATTTATATAAATACATAATGTAAAATGATTTTCTATAACAACAAGGCAGGCGTGTGTTTTCTTAGGAAACACTTTGAACAGTAGATGTGGCGTGTCACTGAGCATTGTAGGTTTTGAGCAGAACAAGGAGTTTTTTCGGGGAAAAGCTGACCCATGCAAAAATATGAAATACTAGTTCCAGAACATCACAGTTGTCACACAAATCAGCCACATGCAACAAACATTTTCGCCAACATAGGGGTTGAAAGACTCACTGGGACAAAATCTCACTGACCGCTATCTGACTCCCGTCTTCCATCAACAGCGAGCTGTGTGACAATACTCACACAGACGTTCCCAACGGCCACTGAGACACGTAGCTTTTCCAAACACCTACAATCCAAACACTGATAAAATAACCAGGACTTCTTTTTCCCACAGACTGAAGGTCTGTCAGTCGTGGTCAACAAACATCAGTGATTAGAAGTCTAAAATTTCAACAGCAATTAGAAAATCTGGCCGATTAAAGGATGAAACCTGGTGTCCCTCAGTGAGCTAATTTATGTTTCGTGTAAAGTGACGCAATATAATTAAATTATGATACATCCTTGTAAAGTCACATCCATAAGTATTTAGATGGTGACAGTTTTTTTTTTTTTTTTTTTTTTTAAATCGGAATGATGTTGAAATTTTAATTAAAAAATATTATATCTGGAGTATGCAAAAAACACTACAAAAAATGGGTTGCCTAAAAACAAGATAAAAACACTAAATTGTCTCACTGCATGGACAAATTTCACTTGACAAGATGTCTTGAATTAAGATTGTTAAATCTAGAAACACTTAAAATACGAAATTAACCCTTAAAACAAGATAAATTATCTAACACTTCTAAATGTAAAGTTAAAAAAAAAAAAAAAAAATCTAGGTACACTGCAAATTTTTTGGTTCATATCAAGATAACCCCCCCCCACCCCCCAAAAAAAACATCGGATTTAGAAGTATTAGATAATTAATCTTGTTTAAAGGTTTCATTTCTTATTTTAAGTGTTTGACATGCTAATTCTAGATTTAATAATCTTAATTCAAGGCATCTTGTCAAGTGAAATCATTTGTCCATGCAGCAAGATAAATTCTCATAGATTTAGTGTTTTTATATTGTTTGTAGATACCCCTTTTTTTTTTTGCAGTGAAAAGAAAAAAAAAAACCTGAGGCTTGGTGGCTTCCCTCATCTGTTTCCTTCTTTTTGGGAAAATGCCTATTCCAGATTTACCATACAGTACCATACTGTATACATTTCTTATTAATTGATAAAGATAAGTTGATAAAGCCAAGACATATTAAGGGACTTGGAAATTTCTTGTATCCACCCAGACGTGTTAAAAGATTAAAAACCAAAAATTTCTGCAATGATTAAATAGTTATTTCAATATTTTTGGTAAACCCCCTTGAATGAAACCTGAAAGTCGACACTACAGGCACATCATTTCATCACCATTTCAACTCCACTGTGATGGTGCAGAGCCAAAACTGTCCAAATATTTATGGACCCAACTGTTTATTGTATACATGCAGATTATACTTACAGGTCTGTGCACCCACTGTTCTGTCCACACGGAGGCCTTGGAACAAGATAAGAAATTAAAGCATCAGATTAGAGATAAATCCTTTGTCCATTGAAGAAGAAGAAGAAGATGATAATTGTGAAATCCAAAGGACTAAAGGATGAGGATGTCTTACAGGTGGTCATCAGTGTGAAGGTGAGCAGTAGGAGGAGGTCCATCTCGACTCAGGAGGTCCCGCGCTGGAGGTAACGGACTGTGACCGTACTTGACTGTGGATTTGGGTGAGATCTGGTGGGTGGGAGTGGACTCGAAGGTGGTGCTACACCTCAGCCAGTCAGTGGTCAGCCAGCAGCAGCAGCGGTTATCACGCCGAGCAGCCGTCAGCTTGGCTTCATTTGACAGGAAGCCAGTGTTGTTTCCTCAGGATGTTCATACCGCCTGGTGCTTTGCTGCTGTGGAATGTTCTCCGTGGATGAGTGTGTGAGAGGGAAATGGTAATCACAATAATGCTGGTGATGCAGTAATCAGGCTGTTGATCTCTGGCCTTTACTGCCAACGCCTGCACACGCAGTCAGAAGACATCTTTCTCCAGAAAAGCACATTTCCTGAATAGCATAACCCTCAGTATGGGTCACTGCACTGACTGGAGCAGAGTCCATGTGAGAACTTCCCCAACTATCAAGGTGGTGAACGGGTCTCTTCTCTTCTCACCGCTCTAACTCCACATGCCCATCTCAGCTCCTCATTTCTTCTCCTGCACTCCCTTCAGTGCCCATGTCTCATGTCCACACATCTTGGCCGGTCCTAAGACTGTCTTATAAGTCTCATCTTCCAGACTGCACGGCTGTTTATTTTTGCACCGGTGACCAGCAAACCTACAACTTGCAAGATAACTTCTGAAGCTTGATCATCACTCATCTTCAAGTATTCCATCTCATTCCTTTTAATCTTCAGTTCTCTATCTTTTAAAGCTGCTGTCCATTCTCCTTGTTTCCTCAACACTTCCTTCCTTCTGGCGCTGCACAAAACAATGTCTTCTGCACCAGGGAAAATGGTTTTCTCTCCCCGATCTCAGGTCGGGTCAGGGAGCAAGTGCTGGGGCTCTGGCATCCAGCACACTATGGAACAGTTGTGGAACCTGGTTGGCAATTACCCAGACAGGCCACTGGTCCATCCCATTTTCTGCAAACTCCCATCTATCTGCTGCAGCTAGGTGACATGTGGGCATGTCACATGGCCATCATCTCATAGATCAGGCATCTTCAACCATACTCCTGGAGGGCACCTGCTTGCATGGTTTACAACTCTTTCTACTCTACCCACAGCTGAATAACTCAGTCAGGTGTTCTGGGCTACTCAAGAGCTTGGAAACACCATTGTTAATTCACCTGGTGTGATTAGAGCAAACAGACGTGGAAAATATGCAGGACAGGTGCTCTCCAGGACCAGGGTTGGAGACCCCCTGCCATGGATGATGTTCCCTCACAATGCAAGTAATGCACTTCATCTACGACTCCCGAGGTAGCCGCTCTTCTCACCTAAAGTCACTCCAACAGGACTCAAGGAATTTCTAGAGATCCAGCTCCAAAGAGATACAGTCATCAACTTACTATAGGTCAACAGTTTGTGTCCAAGCTTCACAACTACTGTATATTGTAACAAGATGAAGTCCAGATTGTAAAGATGTTCCTACTAGCTTGGCCAGTGGGAAATTCCTCTTTGGCTGACCTGGTAGTTCCTTAGTCTCAAGTATGAGCGATCTGGTGTTTGAACCACATCATGGCCACAAAGATATGTCATCTGGTTACAGGCACATAACTGGAAGTACCAAGATGTTAAATGCTTGATATGTGACATCTCTTGTAAAAATATCATCACTAATGACCTCATAACTCCATAAGATATTCTCAGGTGTCTCTTGATATCAAAGGCCAAGGAGCCAAAAGACATGACGGTCACTGCCAAGATATGTGACTGTCTCTACAAATTTGACACTAAATACATACAGATACATTTTTGAAGATTACGTCCAGAAAGTCACTCAAAGTGGACCCTCCCCCAACTGGACTGTCATGAACTGTGGATGGGACAGGATCTCTCTTGGCCCTAAATGGTAGATGCATAGACATGCGTGTGGTTTCGCTGATGTTGACTGACTTCCTGGATGAGTTTTAACTGAAGGGCAGTGAACATGAAGGGAGGTGTTTTCTGACTTGACAGGAACTTTTCAGAACAGCAGAGGCTATACTTTAATGATCCAGCAGGTGTGAGGCGGACTCCTGGATATCTCATATCTGAGTGACTGACAACATCAACAGGTGCACAGTCTACCTCGGAATCTTAGATCCAAGGAAATCACATCTTGATAGACAAATTGGGCATTCTGTGGTTTTCAGAGTGCCATATGGGAACGCTCAGGTGACTGGTCTCCCACGTTGCAAATAATAATATTATGGTTGTCTAGTTGCAACATTTTTGTTACTACATGTTCTATCAAATGCGCTGTTGCTTCTCTTTAATCACAGATGGTCCACCCACTGAGGCCGGTAAGCTGGAGGTTTCCTCAAGCAATTACAAAAAGAAGAAAAAAAGCTAATGGAGTTTGCCTTTCTTACCACTGTTACCAAGGTACTTGCTCATGAGGTGGTACTTGTGGATAGCGCTTTGAGGTGACTTATAATTTGGCCCACATCAAGTCTGGGAACATCTCCCCGCATTCACAACCACCACCCCGAGCAGCTCAGAGTGCTTTAAAACAGTTCCCAGCAGCACAACAAACAAGAGCAGTACACACACTACAAGTTGTAGAAACATATTTATACTTTTTCTTCCAAAGTGTGCGAGTGTCCTCTGGCTGTGTTAGCGCAGAACCGACTGCAGCTAAAAACATAACAGCAGCACACCACCGGTGAGTCAAAAGACAAAAAACTAAACGAACGTTTCTTTTCCCCCCAAATACGGTCTCTTTCTGAAGATGGCACAACATAAATGCATGGATAAAACCTTCTTACCTGTCAATCAGGTAGTGCATTCCATATAAATACAGAAGTTTTCCATTCTTCCTGATCACTGTGCAGGGGCTTATCCAGAGGAAAAGAGGGTGGGACGTTCCATCAACACCTGTAAAGGTCCACTTTTCAAGACATTTTCTGCATATACTACTACTACTCTTTAACAACTAAACTGTTTAATCATTATTACTCTGTGCCTAGGTTTTACTAGGGGGATGTGATGGTGTCATAGTTAAGCACTAGGCTTGCGACCGCAGGATCCTCGGTTCAAACCCCCACCAGACCAGAAAATCACTAAGGGCCCTTGAGCAAGACCTTAATTCCCCAGTTGCTCCCAGTATGCAGTTGAGCACCTTGCATGGCAGCACCCTGGCATCATTGTGTGTGGGTGAATGAATGGGTGAATGTGAGGCTTCATTATAAAGCACTTTGAGCTTCAGAGTTAGATAGAAAAGCGTCACGAAAACACAGTCCATTTACCATTTGACTACAATTCTGCACTAAGGGGAATTGATGAGCCCTGTAATTTTTTTTTCCTTTATGTAACTTTTCTGTATAACTAAAGTGGGATGTGAACAAATCTTTTTTTTTTTTTAAATTAAGCAGTGTCTAAGTTCGGCATAACTGGGTTGTTTGGGGTTCTAGCTTTAAAATCAGGTCAATTAGGGTTAAGAAAGCCACAAATACAAAACTGATTATGGGTCTCGGGGTTGTGATCTCAATTTGGGGTAAAGATAAAGGTAAAAATGTGCAAAAGAAAATACTAATAAAACGCACATTAAGCAGTATAACTAAAGTATTAAAAAGCTGGGTTACACACTCACGCCATGCACTAATTTATGAATGAATTCAAATAAAGTTTATGAGCATTATTAGGCACATAAATGTATCAATATCATTTCATATTGCATTGGTGGCTTAGTGGTTACCACTGTTTCCTCACAGCAAGAAGGTCATGGGATTGATTTCCACCTGTGGCTTTTATACGCATGTTCGTGTGGGTTTCCTCCCACATTTAAAGACACGAAGGTTAGGTGAATTGGAAACTTTATAATTGTCCAGGTCTCCCCTTGAGGTCTTGATCTCAATGGGACTAACCTGGTTAAAAAATGTTCAAATTAAAACTTACATCAGGAGTAAACATTCAGTCCGACATCAGGGCTGCAGGTTGTCAGCGGTATTACTTTGTCCAGCATTGAGTTTTGAGAAACGATGCCACTAAAACATGACTGTATGCGGGATAAAGAGCCAGAAATCAGTGTGGTATTTGGTTTATTTCATTGATATCATTTCCTGTTTTACAAACCAGAGTCAGCAAAGCCGTCAGAAGTCACACAGACAAATCTGATTGAAAACCTCGTAGGCAGGAAAGATGAAAACAAAGTCTCTTACTCCAGCTCTAAAATCTTAAAACTCAAAGTGGGATAGGATACTTGGGATGAACATGATTCTTCAGAAGGGGCTGATGCTGAAATGCACATTTTCGGCTGAGGCGGCGACGCAGCGAGTCTTGTTTCAGGGCAACGCCTCAGCGACGGGTCGGTGTGCCGGAGATCCTGCCTCACTTTCAGTTCATCAATCAAACATTTAAAGTCTGTTACTTGTGCATCGTAAAGTAACGTCTGGGATGTTTGGATGTCGTCGAGGGCAACCGACAATTAGAGACGAACATAAAAGGGGGGCGGGAGGGGGGTACCAAACAGAAAATGGTTTTCAAAAAAATAAAATACTGCAGCTTCATGCAGATGCATGCCTGCAAAAAAACAAAAAACAAACAAAACAAAAACAACTCCCTTCTAATAAAAACAAAACAGCACCACTGAACATTAATATGAAAAATAGTTACCTTCATCGTTCCTGGACCAGATCACATGACCAAACTCTGCTCCGTCCACCATCCTGCGGGACACCGGGAGGCTAGCGGACGCATAAAAGTGATATATGGCGGCTTACAAAGGGCTCATAAAGCCTGATACAGTGGGCACATGTGTGCATGTACATGCACTGCAATTATGAAGTGCCAATAAACACGTCAAAATCAAAAACGGTCTGCAATAAACAAACAAAAAACTCAGACATGGGAAAGAAAAAAATAAATACATGACCAAAAAGGGAAAAAAAATAATACTCTCCTTACAGGGAAGTACAGGAGATGGCCTTGAAAAAGGAGAAGAAGAAGAATGAAGATGAAGAAAAAAAGAACAGTTTTCCCACAACTCCATGTGATCTAAAGATGGCATGACAGGAATAAGCAAGACGCCGCCTTTCTGTGGCAAGATAAGAATCAGGCTCAACATGCATTTTCCAGAACTGTGTGTAGCAGAGCAACACACGCACGCACGCACGCACGCACACACATATGTACGAGTGCCTGAAGTGGGATTCCGACCTACTGGTCAGTGTGTTGAATGACAAAACCTACTGATCTGACATCGTTGATTACAGACTTCAGTCTTTTCTGTCTAATCTAAAAAGCTGTGCTGCTGTGAACAGAAACGGGCTTCAGTATTGCTCTATGACGGCATCCCCTACAGGTGCTGCAGGCTGAGGGAAGTGCTCGGAAAGTCTGAGCCAACTTAAGATCTCGCAACCAATACCGACTTCAAACTGAAGTGGTGTTTTCCACATCTGGCTCGTGCAGCTGCGGCTTGGGAATTTCTGGGTGGGGTGTCACTTGTTATTGCTTTGCGGGCAGGATGGAGCGGCAGCTCAGGCGCGTTGTGGGACTGGGTGGTGTTTGATAGCTTAACGGAAGATCGGGTTTTCCCTTATAGGCTTAAAACAAAAGAAGAAGAAGGAGAAAAACCTCTTGGAGGCCCAACAAGTAGGTTTGAATGAAATTATATTTGGCACAGTGGGGGTGATTAAGGAGAGTCCCAGCATGGAAGTGGGAATTTTTTTCCAGTCCGAGTCTATGAAGACCCACTTTGGGGGAACTTCTGTGCTATAATTTTTTTTCACAAAAACACTCTAGTCCATTCTACCCTGCTAAAGTAGCCAAAACATGTCCTTTGGCTGCAAGTCCGATATTAAGGTGAATTTAATAACACGCATCGTCGAATTCATCCCGTGCAGTTTCCATTGGGTGACCCCGCCCTCTCCCAACACGTCGGAGGAGGGTCACAGTTCATTCAGGTAGTGATGCTCAGTGAGAGGTGGGTACCACTTCTTTAAAATAGAACCTCTCTTCTTCTTAAATATAGACACTCCTCAGCACAGCCAAGTCTACAATCATTAGCTTCAAAATAACAATATGAATAAACAACAATAATATTAATTATATATATATATATATATATATATATATATATATATATATATATATATATATATATATATATGTATGTATGTATGTATACTCGTTCATAGCATGTGTGTGTTTTTTTCCCAGCAGCTGTCACAAGAACATTCTAGGTGGCAATTGCATATATACAACAAAAAATGTCACTTATATCCCAGCGCTCAAGGTTTAGGGTCAGAAGTCATACGTGGAGGAGGTGGTGGTGTGTGTGTGTGTGTGTGTGTGTGTGGGGGGGGGGGGGGTGTTATCTGAGCCTCTTCTCTGCTGAATAGATGGACATGTAGTAGTCATTGCTGCCTACCGCCAGGTGGGGCTGCAGGGACACACAGACAAGAAAAGATGTGTTTTATCGCAAGTGCATGACTGGACAGACTGGACACAAGTTCCGTTTCCAAAGACGGCAGAGCGCCAAAGTGTGGCGCATTTGAGGAAATGTTTGAAAAAAGCATCTGTACTTTGTCTTTTGTCCTCAAAACCTCACTGATCTCAAGCCTGTGAGAAGTGACGCCACCTGCCAGGTGTTTAAACCTACTCCTGAGAAACAACAAGCCAGTTCCTAAATTTCAACCTACAAAGACGACAGTTTGTGGTAATTAGATGCTATCAATCAATTTGTTGGTACAAATATCTATTTCTCTTCATTACTGTTGTGGTTTAATGCCACAGAATCCTGGAGTGAACCGAGTTCTGGTTTGGATTTACGTACCCAGTAAGGATGGAAAGCTAAACAGCTGATGGCTCCAATCCGTTGTCCCATGAAGCCGTCGTAGTATTTTATATTGCTGATCACGTCTCCGTTAGCGTTGTAGACGGCGATGAACTGGTTCATTGAGCCACTGGAGGACAGAAGACGCAAAAGAAAGAAGAGAAGCAACTCAAACATGCATCCTTTCTTCTTACTTCAAGCAACATATTTATTTTGAACTTTACAGATTTATTTAAAAGCCATTTACATGGAACAGAGTTCCACAAATATAAATTTGAAATAATAATTTCCCGCTTTGTACAACGGGAGGTTTCACACGGCCACAGGACATTTGTGCACCAGAAGGACCGCAATAAGTGAGGACCTCAACTATATCTGACAAACGGGGACGGGATCAGTGAAACGCATCGTGTCAGGAATCATATGGACATTTGTATACATTTATTTAGTGTGCAGACGACACACTGCAGCCACGTGCATTGCTGCCGATGCGCTTTAGCCACGTGCACTGCTGCCGCCGCACTGCAGCCTCGTGCACTGCTGCCGCCGCACTGCAGCCACGTGCACTGCTGGCGCAGCGCTGCAGCCATGTGCACTGCGGTCAATGTGCTGCAGCGACGTGCACTGCTTGTTACACGCTGCAGCCATGTGCACTGCTGGCAATGTGCTGCAGCGATGTGCACTGCTGGTGACACACTGCAGCCAAGTGCACTGCTGGCAATGTGCTGCAGCGACGTGCACTGCTGGTGACACACTGCAGCCACGTGCACTGCTGGTGACACACTGCAGCCACGTGCACTGCTGGCAATGTGCTGCAGCGACGTGCACTGCTGGTGACACACTGCAGCCACATGCACTGCTGGCAGTGTGCTGCAGCCACTTGCATTCCTGCCGACGAGCTTCAGCCACATGCACTGCTGGTGACACTCTTGCAGCCACGTGCATTGCTGGTGATGTGCTGCAGCCATGTGCATTGCAGGCGCCTCGCATGCAGCAACGTGCACTGCAGGCGCCTCGCATGCAGCAATGTGCACTGCAAGTGACTCGCATGCAGCAATATGCACTGCAAGTGACTCGCATGCAGCAATATGCACTGCAAGTGACTCGCATGCAGCAACGTGTACTGCAGGCAACATGCTGCAGCCATGTGCACTGCAGGCACAAACAATGTTACACGTACTTGATGCTCATAATATTCTTCCTTTAGTTTTGAGAGAGACAATAACAAAGACACCAGAGGAGTAATTTTCTGTTTGACCGGATGTTGAACTCACCAGGCAAACAGGTTGGCTTGTGGGTGGATGTCCAGGGCTGTCAATCCCTTCACCGTCTGCAGCACGTTGACAGCATCCGGTGTCCGTGGTTCAAAAAATCGAACGTCCCCGTTAACACTGGTGGTGTCAAAGTTGGTAGGTAAACTTGGCGCACACAAGGAAAGAAGTAAATGAATACTCAGCGATATGGCGCATGTACCTGACACTGATAATGTGTCCATCAGTCTCCCTCTGTATATGGGCTTTGACCACCCAGGCTCCGTGCTCCCTGTAGGTCATAATCCGACTGCAGAAACACCACAGACACACATTACTCATCGCTGAAGGTAACAGTGGCTAATCTTTTCTGTTCAAAGTAAAAACCAAACTGTGCACAGGGTTTTACGTTATTTAGAGACGATAACACTGATGTTAAACAATGTTACTCTGCTCCCAACTCTGTCATCTTCAAACCCAACTCCAAAAGATGAAAGCAGTCGAAGCTACAACAACTAACTACAAGTACAGAAAGAGAGTTCCACATTCGGCAGGTATGTCTCTCCACAACTGCACCGTGTGCTGATCTACAACAAAGATTATTTTTGGTTTCAGTCTCTCAGTCAGCTGTATTCCAAATGGGACAGCCAGGTTCAAGATTGCCTTCTAAGCAGACGTTCCCCAGATCAAGCCAACCAAAGCTACACCTGGACTCGTGCTTGGAAGGACATCCAGTCGAAAACTTGGGGCACATGTACACATGGTTCTCCAAGCAAAAAACAGGAGAAGCCAAAAGAAACTTTATCCCGTACTCTGTACTCATGTTCAGCAGTTACCAGTTGTTGCATGTAATTAATAGAAGCAAACAGCAGGTGGCAGTATGTACTTGTTTATATGTGGTTTATACACTCAACAAAAATATAAACGCAACACTTTTGGTTTTGCTCCCATTTTGTATAAGATGAACTCAAAGATCTGAAACTTTTTCCACATACACAATATCACCATTTCCCTCAAATATTGTTCACAAACCAGTCTAAATCTGTGACAGTGAGCACTTCTCCTTTGCTGAGATAATCCATCCCACCTCACAGGTGTGCCATATCAAGATGCTGATTAGACACCATGATTAGTGCACAGGTGTGCCTTAGACCGTCCACAATAAAAGGCCACTCTGAAAGGTACAGTTTTGTTTTATTGGGGGGGATACCAGTCAGTATCTGGTGTGACCACCATTTGCCTCATGCAGTGCAACACATCTCCTTGGCATAGAGTTGATCAGGTTTTCAATTGTGGCCTGTGGAATGTTGGTCCACTCCTCTTCAGTGGCTGTGCGAAGTTGCTGGATATTGGCAGGAACTGGTACACGCTGTCGTATACGCCGGTGCAGAGCATCCCAAACATGCTCAATGGGTGACATGTCCGGTGAGTATGCCGACCATGCAAGAACTGGGACATTTTCAGCTTCCAAGAATTGTGTACAGATCCTTGCAACATGGGGCCGTGCATTATCCTGCTGCAACATGAGGTGATGTTCTTGGATGTATGGCACAACAATGGGCCTCAGGATCTCGTCACGGTATCTCTATGCATTCAAAATGCCATCAATAAAATGCACCTGTGTTCTTCATCCATAACAGACGCCTGCCCATACCATAACCCCACCGCCACCATGGGCCACTCGATCCACAACATTGACATCAGAAAACCGCTCACCCACACGACGCCACACACGCTGTCTGTCATCTGCCCTGAACAATGTGAACCGGGATTCATCCGTGAAGAGAACACCTCTCCAACGTGCCAAATGCCAGCGAATGTGAGCATTTGCCCACTCAGGTTGGTTACGACGACGAACTGGAGTCAGGTCGAGACCCCGATGAGGACGACGAGCATGCAGATGAGCTTCCCTGAAACGGTTTCTGACAGTTTGTGCAGAAATTCTTTGGTTATGCAAACCGATTGTTTCAGCAGCTGTCCGAGTGGCTGGTCTCAGATGATCTTGGAAGTGAACATGCTGGATGTGGAGGTCCTGGGCTGGTGTGGTTACATGTGGTCTGCGGTTGTGAGGCTGGTTGGATGTACTGCCAAATTCTCTGAAACGCCTTTGGAGACAGCTTATGGTAGAGAAATGAACATTCAATACACGAGCAACAGCTCTGGTTGAAATCCCTGCTGTCAGCATGCCAATTGCACGCTCCCTCAAATCTTGCGACATCTGTGGCATTGTGCTGTGTGATAAAACTGCACCTTTCAGAGTGGCCTTTTATTGTGGGCGGTCTAAGGCACACCTGTGCACTAATCATCTCAGCAAAGGAGAAGTGCTCACTATCACAGATTTAGACTGGTTTGTGAACAATATTTGAGGGAAATGGTGATATTGTGTATGTGGATAAAGTTTTAGATCTTTGAGTTCATCTCATACAAAATGGGAGCAAAACCAAAAGTGCTGCGTTTATATTTTTGTTGAGTGTATAAGTAACAGCAGTGGGGCAGTCTCAACAAATGTTTGGTTGATGTAGTTAGCTGTGACCCATAATGCACTCTGTTAAACCTGATAAGTGTGACAAATTATATTTTCCTGCCTATACTGGAGACAATTTCTGCACATTAATTTTAAATAGTAGATTAATAAAAAACATTACCAAAAGTATTTTGAACGACACACATATAACATGAAAATGTTCAACATTTCAAACAGAATACACACAACGTGTGTGTGTGTGTGTGTGTGTGTGTGTGTGTGTGTGTGACCTGTGTGATGAGCAGTGTGCTGATGGATGCCTGAAGGAAACTATTCAATTAGCTCCACTTAAAGGTTTATGGGAGTCTTCATGGTTTCGATGCTTTGTTTTTACCGCTTTGGGACTGCATTTAAAATAATGTTTAACCAGCTTTGAGGGTGTGTGGGGGGAGGTGGAGGGGGGGATTTACAGCATGCAGTATGCAATAAATACAGATAAGATGTGAATAATGCAGAACTGTAAGAGTTAATGCTCACATAAACTGCTGTGTGTTTATGTGTTTAAATGATGCTGAGTGAGTGAAAAAAGAAAATAAGAACACACAGAGCTGAACACACAGAGCTGAACACCCCCCCGCCCGCCAAATCATCATCCGGATACAGAGGGGCTGGGTTACCATTCATTTGGGCCCATCCTTTTGTCGAAAACACGCACTGATCCGTCACCCAGACCGGCAACAATGAGGGAACGCTGAGAATCACATGACAGGCTGGTCACACAGCTGTCTGCTCCTGTTGGGATGTCCTGGAGGACACACACAAACACACACACACACACGCATGCACATACACAAACAAATGCCTTTGTAAAGATTTGCAGCAACTTCAACACAAAACCAGCAGAATTAATAAAAGCTGTTTTGTCACCAAATGAGAGGAAAACCTGTTCAGTGTGACTGACAGATTCTTCAGCTTGGTTTCTAATGGATTAGAGCCATGCCTTATGAAGTAGTCCATAGACCAAGCAGGTATTCGGTCCCATTTAAATGGACAAACTAACTTACAATCCAGCCTCAGTACATCATGGCCTACACAAAAATATATGAGAGCCATCCTGGTGTGGCAGGTATCACCAGGTTGGCATGAATGAAGGATTATGCAGGTATTCCAAAATTTTTGAAATGGAGCAATATCTCCACCTGCTGGACCATTAATGCAGGTACAAGAGAATATCAGCATCTCTCTCTCTCTCTCTCTCCCTATATATATAATATATACACAAATCTGGGCTCCACATTCTATACATGTGTATGTTTATTTTTCTGTGCTACTTCTTATCACACTGGTCAACACGATGTTTCTTGCATGGAGTGTTTCAATGGATTTTGGGTAAATTGGGGGTGCTGGTGTTAGTTTTTGCCAATCACATATTTTTAAGATATGAAAACATATTTCTCGTACCAAGCACTGAAGCGAAAGCTGTACTCTCGCACATCTCTTTGGCGCCATAAACGATATTACAGCTCTTGTTCACATTTTGTGAACCCGGTTTAAAACTATGCCATAAAAGCTGCTTTTGTGTGCGATTAGTGCCGTCAAATCCATGAGTGAATGAGCAACGTTTGTGTAGGGAACATGCAGACTGCAAAAAAAAAAACATGATGTGATAGAGGAAATCTGAGCTTGGCTTCAGATTCAGCACCACAAATTACCCTAAATCAGTTCTCAAAGTCCATGCAAGATTTTTTTTTTGACCAGTGTAATATAATACTACATTATTTCTGACATCTTTCCTCAACTTCAGCCTGAAATTCATTCCAAAATCTTCAGAATTTTTTATCATGTGACTGTTGGTTTCAGCGGAGTCATTTACAGTTGTGCCCAGCAGTGCAGAATTTATTTATTTATACACAGCATCTAGACAGAGTAAAGTATTTTTGACAGAATTTTAAATTAGACAGGCAGAATAAAGTGATTTTAATGAAATATCACCATTTTAAGCTTGTATTTGGTTATTATTCCTGACAGAAGCGCTCAGTGCAGATGCTTATTTCAAGGAATTTCAGGACTGTGAAAACTCAACGATAATTTACTTTTTTGGCAGTTTCTAATGATGACAAATGGTGCAATTTCAGTGGCTTTTTAAAAACAACATATGGCTTTTAAACCCAGCAGCGAGCTGGAAAGGATGTAAATCTGAACTGCACAATTCCTAAAATGAGCAAAATGGTACCAAAATAATATAAACAAAAAATAAAAACCGATGCCCCCAAAGGGTTACAGTAGTGTTCAGAATAATAGTAGTGGTATGTGACTAAAAAGATTAATCCAGGTTTTAGTATATTTCTTATTGTTACATGGGAAACAAGGTACCAGTAGATTCAGTAGATTCTCACAAATCCAACAAGACCAAGCATTCATGATATGCACACTCTTAAGGCTATGAAATTGGGCTATTAGTAAAAAAAAAAGTAGAAAATGGGGGTGTTCACAATAATAGTAGCATCTGCTGTTGACGCTACGAACTCAAAACTATTATGTTCAAACTGTTTTTTAGCAATCCTGTGAATCACTAAACTAGTATTTAGTTGTATAACCACAGTTTTTCATGATTTCGTCACATCTGCGAGGCATTAATTTTGTTGGTTTGGAACCAAGATTTTGCTTGTTTACTAGTGTGCTTGGGGTCATTGTCTTGTTGAAACACCCATTTCAAGGGCATGTCCTCTTCAGCATAAGGCAACATGACCTCTTCAAGTATTTTAACATATCCAAACTGATCCATGATACCTGGTATGCGATATATAGGCCCAACACCACAGTAGGAGAAACATGCCCATATCATGGTGCTTGCACCACCATGCTTCACTGTCTTCACTGTGAACTGTGGCATGAATTCAGAGTTTGGGGGTCATCTCACAAACTGTCTGCCGCCCTTGGACCCCAAAAAGAACAATTTTACTCTCATCAGTCCACAAAATATTCCTCCATTTCTCTTTAGGCCAGTTGATGTGTTCTTTGGCAAATTGTAACCTCTTCTGCACATGTCTTTTATTTAACAGAGGGACTTTGCAGGACTCTACTAAATCTACTGGTACCTTGTTTCCCATGTAACAACAAGAAATATACTTAAAACCTGGATTACTCTTTTTAGTCACATAGCACTACTATTATTCTGAACACTACTGTGCCGGTGAACCACATCACGGGGTTTCTTTGTTGTATTTTTTTTTAAATATTCTTGCTCACAGAAGACTGATTACGTGTAGAGAGTTCTCACCTGGACCTTCATCTCTCGGTCAGTGTCCCAGATCCTGATGACTCTCACATCTCCGGAAGTCATGAGGAGACCCGTCTCCTGCTCCCAGTCCACCACCATGCCTGCTCCTGCAAAAACACGGCGACGCAGCGATTACAAAGCATCCAGCGAACACACACACACACACACACACACACACACACACACACACACACACACACACACACACACACACACACACACACACACACACACACACACACACACACACACACACACACACAACCCCAAAAAAAACCCAACTCAGCTGCCACGTGCAGCAAATCAAACCAAAGATTAGTGCAGCAGCAACTCTGTGCAACTAATAAACACCCCAGAAACATAAAATGAACAATGAATAAATCTTTTGTTTGTGTTTATTAAACAGAAATATGAACCAAATCAGTTTTTGAGAGTGTATACGAGGGCTTTATGTAGATGATAGTTTTACATCTTTTGTCTTCAGAGACATGCTAAAGCTGACCCTGGAAGACGTCTGTCAAAAAATTCTGAGTCAATGCGAGAAACTATGAGAAAGACGATGAAGCCGTCGTGTGTGTGTATGTGTGTGTGTGTGTGTGTGTGTGTGTGTGTGTGTGTCAGACACAGGGAGACTGAGGCACCGGGTCACACACTGGTTCTTAGTGTCGTTTCATCCACATTTCTCGTTCTGGCACACGGATGCTCATCAGACGATCGCAGCCTATCATGACATCCACCAGCAACAAAAGGAAGAACCACATTAAGCAGAATCTCCAGAGTGGAGAAGAGACGACATGTTCTTTCCAAAATGGAAGCTCATGTAACACTGAAATTCTTTTCACGTGCCTAGAAAACCATCATAACCTGCTTCCTTTCCTCCTCTGATCAATAACCATCTGCAGATCACTTACTGTGTCTGACTGTACATCACCACCTTGCTTTGTGTGCACATCTTTCAGGTTCTAATGGACTCCGTTCACACTCTTCTAAGGTGGAGAAGGATCAGGGCTCCATTACTTCACGCATGTTGTGCAGAAAATGAAAAACATCATTTTTCACAATCACACCAGCTCCATGTGCTTCTAAATGTGTCTGAACTTTGGTGCATCTAGAAATTACATTTGCATTTCTTCACCTTAATAGTTTAACAATCACCAAAGTTTAAATTCCTGGGTTTCAACCAAACCACATTATTTTTAGTTAAACACTCTATGTTGATGAACATCATTTTAAGTAAAATTATTGGAAAAACATTTAGTATAACAGTTAGCATTTTTAAGACTATGTTTTTGGGCTTGTATCATCTAACATTACATTTTTACACCATATTTCTTGGCTGCTTGAGAGCTGTTTGATGACACTGCTACATTTATCACAATGCAATAAAGGTTTGCATCGTAAGTTCTCCTCAGTTGCTGGTTAATTTACCCGACATTTGAGGCACTCTCTTTTATTGATCATCACTGTGTCTCTACTTCATGTAGCACAGTAAGCCAGTAAGGAGGCGTATTGTTTCAGTAGTGGGAGTCACACCTGTTTCACAGGTATATAGTGTAACTTAGCATTGCAGATGTTTATGACATAAGTTTAGACCATGAATATAAGACCCCAAATTTTTTAAAAGTAACCCCTCTGTAAAAACAAAAACAAAAAAAAAAACAAACAACCAAAACACAGTCATATTCGAAAACTAAGGTACAATGCAAATATGATAAACATGTACCTAAAACTCAGAACCCCAAAACACCTATAATGGCCAAAAAATAAAAAAATAAAAATACAGAAACAAAAAGAATAGGCAGTCCAGATTATAACACACAGACATCAGATAGCCTCCTCTTACGTCATCACATGAGAATTTCATTCTTTGCTACTATGAAGAGAAAACCCTATCCTTATGTACTTGACTTATAAATGAAAGCTGAGCCCCATGTGGTGGTTGCAGATTCTCTGCTCTGACGACATTTGAGCTGCACGGGCGTCATGCTATCACATGGTTGGCAGCTCGGGTCTGTGAAGGCGCAGAGTACACAGGGAAAACCCTTCAACGAGCCTGAGCTTAGTTACACGAGGGCACGCTTGATCCTCATTTCAAAGGCGGCGAGCAAAGAGGAGGCATTCCTTTTGAAGCTGGCAGTGCTGCAGTCAGTAATCTGGGTTAGAACAAAAGGCGTGGTAGAAATATTTCTCCAAAACCCAAACTGCGTGTCCATCTATTCCGGTATAATTTTCTTTTAACGTACTCCCACACCTTCTACCCTTCATAACCCCCTATTGTACTTCGTTTCCCTTCATGACAGTTCTTTTATGATCGAAAAACAGAACACCACTGGGTTTGCTTACAACAGTGTTGTTCAACTCAAAATTACACAAAAGCTCCTGACCAGGTTCTGTCCTCTGCAAAGGGTTCGGTTTAACTCTGCCATATTCTGCTTGAATTTCCCAGAAAACCATAAAACTGGTGGAGCTCAAGCTGACGCAATTAACGGAATCCACATGTGAAATCAGCGGTGATTCATTAAGAACGGTGCAGAGAGGAGCTGTGCCAGGATCATCATCATTTACATCAATGAGCCAATTCTGAATGACTGAAAAATCTATTTGTTCTCTGTATCATTAATGGGGCATGACTAAAACCACAATACAGAGACAGCGAGACCACCAACTGAGAATCTTCTAGAGGGACCTGGAACACTTTATAATAAAGCATAGAATGTTCTAGCAAGAAGATACCGAAATAATAACTCATGTTTGTGAATTACCAATCCACAGTGGAGCCCTGACTCAGGGAGGTAGTCAAGCATGACTCATTGTAGCGAGCAGCTGGTTAAGAGAATCACGACAAGAAAAATACTAGCTATTGTTTTAGTGGTGATCACTGGTAACTAATTTAACCTCCTAGTTATAACTCTGCAACCCAGCAGGAAATCCATCACACAGGGAGTATTTTATGACGCCTATATACACCCTTGTCTTTTGATTGGTGGACTGTATGTCAGGTGACATTCATTACTTATTTCATTGTACGAGTGCCGTGTATTTTTCTCCAACACGATTCTCTTTCTTGAATGCCTCCATTAGGTTTTAGTAAAAAATGCTTCCATAATGCGAGGAGGCTAAATCCAGCAGCCGTTGTCAGATGAAGAACTGGACAACTTCCTATCATGATTTTTTGCTGGAATAAAGAAAGCAGACATGCGCTTCCACGTACTCTACTGGTTATGTTGGCTCGCCTGTCACCCAGAGTGACCTACTGGGTAGCAGCAGAGCTTACGCAGCCTCCTGCTGTCAGATTCCTGTTCCCACAAGAAACGCCTTTGTAATTTTAAGTCAAATTTGTATTTAGGTGTCATATAAAACAAATAATGAATGTCTTTCATAAAAGAAAAATATTTTCATTCGTCGAAAGACTGAATGTTTCACTCAACTCTGCTTTCCCTCATTGAGTCAAACACTTCATATTTCAACTCTTGCAAATATTCTTACATTGCACTCTATACCAAATCAGGTGGCATTGTGGACATTCTTGTTTCCTCGTGGCGCCATCTTTAGCCTGTTTCTCCATAAGTGATTTTTGACCAGAACATTACCATGACTATTAAATTTCAATTTCAATTTATTTTCATTTATATAGCGCCAAATCACAACAGCGTTGCCTCAAGGTGCTTCACTCAAGTAAAGTCTAACCTTACTAACCCCCAGAGCAACAGTGGTAAGGAAAAACTCCCTCTGAGGAAGAAACCTCAAGCAGACCAGACTCAAAGGGGTGACCCTCTGCATGGCCCATGCTAGAGACATAAATTACAGAACAATTCACAAAACGAACATACAGAAAATGTTGCCAGTGCACAGGACGGTTTCCAGAACAGATACCACACCAATCTGTGGATGGAGCCGCACCTCAAACAGAGAGAAAAGAAAAACAAACAGAATCAACCATCAGAAAGACAAATACAGTGTAATTTGTCAGCATTAAGCAACAAAAACATCGCTGGCCACGAGCCCTAAGCTTCACTAAAAGACAGAATTCAGATAAAGTTGAGGCCGCGGGACGCTCCATTTCCTAGTGGAATGAATTAAAAGAGTAAAAAGCATAGAAACAAACTATGCCAGTATGCCAGCCATACGAAAGCGAAAATAAGTGCATCTTAAGTCTGGATTTGAAAATCTCTACAGAATCTGACTGTTTTATTGATGCAGGGAGATCATTCCACAGAACAGAGGCATGATAAGAGAAAACTCTGTGACCCGCAGACTTTTATTCACCCTAGGGACAGAAAAGTAGTCCTGCACCTTGAGAACGTAAAGCCTGGGTCAGTATATAGGGTTTAATTAGGTCAGCTAGGCTATATTAAATCATGTTGGTTCCTGGGATAGCCTTTATGACTATTGGTGACTCTCTGACACTCTGGATAAGACATTTCCATGACAGTTTAAATGGTTTAAAGCTGTCGGGAACTGCCGTAGAACTTTTACGAACCCTTTTTCTGTCGTGCCACAGTCTTGCTGCCATCCTGAAGACTATACAGAACTGCATCAGAACACAAGGTTCATAGAGTGTTGATGGTGTCATGTTGTCATGGTGGTTCTTGGTTCATTTTTGATGAATCCTTTTCCGCATCATAATAAACTCATTATGTTACTGTAAAGAGGTCTTGTGAGTTCACAGAACACGGTGAAGGTTCAATGTGACAACCCTGACATGGTATATCTGTGGACAGTTGTGGTGAAATCTGTGTATGTGGGTATCTGTATCACCGTTCCCAGTGACTCAGTTCTCCCCGGTTTCCATCAAGCTGGGGGTTCAGAAGGTCGGACACATGCAAGCTCAAACCCGACACTCAAGGATTATCACTGCATGTTCAGCTTTCAACCTCTCAAAACACAAAAAACTCTGCCTTGAAGGGAACCTTTGTGGGCCTAGTTACCCACACAGAAATCAATACGGACATGAAACATGGTGCGAGAAGGAAAAACAGGACCAAAGGTGTGTGGGCAATGTTTCCTCAGCTGTAAGTCTTACCATCAGCAAACACAGAGGAGGAGGTATAGACAGGTTTGATGTACTTTCATTCTTCATCCACCAAAGCTAGTGTTCTTCAGAACAAAGACATCAAAGACATTAGTTATACTGTTAGCAGAAAGAGCGTTCCCCTCACTGAATCTTGCACAGAAAGAGGGGAAAATGCAAAATTTAACAGTGCTAACAGTCAGCCTGCCAGGAATTGTAGTAAATCATTGTGCTCCAGCGCCAGTACGCTGAGACAACCCCCATTTTTTTGTTATTTCTTTGCATAAATATCATTGTTTTCCTCCTCTCTTTCCTCTCTCGAGAAGGTGCCTTCCTCTGCATTCTTATTCCGTGCCATTATCTCTAGCGATGGACTAGACCCACACACTGCAACTCATTTAACAATCTTCCTGCATCTTTTCCCCCTCAGAATTTTCTTCTCTTGATCCTGTTTGCTTTGAAAAGGTCTTTCAGGACCCCAGTAATGAACTTCCATGACTAAGGGGGGATTAGCCCGTCTTGACAGAAGATGACGCTCTCTGTTGGAAAGTTGAGTCTGACGGGGACAATTCACTCGAGAGGCATTTGTTTAACTTTTGGATCAGGTGCCTGGCATTCTGAAAGGTTAGGAAGTGTGACATTAGCACTTGCTCACCTAATTGTTGTGGATTTGTAAATGTTTTGCTGTAATCGCCATCTCTGGCGCCGTCCACTGAAGCTGCACACAAAGGCCAAATACTTACAAGCTCAAGTTACATTGTAGTTTCTAGTCAAAATCAAACCGTGTGACAAGTTAAAGTGAAGCCCAAGTCCACAGCCTCAGAATACAAGAACGTCTACACCTTGAGTGCTATTGTTGCCAATGCTTATCACCAGATTCAACAGCATTACTTGGATTAAAGTCTGCGAATTCCCCTGGACAGGATGGAAGTCCGTCGTTAAGTCATTTCCCTTGTTAAGGCTGGTGCCCATTTACAGACTGGTGGAGTGAGACAAGGCAGATCAAGTGTTTTATTCAAAAACACATACAGGTGGTGTGACTAGAAATTAAACCCAGGTCTACATAGTGGTAGCCCAACTACTAGTTTATCAAATGCAAACCAACACACCTCTCATTTCAGCTGGTTCAGAATGCTGTTGCCAGACTTTTGACACAAAGCAGAAGGTTTGAACATACGTATTACTCATACATACATATTATTATTATTATTATTACTATTATTATTATTACATTCGTATTACTCCCATTCAGGGAGTATTCATGGATACCTGAGCCTGAAGCAGATGCCAGTCAACTGCACTTACTTCCCCAGAGAAGACTGATATCCATTAATAGCTGGGTGGACGTGGACAATTTAAAGTTTCTTGTCCACAGACAGACAGGTAAGGAAGTGAACACTGGTCTGTGGATTGGAAGTTCATTTCTTGTTGTTCTGAAACATCTAAGCTACGTCCTAAATGATAAATGGAACGCATTTCTACAACACTTTTACATCTGTTGTTGAAAACACAAAGCGGTTCACAAAGATGCCTCAAATTACCCAAACTGATGTCCAGTTGCTGCCATACAAGGCTTTCAACTGCACACTGGGAGGAATTTGGGGATTAAGGACCTTGGTTAAGTGAATTTAGTGGTTTTCCTCCTGGCCACTCCTCACCAAATCCCAAGTGTAGGAGTTTCCCAAAGCTGCCATTTTCTTAAAAAGAGATGAAGCAATGCATCCACAAGTAGAGCAGCAGACAGCCCCTATGCCCCCCAGAGACGAGGGCTTCCCTATTTTCACTTGACCAGCCCCCAACTCGAAAAGAAAAGAACAGATGGGAATCGAGGTCTGGACACATAGACAAAAATCAAATCAAATCCTGATTTTTAAGCAACTACAACAATAGAGGCGAAAAAGAGAGAAAGATAAAGTGGAAAGAAATTAAAGCTATACGATTCATAACATAATGAGATATGCCTCAAACTAATCTGTAGAGATGTGAAGTTTTGCTCTGAGTGCTGAACAAACAGTGAAACGATTTCCGTGAATAATCAGCATCGCCATCTGCATTGTGTGAGCTTCCAATGAAAGCAAACTGCAGTATGATCTTTATTTAGCGGAGTATCCAACATGCACCCACCTGTTTTTCAGTTTTCTCTCTCTCTCTATCACCCTCTTATTGTCATATCTTTCCAGCTCTGCAGCTGTCCACCTATTTCTCCACGTCTTAACCTTCTACGACTTTCCCTTGTTGGAAACAATTTTTATCTATTTTTTCCCCTTAAACCACTTCCTCATTCTGCTTCCACTGACAGCCTCTGCATACTAACAGCAGTGGGGACACTCCAGGCTGTGCAGGTCACAGTTCTACAATTTACTGTCAAGTTTTACAGCTGAATGTCTCTGATGGACAGACTGTGTGCCTCTGTGCCATCAAAAATCACACGGAACCACCCTAGGTCCCAGGCAACCAAACTGTCCATCCAAGCTTCTCAAAATTAACCATATATCTGTCTCAGCCAGGTGAAAGTTTGATATCTCCTTGGGCTTTTCCCTTTGCTGGGATCCTCAACACTGAGGGACTGGCATGTTAGATTATACCCAGAGAAATGTGCCACATGGTCAAAGTGCTGTAGCTGACATTGCAAGTGTCAGACAGCGAAAGTGATACTCCTCATCCTAGTCTCCTTTAGTATCAAAATAATTCCAGTGGTACTCAAAGATCCTCCAAAGACACCTAGCACCAATGTCATCCAATTGTTGTCTTAGGTCACTGATGAGTGCACAAGTCTCACAACCATACAGTAAGACAAGAAGCAACAGGACCCTAAAGTCTTGAACCTTCATTCTTCTGCAAAGGTACTGGCATCACAGAATATCTCTGTTCATTATCATGACTCCATGAGTTCTTCCCAAGAGCCTCTCGATCACAAAGGTCGAGTACACAGAGATATGAAGGTCACTGTCGAGATCAACTTATCTCTCTATGTGCAAGTTCAACACTTGCACATACAGATACACTTCTGATGGCTGAGTCCGGAAGCCAATGAAAGCCGGGATATTAGTCTTGATCCTGGAGAGTCACAAACCCAGACTCTCCAACTCCTCACTCGTTTTCTCGCGTGCTGCGATCACCATTGATTGACTCCACAAAGAACATCCACAAAATCAAGGTCAGTAGTAGCCAGAGGTGGGACAAAGTCACCATCAAGTCACTCTCAAGTCATGAATCAGCAAGTCCCAAGTCAAGTCTCAAGTCATAATGACTATCAATTGTTTGCAAGCTGACTTGAGACTTGACGTGGGAGTTGCAGATTGATGACTTGACAGTGACTTCGTCCCACCTCTGGTAGTAACAGACTTTCCTTACTGACAATGGCACCTAAGTCACTTGACTCCAAATCGCTACGCAACTCCATGTCCATGCAAGCACTGAACAGAGTAGGAGCCAGAACACATCCCTGACAAACCAGAATTCACTGGGAAGACATCAGACATTCTGCTTCCATGTCACACAGCACTTAACGTACCTGTGTTTTGGTGAGTTGTGGTGTCCACCATCTTACTAGAGACCCCGTGAATGGTCAACATGTCCCACAGAGCAGCTTGGTCAACCTAATGCTTTGCAAAATTCAACATCCCTGCTGATATTTGAGCTTCCATTCAGTGAGTACTCAGAGATAGATTATGCAAAGCTTGCTCATTCTGCCATTTATATCTTCCAAAAATTGACATTTGTTGCATTTTGCAGGTGCTTTTCTACAAAGCAAACCACTATCAGGCACAATGATGGTGGAAGCATCTATGAAAATTCTGACTGGAAGATGGGGAGCAATCTGGAGATAAGCATCTTGGTTAAGGACGTGTCAACACATAGACAGGACTAGTCAGGGATCGAGTCACATAATGAGTTCTTTTAAAGTTTTGCAGGTCAGACCCAATCATTTGGCCCAGTTTCTTGGAAATCAGTTCATTGGTTTTTGGTCATTCTACCAACACTTTTCATGTTCTGAGCCATGCAAATTTAATTTGTCCAAGCTCTCAGTTATCCAGTGGAGGTAAAACATCACATTTCTTTTGTGCCTCTCATTAAAATGAAATAAAAAAACACACAATTTGAGAGATTCAGCAGCAGTATCCCCTTCTGTAAACAATGTCCTGCTGACGCTGAATAACTGACATCGCTCGCTGTGAACAGTTTTCATTAGAACGCTTGTCAGAAGCAGAATCGGTGCCAATTATCTGATCCGGCTCGTGTCAAGTGAGAGTTACATATTTTTCTTTTATTTGAGTTAATGGTTTAAATCGGGGCCATTATCACTTGTAGACACACACTTTACTTTCCTAGTGATTTTTGGGACCTGGGATGACTGCCAAGTAGGAAGTGATGGAGCAAAACTGCACAGATGAAGGAATGAGGCGTGATGGAGGGAAACGAAGAAAAGAGGTGCACTGCCAGCTGTTTTTTTTTTCTTCAAACTTTGTTTTTAGGAGTAAGTCAGTGGAGAAAAGATCGGCGACACTCACCTCCTTGTTTACTCCTGTCAAGATAGATGGAGACCCTTCTGGCCAGACCTGTGAGCGGGGCAGGAACAAAAAGAAGGAGGAAGGGGAGGAGGAGGAGGAGGAGGGGAAGGGCAAGAGCAGGAATGCAACAAAGCACGCAACAAATTAGCAAGGACCCCCGCATGCAGACACACACGCTCACATACATGGACTTTTAAGACTACATGAGGACATGAACAAGGCTGCAGTTTCCCAGCATGCATCTGGCAGATTAAGAAACAGGATCACGTGCTGAAAGGAACAGAAAGCTAATGTTGCTGCAGAAGCTGCACATGAATAAAAACAAACCTTCATGGTTGCAGGTCACTGAATCCCAAATCCCTGCACCATAGAACTGAGTTCTATAATACCTGGGCCCGGTTTCATAAACCGGTTTAATCTTTTAGTCTATTATAGTTACTTAGTCGACTACGGTTAGTCGCCCAACATTATCTGTCTAATCCCCGTTTCACATCGACAGCTAAACTTGTAGATTAGCTATTTTACTTTAGTCAACGATTTTTACGGGCATAACAGTCTCGCGCGTGCTGTTGCCAAGAATCGCCTTCAATACTCCAGAGTTTTGTTTTACTTCCGGGTTGGTCGTTGTCATGAACTATGTAGGCTTTGTTTCGTTAACTGGTTTTATTTATATTTACGGACACATACAAAGTGCAGAATGATGTGCTTAGCTCTTGGCCTAGCAGTTCTTCGTCTACACTTTCGTCAAGCCTTTTTGCGCACACAACGCTGCTCAGTGTAACAGTGGCACCCGGTGGCTAATGTGAGAACTGTCACAAACACGTCACGACAGTCGTCTGCTGCAACCATGGCCAAATGCGGAGGAAGCCCTCCTTTGAGGAATACGAGTGACGCAGGTGTGTTCTTGAGGGTTCTATTAAGTGGTGGCACAGGATAGCCGCTATTTTTTGATGTAAGACACTGAAGGTTTGTTGACTAAAATAAGATTAGCCTCCTCTGTACCAGCCTAAAAACTTTAGTCGGTTAACGCAAAACTTTAGTCGACGAAGCGCTTTGTGAAACGACTAACATCAAAAGAATACTTGACTAAGTAAGTGAGTTTAGCTGACTAAACAAGATTAGACTGCTTTTTGAAACAGAGCCCAGGTCCATACTACTTTCAGACCGGGGTCTAGTTCATGGGTCTCCTGTCCAGGTTAATATGGATCTGCGCAAACTTTACAATCAACTGCGATCACATATTGCAAAAATAAACAAGGCGGTCAGGCAGGGTTGCAAAGGTTTACTGAAAAGAGAATAAAAGCAAAACGTGTTTACCTAAAATAGAGAAATTTCTTCCTGCAGTGCAAGACCCGTGTGTAACAATACAATCTTTGGCCTGATTTTGATGTCAGATTATTCCCAGTATACAAAACAGTTTCCTTTCTGCATTACTTTTAACATCACATTATGAGACTGTGATTCTTTACAAACCATCAAATATATCTTTTCCATACAGTAACATTTGGATTGGCAGTTGGAACAGGTGAGTGTTCTGTTTTCAATGACTGATCTGGCATGGGTCTGTTGTCTAGGTGGTTACGCTTAGTGTGATGGATGTGGTGGCGCGAGGCATCAGCACATCAGGCCTCGGTGCAATGACTAATTCACCCGCGTGACTGGGACCCCCGTCTTTGCCTCTGTGTTGTCCTTTCAGGCCATCTCTCAGTGTGAACTCTGGACTATATAGTTTTTTAGCTACAACATTTCTGTATTGTGGTTTATTTGATTAGTACTGCTACAGCAGATGGTCACCTCACTCAGCCTGGTCTGCTTGAGTGTTTTTCCTATAATCAAAAAACACCCGAGGGAGTTTTCCCCTTATCACAGTTGTCAGTGTGCTTGCTCATGGGGTGGGTAAGGGTTAAACTTTGCGTGAGTGTGTGGCACCTTTGGGCAACTTTTGTTGTGATTGAGTGCTGCATAATGAAATAAACTAAATGGAACAATGTTACAGACTCAGCACATACTCAGAGGTCAAAGCAGTTTCACTCATTTTAAGGATATATATTCAAGCAAATTAAAGCAAATACAAACACGAGGTGGCTGAATATTTTAAGTCTAACATCTGATCTCTAGCCTCAGTAGTTCCTGATTTCGGAGTTTGGGCCCTCAGTAGTTCCTGATTTCGGAGTTTGGGCTAATTTTTTGTTGTTGTTTTTAGCCAAAATGTTGGCAAACTGTTGTTATGGCCATCTGAATCTTTAACCTCACAAACAAATTCACAACAAAATTAAAAGCAAAAACAACAGATCTTTCTAAGATATGGCAGAATGGACGCATGTGTGAACGGACAGGTGAACTATCAGGAACAGAAGCCTGGGCAGTGAACCATTTAATAAAACCTTTAGGTCTGCAACACTGACTATGAATTATATTGTCATCTTCATGTTCAGGATGTGGAATCTGTAGATCCTCAAGCCATTTGATGAACATTTTGAGTGATATTACTCCATAATTTTAATTTTGTGCAAGTGTTTTGCTGTATGCCAGTACTCTATCAGGAAACCTCAAAGAAATGTACCGTGACCTTGAAACCACGATATGTATGAAACCATGAGGGAGGTGTACCGTCACACCTACAGTTAAAAATTAGGAACGGAATGATACATTAACTTGATGATACAATAACAATACATATTGTGTAACAAGACATGATTTGACATATATCATGATACATTTTTACATCCCTGTTCACGCTGATTATGCAAAAATGTAATCAGTGATGTACATCAAACATTAAAGAATGTTAAGTCGACTACTCAATGTGTCACCCCCCCACCCACACAAAATTCAAAAGAGGCTCCACAATGTGATCATCACAATATGCGATGTATCGTTCCACCTCTAGTAAAAATATTAATAGATTACCAATAGTATAGATTATTATCTGTACATATACTGTTTAATTTTCAGAAAAATTAAAGAGATGTTTTAGCAGGGTGACGTCAGACATTTTGGACCTTGGCTAAGGTCCGGTCTGAGTGTGTTAGTTGAAGATCATCTTAAATATCAGTCAGCACTGAAGAGTTACCCTTGCCCTCCCATCCTCGGGAGACAACCAGTGGACACCCTCACAACATGCCTGAACCACCTCAGCTGGCTACTTCCAATGTGAAGGAGCAGTGGTGCTATTCCAAGTCCATCCCAGATATTTGCACTTCCCGTTAACCCTACAGAGGAACCTCATTTCCGCTGCTTGTATACGCAAGCTTGTTTTTTGGTCATCAACTGCCCAAAGCTCATGACCATAGGTGAGGACAGGAACGTTAATCAGGTGGTAAATCGAGAGAATAGTCTACTAGCTCAGCTTGTTCTGCACCACGATTGACCTGATCTAAGATCGCGCTCAATAAAATACACATTTCTTCCCTGTACTTGAGTTTATCTCAGGGTCTCTTTTATAGAAAATAAAGGAATGGAAGTTGGCTTTGGGAATGTTTTTCAATGACGCCTTTTGGACTCGGTCTACAATTTTGGTCATGTCCACATCTCTAC
This sequence comes from Thalassophryne amazonica, assembly GCF_902500255.1. NCBI lineage: Eukaryota > Metazoa > Chordata > Actinopteri > Batrachoidiformes > Batrachoididae > Thalassophryne > Thalassophryne amazonica. The sequence continues at coordinate 82,926,946 of NC_047117.1, read as the reverse complement.
CAGAGAGCAAAGGCAGACACGCTGCGGTCTGACTTAAAAGGAGTGCGTGTGTGTGTGCACGGTAATTAGAGCGTCAAAGAGATGTAGAGAAATAAAATACCCGGGTATGAAAGTGTTCATGTGTGGTTCATAAAGGTCGTGAAGATCCATCAATTTAATTACAGCAAATAAATTCTAGCAGGATTTATTACATTGGACTCGCCATTGTGCCGCCTTGTTCAGCCTCACTTGAGGGTGGGAGGTGGAGGGTGCGTGATCACAAAACAATATCAAAGAACCAGCAAAATAAGAATGAACCAGACAGACACCGTCTACACAGATGCTTGACTGATGAAACACAACCACATCTGACACAAGTGCGTTGCTGAAGGACGTGAATCGGGTGAGTGAGGACACTTTGTGCAGGGACAGGTGAGAACATCTCCCTGAGAAACATGTTCAGCAGCAACTGCACAGAGAGGCAGAGCAGGTTTTTTGGCAGCACAAAGGCAGACGTGTGTAATATTTCATTGAGCTGTGCATTATTAATGCCACTGAGGCAAAGCTAAAACTCCAAAACTTCAAAATGCAGGCAGATAATTACTGCAGTCTATCAGGAAAATCTGTCCAAGGTTCAGCAAAATATAAAACGTGACTGTGGGATTGGAGAACGGCGCCCTGTGTGAACAGCACCGAAACACTATCTCTGAGAAAAACATAAATACATTACAACTTAGCACACAATTTCACATGTTAGACTTGACACACTCTAATGTGTCCGTATCGAAGCTGCACCCCAATTCCACGTGTACAGACAGCCAGGCCCATAAGAAGCGCGATATCAACAAAGTTATTCATTTTAGCAGTCGACCACAGCACATAGGAGACAAAAACAAACTCGAGATCTGTGAGCAAGCAGACAAAAATACTGTGGTAGTAATTTTTTTTTTTTTCAATGAAACAGGTCTGTTTACATATTTAATGAACAAAACCTATTTAATAATTAGAGCATTTCAAGTTGTAATTGGTGCAAAATTTATATTTTTGCTCCCCGACTCCTCCTATGTCCTTTACAGTCACATTAGCTACAAATGAGGGTGACGAGTAGTTGGTGTTTGCCGCTTGACAGGCGTTCTCGGGGTGTGGCCAACTAATGGTTACTTGTTTCGGCGTGTTTTCCGCCATCTCGGCATATTTTATTCAAGCGAGCAGCATCACGCTGCCTTTTTACTCGGACTGGCAGTCACCATGTCTCATCACTCGCCATTTGCATAAAATAGACTTTGGGTCTATTTTGGCCACGTCTAGCTAGCAGCATCGCGACCACCATTTCTTCTCCCTGCAAAACTTCCACTTTGATTAAAACTCAATGGCAAGTTGTCCCATGTAGCTAATGTGACTGCAGGATTAGCTGATTTACACCAAACTCCAGAATTACCATTAAATGGTTTATTGTGTCACGAATCAAATTCAGTACCCATCAACTCCAATGACACCAAAAGTGGCACAAACATGTAGGTGGGTTCTGGAATTGCCCAACCAAGGTCAAATTTGTCAAAAGCCAATAGCTGGGGTCAAGGTTATTGGGTGAAAGAGTCAAAATGTAAGTTTTTCCGCACAGATTTGCACCAAATGTGGCAAATATATGGAGGTGGGTTCTGAAATGACCCAGCAAAGTAAAATTTACCAAAGGTCAAATGCTGTGATTGCAGTAGCTTTTACTGTCTACATGGCCACAGGTACAAGTCCAATTATATCCCCTTGATGGAGTCAGACTGTAATTATTTTCCTTCATGCACATCTTCATATAGTGTGAAACCACTGTGGGACATTTCATTAAAATCCACCAACCAGTTTAGGAGGCATTAAGGTTGCAAGACTCATGGACATACGGACATGGTGATTTAACATGACAGCAAAGTGCAGACATCCTGCTTTAATCTTAAGCAATTTACAACCAAACTCTGAATAATGTCAGAATTACAGCACTTTCTATATATGGTATTACTTTTGAAGATACTCTTTTGTGTCATGGACAGATGTGCACAATTTCTTTATTGTTTCATTAAGAGGTATGCATGAAAAAAGGTCTACTAGGAGTGATTTCAAGTGTTAGTTAAGGTCTACGAGCTGTCACTGTCAGTGACACAAAGCAATGTTAGAATATAAAACCAAAACTACTCCATCTGAGAAACGGCAAAAACATTTGATGTGACCAATTTTGCTGTTGTTTTGGAAGATCTGGTGAGTCCACGGACACAAAATTATGGATAACAAATGTGTTGGATGCCAGAAGAATTGTTTCCTCAATGATCTGTGTTCCAGTCAACACAAATTCACAAGAGTTTATAGCAAGATGCAACCTATTGAAAGGCCTAAGAAACACTTTACTATTGTTCTTGAACAACATCCTCTGGACATATGAGACAAGATGAACTTGGAAAAGAATGAGCCAAATCCCAATACCTCATCTGCATACATCAGCTGTAATGTTTTGTTTTGAATGCATTACGTGATATGTTCCCCCTAATGATCAATCAATATGATCTTATTTTGGTCTAATCATACAAGTTGGCAAGTGTGACTAGTTGTTAAGGATCTACTGTATTTTCTGGACTACAAGTCACTGGATTTTTCTGATTTGTTTCACTGTTCCTGCGACATATATTTCAAAGCAACATAAATTAAAAAAATACTGCATTAACATCTATGGCCAGAGGATGGCACTCACACCCTGGAGCAGAAAGTGGCGATAATGCACCATGAAGCTGGATGTGAAGCACGTAAAACAAGAAGAAGAGGAGGAAGCCCTGACAAAGACGTTCCGCATTGTAAAGAAGGATGAAAACTAATAAATCATGCTTTCAAACTGAAAGATTGCACACTTGAAAAAGAGAAGGAATAACCTTCATAATACTCTGCTCTTCCACTTCTTTGGACTTTGTGGGACAGCCAGAACAGCAACGAGGAATACAGCTAGGCTAAGATTAAGATGACCACATTTTAAAAATGTATAGGACTTGTAAAAAAACCTTTATTTACACTTAGTGAAGAACATTTAGATGCTTTTGCCTGTACAGTGGCAACATTAAGCAGTTTATTCGAGTTCTTTCGGCCTCTTACAATAACACTAAATAGTCTGTTACCTTCTGCTCGCTAATGCAGTATTTGCGTTATAAATAAATAATGAAGTGATTAAAGCCATTGTGCTTCTTGTTGCATGAAGCAGTATCACCACATTTCAAAAATAAATGCAACTCATAGAATGTTGAGACTTATGTAAGCTCTTCTTTTTTTCTTCAAGACATTTTTGGACAGATGTGTCCAGTACTCTGGTGTGACATGGTAAAAAGAATCCTGTCAAGTTAGTGGAAAAAAAGCTTTATCTGAAGCTGGACTCCTCAGCAAAAGATCTCCAGTTGAGTGGCTGTTTATATTACAATTGATGCCCCCATTGTAGTATGAACACAGCACCCACACCGATACTGTCACCAGTGACACGTCCGGGATAATAAGCGCACTATTAAATTTTGGCCTTCCTGAAAACAAGCCTCGCGTGTCTGTGTTGGAGAGCGTCTCGGGGTGATGGTGTCATGAGAGTCAGAGGCAGTGCCACTCGTTAAGAGTTTCGAGAGTCTGCACGTCCCCGCAGAGCTGTGGTGACTCTGCAGCTTCGTGCCAACGGAGACAGTGAGCCGCATATGTGCAGACAGTGTTTGGGCCACAGCTCTGCAAAGACATAGTCAACCAGCCAGTCAGTCACTCATCCAGACAGTTACACTCTCGTTGCTTCCAATTAGCCAAATATGTGTCTTATTCTGTGTAAGGAAGCAGCTCACTCACACACACACACTCACACACACACACACACACACACACACACTGGTGCGAGCACACTGCCATCACCTGTGCTGACGCCAACATACGGTGTTTAAAACCTTTTCAAAACAGACTGAAAGTCTGCTAATTATAAATATGGCATTTGAATGTGTTACGGAATAATTCCACAAATACTGTGAGAAATGTATTCACAGAGCTGTCCCCCCCCCCCCCCCCCCAAACCTGACAAATGCCTGCGGCAGAGCCGTGTGGATGTGGGCCTGAAAGGGTTAATGTAGAGAGCAAACAAGAGCGACGACACACAAGTCGGTCGATATCTGTGACCAGACTGGCTTCAAATATTTGCCTCACGAATTATGGATGCGCGTCAACACAGACGGTAAACACGGCAGCCGAGCCCCCAAAGTCCCGAGTTCAAGCACAAAATGATTCATTATACTCAGGCGGTGCAAATGGAGAGGGGATGAGATACGCTCCATCTGCCGCACTTTATGATTCATTTTGCATTTGTAAATAAACATGTTTTAATTGTAGGACTGCCAGCAGGTTAAAATGATCTGCAGCTTTACCAGCTGGAACAGGAAGTTGGCCTACGCCTCCGGGTAGGACAGGTGCAGCAGACAAAAAAAAAAGAAAGAAAAAAAAAAAGCGTTCCATTAATATTAAATTAGTTTTTGATTGATGGAACATGACACAAACTGTGGATTCGCAAACCAAATACGCGCCCAATCGGCCATTCACCGGGACTTCGTTTTAATATCAGGTCAAATTACGGAACGCACTTTTGAAGGCGTCGCTTCCTGCATGTGATGTTAATGTGTGCAGACGGCCACATGCTGACTCTTTGGATCTACTACTACGTTTTGACACCTTTGGGTATTTTAATGTCTCCCCAGCTGGTTGGAAACGTGCTCGTTCGTGTTACCTTCAATTTGAGTGTCTTTGCCCATTTTTGGCATCACTTAAAGGTAATGTCCCTGAGCAAATTCAGGATGGAAACACATTCATCCAAAGTGTCTTAGCTTGACCTAAAAACCTGCAGTAAGCACTGTTCTGGATAACTGTCCATTTCAAGAGCAGGATCTGACTGGGTTGGTGATTTGTTCCAGGAATTGTAGTTTCACTGAACCGCGTGCAGAAAATTCAGCAATCAACTACTAATCCATGAGCCAGTCATCAATGTTTATCTAATCATTACCCACTTACATTATCATTACACCTTAACTTTTTGATACTGCACACTTTTGTCACAATTTTTGCTGGTTTTACCCCATAGCATTCAGTCACAGATAGTCCAAACTATATGTTTTAGGAATCTTCATGATCAGACAAATAATGTGGTGTCCTTTTCAACTATTATTTTATTGTTTAGTTAAGAGGAATGCATGAAAAAAAGGTCTAGTAGGATTGATTTCAAGTGTAAGGTCTATGAGCTGCCACTGCCAGTGACAAAAAGTGTTGTAAGAATATAAAACCAAAACTACTTCATCAGAGAAACAGCAAAACATATTCAATGTGACAAATTTTCCTGTAGTTTTTGAAGCTCTGGTGAGTTCACGTTCACAAAAATGTATGGATAACAAGTGTATTGGATGGCAAAAAAATCATTTCCACGATGAAGAAAAAACATTTTACCACAGTTGACCAGAAGGCGAACATCCTCGTGTTCTGGTTCTGATTCTTGACGTATCCGTGTTCCAGTCAGCTCAACTTCACAAGAGTTTACAGCAATTTCAATTTCAATTTATTACATTTTATATAGCACCAAATCACAACAAAGCTGCCCCTAGGTGCTTCACACAAATAAGGTCTAACCTTATCAACCCCTCGAACAAGCACACAGGTGACAGTGGTAAGGAAAAATTCCCTCTGATGATCTGGAGGAAGAAACCTTAAGCAGACCAGACTCAAAGGGGTGACCCACTGCTTCGGCCATTCTAACAGTTCTTGCAGTTACAAAGTGTTTAAAAAGTTTTACAGAGTTGAAGAAACAGAAAAAAGGAATTCAAAAACATCTGCTGCATCAGCTTCAGGCATGGCAACTCGCTGTGAGACCAGCATCCTGTTGCCCCATTTGACCCCTGTGTAATTTTTCACTGACCCCTACCTGGCTACAGCTACCACCCTAGGAAGGCCATCATACATTTTTGTGTAGGCCATGGAACACTGAGGCTAGATTGTAAGTGTTGTTTGGCCCATGGACTATAATGTTTCTTTAAAATTCTTTCCTAAAAGCCTGTTACACTTTCACAGTTTGGGGCACCAGCAGTATACAAGTATGTCACTGCTTTCCCCGAGTGCCTGTAACCAACTTTGAAATGCAAATTATTTTCCACCTTCTTGTGCTGCCTTGGCAAATGGTGACAATAGGTGGCAGACTGGAAATTTCCCATAATGCACCACAAATGACTGAGTAAGCCAAGAGCAGGTAATAATGAAGGTAAGGTCAGAGTTGGTCGGGTTGGGAATCAGGACTCACGCCCAAATAAGAGCAGAGTTAAAAAGGTCAAGCACTTTACCGCCTTCAAGGCAGACAATTTATTTGGTCCAATTACCCCCCATTTTCCTAATCACCCACTTGGGCCGCCAACTGATTCTCTGGTTGCTCAAGGTTCTGCCCAGAAATGCTCCAACTCCATAATTTATGACTCCACTGACTGCCGTAACCCTGAATCTCTCACAGCCCTATCTGGAGTTCCACCATCAACAATGCCAAATGTCCCATCGAACAAGCGACACGTTCTGGCTTTTACAACTTTACTAGCTGGGTGCCAAATCTTATTAAATGGAAGCATGCTTTGGATTAAAGAAGTCCTAGCTCACATCAATATCATCAACAACTCCAAAAGATCTAGAATCCACACATTGCAATGTGTGGATCTTTAATGCATGTGTCCTGCCCTGTCAATGATCATGATCTCATGGCCAAAAAACAAACAAACAAACAAACAAACAAACAAACAAAACCTCACTGCAGTTCCAGACTGTAGTATGATGGCTGATCGGGGCCACAACCCTTTCAGGTTAGCACCAGCAAATCCATAAACATTTCCAAATGCACAAAAACTTCTGCATCAATTCAACAACAGGTTGCTACATCAAAAAACATCTTGCAAATTGAAAGAAGGGTTTAAGAAAATACTTACATAGAGAACACAAACAACCTACTGCACATGTAATAATTTAATCTGGCAATGTATATGCTGCAAATTCACACAACATGAACAACCACAGAAAGGCTTTGCAAAGCTCCACAACAACAGAAGTACTAACAACACGAAAAGAGGTTTCTTCCCAAGGACTAACTGACTCCAAATGTTCAATGCGGTGCTAATGTGTACAATAAAACATGAAAATACAGCTTTTAAGAGTAAAATTATCAGTAAAGGAAGGAAATAAACTTGTGCAGTTCTGTTGAACAGGTAGAGATAAAGATTGAGTGCCACGATGCACTGAAAAGTCTGAGTGTGTTGTTGCTACTTCTGTTGTGTTGTGGAGCCTTCCAAAGCCTTTCTGTATTTGTAGCAATGTGTGAATTCCCACATTATCAAATCCAACAGCGGCATATGTTACAGGTCATATTTGTGTTCTATGTTTACAAGCTTTCTTTTAATTTGCAAGATGCTTTTTGATGACAATGACCTGTTACAAAGTTACTGCTGGTTTTTGTTTTTTTTGTTGTCTGCATTTTTGACAGAATAGTGGCCAAGTGGTTTGTGCACTTGCTTCCAAAATAGAAGGTTCCCAGTTCCCAACCACCCATGCCCCTTCATATAATGTTGTTTGCACGAAGAAGGGTATGTGGTATCGCATACGGTTCACCCCTAAAAATCGGCCCGCCCTGTCTCCACTGCGCATGCGTCATTTCGAAGCTCAGAATCTCGTCTGAGACAGACTCTCTTCACCCAAAGCGATCAAATGGATTAATAGGATTATTAATCATCAGATGACAAGGTAAAACCTCTTAAATCATTCTAAAGTCAATTTTAAGCAGAAACAAGGCCGTTTTAAGCATAAACGAGGTGATACTTGGTGACACTTTGAAATGACCAATGCGCAGTGAACGCATCAGCTAGCAGCTCGTGTAGCCGTGGCGCTCTGATCACTTCCTCTGTCTTTTTTGATGAAATAATTCTGTATTTATGTGGAAATGACTGTTGTACAAAAGCTTCAGATATCTCTCGCTGAGACAGATGACGACTGGAGTGCAGTTTTAAGCAGAAACGAGGTGTTAATCAGTGAACCGCGGCTAATGATGCATGCACAGTGAAGGCAGGGCAGACCAATTTTTAGGGGGGACCATTCGGTCATAAAACCTGTGCCAAATCAACATGCAGATCCATATTAGATTTGCTGTGGTGACTCTGACCAATAAGGCAAAAGCCAAAAGAACTTAAGTGTTTTCCAGAATTGCCAGTGTTTTCTTTGTTTGGAAGTGTCGTGGCTCTTATCAGCCACTGTACTGTAGTACTAAACTTGATGCACACTCTTAAAACCCGGAAAATGCTGCACAGTGGAAAAACTAAGATCAGGTACAGGAAATGCACTTAAATATTTTGTGGTTGTGGATTAAAGCAGACGTTCAGTGGGAGGAGCTGACTGAGTTATAACATGAAGTGTTGTGAGCGTGTGGGTGGAGAGGCAGAAGGTGAAATAGAGTGTTGGACTTTACTGTGAACGCTGGCGGAGGGCTGACCTCGGGTGGTGGGCAGCATGTCGGACAGGCCCTGCCATGCCGTCACCATCTCTGGGTTCTTCTGATCAGCAAAGTTCTTCCAGATGCGCAGCGCTCCATCGTCTGCAGAGCAGTAACGGTGATTACGGACATTTACGCTCAAGTGTGCAAAACAAACAATTCTGAATTCAGTGTAACTTGGTAAAAACGTACTGAGGCTGGCTTCATAAAACCATGTAAATAGTGCGGGTGAAGCACATGAAACATGCCTTTACACTCTTCTGAGAAAGTTAATATGAGCAACTGAGTCAGATTTACAGTCTGTATTTTATTTTTTGCTCTTAAGGTTCTCCTGAAATCCGGAGGTGTGTGTGCGGCAGACACCAGCCGAATACGTATGCGTTAGATTTTGATGAGATGGCCTAAGCTCTTAAGGTAGTATTTCAGGAGATGTGCAAGAAAATGTGGCATTTATTTTTACTTTTACGCAACACCATAAAGGCACAAATGAAATAAATGTGTTTTAATGTAGAGCTCAGAGCCAGATGTTTTCCTCTGAGTTATAAAGATAAAGTCACAGGGGCTAATTGCTTTGGTCTGTAGATGAATGATGATGAATACAAGTGTGTGTGTGTGTGTGTGTGTGCTTCAACAAATGAGTCTCACTGCGGCTTACGCAGTGCTGGTGGGAGTCTGAACAAAATATTCAAGTTTTGGAAGTGGAGCTTTTGCTCTGTGTGCTTAACTCTTCGCTGTCGGCATCAGACGCATTTGCATGAGCAGCTGTGCTTCTGACCTGTTGCAGTGAGCAGCAGCGAGCAGTCGTGTCCGTTCAGGTACTCCATGGACGTGATACGCGTGTAACGAGGGTTTCCGTTGTAGAAGTAGTCCAGCCTCTCCCCCTTCTCCCAGTCCCAGAAACTACAACACAAATGTGCAAAGAAGTGCAGCTTTTACTGGATCTGCTCAATGTGTCAACTCCCCCCGATAAGTTATGCACCAGCCGAGCAGCCAATCAGTCCCTCCGGGTGGTTGTTGGCTTTTTTTTTTCCTGGAGGATTGCTGCATACTAAAATGCCTGATCTCACAGCAGAAAAAAAGGGGAAATAAACCACAGCGGCAATGGTTTTGTAAGAACAGGCAACAATGGCAAATTTATATTTTGGTAATAATGCAGTAAAAACTGAAGGGAACCTGTTCCAGTGAGACTTTCTATTTGCAAACTTTTCTTTAGCTCGCACATGCGTGCACAGCCTCCGTCAGTTTGTCATTTTGAGAAACCTTACCATTCGTGATGCATATTTCATGGAACTCACCAGGATTCTTTCAGTATGTGTGACAGAACTGGGTGCACCAGAACTCCATCGTGCTGATTTATCTGTCCGGTCTGTTATCCGCACATTTCAGCTGTTCTCCGGGTGTGCTTTGTTGCCGGCGATGACTTTTGTTTGCGTTGACGTACGGCTGAACGTGCTGCAAGGGTGGCTACCTTGATTGATTAATTTTGCAGAAAAGTTGGACAAAATTGCATGTTTGCACAGAATTTGTTGGGACGATTTTGGGTTAATTGGGCAGCGCAGTCTTATTTGAGGGCGGGCGCTAACAGCATAAAATATGACGCATATGACGTTATTTCTCTACTTCCGGAGACAGAAACATGGCACTTTTTCTGAGATTTTGGGCAAACTACATGTAAACAAAGTGAAAATATAAAGAAAAAGCGACAACATGGTGGAAAGTGGACACGTGGTTTGTTTATGACCTGGAGCTCAAATGTGTTGAGGAGGTTTTGCAGGCGAAACAACGTAGCTACTCTGGTTAGCTGTGTAGGCTAAGATTTACAGACACGACATCTTCAACCTCAGCTTCCCTTCTCCACTGGGACCCCCCCCCCCCAAAAAAAACCCTGCACTTTTCGCGACTGCTTTGGTGATTGCAAACGAAAACAAAACAGAACACCATTTTCCCGTGTGAAGTTATGCTGTGTATATATTGCTCAACGGGAACGGCTGTCCCCGTAATTGGTCAAATCCTATTATAACAATTGCGACAGGGCAACGTCTTGGAGGGACTGATGGGTAAAGGGCGCTGTGCTAACTGCACTTGTGATATGATTCCTTGATGTTAAACTGCAGGATTGTCTTACAGACATAAAGACATGGATGACCTCTAATTTCCTGCTTTTAAACTCAGATAAAACTGAAGTTATTGTACTTGGCCCCACAAATCTTAGAAACATGGTGTCTAACCAGATCCTTACTCTGGATGGCATTACCCTGACCTCTAGTAATACTGTGAGAAATCTTGGAGTCATTTTTGATCAGGATATGTCCTTCAATGTGCATATTAAGCAAATATGTAGGACTACTTTTTTACATTTGAGCAATATCTCTAAAATTAGAAAGGTCTTGTCTCAGAGTGATGCTGAAAAACTAATTCATGCATTTATTTCCTCTAGGCTGGACTATTGTAATTAATTTTTATCAGGTTGCCCTAAAAGTTCCCTGAAAAGCCTTCAGTTAATTCAAAATGCTGCAGCTAGAATACTGACGGGGACTAGAAGGAGAGAGCATATCTCACCCATATTGGCCTCTCTTCATTGGCTTCCTGTTAATTCTAGAATAGAATTTAAAATTCTTCTTCTTCGTATAAGGTTTTGAATAATCAGGTCCCATCTTATCTTAGGGACCTCGTAGTACAATATCACCCCAATAGAGTGCTTCGCTCTCAGACTGCAGGCTTACTTGTAGTTCCTAGGGTTTTTAAGAGTAGAATGGGAGGCAGAGCCTTCAGCTTTCAGGCTCCTCTCCTCTGGAACCAGCTCCCAATTCAGATCAGGGAGACAGACACCCTCTCTACTTTTAAGATTAGGCTTAAAACTTTCCTTTTTGCTAAAGCTTATAGTTAGGGCTGGATCAGGTGACCCTGAACCATCCCTTAGTTATGCTGCTATAGACTTAGACTGCTGGGGGGTTCCCATGATGCACTGAGTGTTTCTTTCTCTTTTTGCTCTGTATGCACCACTCTGCATTTAATCATTAGTGATTGATCTCTGCTCCCCTCCACAGCATGTCTTTTTCCTGGTTCTCTCCCTCAGCCCCAACCAGTCCCAGCAGAAGACTACCCCTCCCTGAGCCTGGTTCTGCTGGAGGTTTCTTCCTGTTAAAAGGTAGTTTTTCCTTCCCACTGTCGCCAAGTGCTTGCTCATAGGGGGTCGTTTTGACCGTTGGGGTTTTTCTGTAATTATTGTATGGCTTTTGCCTTGCAATATAGAGCGCCTTGGGGCAACTGTTGTTGTGATTTGGCGCTATATAAATAAAACTGATTTGATTTGATGCATGCTTGTGAATATATTTTATCCCCCATATGCCGTCACCTGCTAGGTGTTGTTGATTCTCGCATATGATCATATCTGAGAATCAATATGGCAATCAATACCACACTGATATCTCAAGAATGATTATAAACAAGCGCGCTAAAGTCTAATCACTTCATCTTCACACTAATACTCACTCTCATATAAAACAGCAACTCACTATAAGTATTTGTGTGTGAGATACTGAGGGAATAATCTTTCCTGGACTGACAGAATGATATAATGACATTACGCTGAGCACAAGCAAAAGCTAGCAATGCATTTGACATGTGTGATCGTTGAACTGCCAGATTCAGTTCCGCTCTCTGACCAGATGCTGTCCTTGTCGGCCACGGCTATGCAGGTGTTGAAGGGGTGGAACTTCACCACAGATGGTACGCCGGGGTTGCGGTTGATAAATATTTGATCATCCAGACGTGAAATACCTATGTGAGAAGAGAAATGAGAATATGAATTAAACAGGGAAAACCTCGAGAGGATCACAGGTTTTATTCCTGCTGCAGGAAGAAGAAACATGATGAATATGTGACAGAAGATCTAAAGGGGGGGAGATCAGTGCTTCTGTCAGTGTCAATGGGAGCAAAAACATTCTGATAAAACTAACAGAGTTCAATTATGTTGTCATAGCAACAGCATTTAGGTTTGCTGGTGTGTCCTTGGTTATCTGAGCACCTTCAAGACCTCCACGAGATGAAGAAAAATGGCGGGAAAAAAGGTCACAATAACAGCAGCGTCTTAGAAACAAACAAACAAACAAAATAAGAACAAAAACCGAGTTGGTGGGAAAACTCGACAGCAGCTGAAAACTCCAGCTGCTGCTTACTTTGTGCTGCTTCACAACATATTTGCTGGATGTTCTCACACATTCGCACCAAATTCAGAGAAGAATTATTCTCAATAATATAGAATATGATCTTTACAATGAAAGGGAAGTTCGGGGTCCCCTGCTGGAGCTGTTACCCGCGTGACCCAATCTCGGATAATCGGTTGAAGATGAGTGATGAGTGAGAGAGAAGACAATGTGATTTTGTACTTTTTTTATACATTGCCCTGGATTCATTTTGTCATTGTGTCAAAGTATCAGATCAGTGACTATTTCTTTCATTTTGTCAACCTGCAACACCTACAGGGCGACAATTAAACCACAGGAGATTTAATGCTGATGGCCATTTTAACATGGAGTTCTATGGAGACCAACTACTTTTTGGAGTCTGCCTCAAGTGGCTATTTGTGGAACTGCAGGTTTTGGCACTTCCAGAAGTTTCCACTTTTTTCTCGTGTTTGTGGAGTGTGTGGGCAAACAAGGTGACTATGGTAGGTGACTTTACTTTCCTTCAGAGGAATGTCGGAACTACGGTTACCGGTAATTCCCAAACTACTGTGAAGTCTGTGGAGCGACGTGATACAAACACCCGATGACTACGTAATATTTGTGTCTTTCTCCTAATGATTTCCAGTCGTCACACTTTCCACACTGCGTTCCATTTCTTAACATTCACTGTCCTCGTTTTCTCCGTTCTCATTTCATTCCTTCCAAACCCTCTCTCCTCCTCTCTCTGGGGAATGGAGAAAATGAGGGCTCTACAATATTCTTCCCTCTCAAAATCTGTGAGGACAGCTGTGATTCTGCGAGCGGTCAGGGAGGTGCGCGAGCATACCTGAGCACTGACGCTAAATCAGATGCATCTGTGTGTGCGTGTGTCGGGGATGCCAATGATGTTGAGCTTGTTAGCAATTCTGTTTGACAAAGCTCTGGTTTTGCTCGGGGGGTGTGTGGGTGCGTGCCGCATTCTTACTGTGTGTGTATGTGCATTTGTGTGTATTTGAAGTGAGTCCGCTGATGTTTCAGGCTGGGGATGTTTTTCCTCTCTTCTGCCTCATCATTTCAAATTATCAACACACACACATTTACGCGTCTGGTTGTGAGGGTGTCTCCTCTTGCCAGAGACACACATTTAAACACACGGGCTGCGATCTGATATGAAAAGTAACAAGATCACATGAAAAATTGATAATGCAGCCAAAGGTGTGAAGGACATTTAATCATTATGTTCTGGCTTTTCATCATCATTCCTCGCCTGGATTTTTGACCCTTTTGCTCACTGCTGTGTGTCAGCTTGTTGCTGGACCATGAAGAGATAAACAAACCTCAGTGATGATCTGACTCTGCCTCAGAATTTATGGTTTTGTCTGCTGCTTTGATGCTGCAATGTAAATTTTCCTTCTCTTTAAGCAATTTTGAAAGACCTGCTTTATGATGTCACAAACATCTGGAAAATCTTCACCCACCTGCTTTTTGTGCACACATACATAATTCAGGAGAGATCCAGAGTCTGTTACTGGCTTTCACCCCCGTGTCAGTCAGTGAAGCTGCCAAAAGAAAAACTTTTTGACTGCAGAAGTTGCAGATAAACTTTTTTGACAGACTGCATGTCAGCCAATGCACACGAACGTGTATTCATGTTTCCTGCATGTCAGTATTCACTGTTTGTGACAAAAGCTAGAAAGGCAACCTGAGTGCAAACCTCTGCCAGTGGCCTCATCAGTGCTTACCAACCTTTTTTCCTTGGAGCCCCTACTTGTATGTTATATCTAAGAAAGTCTGAGCTCCCCCCCCCCACACACACAAAAAGAGTAAGATGATTCATTTAAAATCTTATTTTTTCCAACTCTCACACACACACGCACACACACACACACACACACACACACACACACACACACACACACACACACACACACACACACACACACACACACACACACACACACACACACACACACACACACACACACACACACACCCCAACATAAATTATAATTTATTCCCCTTTTGACTTTGGTTCACCTCAAGAAAAAAAAAAAGATCTCAATACCTGTCCAGGGTGCACCCCGCCTCACGCCCTATGACCCCTGGGATAGGCTCCAGCCTCCTTGTAATCCTTAATTGGAGTGAGCGGTTGAAGATGAGTGAGTGAGTGTCAAGTAAATGGGTTACAATGATTATTCAAAACCCACACTTCTAATTTTGACAACCTCACACCAGCGACACCTTGCAGAACCTGTGATCTTTGAAGCTGCCCTCTGGGAAGCCAGTTTGGGAAGCGGGGGAGTAATAAAGTTCCATGTACTTGAGCCTCTCAGATCTCTCCTGGATCACATAGATGTGAACCGCAACCAAGATGTACATATGGAGACTACACAGCTTTATGATGTCATGAAGCAAGAATGTGGAGAAGAAACACTCGTTATAAAAACCTACCTGGCTGATCTAATTAAACCTTATGTGCCGGCCCGTGTTCTGCGTTCTCAGGATGTAGGATTGCTGTGTCCTTAAAGTTAAAAAGCAGTCAGCAGGCCACAGAGTGTTCTTTTATGGTTCTGTGGAACAATCTGCCTATGGAGATAAAACAGTCTGATTCTCTGGATTCTTTCAAGTCTAGACTAAAGACTTACCTGTTTTTCCTTTTGTATGATTAACATATGTACGTAGTGTTGAACCATCTTTCCTCTTGTTTTAATTTCTGTTATTAACAACAGAACAGGTCTCAGCCTCAATATATCTAAATTCTGTATTAGTTAGGGTACTCATGTGGTAATCACATGAGTACCCTTTCCGCTTCTCTGCTGATTTACTGTTCGTGATACGTGTGCCATTACTTCTGTCTGATTGATTCTGTTCCCCTTCTTTCTCTGTTTCGGGCACTATGGCTGTGACTGTGCCTGCCTTGGGCTGTACAGAGCTGCTTGGTGAAAGATCAGATGGAGTACGACCTGCACCATACAGACGACCCTACGAATCGGAGTAACACAGAATAGTATCACTGAAGGACTTGGACTTTGTTGGGACAATATAATTATTGACTTTCCTACAACATGCAGATCCACCTCCAGCTGTGGCAACCCCAAGTGAAAACAAGGAAGTAGCCAAAATGACTTTCACTGTCTTGATGGTGCCATTTGCACCCTATTTATCTTTTGTTTTTTCTTGTCTATGTTATTTGTTATAGTGCAGACAATTGAAACAATCCTGCAAATGGTGACATTTGCAGGACTGCAAATACTATTCCATTAATAGATGGAATACCTTTGACTGTGTTGAATGCTTGGTCTCCAAAGTAAAGGTCAAACAAGGTCAACGTCCACTGGATTCTATGAGATATGACACTTATTACCCTGTAAGATGATAACTAAGCATGACACATGGTCCAAACTATTCCTTTTAAAAACCTGCATCATTTATTTTTTTTTTTAACCAAAATTGGAGAAACTTTAACTTTTGACCCCTGGACAAACTGAAACTGACCTCTGTCACAATTTTTGCTGTTTTTACTCCATAACTCCTGAACATTTAGTCCCTATGTAATTCTTCAATTGACCTCTACCTGGATGTCTATTGAGAATTTAAGTTGTTTTTTTTTTTCTTTTTCAAAAGAGTAATATCTAAGGAGTATTTGTGCCAAATTTGATGCTTGTATCACCATTTGCAGGATTTTGCTCTAAATATTCTCTTAGCTGCTGCACTATTAGGATGGCGTAAGCAATGGGTCACCCCTCTGAGTCTGGTCTGCTTGAGGTTTCTTCCTCAAAAATGCCAGAGCTTATTCTTACCACAGACGCCGTGTGCTTGCTCAGGGGGTAAGGTTAGACCTTACCCATGTGAAGTGCCTTGAGACAGTTCTGTTGTGATTTGGTGCTATATAAATAAACAGAATTAACAAATTAAAGCAGTAAAAAGACAAACCACCACTAAAATGTAATGAACCCTTCCTTCTCCCAAGGACAATTACTCCTGAAAGTTTTTAATGATATTCCCGTAATACCTCTGGAGGAAACAAAAAAAAAAAAAAATGAAACAGGGTGACTGTATAAGTTACGTCCCCTTCAGGTAGTGTGCAGGTGATGCACCTCTACAACAACACTGTCGGGTGTGGAGATTTAGAACCGAACTGCGTGATATGATTTTGACAGAGTGTGTTTTGTAACATGTCTGTGTGTCACTGACCTCGTTGAATGATCGCTCGGCTTTGTCTTCGCACGCGCGCATTTCTCAGGAACCTCCATTGCCTCTCCATCCTCACCTGACTCTCCAAATCGTGCTCCTCTGGGATCTAAGCGTCCGGAAAAAAAGCAACGCAGGGAATTACTTTTTAAATGTTTTCACGTCTTAGCAGCAGCAGGTGATTTGAATATTTTGCAGAAGAACAGGAAAACAAGCAGGCAGGCGATGTGGCCCTGAAGGTTGTCGAGTCGTGCTGTGTGAGCTGCTAATGTCATGTATAATCACTGACACAATCTGTTGGCTTGCATTAATTCGTCACAGTCACACAAACACTGTGACTTAATTCTGGTAGTAATAAGGCGTTTAGGTGTGAGTACAGACACCAGCATCCCACTGGGGAAAGTCTTTGCACCGACATTCGAGGTGTGGATTTCCTCTCTGATGCTGACACAGTGATATGATAACCTTTGTGCAGACTTGCAGACGCGTTCTTGCTCTCTCTCACAGCTTCGTAATCAAGTGCACTTTTATGAAAGCACACAAAAATTTGCTAACGCAGCGTTCTGAGTGACGTTACGGCAAAGCCCCCCGCCGCTCAACCCATCCGATCATCTCTCTCCGCCTTTTATCGCACCTTTTCCTGCCACTCCTGGCTTCTGCTCCTCACACAGTGGAGATGTTTATAATGTTTTATTTTACTTCTAAGACCTCTATTTTTACACTCTCCTTCTTGCTTTATTTGCTTCTTTTCATCAACTCTAGTTTTTAAATATTTTATCATAATCTTCTTCCTTCTTGTTTTCTCCTCTTCTACTTACTCCAAATCGCTCCCTTTGTAAATATTTAATTTGAACAAATTCTCATTTTTCACTTCCCTCTTTTGCTGCATCAGACACATTCTTTCTTGTGCACACAAGCCAGTAACAATTCTCCCCGCTTTTTCTCCTCGACAGATGGAAACTTCACTAAAGCACCTGTCATAGTCTCAAGTCTGGGAGCAAGTGCTGGTGTCGCTTTTCACCACATCCACACCAAGAAGCCGCACTGGCAACCACCCAAGCAGACAGCTGCTCCAGCCCCACTTGCTGAAAGTAACCATCTGCAGCTAGAAGAAATGTGGGCGTGTCTTTCTACCATTGGGGTCCTCAATGCTGAGGACAGAAACGTGCCACATGGCCAATGGGGTAGCTGATGTTTCCTCAGGAGGCAAGTGATGCCACTCGACACAAAGTCATTCCAGTGACACCCAAGGATCTACAGAAGAGGCCTGGCACCCAAGACACCCTTCAGTTCAGGGTTAGTGTCCAAATCTAACAACCACACAGAAAGGCCACTCTCGTATCACCGAGTATTGGCCCAATATCAAGGTTAAAACAATCAAGCCTAATTTAAAAAAAAAAATACCTGCTTAAATTTTCATTGCCATCTATTTTATATTCAGTCACATATGATTATAACAGTTTGGTAGGCTCCGGGTCTCATCACTGCTGTCTGCAGATGATGTGGTCCTGTTGGCTTCATCGGCTGGTGACCTCCAACACTCACTGGGTCGGTTCTGAGTGTGAAGCAACAGGGATGAGGATCAGCACCTCTAAATCCGAGGCCATGGTTCTCAGCAGGAAACTGATGGACTGCCTACTCCAGGTAGGGAATGTGGTCTTACCCCAAGTGAAGGAGTTCAAGTACCTCGGGCTCTTGTTCACGAGTGAGGGGCCAATGGAGCGTAAGATTGGCTGGAGAGTCGGTGCAGCAGGGGCGGTATTTCGTTTGCTCTACCATAATGATGTGACGAAAAGGGAGCTGAGCCAAAAGGTGAAGCTCTTGATCTACTAGTCAATCTTCGTTCGTACTCTCACCTGTGGTCAAGAGGGTTGGGTCATGACCAAAAGAACTAGATCACCAAAATGGGCTTCCTCAGGAGGGTGGCTGGTGTCTCCCTTTAGAGATAAGGTGAGAAGCTTGGTCATCCGTGGGGAGCTCGGAGTAAAGCCGCTGCTCCTTCGCGTTGAAAATGCATTAATGGATGTATTTCGGTTGTTTAAGCCGCAGGGTTCAAAGTGTGTGAAAAAAGCAGCAGCTTTTAGCTCGTAAATGACGGTGTATCTAATACCGAGATAAACTGTGACTTCTAATATTGTCTTTTACTGCTTTTGAAAGATGATGACAGTGTTTGGGGTTTTATTTTTTTTTATTTATTCATTTTTCGTGTGTTCTTTGTGTTTGTGATCCTTGAATTTACCCAGCAGCCCCTGCGGCGCTTAAAATGTAACTGGTTTATCAGAAGCCAACAGTGTAATCTGATGTGGCCGCGTTCAAATCGATGCTAATAGTTATCGGTTATCTGTAATAAAGATAAATTTTTTTAGCAGTTTATTGGTCTATCAACATAAAACATAACTTTTCAGTTATCTGATTAATAGTTATCGAAGCTAACTTTTTGGTTAGCTGTGCCCACCAGTGGGTGCAACCACTTTATCTTGTGTATTTTGTTTCCTTGCTATTATAGGCATTAAAATGTCATCAGAAGAAGAAATAACAGAGACCAGGTTGAGGACTGTGGATGCAAGTTTACCTTCATGACTGGCTGAGCAAAATATTTTGCACTCCAATCACACAGGCCCGTCTGGAGGGCGGGGCTTATGTAGTTCCTGTGACCACCCGGTTCGTCTCCGTCCTCAGCCGCCTGGACAAACGCACACACATGACTGTCAACAACTGACAGCGTACAGAATAAATATGCAAAGACAAACCCGTTTGGTTCAATTTTTTGGATTACACTGGTCAGCAAAAATTTTTGTTTTTCTTGCATGGACTTTGAGAACTGATTTAACCAATTTTATGGTGCTGAATCTGAATCTGAGCTCAGATTTCCACTATCACGCCATGTTTTGTTTTTCAATTTGCATGTTCTGTATTGATGGATTACGCAAAAGTTGTTCATTCACTCACGTGTTTGATGCCACTAATGCACAAAAGCAGCTTCAGAAGCGCAGTTTTTAAACCAGGTTCGTGAAATGTGAACAAGAGCCGTAATACTGTTTATGGTGCCGAAGAGTGAAATATGTGTTCATATCTTAAAGACGTGATGTGATTGGCAAAAAACTAACACCAGATTCAGATTCAGTGTCCTCAAATTACCCAAAATCTGTTGAAAAACTCCATACAAGAAAAATCATGTTGACCAGTGTAATTGAAAACACTTTAGTCCTTAGCACTGAGGATCTTCTTGTACCTGATCAGGACCTTTGTCGAACATCTTGCGCGTGCGGGGGAACTGGTGGGAGTGGGGTGCCTGTCCACCCAGTGTGGGGGTGTAAGGGAGTCGTGTGTTTGGCTGCTCTCGAGTGGGGGGTTTGGGCACATCATTGGTCAGACTGGAGCTGCTGGTGCTGGGCATAGGAGGAGAACCGCTGCAGGAGGACACAAAGGTAGAGAGGAATTAAAGATTCTTTCCCCAATGTCACAGAGATTCAGCAGAAACGGGTCAAAAATAAGATGCTGTGTCAATGTTTTTTTTTTTTTTTTGGGACTGGAATAATTTACTGTCGCATGTAAAATCCACAGCAAAACTTGAATGAATCAACACGGTTATTTTCATATTTACGTAGATACTCATGACTTGGTGTTATACATTATGATTCAATGCTCTTATTCTTTTGTTCTAATTTTGTTGTCTCTCTGGATTGAAATTGATGAAAAGTAATTGCAACAGAGGAAAAAAAAAAAAATATATTTTTCAGCTCAATAATGCAAAGATTTTATCATCTCCTGCAGCCTGCAGATGATAAAGTGGAGGAACTGCAAGTTCATCAGTGACAACAATAATATACTGGATGTACTGGAGGTCCGAGAACAGACTGTTAAACCCAGCTGGTTTGGGAAAACTTCAGGATTCGACAGGAAGAGTTAGAGGACTTGGCTGAGGATAGGGAAATGTGGGGGGAGCTGCTTGGTCTGCTTCCACTGCAACCCGGACCCAGATAAGTGGCAGAAAATGAATAAATGATCATCTGTTCAGTGGCCAAAAGATGTTTACTCACCTTTTGTGCCTTGTACAATAAGTCAATAGCTCATGAGCTTCTGCTTGCTAATGTACTGTTTGCATTCTAATAAATAATACGCCAATTAAATTAATGCATGAAATGGTAGCACCATATTTAAAAAATAAAGGCAACTCGTACTCTAGTCCAATTTATATATGTTTTTTCAACTTTGAAATGCTTTTTTTTTTTTACATGTGATTTACAGTACCAGGCAAAAGTTCGGACCCTAACCCAGTGGATGTTCTGGAGCAACTCTTGCTTGGTAGCAGCAGCTATACTGTTATTGCTCAGTCTGATGTCATCAACAAGTAGGAGGGATCCAACAAAAACTACGCATGTCATCACTTTGTAGATTACTAAGTAAGTCCCTTCGGCTTCTCCTTTGTTTCGCTCTGGGTCGCCACAGCAGATCCGAGGTGCATGTTGCAAGTTTTACTATGACTGCTCTTCTTGACGCAACTCCACATTACATCGAGTACAGCAAGGGTGGCCTTGAACCAGGAACCTTCCATTCTGGATAGCAAGCGCACTTAACCACTTGGCAAATGGTAAATGGGCAGCATCTCTGTAGATTTTGTTTCATCTGGTGCAGATGCTCAAACTGCTTCACATGAGGAGAAAATCTGTCATTAAGGACCTTGTTCAGGACACCTTTGCGAGTTTCCTATCTGACGGGAAATTGATCTTCTGGTAATCCACCAGGACATATTGTGTGTTCAAGATTTACAGCTTGAAATAGGCACCAATTATTGTGACTTTTGCAGGTGGAATTTCTCAACTATTTGTGAGTAGAAAATTAAGTTTTGGATTTTTTTTTTTAAAGTACACCTAGAACCACAGCAAAACCTCCATGGGAGTGCTGTGGCTACCAGAGATGAACTGAAGGTTCCTCCTACACGGCCCTGCTCTAATACATCAAACTGTGTGTCTCCTGTACGACTGATGATGCTGTGAGACTTTGTTCTAACTGCTTCTCTGTATCTTTGGGCATCATCTCCTACCCAGCCTGGTGGATGTGTGTGCCCTTGCTGGTTGGACTGGCTGGGGCTGACCGGGTGAGAGATCCAGAGTCCAGAATCTTCTGAGGCCGAGCATTCATCGTTGCCTGAGGGAGAATGAGAGAAGGAACAAACGGTATACAAATCAAAAACATGGAGGACCTTACGAAATACAGACCTGAATAGACAATCAAATATAACATCTGTTGGTAATTGGACCAACAAAAAATCAGATCAAACATGGAAACAGAGGATAAAATATATGACATAGACACTAATATTGATGAAAGTATATTTGACTTAAAAACGATTGGTTGTGAGTATTATACAGTAGAACAGCTGAATAGTGAAAAAATTGCAGAAGATACCCTGTCACTCATACATATAAACAGTCGAAGCTTGTATTGTAAAATGTCACAAATAAAAGATTATTTAAATCAGTTTAAAAATAGATTTAGTATTGTTGCAATCACTGAATCTTGGCTTAAAGATGATCTCATGGATGAAGTTCAAATGGAGGGATATGAGCTGTATTTTGTAAACAGAAGATATAAAAAAGGCGGTGGTATTGCTCTGTATACAAAAACAGATCTGATGTGTACAATTGTTGAAAGAAATGACAATTATGAATGATGTCATAGAAATTGTAACAGTGGAACTTGTACATGAAACATCTAAGAATATTTTAATTAGTTGTGTATACAGAGCACCAGATTCTTGTGTTGTGAAATTTACAGATAAAATAATTGAATTATTCCATCAAATTAAAAACAAAACGCTTTTTATGTGTGGGGACTTTAATATTAACATAGAAAGCTCCAGCTGCCAAAGATTAAGTGATTTTGTGAATACAATGTATAGTTTGGGGTTATTCCCCTTGATAACAAAACCAACCAGAATTACATCGCAAAGTGCAACGGTAATTGATAATATATTTACAAACAGAACAGATGAAATTATTAAGAATGGGATCTTCATGACAGATATTAGCGACCATTTACCAATTTTTTCAATATTTAAATATAAAAATAGGTACAACAAAAAAACTGATATAAACTTTAAAAGAGATAAGTCAGTAAAAGCCTTAGAGGCATTAAAATATGACCTTAAAATCAAAACTGGGAAGAAGTTTATGTCAGTGATGTTAATGTAGCATATAACTCATTTATGAAAATATTGATGAAATCATACAATAAAAATTGTAAATTAATTGAAATTAGTAAGAAAAGAGTAAATAAACCATGGCTGACAAAGGGAATAAAAAATGCTTGTGCAAAGAAAAACTATTTATACAGGTGCTTTTTAAAATTGCAAACAAAGGAATCAGAACATAAATACAAAAAATATAAAAATAAACTATTAACAATAATTAGGAAACAAAAAAAAGATTATTACAGTGAAAAACTAAATAAGAGTAAAGATAATATGAGGGTAACATGGGGAATTATAAAAAGTGTGATTGATAGTGATGGAACGAAAGAAACTATTCCAAATTACTTTGTTAAGGAAAATAAAGAGATATATGATATAAAAGAAGTTGCAAATGGGTTTAATGATTATTTTTCAAATGTAGGGTCAAGTCTGGTGGGAAATAAACCAATAATAGAAGATAAATTATGTACATTGGTAAATACAGTCAATAGTATTTTCCTGGACAATGTGGAAAAAGATGAAATAAGAAATATTGTAAAAAACTGTGTAAGCAAAAGATCAACTGACCATGAAGATTTAGACATGATGACTGTAAAAAGTATAATACAAATTGTTATTGAACCATTTACTTATATTTGTAATCTGTCTCTGTCAACTGGGGTTTTTCCAGATGAAATGAAAATTGCTAAGGTAGTCCCATTATATAAAAATGGAGACAAACATAATTTTTCTAATTACAGGCCAGTATCATTGCTTCCACAGTTTTCTAAAATTATGGAAAAAGTTTTTGTAACAAGATTGGATAAATTTATTGAGAAACATCATATTTTAAATAATGCTCAGTATGGATTCAGAACAAAACATTCGACAGCTATGGCAATTATGGAACTAATAGAGAAAATATCAACAACAATAGATAATAAGGATTATTTTGTAAGTATTTTTATTGACCTGAAAAAGGCTTTTGATGTTATAGACCACTCAAGATTGCTCCACAAGTTACAACAATATGGAATAAGAGGTGTTGCACATCAGTGGGTAAAAAGCTACTTAGAAAATAGAAAACAGTTTGTTCAGATAAATAATACCAAATCAGAATTGTGTAACATTATTTATGGAGTACCACAAGGATCGGTACTTGGACCCAAACTGTTTATTTTGTATATCAATGATTTTGTGAATGTATCCAATGTGCTTGGCAGCATTTTATTTGCTGATGATACAACGCTGTTTTACTCTGGATCAGATATACAGGAAGTAGCACAAGTGATAAATACAGAGTTGGAAAAAGTTAAACATTGGTTTGATATAAACAGATTGTCACTAAATATTAATAAGACAAATTTCATATTGTTTAATGATAGAGCGAAAGAAAATAATGTGTCATTACAAATAGATGGAATGGATATACAAAGGGTAAAAGAAATGAAATTTTTAGGAGTCATGATTGATGAAGATCTTACATGGAAGTCACACATAAATTACATAAAAGGAAAAATAGCGAAAGCCATTGCTGTTTTGCATAAAGTAAAATATTCATTAAATAGTTATGGTTTATTAACATTGTACAATTCATTGATTGTCCCATATTTAACTTACTGTGTAGAAATCTGGGGATCAACATATACAACCTATATACAACCTTTATTTATTTTGCAGAAAAGAGCTTTAAAAGTGATTAGTAACAGTGGTTTTAGAGATCCATCTAATCCATTGTTTATTAAGTATAGGGTACTTAAATTTCATGATTTAGTTGATTTGAAAATATTACAAACGATGTACCAAGTTAATAAAAATACTTTACCAACAAACATTCAAAATATGTTTGAAAAAAGAGTAAGTAGTTATAAATTGAAAGGAATAGAAGTCTTTAAAAAACCAAGATTTAGAACCAAAGTAAAGGAACGGAGTATTGCAGTAAATGGTGTCAAATTATGGAACAATCTTAATAAAGAAATTAAAGAATTAAGGTCGCTTAAATTATTTAAAAAACATATTAAATTAGATGTATTAAGTAAGTATGAAACTATGAAGTAAGTCAGTGGGCTGCAAGAAAGTCAAAAAAAAAAAAGTAAACTGTTAATAATGTTTGGAGTGTCTTAAGTTTAAATGTAACCTGTCAGTGATGTAATCTATTAATTTCTGGTCATAATTATGAAATGGGTCAGTGGTATGTGACAAGTTAAAGAAATGCAATCTGTTAAATAATGTTGACTATGATGCTGTATATTGAAAGATTGTATTGTTAAAAGGGGCAGAAATCATAAGACTTGTTCTTCTTTCTGCTCCTTTTCATTCTGGTATTGTGGTGCTTTTGTTTTTTGCTTTTCTGTTTTTCTTTTAAATGAATGAAATAAATATTAAAAAGAAAGAAAGAAAAGAAAGGAGAAGAGCAAAAAAGAAATTCACCAATTTATCCACCAAAACCTGTTGAAAACTGAAAAACAGCAACAGTGGAGCAAGAAGATAAAACCAGATTAAGGCAGAAGATATTTTAGAGACACACTTGAGGACAGATCAAAATTAGAAATAATACCCGAAATCTGGACACTTTCCCGACTATTATTGTACAACACTTGCCAAAGTTTGCCCAAATTTCCCTGAACTTTATCTCATTAAGCCGAGCAGGTAATATAACCGCTTCAATGAGAGACGTCTAATGACTGCACACGAGGGAGGGGTAAACCTAATAAAGGCAATTCAAGCAAAGCACGGCTGATGAATAGCAGAGTTTGCTGTTTACTAAAGGCAGGTGAAGAGAGAGAGAGAGAAAAAAAGCTGTACAGCGTAAATCTTGTTAACGCCGGCAAACACTTTCTCCAACGTGGAGCCGCCTTTGATTTGATTTCTATGTTAATTACAAGATAGCAGCGAGCGTCTTGTTTCTGCACACAGGTAAAAGGCTGAGAGGATGGAGATGATTTGCTAAGAGTTTACCGCGTTATGCTAAGTACTTTTTGTGCATGATTACGCGCGTATCCTTTGCTTTTCAACAGCATAAATAGCACTACTACGGTTAGCTGTTTACGGAGCATTTGGAAATGAAACAAAATGCCAAACACACATTAAAAAGGTGATTGTGGAAAACAGTCCAGTTGTTAATATTTCTGATCAATTAGATGCAAAGACCAAAAACAGCAAAAGTAGCAAATCATTTCACACAGTCAGATTCATAAATATTTGAACAGTTACTTTTTTGTGTGTAATTTCGCATCTGTACACGAAATCAATGAATGTGACATGAAACAATATATTTATACTTATAAATTTTCAGCTTTAATTCAAGATGTTAGATAAAAATATTGGGTGTGGGTGCTTTGGTGGCTTCCCTCACTTATTTCCTTCTTGCATGCCATACTGTCTGTATTTCTTACATTATGTATTATAGTGACTTGGAAATGTTCATGCAAAAGCCTCTGCCATTTCTAAAAAAAAAAAAAGAACTGGCTGTAAAAGTGATGACATCAACAATAATCATATTTAGTTTGTCCAATTAGTTATGGCTTCTGCAAATGAAGAGACTGTGCATAAAAATGGGTGTAATTCCCAAATGTTTAATGCAATATTTTTGTGAAAACCTTCGAATTAAAGCTGAAGGTCGACACTACGAGCACATTCTGACTTTTGTTTCAAATCCACTGCTGTGGTGCACAGTGGTAAAATGACACAAAAAAAAGGGTGTGTGTGTCTCACTGTCCAAATACTTATGGAGCAGACTGTACGTTTAACAGGCTAGCAAGTGAATGCTGCAGCATGTACATGTGTGGACTGAAGCGGCAGCTGTGCACCAGAGGTGCCATGCAGAGAAGCTCCTGTAGATGTTTTAATGTCAGTAGTGAGCTCAGTTTCCAGTATTAATCATTTTACTGCTTGCACAAGAACAAAAAAGGGCTGCGGCAAAGTCGACCTGTGCAATAATAA
Source organism: Thalassophryne amazonica (assembly GCF_902500255.1). Taxonomy (NCBI): domain Eukaryota; kingdom Metazoa; phylum Chordata; class Actinopteri; order Batrachoidiformes; family Batrachoididae; genus Thalassophryne; species Thalassophryne amazonica. The sequence goes on along the minus strand of NC_047117.1, from coordinate 82,899,960 downwards.
TAACACATCAACAATTATGTATAAAAGGAAAAGACACTACTGTTTTCAATGTGACATTTGATAGAGGTGTTTTTTAATGCAGGCATCATAATCAGCTCCAGCAGATACCGTCACCCCACACCGTGAAACAGCTTGGTCTCCGATGTTGACCCACTTCTTCAAATATTAATTGGTTGGAAAGTGAGTCAATGAGCAAACACATTAGCAGGTGTACACAGGCCGTGGTATTAACCACAGCTCTGGCGGGAGTGAACGCTGATGAATGTGGAGTCTCTGTTTCCACCTGAACGGTCCTATTTAATTATTGAAGGAACGTCTAAAGTGTTGAGTGGTGGGGCAAATGTCAAACATGCACTTGATTCATGCTGATTACTGGACTGTGCTGAAGGTGAGCGCAGGAGAGAGGGTTCAAGAGGCAGAGATGGTGGATGGAAAGAGGAAAAAAATTTGACAGACTACCAAATTACTAAAGGCCCCAAAGAGGCTTTTTTTTTATTAACTGGCATCTGATGAATTAAATGTGGATTAGATCAATGCGTTCCATCTTGTTCCACTTCGTAGGTTCTGCGCCGATGGATCTAACAGCCAGGGCTGTATCAATGATTTCTGCTCACTCAGCAGCAGCAATACGGTGCACATTTTAAAAGCATATTTATGCTCTGCTTCACTTCAAATACACACCAACTCTGTTTCTGACAGATGGCACGTGTGATAAGTTTCTTACAGAGCAATTAGGTAGCACGTCCCACAGCAACACATGAGTTTTTATTGTCATCCTGTCAACAAGCACTCAGGCACTGTACAGGCCCGTCCCCAGGTGGGGGAGGGGGTTGGACCCCCCACCCCAAAGGGCATTTTTGCATGTAATAATGAACAGAACGTCCCTTCTAATTACACAACACACGACACAATCACAAGTAAAATTTCAGTAAGAAGTAAAGCTTTGGTTTGAGACCATGTACCATAAATATCTTGAATTTTCACAAGTTTCATTGGAATTTTTTTTTTTTTTTTTTTTTTTTTACATAAAATAAGGTGTTTTTAAGTTGTAACAGGTGTATTATATTAGGTTTAATTAAACATGTTGGCTAAACGTGAGACAAATACATGGATTTGAGCTTTTGCACTAATTTGAATGTGTACCGAAATAAGATGACAGTTGGAAAAGGACACTGAGCCAAACTAAGTTCATTGCTACTGAACAATGACATATTAGATCAACAGCATTTCAAGAAAAACAAAAAATACTGTGGCCATGGCTTAACTCAGCATGACGTGCCAAGGCTCGCTTATTCCAAGCGGGAACAATTAAAAAAGCATTTAATGTGTTTCATCATCAGAGGCAAGTAAATTTTAATTAGCTGCCGACCTTGTTGGCTTTGTTACAAATCAATAAGATTTGACATTTAAAATCCTAATTAAAACGGCTCGAGCTGGAGTGAGGCTAATGCTAACGCTTGTGAACTTTGGATGAATGTTGTGAATAAGACGTCTCTGATGAATGTGAGCTCCATATAACTCATTAGCTGCAGAAAATAAGGCATTTAGACTGCCGCGCCTTCTTTGGCGTCATACCACATTTTGTTATTTTACCAACACACAAACACGCACACAGACTATTATGCATGACTCAATTCCAACCTCAAGATGATCTGGACTTGGTGGATGATAATTTGAGCGTTGTGGAATCCATGGATGCCATGAGTGTGTGTGTGTTGTGGTTGTCCTGGATCTACACTAAGATCAAGGCTTTCATAGACTTCCTAGACTCAGTTATCTTAAGTGTATCTGTTTGTGGTGTTATTGTCAAACATGCAGAGAAATTCTCTTATATCTGCAGTGACGTTTGTTTTTCTGAGACCTCGGGCTTTCAGAGACATCTGGGAAGAGTGTATGAGGCTGATACCTTTACAGAAGAACAAATTCTGGTATAATGAGTGAGGTCATGGGTAATTTCCCTTATTTGAGGTGATTTATTATGTAATACAGTAGTGTTCAGAATAATAGTAGTGCTATGTGACTAAAAAGATTAATCCAGGTTTTGAGTATATTTCTTATTGTTACATGAGAAACAAGGTACCAGTAGATTCAGTAGATTCTCACAAATCCAACAAGACCAAGCATTCATGATATGCACATTCTTAAGGCTATGAAATTGGGCTATTAGTAAAAAAAAGTAGAAAAGGGATGTTCACAATAATGGTAGTGTGGCATTCAGTCAGTGAGTTTGTCAATTTTGTGGAACAAACAGGTGTGAATCAGGTGTTCCCTATTTAAGGATGAAGCCAGCACCTGTTGAACATGCTTTTCTCTTTGAAAGCCTGAGAAAAATGGGACGTTCAAGATATTGTTAAGAAGAACGCGTAGTTTGATTAAAAAGTTGATTGGAGAGGGGAAAACCTATACTCAGGTGCAAAAAATTATAGGCTGTTCATCTACAATGATCTCCAATGCTTTAAAATGGACAAAAACAAAACAAAAAAAAAAAACAGACGCGTGGAAGAAAACAGAAAACAACCATCAAAATGGATAGAAGAATAACCAGAATGGCAAAGGCTCACCCACTGATCAGCTCCAGGATGATCAAAGACAGTCTGGAGTTACCTGTAAGTGCTGTAACAGTTAGAAGACGCCTGTGTGAAGCTAATTTATTTGCAAGAATCCCCCGCAAAGTCCCTCTGTTAAAAAAAAGACGTGCAGAAGAGGTTACAATTTGCCAAAGAACACATCAATTGGCCTAAAGAGAAATGGAGGAATATTTTGTGGACTGATGAGAGTAAAATTGTGCTTTTTGGGTCCAAGGGCCGCAGAAGAGTTTGTGAGATGATCCCCAAACTCTGAATTCAAGCCACAGTTCACAGTGAAGACAGTGAAGCATGGTGGTCCAAGCATCATGATATGGGCATGTTTCTCCTACTATGGTGTTGGGCTTATATATCGCATACCAGGTATCATGGATCAGTTTGGATATGTCAAAATACTTGAAGAGGTCATGTTGCCTTATGCTGAAGAGGACATGCCCTTGAAATGGGTGTTTCAACAAGACAATGACCCCAAGCACACTAGTAAACAAGCAAAATCTTGGTTCCAAACCAACAAAATTAATGCCTCGCAGATGTGACGAAATCATGAAAAACTGTGGTTATACAACTAAATACTAGTTTAGTGATTCACAGGATTGCTAAAAAAGCAGTTTGAACATAATAGTTCTGAGTTTGTAGCTTCAGCAGCAGATGCTACTATTATTGTGAACACCCCTATTCTACTTTTTTTTTTTTACTAATAGCCCAATTTCATAGCATTAAGAGTGTGCATATCATGAATGCTTGGTCTTGTTGGATTTGTGAGAATCTACTGGTACCTTGTTTCCCATGTAACAATAAGAAATATACTCAAAACCTGGATTAATCTTTTAATCACATAGCACTACTATTATTCTGAACACTACTGTATGGCACTGTATAAACAAACTGAACTAAACAAAGATCCAGGTCTTACTGTATGGTTCTGAAATCTTTATCATATTTTATAAATCTCAGTTTGTTCATTTATTTGTTGGATAATCTTGCAACAAATACTGTTAAACAGCAACTATGGTTTTGTGTCTTATTCAAGAATACATGTTTCCATCCACCCTCTTGGACACAGCAACCACTGTATGAAATACTGGAGCCACTCCTGGTGCTCCAGTGAGGTTCACAAGTATTTGGACAGGGACATCACCTTTAATTTTGTATCTGGATGGAACTAAAATTAAGAAATCAAGATGTGCTTGCAGTGTAAACTGTTCAATTCAAGGGGTTTAACAAAAATATTGCATTAACCAGTTAGGAACTATAGCCACTTTTACACATACTCCCTCCATTTTCAGGCACCAGAACTAACTGGACAAACCAAATGTAATATATGTAGTATTTTGTTAATAATTGATATGAATGAAATCAGTAAATTGGAAATGTTCATGTGTTCAACCTCTGACTTCTCTGGCTCTACTGGCTGGAAAATTAATGACTTGTATGAACAATAACCAACACATTTATTTTGTCCAATCACTTATGGCCTCTAAAATTTGAGGGACTGTGTATAAAAATGTCTGCAACTCGTAATCAGATCATGTGATGTTTTTGTTAAATCCCTTGAACAGTCTATGCTACAAGCACATCGTGATGGTTTCACTTCAACTCCTCGTGGTGGTGGACAAAGGCAAAATTACAAAAATTACATCATTGTCCAAGTACTTATGGACCTATTAGTCGACTTCAGATCTGCAGGTGCACAGAAACCAAAAGAAGCTTTAGGATGTAGATTTATTGCACTGTGTTCTTTATTGCACTACAGCAGAACATCTCACTGTGGACATGTTGCTCTTCTAAAGGCAACTAAGTGCACAATTTGTGCTGTTGGTCAGAAACACGAGAGTTTAGCCCGGGCTTTGGATGTGTGCTGGATTACAGTGATTATTATGGATCCTTAAGTTACGGCAGCCTCTGTCCGCGGCTCTGCTCAGCCTGGGGAGTAATTTCCACTTAATTGCATTTGCACAAAAGTAATGGACTTTTTTTTTTTTCCAAAGAAAAAAGAAAACGCCAGTGGGAAGACGAGGCTTGTGTGGATGAAACTGATCTTTTTCTCTGCACAACCATGTGGTGGAAAAGAATGAGTGTACAGCTACACAGGGACAACGCCAACGTCAACTACACCAACACATTAATTGATCGACTTCTTCAGAATGACTTTCGTCAAGCAGATGATTTCTGGGCTTGAAGAAAAAAATACCTCAGGCCAGGAAACATGATAAAAAAGTCATAACGTATGTTCATGCGAGCAGAAATCCGTCCAGACTTAGGCCATCTGCATTTCAATATTGCCCCGTGGAGCCAAATCCCTTGGGTGCGGATTTGTGGTTTCCAACGGCACCAAATTAGGACCGCTGTTGAGCCGTCCAGCGGGAAGAGTCTTAACAAGAAGACAACTATTATGTATGGTGACCACCTGAAGGTTATTCTCTACACCGCTCTGTAAATAACCCATGTCTTAAACCAGTGCAGCACGCATAATTAGAGCGTTCAGTTTATACATTTATTAGGATCAGAATAACTGCTGCACCTTTAATGTGACAAAATAATTGGATTGCGTTAATCTGCGTCATTCCCTCTGGAATCCTTTGATTAAATCAAGCAGTGCATTCTGACCTATTTAAACGGGCAACAATCTAACACAGCAAAGGCAGACTGATTTAAAAAACACTACTGGCTTATAGATTGTTTTAAATTACCATATTTTCTGGACACAAATTTGTATCGGCGTATAAGTCACATCTCAACTCTCTCTCAAAAAGAGACAAACAAAAAGCATCATGAAGAGAAAAAAACAAATATAAAAGCCAAACCAGAGCATAAGTTGCATTTATTTTTTTGAAACATGTATTTCACAAGAATTAAAAAAAAAAAAAAACATTTTAAAGCTATTTGGTCACACACTATCTGTAAGAACATCAGCTAAATATCTTTGAAGTTGTTTTCCTGATTTGCACTGTGTGGTGGATCCGGCGATGTGCTGCACCAGCGCATGCTCCCAGACTTGACTTGACTTTAAAGTGGACATCCTTACGTTTGGGAATGCCTGTTCTAGATTCTAAATAAGCCACAATAACATTACCTTATATGCAATGCTGTTGAGCACCTTCATGGCCAGGTCAGATACTTCGGGAAAAGGGTCTGCAGCGAGATGCAGCAGCACTCTCCAGATCTGAGTGTAAACACTGTTGAAGGACACACCTGAAAAAAGAAAAAATTAAAAGATTTTCATTCTCCTGTAAATGAAATTCACATTCAAACAAAAAGTCACTATAATGCCAGGGTTGTTTTTAAATGGCGTACAGCCCACACTTCTGTATTTATGTATAAAATATTGTGGTTTTCAGTGCCATAGTTAATTGTTGTGCCCTTAGGTGCTATAATGGAGCAGATAACATCAATTTTACAGCAAAATCGTGCATTTGGTGGTACAAGCACCAAATCTGAGATGATTATTACCAAGGTAGAACTTACCAAATCTGGTTGATTTGCCACTTGATAACCAACATGCTGGTCATTTTCCAAGATGGGTGCTAAAGTGGCCTCCCGACAATTACTTTTTTGCATAGAAATGCCCCAATTACAATGGGTATGTTGTAAAGCATCAGTGAAATCCAAGATAGCTTCTAATTTCAAGATGGCCACCATTTGATGTGTGTCATTTAGGTGTCAAATTGTAGGTTTTCAGGCATGCTGGATTTCATTTTTTATTTATTCATTCATTTAAAGGCAAATGCAGCATTCATCATGAATGAAAAGGAGCAGAAAGAAGCAACAGCTTGGCAGCATTGTTTCATGTTCCAACAATATCACACTTCAAGGAATAAATAACCATTTGACTATGATGACCACAGATAATAAAAATAACCACAATATATTCAACACAAGACGACCTTCTAACAGGCCTACACGCAGTAGCTTTAAGAGAAGAAGACGCTCCAAGCATATGCTGAGTGGAAACCAATAATAAAAGTTATAATCCAATTACATTTTTTCCTTAAATCTGATTGGATAATCATGTGAGTTTTCAGTCCGTATAATATCGGGGTAACGGTGGCAAAATATTCGACCGTTTCACATTTGGATGTATTACTTTGCACCCTGACCGGTGTTCTGATGAGATGCCATTCCTGTCGACAATTTGACAGAACACCGGCCCCGTGCACTGCTACGCAGATGTCATAATGGTGCTGTTAGCTGAGAGTGACAGAAACTTGTGTACCGACAACGGCTGAATTTAAGGTACCATACGAAGTGTTGATGTGGACCCTGACACAGAATTACCGTTTCGCATTTGATGGATTTTCACGTTTGATGGATTACTCCGCACCCTAACCGCTGTTGGAGCGAAGCCGCCTCGACGGTAAGCCTCGCCGACTGAATTACCTACAGAAAAATAAACTGTGCAAATGATGTAATTGGACTGGAATGGGAATAACCCCCTTGTGTGAGATAATTTGCGGACGTTCATGCTGTTATAATATCCATTTTAGGTAATTTGGTCAACAAGGCTTACCGTCGAGGCAGCGTCGCTCCAACAGCAGTGAGGGCACAGAGTAATCCATCAAATATGAAAATCCTAACGTGTCGCCGGTAAAGCTCAATTTGCAACCGTATAACCAGCATGAACATCTGCAAATCATCAGGCACAACAGGTTCATTCCCTAAATGTATTAAACGTCACTATTTTGGCACATAAGCAAAATAAAATATAATATATGCCATAAATAGCAATTAAAATAAAATATAATAAAATGGAATTTGACACAAGTATCATTTAAATAAATCAAACAGGAGCATTTCTAGGTAAAAAGCGATTTTCAATCGGTCATTTTGGCAGCCATCCTGGAAAATGGGCAAGTGGCAAATCAACCAATGTGCCAAATAATATCATGAGAATGACCATACCAAATTTGGTGCTTGGACCACCAAATGCATGATTTGTTTTTCGATTATCTGTTCCACTCTTAACATGTTTCGGTGGTATAAACGCGTCAGTCTTCATGCTGGCAGCAAACACGACTCCTCACATCGCATCCATTTTCTTTTTAAATCTACTTGTACATGCTGGCTGTAGAACAACCTGAACCTCCATACCTCATGCTTAATTTTTCTGATTTGTAGTTTGTCTCCAAGTATCTCCTTCTAAGTCCACAAGAACACTGCAGCTCTTTCTTTTTTTGGCTCCCTCATTTTTTGTTCCTCCTTCTCTGTCAGGTGGTCTCTAAGGATGACTGAACACACTTCATCCCCTCCTCTTCATGTCCCTACATCCCTAACCCCTTCTGAGGTTTCCGTGAGGCCCACAGGCTGAGCCCCTGAGCTGTGAAATCCCTTAAGGTGCTGAAGAAGCCGGAACGACTGAAGATCAAACCTTCCTACTGCTCCGGTTGCTCTCTGGAGAACTCCGGAAGGGTTCAGCGTTAACACAATTCAAAGACGGGAGTCCCGGGAGGAGGGTCCTGAGGAGTGAGTAGACGTTGGGCGATATGGCAAGTGGGAGAGGAATATGGGAAAATAAAGAAACTTAATGCATTCATCCTAAACCTTTGAGCCAAACGATACAAACAGCTGGTTTAAAACAAAACAGAACAAAAGAAGTGGAGGAATACAAAAGTCTGCAAATGCACAAAAAAGGGGGAGAAAAACAAAAAAGGCAAAAAGAGTACAGAAAGCGACTTCAGCCGTAGAGAGAACGTGAGTGAGGGAATTAAGATGTGATGGGGTTGTAGCCTGAGGGGCAGCATGTGATGAGTGAGTGCGCAACAGCGCGTGAGCTGCTAAACAGCCCATTGATAAATGTGAAATACGCTTTTGCTACAATTTATGCGCCATGTGTCATTACGGGGGCAAACAAATTACCGCCGCACCGCTCCGGCACAGCCCACATGAGGGAACGTGACACCAGACATCATTCACCGGCTGAACGTTGCAGTGCTACCTCGTCCCGATTTAAAACCCGCGTCATTTAAAGCAGAGCCGTAAAGATGTTAACTGTTGGATGAACGCAACAATGTTTCATGACGTAACTTTCAGACTGCAGACCTTTTTCAAGCTTTCATTAGTTGAGTCATTTTTTTTTTTATATCATACTTATATTAAGTATCAGACTTTTTTAAAGAAGAAAAAAAGAAGCCTGTCTGAGATGTATTTTAAATCCAATTCTCAGTGTGAGCTCATCTCTCAGAACATCTCGATTCCACTCAAATGAGAATCCAATAAAATAAAAGGAAAACCTATCGTGCAATATTAAAGAAACTGAACACAAAAGAGATGAAAGGAAATGTTAGAGGCAGACTCAGCTCCTCAACAAAATAAGTCTGAGTTTTGGCGTCTGCAGACACATACAGACAAGCAGACAGGAACACCATCCACCATCCGCTGTTGGATCGGTGGTGGTGCCACTTGGCTCACTTGTGAATACTGGCCATGCTTCTTTGCGACTTATGTTGCCTTTTGATTTGGATAACTGGGCTGCTCCCTGGGACAAAATGAAAATTTGCAGGATCCCCAACATGTTGCTGGATGTCACGGTTGGCCTGTTTTCAAGTGCTGGGAGTGCAGTGTGGAGTACAGGTTAGAATTTTGGCATTCATCAGGGATGTGTTGGCACCTACAGTAGTGTTCAGAATAATAGTAGTGCTATGTGACTAAGAAGATTAATCCAGATTTTGAGTGTATTTCTTATTGTTACATGGGAAACAAGGTACCAGTAGATTCAGTAGATTCTTACAAATCCAACAAGACCAAGCATTCATGATATGCACACTGTTAAGGCTATGAAATTGGGCTATTAGTAAAAAAAAGTAGAAAAGGGGGTGTTCACAGTAATAGCAGCGTCTGCTGCAGACGCTACAAACTCAAAACTATTACGTTCAAACTGCTTTTTTAGCAATCCTGTGGATCACTAAACTAGTATTTGGTTGTATAACCACAGTTTTTCATGATTTCTTCACATCTGCGAGGCATTATGTTTGTTGGTTTGGAACCAATATTTTGCTTGTTTACTAGTGTGCTTGGGGTCATTGTCTTGTTGAAACACCCATTTCAAGGGCATGTCCTCTTCAGCATAAGGCAACATGACCTCTTCAAGTATTCTGACATATCCAAACTGATCCATGATACCTGGTATGTGATATATAGGCCCAACACCATAGTACGAGAAACATGCCCATATCATGATGCTTGCACCACCATGCTTGACTGTCTTCACAGTCACGTGTGAACTGTGGCTTGAATTCAGAGTTTGGGGGTCGTCTCACAAACTGTTTGCGGCCCTTGGACCCAAAAAGAACAATTTTATTCTCATCAGTCCACAAAATATTCCTCAATTACTCTTTAGGCCAGTTGATGTGTTCTTTGGCAAATTGTAACCTCTTCTGCACATGTCTTTTATTTAACAGAGGAACTTTGTGGGGGATTCTTGCAAATAATTAGCTTCACACAGCTGTCTTCTAACTGTCACAGTACTTACAGGTAACTCCAGACTGTCTTTCGATCATCCTGGAGCTGATCAATGGGTGAATTTTTGCCATTCTGGTTATTCTTCTATCCATTTTGATGGTTGTTTTCCATTTTCTTCCACACGTCTCTGTTTTTTTTTTGGCCATTTTAAAGCATTGGAGATCATTGTAGATGAACAGCCTATACTTTTTTGCACCTGCGTATAGATTCTCCAATCAACTTTTTAATCAAACTACGCTGTTCTTCTGAACAATGTCTTGAATGTCCCATTTTCCTCAGGCTTTCAAAGAGAAAAGCATGTTCAACAGGTGCTGGCTTCATCCTTAATAGGGGACACCTGATTCACACCTGTTTGTTCCACAAAACTGATGAACTCACTGACTGAATGCCACAGTACTATTATTGTGAACACCCCCTTTTCTACTTTCTTTTTTACTAATAGCCCAATTTCATAGCCTTGAGAGTGTGCATATCATGAATGCTTGGTCTTGTTGGATTTGTGAGAATCTACTGAATGTACTGGTACCTTGTTTCCCATGTAACAATAAGAAATATACTCAAAACCTGGATTAATCTTTTTAGTCACATAGCACTACTATTATTCTGAACACTACTGTACTTGGTCTAGTGCTGGCACAGATTGGGTGCTTGCAGGGTTGTGGAGACCAGTGGCTTTGTTGACAAAGAAATGTTTACTGACTTTACTGTCAGGCTAAGGTTAGGACAGTGACATAAACCGACAACAGGATCTCTGTAGAATTAGGTCTCTTTGGAAGATCTGTGGGTATTATTTGAGTAACTTTGTGGCAAACAAATATTTCCTCAGGGCAGACTCGGTTAACCTGTACCACTTGCATTGTTAAGGAAAATCAACTATGACATTCTGGCAATGTGGCACACAGTGTGGCAACTGGAAAAGCCCAAGGGAACGCCAAAGTTTCAACTGGCTGCGGGAGATACATGTTACTGGTGATGAACTGATTGGGTGGTTTTCAACCAGAACCCAATGGTGGACTAATTACCTTATCAAAGGGTTAAAAAAACAAAACAAAAAACAACCCAAACTATAAATACACATGCAGGATGGAGTAGTGAAAGAAATTATCCGGAAACTGCACTTGCTCTAAATAGATATAGAAACCGTACCATAGTGGGATAAGGAATTGGGCTACCAATTTGTAATCCCAGTCCACTCAGCTGTAAATGAGCACAGGCTTTGGCTGGGAAAATAACCTGTGTCAGACTAACGTCCTGTCCAAAAACAGTCATCAACTTTCAGCCACTTTACGCTACAAAATCCAGGCACAAACACCAGAACCATGTGGGCCTCAGGACCTGCACAGAATTTAACATAAATCTTGTAGATCTAAATATGACAATATTTTTGCAGAGTTGTAGAGTAATAATGACAACCGCACGCAACACTTAGTTGTTTGTGGAGAACCGACTGGCGTCGAGCAATAAATGATTGAAGAAACTGTGGTGTTCATCCGTCCAAAATCATAACTTGTGGGAGAGTTTTTGCAGCAGGACAGACTACCTGAAGCTGAGGAAGCAGCCTGTGATCAACTGGCGTTCCGTCCAGGGGGAGTTGTAGACTCTCATCCGCTCCCTGCTACGGAATCGGGGATAAGCACTAAACCCAATGGACATCATGGTCTGCGTAAGCTGGGCAGACACTGTACGATATTTTCAATCGTTGTACTCAGCTCCAGCTCAAACTGCGTGACAAAACCGCAGGGTGTAAAAGTTCAGAGCGCATGATTTATGTTCTCACACTGTATGGCCCGATGCTCTGATGTGATCTGACTGCTCACATTGTACGTTCAAAAAACACACGTCAGACTCGTGTTTCCAGAAGCAAAATGTAAACAGAAGCTTTTTTTCTTTTTCTGAAACTTTATTTACATTTCTTATTTTTACAAAACCTCTCAATGGGAGACATCAAAGTTTAAAACAAACAAACAAAAAAACAAGACTTTAAATGAGTTGAAGAATAATGGGGAAAAAAGAAACAGAAGCTGCTCTCCCAAAGAGATGATCACTGTTTATGCTCTCTCCTGTGTTTTTTTTTTCAATATTTATTTCATTCATTTAAAAGAAAAACAGAAAAGCAGAAATGAATATATTACAAGACACTGAATGAAAAGGAGCAGCGGGGAAGAACAAGTCTTATATTTTCTGCCCCTTTTACAATACAATCTTTCAATTTTAAGCATCATTATTCAACATTATTTAACGGATTACATTTTTTGACTTTGTCACATACCACTGACTTATTTCATACTTTTAGCCATTATTTAAAAAATTACATTTTTAACAGGTTACATTTTAGACTTAAAACATTTCAGACATTATTAACAGATTACATTTTAGACTTTGTCACAACCCACTGACTTATTTCATACTTACATAATACATCTAGTTTAATACGTTTTTTAAATAATTTAAGCGACCTTGATTCTTTGATTTCTTTGTTGAGGTTGCTCCATAATTTTACACCATTCACTGCAATACTCCGTTCCTTTACTTTGGTTCTGAATCTTGTTTTTTTTTAAAGACTTCTATTCCTTTCAAATTATAACTACTTACTCTTTTTTCAAACATATTTTGAATGTTTATTGGTAAGGTACTTTTATTAGCTTGGTGCATTGTTTGTAATATTTTCAAATCAACTAAATCATGAAATTTAAGTACCCTATACTTAATGAATAATGGATTAGATGGATCTCTAAAACGACTATTGCTAATCATTTTTAAAGCTCTTTTCTGCAGAATAAATAATGGTTGTGTATAAGTTTTACATGTTACATGTTTGCAAAGGCACAGTGCGAGAGATGCTTGTAGCGCTGCTTCAGCAGCGCGGAACCCTCACGACAGCTGACCAGAATATCAAACAGGCTTGATTTTCATCCGACCATATGATTGCCGATCGAGAGGTGGTTGTGAGAGGGTAAACACAGCTTGTTACTCCATGTGTATACTACACGATGCAGGACGCACGATTAAGCCGAAACTTGGCACAATCCAAAAAATTCTCACACAAGTGAAAGATCGGCTGATAAAGGGCCAAAACCCACACAGTGTAAGCCCCTGGTTCACACGGTAGGACAATTAGGCTTATATCGGACCCTATCTTCCCGTTCCGACAATCTTAAGGACGCCCCGACAATCGTGATGACGCTAAAGATAATCTTACTAGATAGTAGATATTCAACATGTTGGATTGTCTTGGCCCGATATCGCAGCGTGTGTTGTGTCCTCCGACCACAAACGAGCATGCAGCCTGCTGAATGTGATGTGCAGCCAATCAGAAACCTAAAGATAATTTTAAAATCCTGTCGTGTGAACCAGGCTTAAGACTAAATTGCAATACAGAAGGAACTGAATATGTGTATTATATCAAAAACAAAAAACAAAATGTGAATCAATGCAGTCTATTGCAGTTTTCCTGTCTATAGATTTGATTATCTAGTAACTGTCCAATAGTATCCAGCAGCGACTGCATTTAGCACATGCTGGTACAGATTGTTTTAAACTGCTAAACAGTAATACACGAGTCACTTTATTTGTCTCGACATTTTAGTTTGGAGTGTTAAAACGCAGCCATGATTAAAGTAAGTGAGAATTTATGATGTATGCTAAAATGAGTGAAAAAAATTTGATGTAGTTTTAAGCAGAGATGAAAATAAAGTCTCATGGGTCTTACTGATAAACAAACAGACAACAGCAAACAAAAATGTCAAAATACTACGTGAGGTTTGGAGCGAAACCGATTACTGAATGTGAACAAGAACAAACGTGTGAATGTGAACGCTTCACGGGAATTCAATATAAATGAATTTCTCTTTCATGTTCCTGTATTCAGCTAAAAACCCTGGAATGTAAAAGCACATGTTCAGCTCTGCTCGCTCGCGTATACAGCCTGTGGCTAGGTGGGAGTTAGAAAGACGTGTGCTAGGAGGCTGGGACTCTGCAGCCACAACGTGGTCACGATGTCATGGGCGAGGGCCAATATGCCTTTTAACTGATTCAGATGAGAGGGGCTCATCAAGAGCCCACAATCAGCTTGAGATTTAACTTAATGTTGAATGTCAAATTCAGTAGATAAAAGGGTAATAGACAGGTAGGTCCTACACAATGGAGAACTCTGGAGTAAAGAAAATAAGGACTTTAAATAAGTCCCAAAATTGCACAGATTACAATTTTCTGATAAATCTGACCCAAGCCGAGGTGTAAAGTCACCGCCAATGTCTTCAAGAACAGCAATCATTGCCATCTTGGCCTTAGTCCAGGAATAACTGCCTTAAACCACCATATATAGGTAGTCGAAGTTTTAGACCTTTGGACTAGAGTTAGATAGACCTAACTTGCTTGGTCTGTACTGTTAAATAGTGGTCATTCATTCATTTTCAACCGCTTATCCAGGTGGAAGACCTCCCTAGAGAGGCGACCAGGGGACATCCTCACCATGAAGTTTGACAGCAGTGTTTCTCTTTCGAGTCATTTCCTTGATAGTATATGTTTCAGTGTTTTTAAAAAGTTCACTTTTCCTTTTCACATCATGTCCCCTAATTGGCAAGGTCCTTAAGTTTCTCCCGGTGTGTAGTGAGTACCTTGTATGGCAGCACCCTCACATTGTGGTGAATGTGAGACATTAATTGTAAAGCGCTTTGAGAAAGTGATGCAGATGGAAAAGCACTATATAAATGCAGTCCATTTACCATTACAGGTGAAGAGAGTTTCACATCCACAGAATATGTACTGACGAATGCGGAAAACAAAATCGACAAAGATAAAATGAGTTCCTGGGCTACTGCGCATATGGAAAAGACAAAACAAAACAAAACAAAACAAATAAATAAAATAATAATAATAATTCAGGCTTTTTTGCATGACAACTAGGACTTTGCGTAATCAGAGACACCCATAAAATGATTCATAGCGCAGGTATTTTTTTCTTAGCCTGATGATAAATGATAACGATGGGTCTAGTGAGTCTCACACTATGACATAGTGCAAATCGTTTTAGCACTGCCACAAAAAACAAAACAACAACAACAAAAACATAAATATTGACTAACAGATCTCGCAAAACTTTGTTTTGGCAAGATAAAAAAATGGGACCTGGTCTCCAAACAGAGAACTAAATGAAGTGACCATCAGAAATAAAGTCAAGACAAACTACGGGTCCGACCTTCCACCTGATGCAGTTTTCATCTGCACTTCTAATGCAAGTGTTGTTTAAACAGCAAATCTATTTGTGTGCATTTGTGCACCCATGGCTGAGTTGATCCTAAAAGCAGGTGTGGTCAGGCACGGTATTGGAGCATCATGGATTTCATGAAAACACCGAAAACTACCTTCATGTCAACACAAAATTACCATTTTATTTTTCAATTATACCTTATTTTGTGCAGCAAAACATGACAGGGCTGCTGTTAAGCTGATAAGAGGGTTGTAACTTGAAATGCAACAATAAGAATAAAATAGAGAGAATAAGAGAATACCCCGTGCTACATCCCCCATCCTACAGGGATGAAGGTGCCTCAGTGAGTTGATGCTTTTTTACTTGTGCACAAACCGGCTGTCGTTATATATAGTGGAAACCGCCACTCACCCGAGAGACAGGCGCGAGAGAGCAGGTTCGATTTCAGCATGTATGAGAAAAAGCACTTAATGGCCTCAGGTGGCTGACAGCAGCAGTTCTTCTGCCCTACTGTCCTTCACACATCTGCAAAGTTGACTAAAACCGGGAGCTTTCCTATCTGTCCCCAGTCCGAGTTGAGGCACGCAAACTCACCTGCTGTGATCTGATTGTTACTGACATCAGATTTACAATATGTGTCAACAAACAACCCAGTCTCACGGCATGTCGTGATTCAGCAGCACAGAATATACATTAATGTATTGGTTTGTGATATTGTCACAAACGTGCAAAATGTTCATAACGGGAGCACAAATTTATTCTAATACGTTCCGTGACGGCTACACGAAATTAAATGTGATGCGGGGGGTAGAGTAGGGGGAAGGAGTAGTGTTAGGTTATGGTTAAGGTTAGGGTTGGGGGAAAGGTTAATAATAATGAGTTAAAAAAAAAAACCCCAGTCACAAAAATTTGAATCATTATGTGACGGGAGCACAAAAAACAGCAACAACAAAAAACAAATGTGAAACTGGGCTTCAAAAAAAAAAATAAATAATAAAGTTGCATATTTAGACTGCATTTTTATATAGCGCTTTTCCGTCTGCATCAGATGCTCAAAGCGCTTTACACATCAATGCCTCACATTCACCCCGATGTCAGGCTGCTGCCATGCAAGGTGCCCACTACACACTGGGAGCAACTAGGGGATTAAGGACCTTGCCCAAGGGCCCTTAGTGATTTTCTGATCAGGCTGGGATCTGAACCGAGGATCTTCCTGTCTCAAGCCCAACATTTAACCACTAGACCATCACCTCCCCTAAACTAACTAAATTGACACAGAACTGCATGGTCAGAACAATTTATTTCCTAACATCTTAAATCACATAATTTGAGTGCTGTACAAAATAGATTTGTTTCTTTTTGTGAATCCCTAAAGCACAAACTACAGCTGGTCTGCATCTTCTACATTGTGCATGACGACATTCATAGGTGTAGAACAAGTTTCACGGCAAAAGAAGGGTCATCTTGAACACGTTTTGGACGGTCCTCTTATACTCTTCATCTGGCTGCGGCTTCCTCTTCCCTGACAAAAGGAATTTCTTGATTGCAGGCACCTGAGTCATCCTGCCCTGGAAATCCTTGATGTTGCAAAAATCAGCCAAGATTCCAGGAAATTTCTCCTCCAGCATCATTGTGCACTCACACAGGAGTACATCTGCACAGGTCAGTCTACCGCCCACCAGGTGAACTTTCTCACACAGTGCCTTTTCAAACACAGGAAGGTAGCGCTCCTTTGCTTTGCTCTCAATATTGTCCAGTTTTGCCTTCACATCTGCGGTAAAAGGCATGTTCCGTTCGCACATTTTGTTCCACTGCAAATTAAAGTTCAGCCACTGGGAACCTGCTCAAGTTTTCAACTCCAGGCTTTTTGTTTTTTTTTAATTGCAGTGGCTCACTGGCGTAAATGTATTTACACCAGCAGCATTTCTACTGCAGAGCTGATACAGAAAGTTCAATCTTTCCACATCAATTGTCTTTGATCATGGCTTTTCCCCACACTTTATTATGTTGAAGGAAGAAATAAGCCCCTCTCACGGCCTTGGGGCCCGTTGGTGCAGGTGCTTATCTCCGGATTCCGTAGCACAAAGTGGAGGGAGTCTCCAACTTCCCCTGAATGGGACTCCGGTCCGACTCAGTTTACTTTCCCAGCCAAAGCCAGTATTCATTTAGAGCTGGGTGGACTGAGACAGTGCAGATAAAGTATCTTGTCCAAAAACACAGATTTCTGTCCAGGTCTACAGACTGGCAGGTCAGCCCCTTATCCACTGAGCTACCTGTTCTGTATCTTCTGTGGTGTAACTTTTTTGAGAAGTGATTTTAGAAGGCACACACTGGCTTGTTTCTGTTTGTTGTTATTGTTGTTTTGTGACTGACGCATGCAGATGATCTTACTGGTGGTCAGCTGACAGCCCCTCCCTGAAAATACACATCTAGTTGAATGTATAATAACATCCACTTAAATATACATATAAGTACTTACCATCTGAACCATCAGCTTTTCCCTTTTTAGATTGTCTTTATAACCCAGATCCTGGGGGTCATGGGGCTCCTTTTGAGATTTATTGAGGAGCATTTGGAAATGACCAAAAAATTGACTTGTTGTAAAAGTCATGCGACTGCACTATTCAATCACTGAAATGGTTTTTAAAAGAGGTATATATTTCCAAATCTGTGAAATCTACCGTAGAGACAGAAACTACAGTAAAAGGTGTCAATTATTTAATATTTCCAATATGTTGTCAAACTGACTGCTGATAGATGACTTCTCTGTGTTTGGGAATACTGCTCATGCCAGGCAGGAAAAATCTTCAGCAGCCGTGATGCGAGACACACACACTCCCGGGATGCTTAACTCATGCAGGTGGGTGTATGAGGTGCAATCTGTTAACAAGGCTGCCTAAATGCAGATCAACACGCTTTGTAGCCGCCACGCACTTGTATCACATCTGGGGCAAAAAAAGGCCTTAGCGGCTTTATGTTGTAAAACTGTTCTGACATTTAGAGTAAATATGACAAATAGGCTCACACACACACACACACACACACACACACACACACACACACACACACACACACACACACACACACACACACACACACACACAGTGCTCTGTCCTGACACACACAGTAATGCAAAAAGAAGTGTGTCTGTTTTTTAAGTGCTGTGCCGTCTTAAAGCTGCAGTATTTACCTATCAGGGAGTTGAGGGAAGAATAGGAGGACACCCGTCTCATCTTGTCTATTGTTTCGAAGGAGAGGATGTACTCGTCGTTGTCAGGGCTTCCCAGAGTGCTGCTCGCACTGCTGCTGGTGCTCAGGTTCCCGGGGGAAAAGGCTGCTGGGCCACCTTAACGAAGAAAAAAAAGATACAGAAAAACAAATCGTTAGGTTCATAAGCATGAAGAAAAGAATGCTTGTATGAAAATATTTAATTCATTTTTTAAACAAATTATTAGGGAAAAGATTATACATATTGTACAGGGCTTTGATTTAAATCAGCTGATTTAAATTGCTGTAAAGAATAAAAAAAAAAAACATCAAAATTATTATTATTTTTTTTTTTTTTTTTTAGAAATCAGTACTTGAAACGTCAGTGAAATATGAAATCAGTACCATTAATTAATGGTACTTGTACATGTTGTATGTGCACCTTCATGTTTTAACATGTCAATAAAGATTAGAACTAATGATATTATTTGTATAGTCTCATTTAGGAAAGTTGATTTAAATCAATAAAGGTGTATTTAAACCGGAAAAAAAAATCATGACTTTTTTTTGAAAAGAAGTAGATTTTTTTTTAACCAGCCTTGATACTGTGTGTGATCAGAAAACATGATTAACTGCACTGAAATATTTGGAATTTTGATTATTTTATCTAAATGAAACAGATGCATCTCAATGGAGAGAAGCCACATTTGCAAACGATGTAAATAAAAAAATCCCTACGTTGCCAGATCCATTCACGCAGGGTGTTCCTATGCACACCAGCAGCCGAAGTCTTTCAGCCACCACTTCCCCACTACTGTCCCTCAGTCCTACTGATCATTCCCGTTCAAATGCATTTATCGCTGCCTCGCTGACATCCATCTCCTTCCTACCCTCTTCACTGAGGTTGAGGTTCTGCAGGCTCTTGTTCAGATTGCGAACGGTTTGCGCAGCTCGGATGTTGGTGTAAGAGTTGACCGATCGCAGGCGTGGAATGGCTGGACAGTCTCTCACTGGGGTCAGGTTACCAGGCTCTGGACAAAAACAAAGAAGAAGAAGAAGAACTGTGAACACAGTATGTGTCATTTGCACGTGTGATCTGTAAGCTGCAGCAAGGGGACAAAAAAAAAAAAAAAGCAATTTAATATCACTTTGTAAGACGAGTACGAAGAGATAATCAGATTAAATATTCAGTGTTCACCTGTTGTATTGGCCGGCGATGGCACTGTGTAGTTCTTCTCTTCTTCTATAAACTGGAGAGCAACTGTGCAAAAATTGCTCTCATACTGGACCAAGAAGTGACTGAGTGCAACCACCAGCTCCTAGAACCAGATACACAGACATTTAAAAAGCAACATTTCATCCACTGTTCTACACATTCTCCCAAATAAATTTGTGCACGTGCAGTTTTCCTGTCAGATAAGCGAGTTAGAATGTTTTGCGCGTATGTGCTGCAGTGACCTTGCGGACCACCGGGCTGCCGTCGTTGATGAGCTGCGCCAGCATCATGGCCACGTTGTGGTCGATGGTGGTCGAGTGGTCTGTCCTCTCTGCTGAGTTTCCTACAAATGTCCCCAAAGCGAAGACGGCCGCACACCTCACCTGCGGCACAACGGTTACGCCCAAATCACTTTTTTCTTGGTTCAACAAAGGACAAATCTGAAAATGCACTTTGAGCTGTACGACAGGTTTCATCACTGTTGAAGTGCCTTGTGGAACCTTTGGACGAGAGTGTTGCAGGTAATTATAGTTCAATTTTCTCTGCATGTCTCAGTGTGAAATGCACCAATGATCGTCAGTGAGGTGCGCTCCGGCGGAGCTGGATTTTTTTGTCGGGATAACTCATTACTTTCTCTGCTGCTTCACTGGATGTGTAATCCAAACCTACCGTCTCACTGAAGCAACTTTCCTTGAGGGACCAGACACACAAATTACAACAGAAAGGTGATTATTTTGATTACTATTATTATTTATTTTTGGGTTGTTTTGTTGGTGTGGTTGCAGAAGCCTTCTTTTGGAAGCATTTGTTCGTATCAGTAGAGCTGGTTTCTAGTTGTTCAGATGGTTCTTTGACAAAGTTCTCTTTGCTGTTACTCCTATAAAACTACACATCTGAACTCAATCCAACTGAAAAATTCACCACATCTTACAAAAAACTAACAAATGACTGTTATCTGTCAAATAAAGAGATTAAAGTCTCCAACCTTCACTCAGACACCAGTAAGTTGTCAAAGTGCGATCCACTTGGGCAGAACCATCCACAGATTGAACAGATACTACAAACCCCGAATCCCATCAAAGGAATTTCATTGAAATCTGTGAAGTGGATGAGGAAGAATTGGGTTTATGAAGTCAACATCATACAGTATAATCAGGCCCCAACCATCAGTCCTGGAAAATGATGTCAATGCAGAAGTGCCAAATCCTGCAGTTCCTTCAATGATCACTTGAGGCTGGCTGCAAAAGTGAGTCAATTTATAGACACCCATGTTCAAATGTTCAACTTTACAGCAGAAATACACGTTTCCAGCCTGGAACAAAACAAGAGTTTTGGTCTGTAGCTAGTTTCCCCCACTCATAACAAATGTATGAGGTGAATTGTTTTTAACCAGTTTAAGATCTTTTAAACCACAAGGTTATGAATACTCAGGGGTGTGCTTGTTTGAATGACAGCTGTGCACCAGTAAGAGGAGTCCAGACTCCAGAGCCCCGCTAGCAGTAGCTGCTGTGGATTCAGCTTTGTTTCACATTTCTGGGAATTTTAAGACAAATATTTGTCTGTGCAGCTAAATGTGTGGTGAGAGGAATTTTAGCATTTAATTTGTATGATTGTACCTTTAGCACTGTTAGCAGGTAGCTGTAGCTTGGTGGCATGAGGACCACTGATGCTAGTCATACTTTGTGGGCAACGACGGCCAAGACACTGCAGGTTTTTCTTGCAACCAATCACCTCAGCAGGTGGGTTGCTGCTGAGCTTCTCCCTTGAACATAAACACCTGGTTGTCAATGAAATCACCTGCTGAAACACCTGAACATTAATGAAATCATCTGCTGAGGTGATTGGTAGCAAGGAAAACCTGCAGTGCTTCGGCCCTTCATGGCACATGATTGCCCACCCCTGCCCTACACAAACAACCAGTTACAAAAATCACCACCACCCAAGTCTGCAAAATAACGTGTGAATCAAACACCCAAACCAAACTTAGCCTGTTAGCTGGAGCTTGTTTGCGAAGTCTGACTTTGATGGTGTGTTTGGGCTTTATTCATCCCACCAAAGTCATGCTGCTCTTGCCCACGTTTCACCTCTTCACCTATTCAAGGGTTGGCTGGGAGTAAGGCACTGCCAAAATGGGGACATTTGGAGTTGTCACCATTTGAGCTTCAAACCCGCTCTTCAGAATGTCATGTCACCGAAGGTTTGTTTCGTATGTGTGTATGTGTATATATGTGTGTGTGTGTGTGTATAGAGTTCATGAATATGATGCATTAATTAAACACAAAGGTCCAATGTTCTCTCCTTGAATGGGTCAGACTGGAATTATTTTTTTCTCTATGTATTTTTATAGCATTAACAACAAAACACACAATTTGTTGATAATGCTATAAAATGCCAGAAGATAGAAGTAGGGACAAACAAATTAAAACCAAAGTCCATTGTTGTCTTGATCGTCTCCTGACTTTTGCTTCGTCACATCTCAACCCCATCCAACCAATACTCCTCAATTTCTTTGTGTCTGGAGGACAGACAGACACACACACACACACCCCAAGTGTGTAATGGGTGTGTGCGTGTGTGTGTGTGGGGGGTGTTAATTAATTACCTCAATACACTTTGTGAGCATCAATCAGAAAATGTCCCATCTCTCAATAATTTGATGCAGTCAAAGCTGAAGGCCCCAATGGCGTTACATAATGCCCATATTTAGAAGTCTTAATTTAAAACAAACTCAGTCCAGAAATGCAGCTGAGTAGGTACAGAGTGCACGTAAACTGCACATGTATGTGTGAAGCTCAGACAGATGTGACTGCGGACCAGAGTTTCAACCCAAAAACCAAAGCAGCCGTCTGTCCGGCAGGTGGAGGAGGGGGGAGCTGAAAACAGACATTCCTTGGGAGTGTCTGCTTGAACTTCAGGGTAAACTCCGTCTCACCATCCCTCTGTTCTGCACGTGACCTCATCAGATGCCGACCCTCCTGCTTTACACCGACAGGTCCAAACTGTTCAAAGCCTCTGTGGATTTGCTACGTTGGTGCTATTTTAAGAAATCACTTGCAAAAATTTCTGTATTATTCTGAATACAAGATAGAGCCCCAAAGAAAATACATCTGAAAAACTGGGGTCATCTTATATTCAGGATCATCTTACATTCGGAACAATATACCTAGTTTTATGTTTAAGGGTTCAGTATAATTGTAGCATATGGCTTTGATGAATATGACTTTTTAAAAATCTTTGCTACTACATTAAACAAAGCAGTAAAAGAAGGATTTTTGGACAAGTGTCAAAAACCCCCAGAAAGGTAGAACATATAAATATTCTATGTCTGGTATCAGGGCATTCCTTCCTGGACTTGACCATCAGGAGCATTGAACTTGTAGAAACACTGGCTTACGGTATCTTGGCAGTGACATTTATCTCTGGGTCTTCAGCTTCTGACATCAAGAGACGCCTGGAAGAGCTTATGGAGTCTTCACGATGCTGGACAGAGATGTTTGGTGATGCTTCCTGTTTCACTGTACGGTTATGAGACTTGAATGCCAACCAGTGGCTTGAGGGGACAACTGGATGTCTCTGGTGCCATGTCTCTTCAGAAGGATCCATGGATACCACTGAAATGACTTTATGTCAAATGATAATAGGCAGATTCATATGAGGAGTAGTACTTGCACTGTGAAGGAACATCAGCCATGACATTTTGGACATGTCTGTCTGGGCATCTTCCAGCACACAGGTGCATCAGTGATGACGCTCATACTTGTGGCAGGGAGATGGATACTTTTGTGAGATAATGAATCAGCTGTCTGCTGGGTGGTTGCCATCCCGGACCTGGAGCGTTTCCATGGTGTTGTGGTTGTGGCGACATGCACATGCACTGACACATGGTGCCAGTGCATGCTCCCAGAGTTGACTTATTTTAGGATACACACAGCCATAACGTGTTTTTGCCCTTTCAAATAAAACTTTTAAACTTCAAATGCATAAATACTCGAGTACCAATGTCTCACCTCAGGTATGGGATCTGACAGCAGGGTGTAAAGTTTCTCGTGGGCGCTGTCCCGGACCCCACACCAGCGCGCCGGGTCAAAGTTCTGCCAGATTCGGCCCAGGCAAATGGCCACCCACTGCCGGAGCAGGGGGTGAGGATCTGACAGTTGCTCCAGGCAGTTGGCTATTAGGTTACCCTGCAGACAGGCCTCCTGTTGCCGAGGAGATGAGGGTAAGTGGTAGAAAGAGAAGAGAGGAAAGAGAGAGAGATGGCACAGAATTAAAAAGTACAATCGTACAAATGTGAATGTGCCTCATGCTTTGGATTTTCAATACTTTCAGGAATAGTGATCAACCCTACTCCTGGAGGTCACCTGGCCTGCATGTCCACATGTCCCTCCAACAAACACGGTCAAGTCTGGTGTTTCCCAACTCTTGATTGGCTGAGCACAACTGACTTAATTAAGGAATCTCTTTTTAACTTGGATTGTTGCAGGTAAGGCATGATTGAAATAATATTAATGTAACATACTTCTAACCTCTAACATAAACCAACCATCCCTGCTTCTCAAGACCAGGCATCTAAGTGGCTCTACTCTATTCTATTCTCTTCTATTCTGCTTCTTTTTTTTTTTTTTTTTTAAGATATTTAGATATACCTTAGTATAAACTAGTAGAGTTATACCTTAGAATTGGAATATATTATAGAAGACATACCTTACTGAATTTTCATGTATCACTGTATGTCAAAAAATGACCAAATTTAAATAGATTTAAATCTTAAATAAATAAAGTAATATTTTTTTTAAAAAACCTTGAGAAATGGGATAGGAGTTGAGCTGAATCCTGGATTTGCATCTCAGACAAGACAAGACCATTCACCTCCACTGTCCCAGTCCGCCCAGCTGTAATTGGGTACTGGCCCTGGCTGGGGAAGTAACCTGCGATGGACTGGCACCACCTGTAAGGGAAGTCTAAAGGCTCATTAATGTGCAATGTTAAATAAAGATACAGACGGAGCCTTCTGCCCACACTGTGTGTTCATATCGTCCATATATGTCTTCATTTTGTCAAAGTGTACAGACACCGATGAATAGGAGCAATACAACTGGAAATCATGGAGGCAGTGTAGCTCAAGTTCAAGTGAGAAACAACTTGAAGCACAAAGACCTGATGCAGACAGTTACCAACTGTGGAATATAGTTTTTAAAATATACATTTGTGTCATCAAGTATTTAATGGCCACACAGGCGACCTCTGCCTACACACTTTTTGTTCTATTGCAGACCATCGCCATGTTTAATGTTATCAAAAATCTTCAAGACAGGCTGCAGTGCCCTCTACTGGGTTTCTGATTAACATCCACACCAATGTAAAGGTTGTACGGAACTACATGGGCAGTAATGATCACACTTTTTGAAAAGCACAGATTGATTACCGTACATAAATGGATCATAAACGAGCCTTTAGACTCATCTACTTCACACTACAGTATCTTGGGATGAATATTGGTATCAATTGTCATGGTTCACCTTTTGGCTCCTGTCATGTTTCTGTGTTTGTTGATTTCATCATTTTGGAGTTAATGCCCAGTGTTTTTTCCTCCAGGTCTTTTAGTGCCGCTTTCATGAAGTGTTCTTATTTTGACTTTGTTTTGATTCCCAAGTTGTTGGCATCCAGGTTCATGTGCCCACACACTTCCAAATTTAATTGATTCACATTTTTTATAAGCTCCCTGAAAATATCTTTGAGTTGCCAGTTGCATCCTCAATTGCTGCAGCTTTTTGTTGTGTTGGTGACAATAAAACCTGTTCTAACCATCCAACTTTGTGTTTCATAGCATTGGGCTTCTTGCCATTACTCATTACATCAGTGGCCTGTATAGGACTCCACTTTTTTCCACCATCACAGTTCAGTTGTTTTAGTTCAGCTCCACTGTGGTGGTGCACAGTTGCAAAATTACAGAAATTGTGGCACTGTCTAGCTGCTTATGGACATATAGATGTGCTCACACCCGCAGCATACTGACAAACCTATATTTTCTCCTGCAAACTGAAACATCTTTACTAAGAGCGACAACTCGCCCTTCTTTCTGTTCCTTGCTTTGTTTTCTGCTCTGTGATCACACCTCTTAGCTGAACACTGGGAACTGAAATATTAAGAAGCCAGTGCTCAGCGACATGTAGTGAACAAGGTAACGCCACGGATACTGCAGTAATGAGTGCTGTTGTTCAGCGTAAGAAGGATAAATAATGGAGAAAGCAGAAACTCTGTAATGCTGGAGATCATCTATTATTTACAGGCCAATGAGAGAGAGGTGGGAGTATTGAGTAAGCACAGAGACGTGGAAGAAGAATGGTGTTTCTCAGCTTCTTCAGCCTTTCTGATTCATATGATACGACAGAGAGGTACTATAAAGTGTTGGGAAAGTGACACAACAAAGCAAAACAAATCATAAGAAAACACACGAGACAAACAGCACTCACACGTAGACACACAAGTAAGTGGAAGAGGCTGAAATCAAAAAGGTAATGATGGTGGAAAATATCAAAATGACGAGTTACACCTTCCCAACATCACGCTGCTGCCCATTTGATCCACAGCAAACATATAAGGCTTTTGGGATTGAAAGCCAGCGGCCAAGAGCAGGCCGAAGTGACATTTGCAGTGATAAAGTGTCACCATGGAGGTACGGGGACCAAGACGGAGACTGCAGAAGTGAGTGTTGGTGACAAAATTGTCACATCACCAATATCTCCCAGAAACACAATGGGCAATACTCTCATCTCTCAATGTGACGGCCGGCCCTGAAGACGCCGCTGCAGTTATAGTGAGGGAGGTAAATGAATTATTTGGTGCTCCGTCCCTCTGCGGCGTCTCACCATCAAACAGAAGCACACACACACCCGTACCTGTCCTGTATTATAGCTGTTGACAATAACGGCCAAGATGAAGACGGCCATCGTTCGGTGTTCAGCCTACAAGACAAACATATATTTTACTTGTCAACGTTTCTGGTGTTGTATTTCTTTGTGGACGTACGGCGTTTTGGTGGCCAAATTCAAGCAATGCTAACAGAAGTGGATACTCACGGGCATGTAACTGTCAGCCAACACGGACAGGAAGTACTTGTGGCCGTTGTCTTTCACCAGATCAGCTTGACACGACTGGACAGACGAGAGAGAGTGAAGGGACAATGCAGGTGGGAGAGAGTCATTAAATGTGTTTGCGTGTGTGTGTGTGTGAGAGAGAGAGAGAGAGAGAGAGAGAGAGAGAGAGAGAGAGAGAGAGAGAGAGAGAGAGAGAGAGAGAGAGAGAGAGAGAGAGAAGTGGACCGATTAAAGAGAAGGCATGAAATTCCAGACTGAAACATGGAAAAAATGGAAGCTTAAGGTCACTTTCAATTCACAGAGCATTCAGAGCAGTCACGTGGTTTCTCTAAACCACTACACTGCGGGCCGAGATGCTACTCAAGAAAAAGCTGAAAAGAAATCAGAAAAAAGTGGAGAAGCTTGAGGCAGAAAATATCTGACATTCCTCTTTGATTAATTATTACTTTAAAGCTAGAGTGTGTAGGATTTACCGTCATCTAGTGGTGAGATTGCAAATTGTATTAATCCATTGCAATAATGATTTTGTTTGCCTTTGCAGTTTTGCTTCTTTGGCCATGCCGATTCCTGCTCCTGTGCCTTCTCTTGTGTTAATATGTATGACCCTCCCATTCAAAAAAATGATATTTTTCAAACTTGCTAGCCTGCACTAGCAACCAGTAGACAGTTTATAGGGGAGCAACTGCTCATTCCTCTTTTTTTCTTCGTTAGTCTTCCAACCGCATTAAAAAAATGCAATAGGAAACCAAGTATGTTACATTACATTACATTATTACATTACAATACATTTGGCAGACGCTTTTATCCAAAGCGACTTACAAGAGGAGTATGTCCCTTCTGGGCTCCTGTATGAACACAGGGGTGCAACATGGCAGCCTTCATGAGGGGGCCCGCTCCCATGTAGATATGAGATGCTCATTTGAACATCATGAAAACACATTAATTCATTGTTTCAGGTCATTATACACCAAAAGGTGGTTATGAACACTATACTCTATTTCTGCTTTTAAACGGCAGTAAATTCTACACTCTGTAGCTTTAAAAAATAATGAATGCAGACACTAATAAAACATACTGTATGCAGTACTCCAGTTCAAGATTCATCAGTGCAAGAAACTGCATTTACACAAGCAGTCAGACCAAATGACAAACTGATTTTCTGAACTATTATCTTAAGTCACGTCTTTTATTTGCTGTTAATAGAAACAGAAAAATTTAAAACACATTGCACCAGGTGGAGGAAAGTTCCAAGATAACGAGTTCATACAGATGAATACATTACAGAGTGATTGAGTGTGTCTGTCTTACACTGTCAACAGCCAGGATCTTGGCCCAGATGAAAACCAGCAGTGGTCGCAGCTCTCTGGCTGAGCTCTGGAGCAGCTTTAATACATAGGGGAAGATTCCCACAGAGAGGGCCTGGAAACACACAGCGCCAAGATTGAATCAACAGTATTTATAGTGTCCCATCTATTACTCCCCAGGACTTCAGACATAATATGATTCTAACTGTGTGATCACAAAGATGAAAATGGATATGATGAAATCTTTTTTTAAAACTAAACTTAAGCTGAGACCTGGATTACTTTGCTTTTTGGACTACCAAGGAACACTGTGACCATGATACTGGAGGGCCCAGAAATTTGTCAAATTTAATGATATTATATATATATATATATATATATATATATATATATATATATATATATATATATATATATATATATGTCATGATGTAGTGTAAGGAGCTGGGCTACCAATATGTAAACCTGCGTTCAATCCCCAGTCAAGCTGCTCGTCTCTGTTCTTGCAAATGGATACCAGACATGGATGGGGACTGTGGCGGACTGATATCCCATCCAAGTGGAGTTACAGACTATCGTCCTCTTCATGGTACATAATCCACAGATAAGCACCAGCACCAATGGGCCTCAGGGACGATGTAGGATTTATTTTATGTATAAGGGTGGCCAACAGTGACAAAACGTCCCTCCCCAACACCAAAAGACGTCCTATTGACAGATGCTAGAGGGCTCTTGGGTTTTGATTTCCTCGTTCGAGCGCTCAATTCCGATACACAATGTCGCATGTTTGCCTCCAATATATTAAAAGTATCACTGCAGATCTTCATTGCATTAAGAACAGGACAATACTGACAGTCAACTGAATTGCAAAGTTTCCTGTCAAGATGGTACTTTACTGTTGGACTACAAATGGACAACAAACAACAACAAATCGATTGTGCAGTAAATCGTGGTTTGTTAACGTCCTTCATTTTTGGTGGATCACCACATCACTTCCAGTGGAAGTAAGCAGTCTGATACTGGGTGTGTGAGTGTGTGGATGTGAGACATCACTGTAAAACACTTTGAGCATCCCCATCACATGGAAAAGCACTATATAAATGCTATTTTTTCTATTTTTAATTTCCCACCACTACCCTTATCTGCGTCAGCTGGAATCCTTCCAACTCTTGGTTGGTACCATCAACATAAGAGTGCAAAGCCTACTCCCCACTCGCTACAGATGGACACAGAATTTAACATTAGATGATACGGATCCAAACCTCTTCAATCACCCAAAGCTCCTCCTGTTGAAATGTTGAAATCTGCTGCTATAATGTTTTGACCACTACATGACCTGTCAAGTGAAAAAGTTGGAAAACCCTTGGAATAAAAGAGTGAGTAGAACTGGCTGTCAAAATGATATGTAACTACAATAATATCACTTTTTGTATTAATTGAACAAGAGTAAAAGATTTCCTTTTGACATGAACCCTCTGGGGTTCAGGGACTCGTTGACGCATCCAGGTCATTTTACGATGCCTTCGGTAGTTCCCCTTGTAAGATATTTGCCTGTAGTATAATCCCCATGTGTTGCATATAAAAATGTTCAGAACAATCTCAGTGTTCTGAATATGAGACATATATTTGCCTAGAACACAATATAAATATATAATTTGGCTCTAAAGCTGAAAATATTAAATGTGTTTTTAGAAATTCTTCAAGTCATTAGTGAAAATACACCTTTAGTCATGTGAATGAAGTGTTTTGGTGTGAGAAATGGGTTTGATTTCAGATCAAAGTATAATAAATGTCATAAATTAAGCAACAATGCCCCTGGGAACTGCACTGTAGGCAGCTGGTAGATTGCAAAAGTACATATTTGTAAAATAATATCACTGAGCAGTGTCAGCTGGATGTATTCGCTTTTCAAATAAATCCTTATCGAATAAAGAAAAAAAAACTCAGACGTCCTTGTAAAATCCATAACTGCTCAGTAGAAAAAACCTTGAAAATAATCACTCCATGTGTTTTCTGCATTTTCTTTGAGTGGAGAGGACAAACCTGAAACTGAACCGTCTTCAGGTTGGTGGGAAGGCACTTTTAGATCTTTTCGGGGTGTTTAATTGCATGTTTCAGTGAACATCCCAGACTGATACACACTGCAGGGAGAGAGACACACTGAAATCGCAGGGCCATGTGATACTCTTCCACCTCAGATTGACAGATCGTCTCGAGGGGAGACGGAAACTACAGCTAAGAAGTTTCAGGAGGTGGTTGAACAACATCTCTGTGACAACCCTTTGCCAATTTATTAAGAGAAATATGACAAAAGGTGGATGTGGAAGTGCCAGCACATCTGTAGATCCCAGAGGGTTAATAAACTCAGCTTGATCTTGGAGTTACTTTAAGATCTGCATCTGAAGTGACACTGGATATAAAATCAGGCTGGCTGGTTTGCTTTTAGCTGGTTAGCTAATTATCGACTATCAATTCTGTGGCCGCTCTCGTTTAACAGTGTGGATCATAATCTTACAAGTTTCATATTTGATGCATTTATGAATCATGTTTCTTCAGTCGAACAGGTTGAGCAGATGCTGAACTAAAACGCACCAGACTGACAGCCCAGGGCCCCAAGTCCAAAAAACGTCCAAGCAGGTCTAAAGCACGCAGCCGATGCACCTGACTCAGGAGGACCTGAAAGAGATCAAAGATCAGAGGTCAAATATGCTGGCTGGACATTGGCGGGAGACCTGACATTAAAGGAGGAAGGAGGAGAAGGAAGGACAGCAGGAGAAACAGCAGAGAGTGAGTGGAGGTGGAGTGAAACAGGTGGTTCTCTCACCACCCCTGCAAACAAACTGGCACCAGGCTGCACATTACAGTGTGCTAGTGTGTACGTGTGTGTGTGTGCATATGAGAGTGGGTGCAGCCTTTTGGCTTCTCTCTGAGATCACGATTTAAAACAATATGTGCATAAACCTGATTTTCCATAAGTATGCATGTGCAGCCAAAACGTGTTCACGGAGGAGCAGCAGCCAAGGAAACTATTGTAAGGATGCAGATGGTACGTGCTGCAAAGGCAGGCAGCCGTGTGCACGTGATGTCTTATTTATGTAGCAATAAGCAGCGCAGTGCAGCACAGAGCCTGTGGGAGCGCTGGACATCCATCTTCACCCGACAGTTCCACAGTGTGAGTGCGGCAACAAGCATATGGAGGCAGGCGTGTGCGCACACGCACACACACGCACACACACACACCCAGTCACATCCAACGGAACCACGCAATGTATTATTAGGGTCCACCGTGAGTTCACTGTGGTGAGCGTGACTGCACATGCGGAGGGAAGCCAGGGGAAAACCATGCCAGGGTTAGCTCCCGCTCTGCAGGCGCGAGCATGGGAACAGGGATATTTGTGTGCGCCTTAAGGTCAACCAGCAAGAACCCAAGCAGTCCTCATCTTGCTCACTCAGTTTGTGTCAACATTCATCTTTTTGAACCACTTGGAACCTATTCCAGTCCAAACTCAAGAGATTGTTTCAGACTAAAATGCTCACAACAGCACTATCCTAGAACATGGATGGCAACCACCCAGATAGACACCCAGCCCATCACCACATCTTGAAAGCAACCATCTATTTACCACCGCCAGGTGAAAAGTGTTGGGACTCTCAACAATGAGACACCTGTGTGCTGGATCATGCTCAGAGGAATGTGCCACATGACCAATACAGTAGTGTTCAGAATAATAGTAGTGCTATGTGACTAAAAAGATTAATCCAGGTTTTGAGTATATTTCTTATTGTTACATGGGAAACAAGGTACCAGTTAGATTCAGTAGATTCTCACAAATCCAACAAGACCAAGCATTCATGATATGTACACTCTTAAGGCTATGAAATTGGGCTATTAGTAAAAAAAAAAAAAAGTAGAAAAGGGGGTGTTCACAATAATAGTAGTGTGGCATTCAGTCAGTGAGTTCATCAATTTTGTGGAACAAACAGGTGTGAATCACGTGTCCCCTATTTAAGGATGAAGCTAGCACCTGTTGAACATGCTTTTCTCTTTGAAAGCCTGAGGAAAATGGGACATTCAAGACATTGTTCAGAAGAACAGCGTAGTTTGATTAAAAAGTTGATTGGAGAGGGGAAAACTTATACACAGGTGCAAAAAATTATAGGCTGTTCATCTACAATGACCTCCAGTGCGTTAAAATGGACAAAAAAACCAGAGACGCGTGGAAGAAAACGGAAAACAGCCATCAAAATGGATAGAAGAATAACCAGAATGGCAAAGGCTCACCCACTGATCAGCTCCAGGATGATCAAAGACAGTCTGGAGTTACCTGTAAGTACTGTGACAGTTAGAAGACGCCTGTGTGAAGCTAATTTATGTGCAAGAATCCCTTGCAAAGTCCCTCTGTTAAATAAAAGACATGTGCATAAGAGGTTACAATTTGCCAAAGAACACATCAACTGGCCTAAAGAGAAATGGAGGAATATTTTGTGGACTGATGAGAGTAAAATTGTTCTTTTTGGGTCCAAGGGCCACAGACAGTTCGTGAGACGACCCCCAAACTCTGAATTCAAGCCACAGACCACAGTGAAGACAGTGAAGCATGGTGGTGCAAGCATCACGATATGGGCATGTTTCTCCTACTATGGTGTTGAGCCTATATATCGACAAGACAATGACCCCAAGCACACTAGTAAATGAGCAAAATCTTGGTTCCAAACCAACAAAATGAATGTTTTGGAGTGGCCTGCTCAATCCCCGGACCTAAATACAATTGAGAATTTATGGGGTGACATCAAAAAAAGAGGTTTCTGAAGCAAAACCAAGAAATGTGAATGAATTGTGGAATGTTGTTAAAGAATCTTGGAGTGGAATAACAGCTGAAAGGTGCCACAAAGTTGGCTGACTTCATGCTTCGCAGATGTGAAGAAATCATGAAAAACTGTGGTTATACAACTAAATACTAGTTTAGTGATTCACAGGATTGCTAAAAAAGCAGTTTGAACATAAAGGTTTTGAGTTTGTAGCATCAACAGCAGATGCAACTATTATTGTGAACACCCCCTTTTCTACTTTTTTTTTACTAAGAGCCCAGTTTCATAGCCTTAAGAGTGTGCAAATCATGAATGCTTGGTCTTGTTGGATTTGTGAGAATCTACTGAATCTACTGGTACCTTGTTTCCCATGTAACAATAAGAAATATACTCAAAACCTGGATTAATCTTTTTAGTCACATACCACTACTATTATTCTGAACACTACTGTATGTCGCAACTGACATCTAGTCACAATGCAAGTGATACTCCTCCTTAGCCAGACTGGGGTTAGCAATCTGGCTCAAAATGGATTCAACCCAGATTGCTTTCTAGCCAGACAGTGTTCAGACCAATTTTCTAAATCTGACTCTTCCTACACATGTATCCAATCTCAATCCGGATCAAACCAAAAGAAATGTGTTTGGACGTGGGAGCACGGATGTATGATTGGGACGAGTGAACGTGGGTGTACATGACACATGGAAGGAACACTCCCAGGCAGATTTTCTTAGCAAGAAGGTGCAACAGAGAAAGAAGGCTGCTTTCTGTTCTTGCCGTCATGGCTGCACTGAACACAGCCACGTTAGAGAGGACACTGTGGGCGCATGAACATACTGAGGAAGGCCAATGCCATGATCCCCAACCTTGCTGGATTCACGCCATAGTTGCGTTCAGATCTCGGTGAATCCCGCTCAAAAATAAACGCAAAAAATCTACCCAACTCGTGTCAGATTGCCAACCCCAATCTGAACAGGGCTTTAGTCTTCCTAAGTAACAGCTCGTTCAAAGTTATTCCAGTCTAACGCAAAGACCTCATACCAAAGGCATCCAGTAGTTGTCTCGGGTCACTGGTTAGCGCCAAAGTCTCACAACAAAACAGTAAGACAGGAAGCACCAGGTCTCTCAAGACGTGAACCTTCTTTCTCCCGCAAACATATCTGCATTACCAAAATACCTGTCCAAGGACCTGATGGTCCAGAATCTCTCTGGGCTTTGGGGTGCAATTAACAATTCTTTTCAGTTTTTATTCTATTATGAATTAGTTTGATTTTAAAATATGAACAATATCAAATGCCAATAAAAAGTAAATATTCCACAAGCTAAAGTAATACTTTTAAATATCTTTTTCTGGGCTGTCCAACAGTTTGACAAGCTGATATCCACAGAAAAAAAAACAAAGTTCTCTTATTTGTGGAGGATGTCCTTATTGTCCTTTATTTATTTATTGCCACTGAATCTGCTAAGGCTCATTTGTTTTTTGTTTTGCTTATAATGAGGGCATGATTTTATCTCAGACTAATTATATTTGCTGATTTACGCCATGCTTTTAATTTGCCATTTGAATTTTGACTTGTCTTTTATGCTATTTTTATTTTTTCTATAGAGCTGTTAACTTCTTTGTTTGTTTGCTTTTTTTACTATGGAGAGCACTTTGCAATTTTCTGACTGTCAGTGCAACATGAATAAATTGCATTGTTATCATTACAAATTATTTAAATTATCACCCTCTCAGGTGATTAACCAGCTAAATGTTTAAACTGTATTAAAATAAGTTAAGAGGTGTGTGTGAGCTTATTTGTCACCTTTCTTTATTTGTACAACACATTGATTCCAGTCTTCCTTACTGTGATGAGTAAGTAGCTCCCAGCATCACACTGTCACTGTGTCATGTTATTATATGACGCACATTTTGCGTGTCTTAATCCTTCTACAGACATGTGAACACTTTGCCATTACCATAAAAATCTGAATTTAGAGACGGTATAATCCTTTTACAAAATCAGTTAATCCTTCTTAGATGGAATGGCTGTTGTCAAGACAACGCAGCACAGTATCTCTCCTTGTTCTCCCTTTGCTCATTTCATTAAACAGCATTATTGATGGATTACTCTCTGCTGCCCATTTCTTTCTGCATCTTTCAAATGGAGACAGATTATATTAGGGCATTAAAGTGTAAATCCTCAACGAATGATAGTCTTAACTCCATTCTTATGCAACGCTCTGCTTAAGAGGGCATAAAACCTGCTTATGCGTCTCTCTATTACATCACAGAGCCTGAAGCAGCATTGAAATGACTACCCTCGTGGTGTAAAGCTGCATAATGTTGCATGAACTTAAAGGTTTCTGCCGTTTTACCATAAACACGCCACCTGCTATTGCTCTTTTTCTGCTGCTTGTTTCATGGCTCTGAAAGGGTCCAGATAGAAATACTGCCATGGACAGGCTGGTGCTGGAAGCTCGCAGAGTCAGCAGGAAATTACTATTCAACAGGGATGGCGGCAAACCTCTACTACGCTGTGACATAATATAATAAAACATCGCAAGTGAACAACCTGTGGGAGAGAAAGGTCCTGCTGAGATCGCTCACTAGCTGAAATACATGACTACGCTTTGGCAAGACTTCAACTCATTGAAAACTGTTGCAAACAAATTTAAAGTGACGGCAGAAAACACAATAGACGATGTTCTCATCCAGTTCCCTCTCTGCAGGGTTAGAATTTGTTGGTAGGTTTCTGTCATGCAAATGATGCCTTTATAAAGTGACAATCTGAAGAGAAGATGAATAAAAAGAAGAGAGTGTAAAAGCTTTGTTGTTTCCTAATACATATAGACCACGAAGATCTAGTAGCACATTTTAAATAATGTTTAAATTCTTTGTGTAAAGAAATCCCCTCCAAAAAATAAATAAATAAAGATGTCAGAAGTCATTTCAAAAACATTTATGTACAATATTTACAAGGGAATGTGAAACATATTTACAAGAGAAAGGGAAACAACTTAAAAATGAGATACAGACTGGAGATTGCAAAACAATTCGCAATTAAAAATATGTAAAAGTGATCGAGAAAGTTAAAAGATATTCACACCAGAGAAAAATAAAAAAATAAAAAAATAAATAAAAGTATTCTCACTCGTCCTTTGCATCCTCAGTGGTGTAAAAGATTTCTGAATGTTCAGCTTCAGATATTTGAACCCAGGCCAACGTATCATGATTTACATGTTCTAATAAAGTCTAGAAATGTACCTGGAGCACAATAGGGAGCTGCTCGGGAGGATTTCGGTTCTCCACGCCCATGGTCAACCACACCTGAAACGCCGTCAGCTGCTCCGCAAAGAAGGGACTGTGCTGGGGACAAGAAGGAGCAAATCAATAAATCAAACTAATTTTATCTCCAAAGTTCATTTTATAGAATGTATTCTGCACTTTCTTGCAGGAACACAGTGTGTAGCGGCTGTTCTGTTTCACGAGAACCCTGACACAACGCAGTAAGACGTGACACCGCACTGCAGCAGTGACATAAATCCTGATCCGTCATCGCTCTGTTCTCGTTCTCGCTCTCCCTCTCTCCTTGCCTTGTTCTGACACGTGGTGCAGCACAGCCGCGGCACTTTGCCTGATTGATTGGTTGCTGGCTGCAGAGTTTTTGATCACACAGAGCGTTAATATTGCAGAATTACGACAGTGTTGTGGAGACGACTGATGGATGGAAGAGAGGGACACAGCAACACTTCACAGCTGGATGGCCGCATTAATTTGTGCATAATCAAACCTTAACACACACAAAGAAAACAAAAAAGTGCTGCATGTTGGGTATCGGCCGCCCCCAACACCCCACCTTCCATACATACAAATGTCTTAATCAGTAAGAGGGACAGTATTAAAATCTAGCACTTTATTATTACTGGGCAATGACACCCGGTGGTCATGAAGACATTAAGTGCTACAGCATTTAACCACAACTACCTTGACCTTCAACCAAACAACTGACCTCTGGCTGACCTTGTCATGGTAATACTACAATCCACCTAAAGTTGTGCACCATTTGCTCCAAACCATGTCAAAAATCAAATTCCTCAATCTTGACCTTTGCAAAAATGAATTCTTTAAAGTGTGTATCACTAGTAAATACAATGTCAAATGAGGTATTATAAATAAAGAATTATGAAAATATTGATGTAATTTGTAGCTTCAGATGTATCTTCAAGATGAACACAGACTTCTGGTCCACGGCAACATGGAGAAGTGAACAGTGGATTTACGCAGGAAGCCCTCAGCTTGTGGTGTGTAACACAAAGACTGTTAAATTACAAAAATAAACATGTTAAATAAACATGCATTGGACAACATATTGGATATATGATTCAGTTTGAACAAAAGAAATCTTCAGATGAACACAGACTACTGACCTACACTGCTGAATGAATGAATAAATGAATTTATTCAGCACACACACAACAATAACAAAAACCTCAAAAATAGGACAATTTAACAGTGAACCTGTGTGACTGAAAGGGTGTGGGCAGAAGCAAAAGCTTATAAACACACCCCTTTTACCATAAAATTTAAAATGTACACACACACACACACACACACACACACACACACACACACACACACACACACACACACACACACACACACACACACACACACACACACACACACACACACACACACACACACATATACAGTGAGGAAAATAAGTATTTGAACACCCTGCGGTTTTGCAAGTTCTCCCACTTAGAAATCATGGAGGGGTCTGAAATTTTCATCTTAGGTGCATGTCCACTGTGAGAGACATAATCTAAAAAAATACATCCGGAAATTACAATGTATGATTTTTAAATAATTCATTTGCATTTTATTGCATAAAATAAGTATATGACCCCCTACCAACCAACCAGCAAGAATTCTGGCTCACACAGACCTGTTAATTTTTCTTTAAGAAGCCCTCTTATTCTGCACTCTTTACCTGTATTAATTGCACCTGTTTGAACTTCTTACCTGTATAAAAGACACCTGTTCACACACTCAATCAATCACACTCCAACCTGTCCACCATAGCCAAGACCAAAGAGCTGTCTAAGGACACCAGGGACAAAACTGTAGACCTGCACAAGGCTGGGATGGACTACAGGACAACAGGCAAGCAGCTCGGTAGAAGACAACAACTGTTATGATTATTTATTAGAAAGTGGAAGAAACACAAGATGACTGTCAATCTCCCTCAGTCTGGGATTCCATGTAAGATCTCACTTTGTGGGGTAAGGATGATTCTGAGAAAGCTCAGAACTACACAGGAGGACCTGGTCAATGACCTAAAGAGAGCTGGGACCACAGTCACAAAGATTACATTAGTAACACATGATGCCGTCATGGTTTAAAATCCTGCAGGGCAGCAAGGTTCCCCTGCTCAAGGCAGCACATGTCCAGGCCCGTTTGAAGTTCACCAGTGACCATCTGGATGATCCAGAGGAGGCATGGGAGAAGGTCATGTGGTCAGATGAGACCAGAATAGAGCTTTTTGGAATCAACTCCACTTACCATGTTTAGAGGATGAGAACAACCCCAAGAAAACCATCCCAACCATGAAGCATGGGGGTGGAAACATCATACTCTGGGGGTGCTCTTCTGAAAAGGGGACAGGATGACTGCACTGTATTGAAGGGAGGATGGATGGGGTCATGTATTGTGAAATTTTGGCAAACAACCTCCTTCCCTCAGTAAGAGCATTGAAAGTGGATCATGGCTGGGTGTTCCAGCATGACAATGACCCCAAACACACAGCCAGGGAGGGGCTCCGTAAGAAGCATTTCAAGGTCCTGGAGTGGCCTGGCCAGTCTCCAGACCTGAACTCAATAGAAAATCTTTGGAGGGAGCTGAAACTCCAAACTGAAAGATCTAGAGAAGATCTGTATGGAGGAGTGGACCAAAATCCCTGCTGCAGTGTGTGCAAACCTGGTGAAAAACTACAGGAAATGTTTGACCTCTGTAATTGCAAACAAAGGCTACTGTACTAAATATTAACATTGATTTTCACAGGTGTTCAAATACTTATTTGCAGCAGTAACATACAAATAAATTATTAAAAAAATCATACATTGTGATTTCCGGATTTTTTTTTAGATTATGTCTCTCACAGTGGACATGCACCTAAGATGAAAATTTCAGACCCCTCCATGATTTCTAAATGGGAGAACTGTTCAAATGCTTATTTTCCTCACTGTGTGTATATATATATATATATATATACGAGGTCTGTCAATAAAGCAACGGTCCTTTTTATTTTTTTCAAAAACTATATGGATTTCATTCATATGTTTTTACGTCAGACATGCTTGAACCCTCGTGCGCATGTGTGAGTTTTTCCACGCCTGTCGGTGACATCATTCGCCTGTGAGCACTCCTTGTGGGAGGAGTCCGCACGTCTTTCATTAAAAAAATCTCCTTTAACAGTGGAATATCCGGATAAAATGCTGAAACCGACTTCTTCTGAAACTTCTCTGTTCTCTCACGACGTCCTGGATCAATAGAGCCTGAAATGTGGAGGTTTTCAGCTTGAACAGGCTGACGACGGCGGCTGAGAGCGCTGAGCGACGTCTCGCTCCGTGGGAAGTCCTTAAAGCGACAGAATCACCTCAAAATCTCTCATCAGCCATTAAAATTTTCACTGAAAACCAGCTTAATTTTTCGAACCGTGTCCACTTCGATGTGTCTCACAGGTTTAGAAAAAATTTTGATCAAACAACGCGCCAGTCTCTCAGCAACTTCTCAGACAAAGGAATTCCGACAAGGGGCTGGACGACTCCTCCCACAAGGAGTGCTCACAGGCGAATGACGTCACCGACAGGCATGGAAAAACTCACGCATGCGCACGAGGGTTCAAGCATGTCTGACGTAAAAACATATGAATGAAATCCATATAGTTTTTGAAAAAAATAAAAAGGACCGTTACTTTACTGACAGCCCTCGTATATATATACACACACACACACACACACACACACACACACACAAACAAACAAACAACAGCAAACACCAAGCACAAACAGGATGATTTAATCCATGAACAACAAAAAAAAATTCCAAACACAACCACACAAACAATAGTGCACAATCCCCAAAAACAATAACAAAATCAATAAACATAGTTAATCAGATTATAACAAGTAATTATATTGTTCTTATAGAGCCTTTTAAAACCAACTAAGGTAGCAGATAATTTAATGTTATCAGGACAATTATTCCAAATGTTAACAACTTTAACAGAAATGCAATATCTTTTTAGAGTAGTTCAAATCTTTGACTTCTCAAATACTAACATTCCTCTCAGTTGTAACTGGACTCCATCATTTTAAACAGATCCTGGACATGTTGAGGAAGAACATTATTTTTAACTTTATACATGATTTGAATTGTGGTGTAATCAACCAAATCCCAGTCTTTTGCTTTATAGAGAATTGCAATGGCTTTAGACATTTTTTCCATCTTAATTTTTCATCAATAAAAACCCCAAGAAATTTTGTTTCAGTTACAAGTTCAATTTCAGTATCATTTAGTAATAAATTTCTGTTTAAAGTCCCAGGATTTTTCCAGGATTGATAATTTGTTTGAATCAAACCATTGTTTAAATTTCTGTAATTCCTTCTCCGTCATGTCCAAAAGCTGTCCCAAATGATCCCCACTACAAAACACAGTTGTATCATCAGCAAACAAAATAAAAGTCAGGGACTTAGAAACCAAACATATCTCATTAATATATAAAAGAAACAACAATGGACCAAGGATTGAAACCTGGGACACGCCACATGTGATCTTCAAAATTTCAGAATTTATCACACATAAATGAACATGCTGATATCTATTGTGTAAATAACTCGCTATCCACTCATATGCCAAACATGGAGTATCCTAAATAATATGTTAGGAAGAAATGCTAAATCTATTCCATCATTTCTTGAAACAGGGGGTTGTTTTATGACAAAGCCTCTGGATATAGCCAATCACTTAATTCTTTTTATGATAAAATTAACAACCTTCGGGCTGATATGGCTCAAACTAATAACACAAAAGTAGAAGTTTCAATAACGGACAATAT
Source organism: Thalassophryne amazonica (assembly GCF_902500255.1). NCBI lineage: Eukaryota > Metazoa > Chordata > Actinopteri > Batrachoidiformes > Batrachoididae > Thalassophryne > Thalassophryne amazonica. The sequence goes on along the minus strand of NC_047117.1, from coordinate 82,858,976 downwards.
TATGGCAGAAAATGCAAATTTGGGTTTATTACTGTTACTGCGGGTCAGGTAGAAAAATTGCTTTTAGAATGTAAAGAAAAACTGTCTGTCGGGTGTTGATAATATTTATTCAAAATTATTTAAACTTGCTGCAAGGTCAATTGCTGTCCCAATGGCTCACATTGTAAATTTAAGTTTTGAGGAGCGTGTCTATCTACAAGCATGGAAAATGGCCAAAAAAGTGCTACTGCACCATTTTGCGGCCATAACAGTAGACCGAGTAGTCTGTTACCTGCTCTGAGCAAAATTATGGTGAGAATTGTCTTTGTACAAATTCAAAAATATTTTTCAGATAATTTAAATACTGATTGTCAACATGCATACCAGGCAGGTCATTCAACATCTACAGCTATGGCACAGATGACAAATGATGATCACATTAGATAATAAAAGGTTAGCAGGAGCTGTACTGTTGGATTTCAGCTCTGTTTTTGATCTTATTGAGCACAACCTCTTGTTATGAAAAATGCAATGTTATGGGTTCAGTCCAGCAGCATCTCTTTGCCTTAAGACTTATCTAGGAAACAGGAGGCAAACTGTCTTTTTTAACAGAATCCTCTCAGATGAGAAAACCGTTTGTTGGGGTATTCCACAGGGAAGCTGCCTAGGACCTCTCCTGTTTTCTATATATACAAATGACTTGCTGCTAGTCCTGCAGAAAGCCAAAATATCAATGTATGCTGATGACTCAAGTATTTATTCATCAGATACTAATGTCCAAGAACTTGAAATTGTTCTTGGTGAAGCTCTAAAATCTGTGTAAGAGTGGGTCACAAATAACAAGCTAGCTCTAAATATTGGCAAGACAAAAAGTATTGTTTTTGGAACCAAATACATGTTGCTGATTGAACCTAAGCTGAGGCTTGCTGTCAAAGATGTAACTGTTGAATAGGTCAGCGAGACCAGACTGCTTGAAGTTGAAATTGACTCTGAACTATCATGGTCCAAACACATTAGTAGAGTAGTACATAGGAAGGGCAGGGGTCTTTCAATGATGAGAAGATGCTCCCACCTCTTACCTCCTAATACTGCTGCTGATGTAGTAAAAAGTCTTGTTCTGTCACAGTTCGATTATTGCTCTGAGATTTGTTCTTGTGCTGCTACAACACACATAAATACCCTACAACTGGTCCAAAATAGAGCTGCACGATGTGCACTTCGGTGTCCACTCAGAACTAATGTGAACTGGATGCATAATACACTGTCCTGGCTTAAGGTAAAAGAGAGATGTACAGCCTCATTACTGAATTTGATGAGGAGCATTCTTACAACTAAATCTCCAAATGTACTTTACAAAGAATTATTGTTCAGTCAGAATGAACATGATTATGATACCAGACATGCCGCGGAGGGCAGATTTATAATACCTAAAGTGAAAACAAATAAAGGAACAACTGCTGTAATGTATAGAGCAATGTTTGGCTGGAACACTTTGCCAAGGGACGTTATTAATGCAACCAGTAAACATCAGTTTAAAGTCCTTTTGAAAAGGAATCATTTTACAATTTAACATTTGGCTTTATTGCCCACTCTACGAAATTATTTTTAATCAATCATTAGACAAGAAGGAATTAATTGTAAGTAACCATATTCAGCCAAAGGTTTCTCTATAAACTAGGTCCTGTCAATGTGTGTACAGGTGAGTGTGTGTGTGTGTGTGCGCGCATGTGTGGAATGTGGGTGGAGGGAAAGGGTGCCTCTGTTTATATTATTTATATATGTATAGCGATGTGGTGTTGTGAAGGCTGGTGGAAATACTGTTCTGTGAGCACCATGCTGGGTTGACTCCAGGAAGAGTAGCTGTACTTGCTATAGCTAATGGAGATGAAATAAATATCAAATATCAAATTAAAGCCAATGAAGTTGTGCAATTTTTTTCTAAATCCAAATTGCTGTTCACTCAGTACATGATTTTTAGCCATGAAATCATTTAACCTCCTTGCAAATACCTTTTCCAGAATTTTAGAAAACTGTGCTAACTGTGCTAAGATTGGCCAATAGGTTGAAAAGACATGTTTATCACCAGATTTGAACAACGCACCTCGTCCATGTCCAGGCATTTTTCCACACCATTTACAGGCCAGTGATGGTAGCGCAGTGGTAAAGTTTCTGGCTGGCAATCAGAGCTTTTGTAAATGGCAGGTTCGAATCCCGTGGGTGGCATGTATTTTTCTTTTTTTTTTCTTCACAGAAGCTGCGCAATTTGGTTACACATGCTCCAGCTGTTCACACTGTGTTCCAGCTGCGATGGTTTTGTGCACGCTCGTGGATGACAACGTTGCGTGCATGAAACCATAGCAGTGGGTTCATTTACGCCTTCCTGTCAGATCGATGTTTTCGTGGTTCGCTCATACAAACTGTTCCACCGTCATTTGTCCTGATTTGTACTTATTCGTACTATGTGTGAAGAGGCCCTTAACCATGTCTCTGTAATTGCAATAACTAAAAATATTTATTATAATGTTTTAATTAGTCTTAAATTCTTGAAATATTGGTAGCAAGAGTTCTACTATTAAAATTCATGATTGAAAATGTCCCGTCATAGATTACTCCTTAAATTGTTCCTCAGTAAAATATTTACAATGATGAATAATGTTGGCGCCATCTTATCTGGCTGATCTGGTGGAACTTTACATGCCGGCCCGGGCTTTGCGATCGCAGGATGCGGGATTTCTCTGTGTTCCCAGGGTGAAGAAGTAGTCAGCAGGTCAAAGAGCCTTTTCGCATTGTGCAGTCTTCCTGTGACCGTGAGGCAGTCGGAGTCTGTGGACATTTTTAAGTCAAGACTGAAAACCTATTTTTATTCTCGTTCTTATGAATAGTTTTTTTTATGTTTTATTCTTCTACTTCTGTTTTTAATCATGTATTTGAATTTTTTATTCATTTTTAATTGTTTATTTAAATTTTATGTTGAATTGTTTCATGTAAGGCGCCTTGAGATGGCTTTGCTGTGATTTGTCAGATTATAAGCTAATTAAATTGAAATTAAATTGAATGTTATTGAGGAAAAAACAATCTGGATGAATTCTATGTTCAGTATAATCAAACACTTTCAAACTGAGCTCCTGTGCAGAGGTAGACTGAAAAAGGTCAGCTGACATCACATAATAAATATAATCCACAAATGTATAAATACAGCGGTATCACTTATAATTTCATCCAAATATGTGTCAGACACAGCCATTATAGGAATGCTGTTTTAATGCAGAATAGGACTTTTGTTCCACATAAAAAAACTTTTAAGAATACATATCAACACCAGCCATGGATTGAGTGACCAATCAATGAAAAAATAAAAAAGTTAATAAATAGCAAAACAATGTCTGCACAGTCTTCCATTTCATCCTCATTCAAAACCTTCTAACTGATTGATGCTCCTAATGCACAGACCTCTGGCATTTTCAGGTTGCATCCTTGTGTTTGATAAAAACCTTACAGTTTGCGACTCAAACTGAATGGATCTTACCCTGTTTCCTAAGCAGCCTTGCTTTCCTGGCGATGTCCGCATTACTCTTACTAAGATATAAATATTTGTGCCTTTCAGCTTCCTTTCCTATTTACAGTAATTCGACTTTATGCCTTGTTTGCAAAACAGATGATAATAACTGGAATTATTTGAGGCTTATCCTTCTGAGCCCGAGCCGGCAGAGTGTGACATCCTTCGACATTTTCTTTATTAATGTCAATATGTTTACTATGAAGGAATGCAGTCACCTGTTCCTCTGTAGTTTCCTCGTGTCCACCGTCCTCAGCACTAACTCCCGTCACAACCTGTGAAAAGTTCCTTGGTTTGATTTTTAGTCCAAAGATATGACATCGCTCATCCGAGAATACTGCTCCAAATCAGAAACCCGATTTTCCAGACAGAAAATTTTCTGTTGTCGTTTCAGCTGTTTGATTTCTCCCATCAGCTCTGTGATGATGCGGCTTTGCTTTGTCAAAGATGCCATTTCCATGGACATCATATTCATGGACTCCTTTAATTCCTCCATTGTCTTTTTGAAGGATTTTTAAAGTCATGTTGATTTCAGTAAGCAGTAGATCTTGATTAAAAGCAAATCACACCACTACTAGTGTTGGAAACATGACAATAAAAATCAGTCTATTTGACTTTCTTTTTTAAAATTACCTCTTTGATTCAGGATTTTTGTGCACGGTTATAGTGTACTTTTACTATTGCCATTATTATTTAATTACTGGAGTTTATTTTGTTCAGTAGTTTGATTCCTGGGAAATGCCTATCTAAACAGTTATAATATTACAATTATTTTAAAGAAATGTGACTTTTACTGAGAAAAAACATAGTATTAGGAACACGATGATCTGTGAGGCCAAAGTGTTTGTGTTTATTCTAACAATTGCTCAGAAAAAAAGGTGGTAAACAGTCGAAACACATAGGAGAACATATTAAAGACTCCTGAAAGCAGGAGGAAGACAGAGAGAGAAGATCTGCTTTAGTGGTCCTGAGAGGCTCAATTACAGTGCTGGTAAGTGTTTTTGGCACAAGTTCAGGAGAAAGTACAGGAGGAGAGTGGATGGAAAACTGCTCCCAGGGGAGCGATGGAGGAGATGCCCACCTCTGAGCACCAGGTGGAAGACAGAAATGGAAGAGATAAAATGCTAACACCAGGAAAGCAAGGAGGAGGAGGAGGACCTACTTCCTGTGTCTTAGACTTTGACAGTGACCGTGCTCCTGAGCAATTGTGTTCCTTCTCACAGGCTCAACTCTCCTGTGGCTGTCGACCCAGATATCTTAAGTCAACAAATTTATCTCAACCTCACCCAGCGGGGTTTGGATTGCACTCAGCATCTCCATCCAAGTCCCCTGCCACATCAGGAAATGTAGCAAACGTACCCATGGCTCAAAGTGCAGGTCCAGTCATTTCACAAACAATTACTCTCTTTTATTTCGCACTCAAGCTTAAATTACACAACCTGTTATTTTACAGTGAGCCCGCTGTGACTGCGCGCGTTTCTGTGGGTCCCTGGAAAATGCTGGCAGGAGAAAACCTGCAGAGCAAACAAGAAGCCCTCAAAGTTTACAGCCTTCAGAACAGATAAAATAACTACAATACATCACATGCACATGCAGGACCACACATTCACGTGGAGCTGTGCACGCCGTACCCGCTGTTCCTCCTCAACAGCTCAGAGTTTTGTTCTTCCAAAGCAAACATCACACACAGAGACACACACACACATACACACTTACTCTGAAGGCAGTGCCCTCTTCGATGATTGTGGGCAGCTGCGACAGGCAGATGTCCACGGCGAGGTCCCACGCCTGCCTGGGTAGAGGTGACAGACACGTCACATTAAAATGACAACATAAGTTATCAATAATATCCTAAATTATACGACATTTTAAGACAGGAGTTCTGTTCTGACTCAAGATGAATCATATCTCTCTCATGCTGTTGTGAACCCCCACACCCCCTGACGGAGGACCACTAACAATGCTGGGGACACGAGATCCCAGGCTGACCTTTAATGAGGTAACCTTATCACGCACATTTGCTGCTCTTTTAATTTAATTTTGGCATTTTCAAGCTGCTACTGAATAACTGAAAAACAGAAGTGAATTTTAAGGAAGCACAAGCAGCGGTCGCCAGACCTCCGCTTTGGACGGACAAGCAAGCTCATTCTAAGCATCATGTAACTTCAAAACTGCACATAAGCTTGAGAGAGAGATTCACACATAATCCTTTCTGCAGGGTTGTGTGGATGCCTGACCATGTTATTTGAGTTTTAGAATTGAATGACTGCTAAACAAGATATAACAGGTTGCCTCAGTTTTAATACAATTATATGTTGAAACATGCTCTCTCTCACGGAGTACATTCACTGCATACCTCACGTGACCATCCTCCTCACTCTGATATACTGGCTGATATACAAAATCCTTTCCACAGAGTTTATGTGGTGGTATAAATGTGTTACTTGAGTCTTATGTAACCACTGTTATACAATCAAAAAGTAAGAGTTTACTTCTCTGATTTAAGATGACCACAACCACCTGCTCCTAATCCATCATCAATCTCTCTGTCTCTGTCTCTCTCTCTAACAAGCCAGTAGGGAACAGACATATCTATAACATATTACATGGGTAAAACAAAGTTGCCTGAGAGAAGATGAGCTTGGCACCGCAAAATGGTCCATCAAAGCTCACCAGATTTTAAATCAGCTTGTCTTCATTATATGGCCTTTAATCCGGAGAGTTATAAAACAATAGTATTTACTGTTTAGAAGTAGAAAGTACTCACAATGTGCATACATCCGCAAAAGCCAAATATATTCTGCATCAAATTGAAAAGAAAATCCCTAATTTTCTAGGCCATTATCCCTGTGCTCAAAAAAATTTCATCAAAATCTCAGAACCTTTTCAGTCAAATATGGCTTTGGGGGTGAGCTGTGAGATTAACAGCTGGATTGGGACTGTGTTGAATGTCCTGCGAACGTTGTACCAGACCGTCGTTTTGAAGAAGGAGCTGAGCCAGAAAGTGAGGCTCTCACTTTACCAATCGCTTTACGCTCCTATCCTCAACTGTGGTCATGAACTTTGGGTAATGACTGAAAGAACAAGGTCACGGATACAAGTGGCGGATATGAGATTCCTCCACTGGGTAACTGGGCTTATACCGAGAAAATGGACCAGAAGCTCGACTATACAAGTGGGACTCGGAATACAGCAACTGCTGTTTCGCATTGAAAGGAGAAAGCTGAGGTGATTTGGGTATCTGGTGAGGATGCCCCCTGGTCGTTTCTCGAGGGAGGTCTTCCAGACACATCCAACTGGGAGGAGACCCTGGGGAAGATCCAGGACATGCTGGAGGGATTATATTTCCCAGTTTGTCTTGGGGAGTGCCCCGGGATCCAGCAGGATGAGTTAGGAGACTTGGCGGAGGACAGGGAAGTTTGGGATGATCTGCTTGGTCTACTGCCACACTGACCCGGAAAATCAGCAGAAGATGAACGAATGAATCAATGAATGTTGCTTTGTGCCAAACATTTTTCTGAAAATCAGTTCCAGAATATATTTCTGATCACTTTCAAAAATCGAATGACTTATTTCCGGGAACATTATATATCTGCCCATCAAATTTAACTGAAATTTGTTCATTACCTTTGGAGTTATCCTGCTAACAGACAGACAAACGGACAAATACAAATTAAAACTTTACCTGCTTGGCAGAAGCTATTACCCTGTTAAACACAGAGAGAGGGACTCATCTATCATTTTATCTATCTGTACATGTCTTAGTTTTTTCCAAACACTAACAGAAACATGATTTAAACTTCTACTGTTTTTCTGGTTAAAGTCTTCTGACTTTACGTATGTAATTTCCCTCAATGAACAAATCTTCCTTACCTGAGCTTTGATAATCTCATTAACATCAGGCTGATCTAGGTTTTGTTTCTTCATAAATCATGCAGTAGAATTAAAATTCTGTTGCATATTTTACACTCACGAGTTAATTTGAAAGCATCTCCCCAAGAGTTTGAGAAGATTGTAACTTGCAACAATTTTCATTTATTTCACAGTCACAGAAATTGTGCACGTACATTTCTTTCTCTTCCTGCCCCCAGGTCCAAGAGAGGGCAGCAAGGAGCCTTTCTCACATTCTCAAACAACAGCTCCTCTTACGGCCATCATATCTAATTCATGAAGTTATGCAAGGCACATCAAACCTTATCGCACTTCTCTGTTCTTTCAGTTCCACCGCCTTCATCTGAAACAGGCTTCAGCAAATTGAGCTCTGAGCCTCGATGGGCCTTTTTACCCTCAGTTAGCGCGAGTTACAGCTGAGTCGAGTTCCCAGATGTTGGACTAGACTGTGACGTGATGTTAAATGAGTGGAGTGCACGCTGTCTGAGGCTCTTTCTGCTGCTGAAAAGACTTTTCTGTTAGCTACGAGCAGTGTGCCGGAGTCGAAAAGTTAAGGATTCATGTACAAAGTGAAACTGTTCCGTACGATGCTACAAAGTTTTGATATCTCTTTAGAAGAATAACTGATGAGGAGATAAGTTTTTGCTGCAATACGTTAACAATTATTTTGAAAGTTGGGGTCGGGTCAAGTCAGGTCTGGGAGCAACCAAGTAAGTTGAATCAAGCCAAGTGAACTTGTTTAGTACTTTAAATCTTTGTTTCATTGACCTGACTCGGTCTTCGGATTGAGAATCTTTATAGACGTCTGGGAACTTGCATTGGTTCCATGATACGTGGAAGGCAACCACTCAAACAAACAACTAGCCATTCCCAGACTCTCAAATGTGGCCTCCCTTGGCCTTGTCGAGTTGCTGAGCCCTTAACACTAAGGCAGCTGTGCATTGGGTCATGTCTAGAGAAATGCACCACATGGCTATAATGTATCTGCTGTTCCCTCAGAATGCAGGTGACACTCCTCATCTGAGTCTCCTTACGTAATCATTCTTTTGACATAAAGTCATCCCAGCGGGATCCTCCAAAGAGACCCCGTACCAAGTCTCACAATCACACAGTACGACAGGAAGCACCATGACCCTAAACACTTGGACTTTTTCTCCTACAAAGGTATTAGCATCACCAAATACCGCTCTCTAGCCATAATAAGCTCTTCACCAATGACTCACAATCTCAAAGGCCAAAGACCCAGAGACATGAAGGTCACTGCTGAGATAAGTAAATGCCTCTACAATTTTGACACTTTCACCGCATACAAATACACTTCTGATGGGTGAGTCCAGGATGTCATTGAAAGGTTGGATCTTAGTCTTTAACCAGGAAAAATCACAACCCTAGACATGCAAATTCCACACTCACCTTCTAGAGTGCAATTAGGGTATCCAAAGATCAGAGCACCATGTGCGAAACTGAGCTCAGAAAAGTCAACAATGGGGTAATTTAATTCAGCTATTATGCTGGCTCATGAGATATTAGAATAAACAGAAAAATGAGCAATTCAGTAAAAAAAAGTCCACAGCTTATTTGATACAGTATTGCAACTAACATTTTGCCAGGCAGTGTGTCATTGCATTTTGTGTTCGCTCAGCAAATTGCTACATTCTCAATGAAGACACAGGTTCTTAGTGTTGCTCACAATTAACCAACACCAAATTGCACCATGTATACAAATTAACCAGAAAAATATTACCCAGAAACATAACTGTTCAGCGTGTAAACCCAATAACTTTAACTATGTAACAATTTATTAATTGGGTCAACTCCTTTTTATGGATGGAATGATTTTTTTTTCGTTGGTTTAAATTCCTATGAAGTGTGGCTACAAATTAATGATGTCTCCCTAGAAAAACACAACATAAGTAGATGCGTTTATACTGGTGATTCAGCTGCTGCAATAATGACAAAAATTATTTTTGAAAGTCAACAAAGAGGTAATTTATTCCAGTTGATATGCTGGCTGGTACTGCTTGGGAAAAATGGGAAAATGCACAAATTCAACTTTGAGGCAGAACAAAGACTCCAAGCAAAAATGTCAATGCTGCCAAACAGATATTACAACATTAATGAGCACAGGCACCAGTCATTTAACATGTTTTGCTTAAATTTTAGCTCTGAGTGTAAAACACCCGAATGATGGAGTAAACAGCGGCTCAGTGAAAAATGATCACCTGAACTGAAAGGATTGTTTTCATAGTTTCAGTAAACAAGAGTAATCAGATGATGCCATATCCCCCTCGGTCCCCACAAATCAGTAATACAAAGTGTCGAGGGATCACCCAAGTACACCCTTACACTAAATATGAATGAAATTGGTCAATCGGTTCTTAAAAACTCATCACTTTGCTTGTACTTTTCTTCTCTGTAAAAAAAAAAAAGAATAAACAATGTGTCCATCTTTTGCATTAAAAATGATTGTGACATTTTAATCTTGGTAGCCTCCATGAGTTTTCCCACATTGGTCTTCTGAGTTATTTCCATTATTCCACTTGACATTTGTCTCTGCACTTGTTGCAATGAAAACCTGTTGGCTGATTGTCATTTTTGGAATTAATTTGACATCTCTGGTGTCATAACGCATTGGCCCAAATGTAAGATGGGGTATTTTTTTTCCCTCCACAGGAAATAAATCTGAAAATTATGGGGTTGTCTTATAATCAGGGCCATTATGGATTCGGGTGAATACAGTATTTGGTTTTAGGACGTTGCTACAACCACATGACTCGTATCTCAGTGGTAGTGGCTACTGGCATGAGACATTTCCATGTTGTGGTGCTCCAACACTCTCAGCAGCTACAGCAGAACTCAATAGCACCACACAGTGATTAACAATGTATTACAATGCTACTATTTTATGAAAGGTTTCATAAAACCATGTCTCAATGTAAAATTGCTGATGTGTTTGTGGAACTTGCGTCACCATTTGAATTATGGCAGAAATCCCTAGAGATCTAGTGTATCATACTCACAGAACGTGAAAACCTGCTTATGATATGGACAATTACCACTTGGCAGTTGGTTTCAGAGAGCCAATGCACAGAAGCATCTTGCACCATTACAATTTGGGATGCAATTCTTATACCAGTAGCCACATCTTTCTAATTATTCATGGAGAACCTCAGATGCAGCCTCAAATTTGCAGATACAAGTGGCATCCATGGGTATGTGGACAGGGTAAGAGGCTCGAATATCTAGGAGGGACACAGAGTAGAACTGCTGCTTCTTCACATCGGAAACAGCCAGATGAGATGGTTTGGGCATCTGGTGAGGATTTTCCCTGGTTGTCTCCCTAAGGTCTTCCAGGCATGTCCAACTGAAAGGAGGTCTCAGTGAAGACATACAGTAGGACATGCTGGAGAGATTATTTACATTTTTATAACATCTTAGGATCTCTCAGGAAGAGTTACAGGACTTAGTAAATGGACTGCATTTATATAGTGCTTTTCCATCTGCATCAGACGTTCACAGCGCTTTACAATAATGCCTCACATTCACCCCGATGTCAGGGTGCTGCCATACAATGCGCTCCCAACAAGCCGGGAGCAACTAGGGGATTAAGGACCTTACCCGAGGGTCCTAAGATTTGAACCAAGGATCCTCTGGTCTCAAGCCCAACGCTTAACCACTAGACCATAACCTTGGCCAAGAAGAACGAAGAGTGGGATGAGCTGCTTGGTCACTCAGACACAGATAAGTGGTAGAAAATGAATGAATTATTCATGGAGCACAGGCTGCATGTGAGTTTATAGTGTGGTTGGGGAAACGCTGAGGGTAAAATCCTGTCTTCTGATAACTATTTTGTATTCATTTGGGAGCTTGAGGAATTACAGCATGATGGCTGTTCATGAACGTTTCCCAAAGCTTCATCAATTCATTCATAATCCACATTATTTTGGTTGTTGTGTGCATCACAGAGGCATTCTGCAGCAGTCACTGTGATGGATTCGTGTTCATCAAACAAAGTTCTGTATGAGTGTCAGCAAAGGAACCAAAAACTGCTTGTACAACTTTTGTCCAACAAAGATTTGAACATTTTGAAAATAATGAAAGCCCTTGAACAAACTGGTCAGTGTCTGTACTGAAGAGGACGACGGGTCTGCTCATGACATGTATGATCTACAAAAGAGTGAAATAAGCTGTCGTTTAAAGAAGAGCCCCATCAAACTGATGTCTCTTTAGGTTTCATAACGTGTGAAGTGCTGTGATTGGAATGTGCGCGTAAACCTTGCCAACAAACACCCGCTGGTGTTTATGTAATCTGATGGTGAGGAAATGAGCAAAAAGAGCAGTCTAATCAGCGAGGACACGCTCACAGGCGGGAGGCTGCTGCACTCTCGAAAGATGACAGCATTAACTTGGACGACTGCTGCCAATACCAATGAGTAAGTCATCATGAAAAGCCGTCTGTGTGCATGTGTGAGAGCGATCAGAGGACGGCCCACAACACAACCGTGGACGGGACCAGTTGGTGGCTGACTAAGCTCTTTTCCTGATGCCTGCTGAGAGTGGCGCAGTGAGGTTTACTCCCAAACACACACACACGTTGACACCCTGGCACACACACCCACACTCCAACTACCCACATGGGAGTAATCAGCCTTGGTTTTATCTTCTCTCTTCTTTTCTGCACCATTTAAATAACAATTGCTGTTTGCACACTGGCACCAACATCCATCACCCGGAGCCCAAATTGCCTATTTCCCTCCCACTACACTCCTTTACACTCCCCCATTCTGGTCCAAACTTTTGTTTTGTTTCTCCATACATTTAATCGCTGGCACTCCCATCGTTTGTCATCTTATTTCTCACACTCCTCAAGTAGCTCTTTGTCTTATTGTATCCTCCTTAATGCTGCATGTGCTGCTATGCAACGATGTGCAATTCCAATTTGCCTTGGCGGTAAACAATGCAATATAGCCACGATATAAAATAATGAGTCTTTAAGAAAAAGAAAAAGAAAGAAAGGACTCTTGTTTTAGAAAGACTATTCTTTACACTATTAAAGCGAGGCAAGAATGTTACACAACAAGTTTTTTAGACTGTCTTATCATTCATTTTTTAATCTGTTTGTGTTTGCTTTGTCTTCTTTGTCTTTTGGCTGTTCCCGTTAGGGGTCGCCACAGCAGATCAATCGTTTCCATCTCACCCTGTCCTCTGTATCTTCCTTTGTCACACCAACCACCTGCATGTCCTCTCTCAGCACATCCATGAACCTTGTGTTTGCTTTGTAATTTCTTTTTATTCTACTGTGTTTTATCTTTTAACTGTGCTTTTCTTGCTTTAATTTTGAATTTAGATTCATTTGTGGTGTTGTGAATTATGTGAAGCGCCTTGGGGCGACTTTGTCGTGATTTGGCGCTATATAAATTAATAAACTGAAATTGAAATTGAAGTCGTTCCAAGCGGCATAAAGAGCGAGAATTTTTTCTAACACCATCCAGATAAAGAGTGGGAGAGAGAGTCTCAGAGGGGCTCAGAGAAGAGCAAAAACAGAAACAGTAGCTAGTGGGAGAAGTGTTGGTGTATCTAGATAGATGATGGGAAAATGTTTCTCACAGTGTGGAGGAGCCTGTAAAGTCAATAAATACCAGAAAGATTTCAGACCAGGTACCACGGTGGGATAGGACGGGGTAGGTGGGCAACCACCATGTAGACATAACTGGCCTCAGCTGGGGAAAGAACCTGCAATGGACAGAGGTCCTGTCCAGGAGCAATTATAGACTCTCATACACTTTACACGACAGAATCCAGGGATAATTAACTACGTCTACCCTCACCTTTTGGGCTTCATTACATGTACAACTGTGCAATAATTTTACCATATCTATACATACCTATACTTATACTAATAATCACTATATTTTTCATGTAATCTGTTCACATCAGTATGTATGCACCCACAAGCAAACATCGCAATGTACTTTAGTCACCTTTCTTTAATGTAAATATTTTTTCTTTACTACTGTATGACTTTTGCTGCTGCAACAAGTGATTTTCCCCACTTTGGGCTCAATAAAGTTTCTTATCTTATAAGCACCTGCACCAGTGTACGTCAGCACCTCAGATTTAAACTCCATTACACTGGTCCATGTTCCTAATACGACCTCCAAAAATTGGGTAAAGAACTTGTACAACATAGTAGGAATGCTGTAGAAACTGATTACGACATGGCACGTCTCCATCAACATAGAGAATATGATTGCTCTTTGGACATGTACCCCCCCCCCCCCCCCCCCAAAAAAAAAACGCAGTAAGGTCGTGACCACATCAGAATGCCATTACAATGTAGTAACGACAACATTGTCATAGTAACACTACAACTCAAATCTGGTAGGGACTTCACTGATGTAGTACAAGCATGATGCAGATACGAAATACTGCATGGCGTGCTCACTGCGTTGTCATTACGTTACTGGAGTTCTCACAATGACCTCTCCATGCTGGTGCTATGACCCATGATAGGTCAATGTCCCGTTGTAGAAGACCACATTACATTTTAAATAGGCTTTTTCTGAGCTTACCACATCTATCACAATTTTTGTCACATTCAGAGAATTTAAATAATGGATCTAATCCTCACGCCATCACTTTTGGTTCAACTGATAACTATCTGTACGAGTAAACTGTTTTCTACAAGTATAACAACAAACATTTTAATTTTGTATACACGTTTCCTAAAGCAACTTGTGATAGTGAAAGCATGCACAAGCTATTACGAGCTCCTGGAGGTGAGCTGTCCATAGTGCAGATAATCCAATGACTGTTCAGCACCATGGACAGCTCACAAAGAGGAGCTCAGAGTTGTAAAACATAGTTGAATATAGCTTCAAAACAAACAAAACAGGCTTGTATAATAATAATAATAATAATAATAATAATAATAATCATGCATTTTATTTATAGCTGCCCTTCTAAGCACTCAAGGACACCACACAAGCAATAACAACTAAAACAAGAACGCTCTAAGAGCACAATATCCCCTATCGGCAAATGCTGCTTTAGTATTCTGGTAACATTTCGTTTCATGAAATTCCTCCTAAAAATGTGAGCAGAGTTGATTTCAGAATGCAGGCAACCACTCATGAAATTGATGGAGTCTAAATTTATTAATCAAGGGTCATCACTTTGGAAAAATGGGCCCAACATGAACGATATGAAAATATGTGTATTGCCAACCTATAACAAGGACTTGCACCAAGTTTCACGTCCATCCATCCCAAAAATGGTATAAGCATTCTGAAATCAACTCCTCTCACACTTTTAGGAGGAATTTCGTGAAACTTTGTACAAGTCCTTGCACCCGTGTTTTGGTGAGAAGTGACTCACTCATGTTCTCAGACAGACAGATGGAACTCACTACGGCGTAATTCCCCCTTCGGGCCTTCAGCCAGTGGCGGATAGCAACAGTAAAAACAGTTAGAATAAAAAATACACGAGAAATAAAAACAGGTTAAAATTAGGCAGTACAATTGATCAGAGAGAGAAAGCAGTCTTAAACAGATGAGTTCTGAGATGGATTGAAAGTGAGTGTTAAAAAGTCTATGTTTCTGAGCACAGGTGGTAATAAGTTCCAGAGCTGGGGAGCAGAGCTGCAGAATGCTCTCCACCCCATAGTGATAAGACGGGTAGGAGGAACAGTGAATTGTATGGAGGAGGAGGATCTGAGGGTGTGAGAGGGAGCGAGAACGTGGAGGAGGTTAGACAGATATGGAGGTGTGAGCAATATGGAATTTAACCGGGAGCCAGTGAAGTTGCTGCAGGACCGGGGTTATGTGGTGGATGGAGGTGGTTCTGGTGATGATATGGGCAGCTGAATTCTGAACCAACTGAAGCTTACAGAGGTATTTGTGAGGGAGACCAAAGAAGAAGAAATTGCAATAGTCTAGGCGAAAAGTGTCAAGGCTGTGAACAAGGAGAGTAGAGGTATTGGGGGGCGGAGGCAGTTAATGTTATGTAGGTGGAAATATGTAGACTGGGTGATGTTACTGATGTGGGATTGAAAAGGTAGAGGATTGTCGAGGATGGCACCCAGATTTTTAACCTGTGGGGTAGGAGAGACAGAGAACTTGCCAATAACTAGAGAAAAACTGGCTGCTGTTTTGGAAATTGTTGATTTTGTACCAAGGAGGAGAACCTCTATTTTATCACTGTTTAATCTGAGAAAATTTGAAGAGAACTAGGATTTTATTTCTGTTATAAAGTCAATAAGGCAGGAGGGTGAAAGAGTGGAAGTGAGTTTGCTGGAGAGACAGAGCTGAGTGTCATCAGCATAGATAGTAAATTGATGTTTCTGCAAAAAATATTGCTGAGGGGAAGGAGGTAAATCATGAAGAGAAGTGGCCCCAGGACACACCTGAAGTGACAGTGGAAGGCTGGGATGTAGACACAAGAAAACCTGCACAAGGAAAGAAAAAGTGTAGCATGTGGCATAGTTTTTATCAGGACTGCATGGACCTAGTGAGAATATGGTAAATGCATGGTGCGATGTGATTGTATGTAGTAAGACGGTTGGACGTGATAATTGTGCATAATTGTGTGTGGTAAGAAATTATTGGGAACGCATCAGAGGCAGCGTGAACTTGGCAGGGGCCATGGTATGAACTTAAAAACTACACATTTGTCCATTTTTACCAAATACATTCATCAGAATTTTCAGGATGCTGTGCAGTCTTCATGGTTTCCATCTTTGTACACACAAGTGAAGAGAATAAAGGACAGGTGTTATCCATCTATACATAATCTATAATCTCCAGAGGAAACCTACAATTTTTTTAATCAAACGTGGACATGTCGAATTGTCAGTTATGTGTTCAAATGAGTGGTTTGAGGAACAATAAAAAATTAACTTCAAATACATCATGTCAGACAGAGTATGCTGTCGCTCAACAAAATCTTTTCTCTGCCCTCTTATGAAGCAAAGAAACAAACAGGAATAATGGCCAGAAACAACATACTGAAAAATTAAAGTAGTGTAAATTATACTTATCCTGCGCCTGGTAGAACATATGGTGGAAGGCAGAAACAAGTAAAACACCTACATGTTTTGGCTCACACTCGTTGAATAGCATTTATTTTGAGAATGATAAACGTAAAAAAGGAGAAAACCTGCTATGAATACCGGCATATTATTAGGTGGACATGATTATGGGAGCCGCAGTGAACGAACGTGTTTTTTTGTGTACTCACGAATTGGTTATCAAGCGTGGAATCAGGTCCAGCCCCAGAGGGTCTGGATCTAATCATGTGTGGTGGTAAGGGATCCAATGGAAGAGCAGGGAGAGATAATAATAATGATGTAAGTTTTGGTGACCACTTTCATAGGTCACCGCTTGAAAGCTTGCCCATACTTTGGAAAACCTTAGAGGGTACAGGAGGGTCATCGTGATCAACTGGCATAGTCAGTCATTGTGCTGTAGTTTTGTTTTGACTGTGGTGGGAGTTTGAGGAAAAAAAAAGTGAATTCTGGTATACTTTAGTAAAGGCACCTTGACACTTGCACAAACTTGATCCCCACACTGGAATGCAATTTAGCGTGCCAATGAGAAAACTTGTTGTAAACTGCTGTAAAATGGGTGTGAACTGTGCACAGCAAGGTGTCAGTGCGCAACAAAATGTTTGAAATGTTCAAAATTTCTGGCATACATAAATTTCAAGCCACTTGTGGCAACTAGCAGTGAACATTGTGCAAACAATTGTTTTACAATCTCGTGCATTTCCATGGAGCCCAAAATGTTGTTGCACATGCTGTGATGTCACCAGGAGGTTTTCCAGAAATTGTTTTTAGACACGTCACATGGTACACGGCCAGTGCATTGTATCATCAAACCATATGCTAGATCAGATTCGCAGGCAGCTGTGATCTTCACACGCTGATTTGCTTTTGGTTATAGACTGTCAAATTTTGGGATGCACAAAAGAAGAATAAGAAAGAACTTTATTAATCCCGAAGGAAATTATTTTGCCAGAGTGAAACGGTAAACATTGCTTCTTTTTTCTTTTTTTACAATGAGAACAATGAGTACAACAAGTTTATGCGAAATGACTGAAAGACACATGGCACAGGATGTTTGACAGTACTGCACATAGCTCTGAATAACTGAAAACTCTGATCATTATGTTTCTGTGTAGGCTCTCAGTTGTCCAGGTGGTTTCCATAGTAGAGAAGCTTGAATCTTCGAGTGGACTGGGTTGCTTGACGCGAGGACGTTTCGCTTCAAATCGCAGAAGCTTCCTCAGCTAAAATTCTTGCGCTGGTAGTCTGACTTCTGTCTTGACTCTTGTAGAGAAGAATAAACAGAAGCCACAAAAGCTGGAGTTTTAAACCTAATCAGACCCCTCCTACCGAGAGGCAGACTGCTATAGGCTAGTGATTAAACAATGGCTCTAATTAGCAACTATTGTGCTCTAGTTGGCACCCTCCTAATGGCAGGGCAGCTGTCCCTCCTAATGATGGGACGGACGCCTTTCCTGATGGCTCCCTTGATGACTCTCCTGATGATGTGAATGACTCTACCATGAACAAAAGACTGAAACTGCTTTGACCTGAGTGCCCCATTGTAAACAGGGGACAAAGCGTGTCTCAGACCCCCTCCCCGATTAAGGCTGGGTTTCAACTGTTTCACACAGAATGCCTCCTTGACTCCTCTCTCAAACCATTTCTTCTCTCTGGCTAAGATTTTAACTTCCTTGTCCTCAAACGTGTGGTTAGTCTCTTTAAGGTGGAGATGAACTGCAGATTGAGGTCCATTGGCGCCCTCTCTGCGGTGCTGGTATAGCCTTTTGTGTAAAGGTTGCTTAGTCTCACCTATGTAGCGTTTGTTACAGTTTTCCTGACATCTGACAGAATACACTACATTGCTCTGTTTGTAACTAGGGATCCTGTCCTTAGGGTGAACTAATTTCTGTCTCAAGGTGTTAACCGGTTTAAAGTAAACTGGAATTTTGTGCTGTCTAAAGATCCTCTGTAGTTTTTCCCCTACTCCTGCTAAATAAGAGAGAGACACTCCTCTTCTTCTTGTCTCTGTCTCCTGTCTATCTGGTCTCTTTGTTCTCTGGGACTTCTGCACTTTGTCCAGGGACCGTCGTGGGTACCCACATACTGTGAGGGCTTTCCGGACAAGTTGTTGTTCTTTAGCCCTTCCCACTGCAGTCAGACTACCAAAACAAGAATTTTAGTCCCAGTCCAGTCAAAGATTTGAGCTTCTCTACTCTGATCATTATGTATTCATCCTGCAGAAGGGGGAGGAGTTATACAGTGTGATTACCACAGGAAGGAAGGACCTCCTGTGGCGTTCTGTGCAACACCTCGGTGGCTTCAGTCTAGAGTGTAGTCAGGTTGGGGGGCCTTTGCAATGAGATGACAAAGCTTGGAATTTACAGAGCTTATTTATGCTTTCCCAGAATGGCAGGCAGAAAAATACAGATGTCATTCCATTTCAGTACACAGAATGGGATTAAGCTGGTGTAGTCCAACCAAATACAGCAGCAGAATTAACAAAACTCAGAGCAACAGTCTTTCTGAGGACAGATCTGGATTTACGTTGACTTTCGGAGGCAACGTTTAACAGTCATCCAGCTTTACTCCAGCAGCTGGCGCTTTGTCAGAATTTTCAAACTGTTGAAAAATGTGAATGAATCCCGACGACAACCTCAACTCATCCGTATTTCATTTTGCTTTCTGTCTTGACGGTTCCTCATCGTTTGCATAGTTCCCGTACTTTCAGTGTTCAGTTTCACTGTCATCCAACTTCGTCCAACCTCCTAAGTCTGACGTCTTGCATGAACATTGACGATATCTGAACGGATCAATAACTAAAGATCCGATGAGCTGAACGTGACTTGTCCACGTGTGGGACGAAAAGCATTTTCATACAAGAAACGGTAGGGGCAAGGACGTTTTATCAACTACTTTATCTATTTACACACCTTCCAGCCCTTTGTGGCTGTTGTTGTGAAGACAAACCTGTTGTCAAGACAACCAAATCCCGCACCTGCAGGTGCTGCGGACATGAGCACAGGCTGGCTGTGCTGGGTCTCATTGATTTTGTTTAAAGCGTCAAGGTCGGCGTTTGCTTCGTTTTTCTTTTGTTCGTTTCGGTTTTGTTTCGTTCCTTTATGCGCTCTTGATTCACAGGTGTTTCGCTGATGGGAGAAGGCTCATTCATCCACATTTTTTCAACTATTTCTGACTTTTTTCCTTCGTTCAGCTATCGTCGTGTGCAGTGTGACCGGACCCTTACTTGAACACAAGTATGAAATGCAAAGTGTGGTGAACCACAATGATCTGGCTGAGAACACAAGGAGCAAAGTGCCTATAAATGGGACATTAATCAGTTTCTGGTGGAAGGACGTAGGTATGAAGGCTCTGAGAAACAGAACTGGAAGAACCAGCACGTGATGAAACGCAAGGACTATGGAGGGTTTTCAATCACGTGACCGATTTGCTGCAGGACAGGTGCCATTTCCATTCTGGATTACAAGAAGGCTGGCGCGTGATAGACAAATGGAGAGAATGCACGGTTATTTCGAAGCTTTAAACCCTCGAGATAAAGCTATTTATCATGATAGATGTGTAGCAGTTGGTTCAGTGGATCCGTATCTTATACCAGATAGTGAATTTAGTGTTGATGTAATGAACTGGCCGACAGTGTCACACTGCGATATTGTGAATTAGGAAGCTGCCGACCAGGTCAGCCTCACCGGCCTCCTGCAGAGCATCACAGCGGAGCTCTGAAAGCGGAGGTCGTCTTGAAGTCCTGAGCGATTTCTCTCACCAGGCACTAGAAGGGCAGCTTGCGGATCAGCAGCTTGGTGCTCGAGGACAACAATGTAAATAAGCATCCGTATTGGAAGCGTTCTTGTGTTATCCTCGGCGGTATTTTTATGTATTCTTATATAATTTTATTGCCGAATAAAATGAAATAAAATTCTGGGAGCAGTGGATTTCTGTTAGCAGCGGATCTCTCTCAGCACCACGGTGCCGTGAGGCTTCTTCACACCGATGTTGAAGCTTCTGTAATTGTTCGCCAAATACACGTAGTGTAACACAGCGGCCACCGTGTCGTAATCCAGAATGGGCGCGGGACACAAAATGACGTGACTGATACGTCACATGAAAACCCTCTATAAAGACAAATGGCCAAGACTGCATAGAAATGAATATAAACACATAATCACAAAGAAGAAAAGAAAAGATGTAGAGACAAAAATGCATATAGGAGGGAAGAAATAAAAGTGATGAAAGCACCTAAAATAACAGAAACACATGCTTACTGCTCTCCATGCTGAGAGGAGGGGATGGCAGAGAAACCACTAAGTTGTTCTTAGGTAATGGAAAACCAAAACCAAAGACACTTACACGCAGAGGATGGCGATAACAGGAGTGAACCGAAAAAGACCCCAACACACAACACCACACGTGCAGGCCTGTGACACAGCTGTGACCGGGAGTAAGAACTGGGCCGAAACCTGCAGCCCTTTGTGGCCCGGGGCTAGAAACACCAAGGCTTTGAACTGGTCCAAAAAGCAAAAATTAAACAGGATCTGGAACAGAAATGTTTACATGAAATATTGGCAAATGATTAACAACTTTTTTGCTGGTTTTTAACCACAAATTTAAATATTTTCGACCTGCAATAACTTTGTGATCTTTTCGGAACATCATGTTCCTCATTTTTCAGACTACGGACCCTCGAGTTAACTGAGCATGAAAATGTCTGCAAATCAGCAGTTTATTAAGAACTCAAACCAAACTTTCTTCCCCATTCTCCTGCTTAGTTTGACCTTCAGCGGATGATTTTGACAATGCCTGCACACCTAAATGTGCTGAATATCTGCCAAGTGATTGGCTGATTAGATACTGACTTTAATTAATAGTTACAAGAAAGAAAAGCGTTTTATTTCTTATCAGACCAAAGAATGAATCTGTGTCAAAATCACTTTGGACTCCTTTTGTGCTGAGCTCTGCAAAGAAAAGGACGAATGCAAGCCTACAGTGGGGTGTGTGTCTTACCACATGGCGTGCATGAATGTGGGAGGCAGACGTGGACTGCTGACCGGCGTACAGTTGTACGACCTCATTATTCTCTCTGCCAACAGGAAATTGCGGAACAAACTGGCCACCAGCAGGTCCTGGCGAAATAACTTCTGGAACAGATCTGAAGAGCGGTGGGGAGAGAGGGAGAGAGAGGGAGAGGGAGAGAGAGGGAGAGGGAGAGGGAGAGAGAGAGAGAGAGAGAGAGAGAGAGAGAGAGAGAGAGAGAGAGAGAGAGAGAGAGAGAGAGAAAGAAAGAAAGAAAACGGAGATTATACATCAGGCCAGAACGAGAAGAAAGGGGCCAAGAGAATAGGATGACTACAAAAACAGCAGTTTGAGAGAGGAAAATGGGGCGTGTAAATGTGTGTGTGTGTGTGTGGGGGGGGGGGGGGGGGGGGGGGGATCCAACTGGGAGAAGAAAGAAGATAAATTAGAGCAAATGGCCACTTTGGAGAGCGGGAAAAATGAGAGCATATCATTTGTATGCTCAGGGAATGTTACGTGACAGGTCTGTCACAGTTTCATCAACTTATTAATGCAATCAGCAATTCACTTTAATAATGAGTAGCTCATCCAACACTAAACTCTCTGTATTTCTGCGTGAATGTCTGGAAGAGGCACAGTGTGTGTGTTGCTAATTGTTGTGGGCATGCCATGTGCACACTGTGTGTGTGTTGTGTGTGCACGCCGTGCCTTCACTGCAGGCATTCTGTGTGATGTGGGCCAGCTTCATTAACAGCAGAGCTGCGGGGCTTTAAAAGGCTTTGGCAGCCATGAGCATTGTCACATTGCTATTCCAGTTGCAATACAGTGTGCGTGCGTGTGTGCACGTCACATGAAAAGGAAAAGAATCTGTGTGAGCTGCATGAAAACAACAAATATATGACAATAAGAAGATGCTGTTTGACGGTGTACTTTCATCTGGCCACGCTGAGCCTGTGGGTGATGTTAATGGCAGAGTGTGTGTGTGTGCGCGCACGCATGTGTTTGCTTTTATGGCTACCAGATGATGATTAAAATATTCCCAATTACTGTGCAACACACCCCGAACACAATTCATCTCAATTTGAGAAACCCACCAGCACTTACTGCATTTCAAATCAGCATCTTCACATGTTTTGACCGCTGGGAACACGCTCAAAGTTTTAGGAGTGCGGATGGTCTACTGTTAGCGTTTTATTAGCTACCTTAAATGTTGCTCTCTGTGAGTTGCCCACGTTGGTCATTTCATTTTTCATCATTGCTCAGAGATGCTCAAATAAAACTTTTTTGGGGTTTTTTATACAAACAGCAGAGACCGAAGATTTTCTTATTGTTTTCGACAGAGTTGAAATGTGGAAAACATTTAGAAATACAAAACACCTACATCCATTCATTCAACAACAGGTGGCTGCAACAAAAAATGCTGAGCAAACTGAAAAATGCTCGCAAGCACAAACCAAAAGCACATGTAACAATTCAATCTGATAAGGTTTTTGCTGCAAATTCATACAACACACCCATAAAAGCCCTACTGGATCTGCAAGGCTGCACAACGCAACGGACGTACTCACGAAAACAAGGACTTTATCCGAAGGACTTTACCTGACTTCTAGTCTGCAAAGCAAATAAAACCGGTAGAGATGAAGAGCAATGTGCTGATGCACCGACGATCTGTCAGTTAAAGAAAAAGCTTTACAGTATGTTGTGAGCACTTTCATTGTGTTGTGGAGCTTTGCAGAGCATTTGTTTGCTTGCCGAGTTGTCTGAATTTGCAGCAGATGATAAAATTGTTACTTGTGCTGAAGGTTATGTTTGTGATCTTCATGTTTTCAAGTATTTTTGCAGATGTAACTGTATTCTGCTTTTTCTAGCGCTATCTTAATTTTGAAGTGTTGTTGCAGGCCTTCTTGACAAACATGCTGGTCTGCAAAAGCTTCCTAAAACGAAGAGACTCTCACCAAAAATTTAAGCGCACATTTCTGGTGCTGGTTGATTCCAGCAGTTATTTGATTAGCACAGGAGGTTAGCCTTTATCTTCTGAACACACAGCATGTGTGAAAACTACAAGGAGACACAAATGACACTGAATTTGTCGTGGTTTTTAGCGATAAATACTGGTTTTGATTTTTTCCCTTTAACAAAAATCCTACAGGTGAAATCTGTGCATATGGAAAGAGTACATCAATATTCTGATAATTAAAATATATGCATATGCCAATAATGACAAGCCATATTATTTAATATAATATGTTTGATGCCACTGACATTAATGAGCGAAGCTCTTCACTATATATCATCAAACAATAATTTAACATTGAATAATGGTTGCAGAACCTCAAAGTAAAGATAGGCTACTGCGCAACTGTCGTTACGATTCTTTTTTTTTCGACAATACTGTAATAATATAAAGAAAGAAGTTTTTAGCCCTTCACCCTCTATGCTATACTCTCCATGTTTCTTGAGATTTAAATTATAGTTGAAACTTAGAAATAAAAGACAAATCATTGAAGAAACACTGTTTTCAATAGTTTATCACAGTGCTTCAGATTTTTTTTTTGTTTTGTTTTTGTTGTAGCGACGAAATGGCATAACTGAAAATAATTGAGAATCACAGCTGCAAGTGTCACACAGCTTTTCTGGTCTTTTTTGTGAAAAAAATGAACAATTTAGGATTTTAGTACTGTGAAATTTACGTTTTTCAAATATTTTCTACTTTAAAATACTAATCACAATGCTAGGAACACTCACAAATAGGGATGGTATTGATAAGATTTTATCGATATTGTTGCAATTATCGATTCCCTTATCGATACCTCTTGTGAATTTTGTGTACTAAAAGTAGGCTTTCCAGGTTTTCTATGTCAACAACATTTTATTGAGTCTTAAAGTAAATAAATATGAAATTGGTCACTGGATCTTTGATCTCTGGACATAAATACAAATAAACAAAATCTGTAGTTTTTGTCAAATGCATTTCCTTTTAGACATTAATGGCATAAATGTCACTTGATACCTCTGAGCTGAGCTCAGCTGACTGCGCTGCACGTCAGCATCAACGTAATTCATAAAGAACGGAAGACTTCTCATTCTGTAAGGAAAAACACGTTTTACTTGATTGTAGTTTATTGTTTGTATTACGTTTGGAACGAGGTCTCATTTGATTTCAAACGGCAATTCACTTTGAAGTTATTAATTCTGACCAAACTCTAACTTGACTCGGCAGAGAGCTGCGCAGCATTTGGACATGTCAAAATGAAACGGAAGATGATTCTCATTTCTTTCCTGCAACAAGACAAGGGTGCCAGTTAGTGACTTTAAGCCGCACAAAAGTGACTCATGATTGACATCTTTAAATGGCTTTGAGAGGGGTTAAGAAGCAGACTTGCCGCTTCTGAAAAGCAGCCAAGAAGAGAACCAATGAAGCAGAGGGTCACAGCACTGCTTCACTGGTTCAGGCTTCAAAGCAGAGCTGTTATAGCTTTTTACGACAATGTTGTACGGTTTGTGGCTTTTTCCCCTATGGGCAGATTTTTTTGTGCCATTTCCAGTTTGTGCCTTCGTCTACCATAAAAGCGAGCTTTGCGCCACGGCTGATAGCAGTGAACCGCACTAAGAAAATCTGGGGCACACCCCTTAATTGTGCAATACAAGTAAAACAAACTGGGAGTAAAATTTGTTCAAACTGACCTCTGGGCAGCACGTTCCAGGCGATGGTGTCGGTGATGGCTGTGAAGATCCAGTTCAGCTCTCCGAGTGGGGTGCGCCGGTCATTGAGTCTACCAGGGATCCTGCACCACAAAGAACAAAACAGGTGGCGCCATATCAGCAGTGATCAGTACATCAGAGGGTTGACTTCAGGGCGCCAAGTGGCACTTTTGCAAATCATTAGAACAACGGACATAAGACTTAGATGAATTTCACTCAATATTTACACACACACACACACACACACACACACACACACACACACACACGCACACACACACACACACACACACACACACACAGAGAGAGAGAGAGAGAGAGAGAGAGAGCAGGATTTCCAACATTACGAGGTCTGTCCAAAAAGTAACGAACCTTTTTATTTTTGTTCAAAAACTATATGGATTTGAATCACGTGTAATTGCATCAGCCAAGCTTGAACCTTCGTGCGCATGTGTGAGTTTTTTCACGCCTGTCAGTTGGTCATTCGCCTGTGGGCAGGCTTTGAGTGAGCACAGGTCCACCCCCTCATCGGATTTTTATTGTCAGTGAAATGGCTGAGAGGCTGCCGCTTTGCTCCATGAAATTTTTTTCAGAAACTGTTAGAGACAGCCAGTTGGAAACCATTCAAAAGATTCAGATGGATTTCGGTGAAGATTCTGTCGGCGTCACACGGATTAAGGAGTGTTAATGTTGTATGGCTGGGGGGCCTGGCTGCCTTTTTGTTTCTGTCTTTTGGTTTTCCTTCCAGGTGGCTTGCATTTGGGACTGAGTGGCTGTGTAGCTGAGGTTATCAGGACCTCACCCTCATCACCTGCGGCTCGTCAGGACTCACAGCTGTGGTGCATCTATATGGATTGGAACATGGTGGCATTTAAGACTGGAGTATACAGTGTGTATTTGCCAGAGACTCGACCTTGTGACCAGACGGGTGAGATCGTCGTCTCGGGAGCCATCTCATCATCAGTGGATGCAGAGAACGTCCAGGGTTTGATGCACGGTCTGTGAAAGAGGAGGGGGTGAGGTCTCACGCTCATCAGCACACTTCCTGAGGTACGTTAGATTTTGTGACTAACGTTTATACAGTCAGTAAATGTGGTGTCCCTCACACCTTATTATATTGAGCTGTACGTTAGTCATGTATCGGCTTCCACTGCAGTGGAGTTTTGTGAACTGGATGTTCCATGCCTGCAGGTTGGGAAGCTGATTAGTAATTAAGCCAGGAAGTGTTTGCTGTTTATGTACACCTTTGAGTGGTCTCTCTGTGTGTAGAGTGTGGACTCACATAATGGTTCCTTCTTTCACAGACTCGGTTTGTTGCGGCCACCTGGGGGGTGTCGGCGGGGTCCTTGGGTCCGAACAGCTTCTGGCTCCGGACCGTTAGCGCTGCTGGGAGCGCACCGTATCACCACCACGCCAGACCGCACACTCTTTTGTTGTTTTGTATCACATCACTGTTATGTATTAAATTCAGTTAGCCTTTGTACCGTGCTCTGCTTATTTCATACTGGGTCCTTCAAACGCTGGTCGGTTCTCCGAGCTGCGTCCGACACATAACAGTTAAAACCTTTTTAAAGACAGCCCACAGTGGCGGAGGGCGCAGCGCACCGAGCGGTCATCGACAGGCTGGAACAACCAGATCATTTCTAAACTGAACACTGTGTTGATCCGGGACATCGTGTGACTACCACAGAAATGGCAAGAGAGCTGGACATAGCACTTTTGCGGCACATTCCACTGTTATAGGAGATTTTGTAATGAAAGACGTGCGGAGGATTTCGCGCGTCGGCACGGAGCCGCTCATGGCGCACAACAAAAAAACACCTCCGTGTTGGAAACCATTCAGAATATTCAGATGGCTTTCGATGGCTTTTCAGTCGAGTGAGTATCCGAGAAATTGTGGAACAGCTGGACATTCTACAACATGTCCTGTGAGACTTCCAACATGGAGGTGTTTTTTTGTTTGGACAACATAGTCTGAACAACACTTTTTTTTTGTATAGCTCAACAACCAAAGCACCTAGATAGATCAAACTTGTTGGGAATATAACTTTCACAGGTATTGACAGGCGAGAAGATTTTGGAGTAGTATGGTTAATGTCAAGGGTAAAAACAGTCTCCAGAACACCTTTTTAAATATATCAATATCAATATTAATATAATATTTACTTGTACATTCCTATTGTGGTGTGTAGCGCGCACAGGGTCGGTATCGGCCCTCTGGTACCTTTCATTTATAAAAATAGCTAGATTTTGTCTTGAATCTCTCATATTCACCTCTTTGTGACAAATAAAGGCAGCTGTGCAGCTTCTGGTAGGTATAAGAAGACAATACACAATAAATATGTAAATATGAGGGCTGTTCAAATCCTGTGTGCTTTTTGGGGAACTGTCAGAAGTGTTTGGCAAGTCAGCACTAAGGATGAACACTCAGCAGTTCACATCCGTGCTCAGGAACTAGTATAATATATCTAAGTGGTGCGATGGAGGAAGCTGTATTGGTGGTGAGATGGACAGATAGGTGAATGAGTAGATGAAGAAGATGTGGAGATGGCCTGCCTGTGCACTTCAGGTTTGTGTCAATCAAAATGATTCTGCTCTTGTTTTACTCTTTTAGTTTCTGCTGTAATTTCCTGCTTTATTTGTATTTATACCGCTATGCAAGAGCCATCTAATGTGCACCAAAAATGACACAACCGCTGTTGATATATAATGTAGTGAAACCAGAGTATAACTGCAGTTAGTAATCACTGACACTGTGACAGACTGCGAGTTGGTTTACTCATGTTTTTGTGTAGGGTGTTTATCCATCCATCACATTTTACAGGGTGCACATGCCTGCGCTTTTCCAATTCAATGGAGATAAAAAAAATCTACTTGTACAAGTATTTTCTTTTAAAATGACACTAATATGCAATGCATTATTTCAATGCATTAAAAACGTCATTTTAACAATCCTATAACATTTGGAAATTTCTAGTGACATACATTTCAGTTAAGAACATCAAAGACCAGGTTCATGTGACATTCCTACAGATTATTTAATTTATTAAAATTAAGATTAAACTAAGAAATAATATGCAAATGATTCATTACTATTAATATGAATGTATGTGTGATTAAAGTGCATGTAATTAACAGTAAGTGAGACCGATGCAGCTGGTGCTGAATGAAAGTCGCCTCTGCCGCTGTTTGAAAATTTGATGCTTGGGATGAAAACATTTATCATGTACATAAGTTTAACGTGTGCATAATGGTATATACAGAATACACACACACACACACGCATATATATATACTCAACAAAAATATAGACGCAACACTTTTGGCTTTGCTCCCATTTTGTATGAGATGAACTCAAAGATCTAAAACTTTTTCCACATACACAATATCACCATTTCCCTCAAATATTGTTCACAAACCAGTCTAAATCTGTGATAGTGAGCACTTCTCTTTTGCTGAGATAATCCATCCCACCTCACAGGTGTGCTATACCAAGATGCTGATTAGACATCATGATTAGTGCACAGGTGTGCCTTAGACTGTCCACAATAAAAGGCCACTCTGAAAGGTGCAGTTTTGTTTTACTGGGGGGGGGGGGGGGGGTGTCTGTGGAATGTTGGTCCACTCCTCTTCAATGGCTGTGCGAAGTTGCTGTATATTGGCAGGAACTGGTACACGCTGTCGTATACGCCGGTCCAGAGCATCGCAAACATGCTCAATGGGTGACATGGCTGGTGAGTATGCCGGCCATGCAAGAACTGGGACATTTTCAGCTTCCAAGAATTGTGTACAGATCCTTGCAACATGGGGCCGGGCATTATCCTGCTGCAACATGAGGTGATGTTCTTGGATGTATGGCACAACAATGGGCCTCAGGATCTCGTCACGGTATCTCTGTGCATTCAAAATGCCATCAATAAAATGCACCTGTGTTCTTCGTCCATAACAGACGCCTGCCCATACCATAACCCCACCGCCACCATGGGCCACTCGATCCACAACATTAACATCAGAAAACCGCTCACCCACACGACGCCACACACGCTGTCTGCCATCTGCCCTGGACAGTGTGAACCGGGATTCATCCGTGAAGAGAACACCTCTCCAACGTGCCAAACGCCAGCGAATGTGAGCATTTGCCCACTCAAGTCGGTTAGGACGACGAACTGGAGTCAGGTCGAGACCCCGATGAGGACGACGAGCATGCAGATGAGCTTCCCTGAGACGGTTTCTGACAGTTTGTGCAGAAATTCTTTGGTTATGCAAACCGATTGTTTCAGCAGC
Organism: Thalassophryne amazonica; assembly: GCF_902500255.1. Lineage (NCBI taxonomy): Eukaryota > Metazoa > Chordata > Actinopteri > Batrachoidiformes > Batrachoididae > Thalassophryne > Thalassophryne amazonica. The sequence goes on along the minus strand of NC_047117.1, from coordinate 82,829,493 downwards.
TGTCTGAGTGGCTGGTCCCAGACGATCTTGGAGGTGAACATGCTGGATGTGGAGGTCCTGGGTTGGTCTGGTTACACGTGGTCTGCGGTTGTGAGGCTGGTTGGATGTGCTGCCAAATTCTCTGAAACACCTTTGGAGACGGCTTATGGTAGAGAAATGAAGGTTCAATACACGAGCAACAGCTCTGGTTGACATTCCTGCTGTCAGCATGCCAATTGCACGCTCCCTCAAATCTTGCGACATCTGTAGCATTGTGCTGTGTGATAAAACTGCACCCTTCAGAGTGGCCTTTTATTGTGGGCAGTCTAAGGCACACCTGTGCACTAATCATGGTGTCTAATCAGCATCTTGATATGGCACACCTGTGAGGTGGGATGAATTATCTCAGCAAAGGAGAAGTGCTCACTATCACAGATTTAGACTGGTTTGTGAACAATATTTGAGGGAAATGGTGATATTGTGTATGTGGAAAAAGTTTTACATCTTTGAGTTCATCTCATACAAAATGGGAGCAAAACCAAAAGTATTTTTGTTGAGTATATATATATATATATATATATATATATGTGTGTGTGTGTGTGTGTGTGTATTTGGAAGATGCAAAGTTTGACTGGTTTGATCTGTTGTTGGTTCCAGTGTCAGTTTTAATGCTGAAACATGTGATTTAATCATGTTGGTGTTCTCTAGTCGTCTCTAAATCCTTGTTACATTCCACTGTGTGATGACGTAAACTAAAAGCAATGTGAACAACAGTAGTGAATAAATCAAGTTTCGTCTTGTGGTGTGATTGATTTGATGATTTAATCCGGGAGTAATTTGGTTCAACAGGGATTCTATGAATTGTTAAAAATTTCACTTTGCACTCAAATAAATTTAGTTGAAATAAACTAAAATTAAACTTCAACAATACACAAAATAAAACCTCTATAATTGTATATTTTAAGAATAAAATAACTTTTCATTTTTAACACTAAGAACTCGACCATAACCAGAACAGATGCTAAGCAGAGTCAGTCATTTTTTATTTTTTAAAAAGACAGTTAGTGCGATTAACATTTCATTTTAGCATTAAATCATCATTATTGAAAGTTTCTGTGTGGGCTCTCAGTTGTCCAGGTGGTTCCCATAGTAGAGAAGCTTGAATCTTCGACTGGACTGGGTTGCTTGACGCGAGGACGTTTCACTTCAAATCGCAGAAGCTTCCTCAGCTAAAATTCTTGCTCTGGTAGTCTGACTTCTGTCTTGACTCTTGTAGAGAAGAATAAACAGAAGCCACAAAAGCTGGAGTTTTAAACCTAACCAGACCCCTCCTACCGAGAGGCAGACTGCTATAGGCTTGTGACTAAACAACAGCTCTAATTAGCACCTATTGTGCTCTAGTTAGCAACCTCCTAATGACAGGGCAGCTGTCCCTCCTAATGATGGGATGGACGCCTCTCCTGCCGGCAACCTTGACGACTCTCCTAATGACGTGAATGACTCATTACCATGAACAAAAGACTGAAACTGCTTAGACCTGAGTACCCCATTGTAAACAGGGGACAAAGCGTGTCTCAAACCCCCTCCCCAGTTAAGGCTGGGTTTCAACTGTTTCACACAGAATGCCTCCTTGACCCCTCTCTCAAACCATTTCTTCTCTCTGGCTAAGATTTTAACTTCCTTGTCCTCAAACATGGGGTTAGTGTCTTTAAGGTGGAGAAGAACTGCAGACTGAGGTCCACTGGCGCCCTCTCTGTGGTGCTTTACACAACCTTTACACAAAAGCACCGCAGAGAGGGCACCAGTGGACTTCAGTCTGCAGTTTGAACTTGAAAATTCTTCTCTGTTATAAAGTTAATCAATAAGAGGACAAAGCTTCAGCTTTTAGCGCATACCTTTTTTGTTAAGGGTCCAAAAAAGAACATTTTATTCTTTTAAAAATAATAATAATAATATCAGCTTATTTATCGGCTATCGGCAAATCAGCCGATTTATCGATTATCAGCATTTTTTTCATCCAAATATCATTATCAGCATCAGCCTAAAAAAATCCATATCGATCGGGCTCTACTGATACACATTTGCATCTTCAAAATTGCAGGATACTTTGTTTACAGAGCAATTAAATATATGATGTCAATTGAAAAACCACAATGCAGAGAGTGACCAGGAGGGACTGAAACCCCAGAACACTGGGTTCATAATAACTCCTGATAATCGACAAATTGTGTTTCACAGATTATCTGACTAGCTTTTGATGGGGTCACACTGACCTTTGTCATAGGGATAGGAGCCATTTGATCTTATCAATCCCATCTTCCCAGAGGGTTCTCTTGTGCAGTCGATTCTATCTGCAGTCGAAACTGTCCAACATCTCTGTGGAGGGATGAGCTAAAGTACTTCCTTATGGATCAATAATGTACTGTATGCCTGCAATATTATAAATACCATCTCAGTAATCTCATCACCAGCCATAACGTAACCTGAACCCTGATTTTTGCTTGCTGTTTTTCTAGGGAACATACAGTGCTTGTCAGTGGTGGGACGAAGCCACCATCAAGTCACTCTCAAGTCATGAATCAGCAAGTCCCAAGTCAAGTCTCAAGTCATAATGACCACCAATTGTTTGCAAGCTGACTTGGACTTGACTTGGGACTTGCTGATTCATGACTTGAGAATGACTTGACAGGGACTTCGTCCCACCTCTGGCGCTTGTGCCATAAAGTATGTCATTCAAGGGGTTGTGTTGAGGCATTTTCCGGCACTGTCACACATCCAACGAGGACTTGGACTTGTAAACCACAGAGTGCCTGGGACTGGGACATTGTAGTCTTGGACGGCCTATGAATGTTTCCCTCTGTACACCACCACAGTCGAGTTGAAATGAAATTATCAAAGATATGCTTGTCATGTAGACTTTCAGCTTTAATTCAAAGGATTTGACAAAAATACTGTATTAACCATTTCATACACATCTGCCCCATAATAGAGGAAACTAAACTTAAGGATTCTTGTTAATGTAAATCATTGCTTTGAAAGTCTGTGTTCTTTAGAAACGTAAAAGCAATAAATACCAGGTTAATGGACTTCAATAACATCATTCATTATAAAATACAAACAGAATGGTTAATCTGTCTGAAGTAGGCAGTTCTCAAAAAAAAGGACAACCCTGGAGGAATTATAGGCTGGAGACTGGAGGAAATGAGGACAGTGCAACGAACCTCTGTTGCATCACTAGTTATACTGCTTCATAGTGGCGTGAACTCAAAGCAGTTGTGCTTTTTAAGTGAATGCAGCATGTTAAAAGCAGGCTGCCTCTGCTTGTGCTTGGCATCGAAAGAATCACTACACAATAACAGGATTTGAGGGCAGGGTGTGCATTGTGCTTTCGCTTTTGTGTCATTCTATGCAATCCACTGCACCTGTAACAGGTAATTTATAAACAGTTTTTAATAACTACCTACTTCAGACAGACTGACCATACAGCACCACAGCACTTGTTTTTCTATATGATTGATGGAAATGAAGCCCATGACTTGACTTGCAAATGTTCATGTCTCGATCACCCGACTTGACAAAAGAAATTTGGTTTTAAAAGTGACTATTTGTATTTGTAATTGTATTACTTATGGCTTCAGAGGACAGAAGGACTGTATTTAAAAATAACTGAAAATCCCAAATATTTAATATGATATCTTTGTTAAGCGCTCCAGTAGAAAACGTGTCACTACAAAAGCCTTTTCACTCAGTGCTGGAGTGCGTGTGTGTGTGTGTTTGTGTGTGCAACCACGAGCCCTCTGGTGAGTGGCGCACAGCCGGGGTTCAGATACCAGGAAGGCAGGTCAAACCTCCCCAGTGCGACACGCACTCCCACTGAAACGCTCCTCAGGATGAGAACGAGGAGGGATGCGTGTGTGAGGGAAAACGTGAGCGATGGTTGCAGGGATTGGACACGTGTCTGTATCATCAGCAGGTAGAATGTACACGAGCGCGGCATCGTGACTCTCGTCTGAAAGGCTGCTGTGACTGCACACGGCCAGAATGTGTGTTGGCTGTATGTGGGAAGCGGAGACAAAAGGCTGCACAGATGGACAGGAGACAGAGGAATAATCCAAATATTACACTCACCACTGACATTCATGAATGCATCTGACAACAAATATTAGTAATATTTGAAGGCCATGGTTTTTAATAAAAAAGGAACAAACAACAAACCATTACCACTTGTGTGTGATTTGTAAAGGTGTGAGTAACTGGCCACTGATGGCCACAGAGTTTGTTCGCGCTTTGCACACAATCACTTCACACTAATCGTGTGACAATAAAAAAATTATTTTTTCTTTGTATTTTATAAAACCAAATGCAATTTTAGGCTGACAAAAAAAGTTCAGCCTATTTTATGTTCTTGTTGCTAGGATACCACAAAGTCAGCTGATGTGGTGTTTGTCTGCAGTGTGGTAGGAGTGCGACAGTACAGTTATTGGGTCTTAGCCAAATAAACAAACAAAATTCATAATTTTAAGGTGCTACAGATTTTATGTGCACGGATAATTTGCTATGACACACGTATGTGAGTGAGTGTGTGTGTGTATGGGGGGGGTGTAACAAACAAAAGTTTTTAAATTGTATTTCTTATTTATTTAAATGTGTTTTAATTGATGTTTTAATGTACAGCACTTTGTGCCAGCAGTGGCTTTGCTAAAGTGCTTTATAAATAAAGTTGGTATGGTAAAAATGTGATATTCTCCATTGTGAAGCTGAAACACTGACATATTTGAGCTGCTTCCAATGGATAATGGGTGCTAGCTTGACAAATTATAGCACTCAGACTAAAGCGCACAGTCAATTTGGAACATATCCAAGTCCATTTTGCTGTTTATAGGGTGCACAAAATGGGATGTATTCAGTATTAAGTACGTGTCTGCATGTTTCAGTGATAACCATCAACCAATCAGATTGCAATCACTCTCTGCCTTAAAGACACACGCGTGTTGCTATTCAGATGATGGACTCAGAAGTGAGAGGTTTTCTGGCGAGGAAACAATCAAAGCGTGTGAGTGGATCATTTATGGGAGCAGTAGTCATCCACCACAGCTTCCTGAGGTGAAGCATTTGAGGCATGCAATGCACAACAGCTCCTCCAAGCACCTGATTTCCTCCATTAGTGCAGCAGATAACTGAAACAATCCTTCACTTGGTGATGCAAGCATGAGATTTGACATGAATGTTCTTCATAAATCAGTGTTTGAGAAAAAAGTGCTGGCCACTTGAAAATCCAATATGGCGGCCAGGTAGGGGTCAATGGAGAATTGCACAGGGGTCAAAATCTAAAAATGCTCCAATCATATTGAAAAGTATAAAACATTATTTGTCTGATCATAAATATTCCAAAAAGGTATAGTTTGGACTATCTATAACTGAATGTTCTGGAGTTATGGGATAAAAACAGCAAGAATGGTGACAAAGGTCAATTTCAGTTTGTACAGGAGTCAAAAGTTAAAGCTGCACCAATTTTGGTAAATCGTGGTGCAAATTAATAGTTTTGACTGTGCTGAATACTTGGTTTGCAAAGTAAATGTCAAACAATGTCGACGTCTACTGGATTCTATGGCATGTGACAGATGTTACCCTGTAACATGACAACTGAGCATGACACATGGTGCAAACTATTCCTTTTAAAAACCCTGTTAACTCAACCAATAATTTGCATCACATTTTACAAAAATTGGTGCAACTTTATGTTTTGACCCCCGTACAAACTAAAACTGACCTTTGTCACCATTCTTGCTGTTTATACCCCATAACTCCATAACATTCAGTCATAGACAGTCCAAACTATACCTTTTTGGAATATTTATGATCAGACAAATAATGTTTTATACTTTTCAATATGATTGGAGCATTTTTAGATTTTTTGCTTGCATCATCAAGTGAACAATTTTGGCCAGAAATCATACTTATCTGCTTCACTACATATCTCACAAGGGGACAGACAGCCTCCAAAATCCAAGCTGAACCTAGACTCTGTGGCCAGTCCCATTTTGATGCTGATTACTAGCGACCCGACAGAGGAAGGCAACAAGAGTACAAATATGGTATGGTAACATGAACAGAGAAATAGATACGTTTTCATATTTAGTGTCTTACGTCGGACAACGTTTTCAGTCCTACAGATTTGAATGAAAGTATCCCGTTTACAGATCCAGAGTGATGATGAGCTCAAACACATTTCTGTGTGCTTGTCAAGTTCAGGCATAATGGTCATCTCCTGAAGAACTTCCTTTTACAGTCCATCCAGCTGTAAATGGGTACCAACCTTGGCATCTTCTCCGGGAGAATTGTAGACGCTCATCCACTTCATGCTATGGAATCCGGAGATGAGCCCCGGCACTTCAGGGGTTATACAGGTCTTAATTCATCTATTCTGTTGTTGTCTATGTGACTGCTCATGAGGTAAGCAAGGATCTAGAACTGTCCCATGTATAGCACCTTGAGGTGATTCATGTTGGTGCTGTTCTTTTGGAGAAAGGTGTCCTCACAGCGGACCATCCATCTCTGGTATGGAACTGTAATTGTTATGATCTACATATTGATTTAGCACAGGTTTTACATTGGATAACCCAAATCCACATCTACAGGAAGAAAGAACTTAATGTGCATGATTGATGATAGGAAGAAACCAACCATCAAAACTCAGAGGTTCACAGGAAAACCACACAGACACATATGCAAAAAGGAAATGTGCAAAGAACCCGTGACTTTTTAGCTACGAGGGAATAGTACCAAATACTGCAGCACCCTGATGCGTTGCTAAACGATGTAATACTGTCTCAATTTTTGCTAAAAAATACAACACCAAAGTTGGCTAACAAAAAAATGGCATAAAATTGCCTCCCCTTTACGTGCATGTTACAAGTTTAAGTTTTTCCTCTGATTGTGCTTTCCTTGAATTGAGGGTGGGGCAGCAAAATTAGCCAAACTCAAACTGATTTTCATAAAACGTCAGAGTGACCTTTAGTGGTGGATGAAAAAGATGCAGATGAAGGAAAGGCATTTTATTAATGCTGCATGATGGGGAATTTTATGGTTTAGTCTCATTCCAGTACATCCCAGAGGATAACAGATTTACGTCTATTATGCAGCAGATCGTGAACATACAGTAGTGTTCAGAATAAGATAAGATAAGAAAAGCCTTTATTCATCCCTCAATGGGGAAATTTCAATGTCACATCGCAGCATAGAACAGTAGGAATAGACAGAAGGGCATGCAATAAAACAAACAAGCATCTCTTAAAAAACAAGAACTAAAAAAAGCACTGAGTGCCGGGTAAAGCTAAGGCTACCATTGTTCAGTTCAATGCTGCACTGCTGGGATGATATACACCGTCAGGATGTGAAAGTGATCAGATAAAGTGACTTCAGCATGAAATGTGCGATAAGTTACTCTATTTACAATATGGACAGGTTAAAATATAGTAGGTAAAGTGACTTGAGTTTGCACCATAAGTTAAATTATTGCACCTAATAAATACAGCAGGTAATGACATGATTATTGTCCATTATTATTAACCACTTCTGAACGTCTTTTATTTAACAGAGAGACTTTGTGGGGGATTCTTGCAAATAAATTAGCTTCACACAGGCATCTTCTAACTGTCACAGCACTTACAGGTAACTCCAGACTGTCTTTGATCATCCTGGAGCTGATCAATGGGTGAGGCTTTGCCATTCTGGTTATTCTTCTATCCATTTTGATGGTTGTTTTCCGTTTTCTTCCACGCGTGTCTGTTTTTTTTTTGTCCATTCTAAAGCATTGGAGATCATTGTAGATGAACAGCCTATAATTTTTTGCACCTGCGTATACGTTTTCCCCTCTCCAATCAACTTTTTAATCAAACTACGCAGTTCTTCTGAACAATGTCTTGAACGTCCCATTTTTCCTCAGGCTTTCAAAGAGAAAAGCATGTTCAACAGGTGTTGGCTTCATCCTTAAATAGGGGACACCTGATTCACACCTGTTTGTTCCACAAAATTGACAAACTCACTGACTGAATGCCACACTACTATTTTGAGAGATCAAAAGGTCACATTTTGTTTCCTATTGTTATGCTCAGGGTATGTTTAGCACTGTGTTATATTTTTCTTTATTAACTCAACACATATGTAAGTAAGTCCCTTCAGCTTGTCCGTTGTTTCACTTGGGGTTGCAACCTGAAGGTTGATTTGGCACAGGTTTTACAGCGGTGTCCTTCCTGACGCAACTCCCTTTTCTACTTTTTTTTTACTAATAGCCCAATTTCATAGCCTTAAGAGTGTGCATATCATGAATGCTTGGTCTTGTTGGATTTGTGAGAATCTACTGAATCTACTGGTACCTTGTTTCCCATGTAACAATAATAAATATACTCAAAACCTGGATTAATCTTTTTAGTCACATAGCACTACTATTATTTTGAACACTACTGTACATGCAGTAAAGATTTGTACTTTTCTACAGTGGGAATAACAAGCAAACACACAGTGTGACACTGGATCACATCATCCAATAAGAAAGCGGCAGCAGAATGGTGTCTGTACGTCTGACACCCCATGGTCCTCTGAGGAAACTGCTCTCTCACCGCTAGCTGTGACTAGATGACACAATCAAGAAGCTGACAAGCTGCTGAGAAACAGCAGGAGCAGGTGGACTAAGTCTTCAGCAATAATTTCTTTTTCACACTGCAAATGATTATTTATTAACTGCTGCTTTGTTTGCCAAACACAGGCTTTTTTTTTATAGAACACCTGTAGTGCGTGCACTTGAGGACCCGTCCTGTTGTTTCTGCACTACAGACAACCTCTTCAACCATAATCTATGACTGAAATCTCTATGGAGGATCCAACAGCTCTCAGAGCAGCCATCACGGCATGGACTTCACCAAGTCTGGGGACAACTGCATGTTTCAAATCAGGCCTGGCATACGACAACCGCACAACCTTCGCATATACAGTGAGGAAAATAAGTATTTGAACACCCTGCGATTTTGCAAGTTCTCCTACTTAGAAATCATGGAGGGGTCTGGAATTTTCATCTTAGGTGCATGTCCACTGTGAGAGACAATCTAAAAAAAAACAAAAAAACATCCGGAAATCACAATGTATGATTTTTTTAATAATTTATTTGTATGTTACTGCTGCAAATAAGTATTTGAACACCTGTGAAAATCAATGTTAATATTTGGTACAGCCTTTGTTTGCAATTACAGAGGTCAAACGTTTCCTGTAGTTTTTCACCAGGTTTGCACACACTGCAGCAGGGATTTTGGTCCAGTCTTCCATACAGATCTTCTCTAGATCTTTCAGGTTTGGAGTTTCAGCTCCCTCCAAAGATTTTCTATTGAGTTCAGGTCTGGAGACTGGCCAGGCCACTCCAGAACCTTGAAATGCTTCTTACGGAGCCCCTCCTTAGCTGCACTGGTTGTGTGTTTGGGGTCATTGTCATGCTGGAAGACCCAGCCATGACCGATCTTCAATGCTCTTACTGAGGGAAGGAGGTTGTTTGCCAAAATCTCGCAATACATGACTCCATCCATCCTCCCTTCAATACGGTGCAGTCATCCTGTCCTCTTTGCAGAAAAGCATCCCCAGAGTATGATGTTTCCACCCCCATGCTTCACAGTTGGGATGGTTTTCTTGGGGTTGTTCTCATCCTCTAAACATGGTAAGTGGAGCTGATTCCAAAAAGCTCTATTCTGGTCTCATCTGACCACATGACCTTCTCCCATGCCTCCTCTGGGTCATCCAGATGGTCACTGGTCAACTTCAAACGGGCATGTACATGTGCTGGCTTGAGCAGGGGGACCTTGCTGCCCTGCAGGATTTTAAACCATGACAGCATCATGTGTTACTGTAATCTTTGTGACTGTGGTCCCAGCTCTCTTTAGGTCATTGACCAGGTCCTCCTGTGTAGTTCTGAGCTTTCTCAGAATCATCCTTACCCCACAAAGTCAGATCTTGCATGGAATCCCAGACCGAGGGAGATCGACAGTCATCTTGTGTTTCTTCCACTTTCTAATAAATAATCATAACAGTTGTTGTCTTCTACCAAGCTGCTTGCCTGTTGTCCTGTAGTCCTTCCCAGCCTTGTGCAGGTCTACAGTTCTGTCCCTGGTGTCCTTAGACAGCTCTTTGGTCTTGGCTATGGTGGACAGGTTGGAGTGTGATTGACTGAGTGTGTGAACAGGTGTCTTTTATACAGGTAAAAAGTTCAAACAGGTGCAATTAATACTGGTAAAGAGTGCAGAATAAGAGGGCTTCTTAAAGAAAAATTAACAGGTCTGTGTGAGCCAGAATTCTTGCTGGTTGGTGGGGGGTCAAATACTTATTTGCAGCAGTAACATACAAATAAATTATTAAAAAAATCATACATTGTGATTTCCGGATTTTTTTTTTAGATTATGTCTCTCACAAGTGGACATGCACCTACGATGAAAATTTCAGACCCCTCCATGATTTCTAAGTAGGAGAACTTGCAAAATCGCAGGGTGTTCAAATACTTATTTTCCTCACTGTAGCACCACCTAGTATACCTGGCAATGCTAACCTGTGCCTTTGATCTTTGTACTTACTTCTAATTCGCACCATTGCACTTCTTGCTCCCAAATATTTAGATTCGGCCACTGGAATCATCATCCTAAGTAATTTTGGAGTCAAGATACAAAGCTGTAACTGCCAAGGCACAGAGACAGCATAATACAGCAAAAACCAAACAAACAAAAAATCCTGAACTCCACCATCAAAATAGTCAGACAGATCAAGAACATCCTCCCGGATATGGGTGAATCCATGAGGAGACACAGGGCCCAGCACCAAATGGCAACACATTGTGAGCCCAAAATAGAAGACGGCAGAGAAACAGTCAAAAGGCTCAAGAATGACACCTCGGACAGTATAGACAGAGGTGAGCCCACAGAGGAATGAATGAATGAATTGCAGCAGCCTGCCACACCCACCAAGTACTGTGCAGACAAGTCCACGGGACTGATAAGCATGGCTGCCAATGGAACTGGAACCCAGTACTCACCAGTGGCAATAATTCAACTTGATCTTGTGTCATAACCACAAGATCACTCCCAAACTAGCCAAACCCACTGATGCTCTGCCACAATGCAGATCATGAAGCCAACTGAAAAGCAGCTCAAGACTGCTCAGAGGGAAAGAAATGGAATGCATCGCCATGGCAAAGTCAAGCCCAAACCAAGCATGCCTTGTGCCCGTTCAAAGCAAAGCCAAAGTCAAAATCCTTCAAGAACAACTGGAAACCAAGGTCATCCAAAACAAAACCTTGGTTCAGCAACACGAACAAAAAAAAAAAAACATGTTCGCGCCCTGTGACGGAAACAGACCAGTAGGCACCAGGCAGGCATCAACAGCAAAGGGCGCTCAAAAATGGCCATCACTTCCATGCTCAGAATAAAAGACATGATTGCTGAAGGGTCTGAAGGTGTTTGATGCACACCCACTGCACCTGCTGACAAACAGGGTAGTCATCTCTGACAGCGCCCACATTCAGGGCGAATCTGACCTATCATGGCCTAAACAGCACTTGTACGCTATCAAACATGTTCCATCAATATATTCAAATAAAACCCAAGAAAATAATGTTCCTCCCAAAATCCCACTCAGATATTTTCCAGTTTCTTTAAAAATATTCTGCTTTCTTTATTGTCTTATTACATACACGTCTGTGCAAATACACAAAGGCAGGACACTTTTAAATGTCACTGTCACATTTCAAAGAAACCACTCTGTTGTTCTCTTTGATGTCTTCAAGTAACTGAAACATGTTTAACCCTCGTCTTCCAACTCCACCCTCGTCAAAGACATGAATCACATTTTCATGTTTCTGTCCTGAATCTTGCATGAGATTTCCTTCTTCAGCGAGCACGAGCTGTGCCGTAATCTCTGACGTAAACTCCTGTGATGTGTGTGAGCGGAAAATCTGTCTTCACAACACCAAGCAAGTCATAAATACTTTTGCTCTCCCCTCCACAGAAGTCCGTTTTTTATTCTGGTGATACGAGGGGGAGGATGTGCGTGCGTGAGCACGGCCCCAAAGCTTCGGCGATATCAAACCAATCAAGTGATGCTTGCTTCTTTGAAAAGGCAGATAAAGAAAAAGCAAGAGGACGGCGGGAGGATTGGTGCTTCAAAGATGTTCGTCAGAGCTTGAGTGTTTTACCATGCAGCTGCATGTAAAGTACAGCTCCTGCAAAATACTAATGTGGAAAAATGATCTTTAATACAGAAAAGGACGGGGTGTCAGGAAAGCAGCAAATAAAAAAAAAAAACTACAGGCAAGTAGAAAATGATTTACAGTTAAAGCCAATTTAATGGCAAAAGAAAGACATACTGTGAAAGGGAGACTTGTTGAGAAGTCTCTAAATTATTTATAATCTTTCTTGAAAGTATTATGGAGAATAATAATAATAATAATAATAATCCAACAACAGAAAAGTGCTAATCATTAGTATGCTCAGATAGCTGAAATGTTCTTTCAAATACTGGTACAAGCCAGAGTTGGTAAAAAATACTCCTTAGACATTACTAATTTGAAAAAGCCCACAGGTCACTCATATTTTCCAGATTCAACTTATTCTGACAAAAATGGTTGCTATTTTGGAATACTGAATTGCCCAGAATCACACAGAGTCCGATACAAACCCTGAGGTCCACTGGGCTAATGATGGAGATGGCGTCTTGTCCGTGGACACAGACACAAGTAGTGTGACTGGGAACCCAACTGCGATTCTAATGTCAACTTACTCCATAAGCAGCCTACTTGGCAGACAGCAAGCTTGGCTTGCCTTGTGGAGTTCCAAATTTGGATTCCATAACATCAAATAGGTATGACAGGTATGACTGAATGCTTGGATCAACAATTGGGAAAGTCTGTGGATGTTTACCACTGAAAGCATGTTTCAAAAAAGGTGGCCATCTTGGAAAAATGGCTACCACTTTGAAAATGTGAGTTGCACGTGGCCATTTTCAAAACAGTAATGCCTAAGGAGTATTTTTGCCAAATTTAGTACTTGAACCAGCATTTGAAAGGTTCTCTCTTTTGCTACACTAAGAGTGGAACCGCAAATTAAAAAAAGATTAATCAAACATCCCCCTCATCATCTCAGCGATGTTATTCTGTCTCTTGCATCCACTTCTTGATGTGTCTAATAAATGGCTGTAAAAGTGATTATTTAGATGTGTTCCATTACATATAGCTCAGTGTGACAGAGTTGAACTCCCACCATGTAGACCTGGGTTCTATTCCAGGTCACCCTACTCGTGTTTGTCTTTGGACAAGACACTTCATCCGCATCACTGCAGCCCAATCAGCTGTAAATGGTCACTGAACTGCAATGGACTGGTGTCTGGTCCAGGGGGATGAGTAGACTCTGATCCACTTCACACTATGGTATCCAGGAATAAGCAACAGCACCACCTGACTTGTTTTGCTTTGAACTTGTACTTTGGGGCCTCTATTTTCAATGTAGTCCTTCTAGAGTATTTGTTTCAGATTGTTCATAAGAGAAAACTCTCTTCTTGTCAACTCAGACATCATGCAGTTATTGAGAGTTGATACATTTTTGAATCAGTTGACATTTAAGTGATATGTTGTATATTATATCATATTTCCAATTTCAGGCCTTTTCACCCAACTTTATTTACGAGTGTCATATTCATGGTGGCATGGCGGTGGCAGCGGCGCGGACAAAGAGCCAGTCCCCATGGTTCTGTGAAATGACTACAACTTTGGCTATGGCGACCATATTGACCGCTAATATAAATCTGCGACGGTGTGCCTGAGAGCAAGAAACGTGCTCCGCCGGGCGCCCCCCTGGAGGTTTACTCAAGGAAATGTGGTGCTTTAAATCTGCCAAAGTACTGCCGTTTTGGCTGTGAGAGGGGAAACAAAAGGAGAGAATTACACCTTCAGGAAAACAGCAGAGAGCGAAAGAGAGAGAGAGTTGGCAATAAGGAAGAAAGCACAAAAGAGGAAGAGACGGATCACGAAAACAGCAAAGTGATTTGTGCCCTCCAAGGATCGAGAGATTTTACATTTAAAAAAAAAAAAATCATCTGCTGAGTTCTACTTACTTCTCGATGAGGTCTAACGTCACCCCTGGCACCAACTTGGCGCTCTTCTGCATACAAAACCTAAAGGAAAAGGAGAAAGAGAGAGAAGAGCTGCTGATCAGGACTGGAAGGAAAACAAGAGGCGCTCGCAGACGAGACGGAGCGATAAAAGCGTTTGGCATCGACAGCACACATTTTACGACCTATGAGAGACAATCAACAGATAAAACACTTAAATGAAAAATGAGAGCCTCAAAGATTACAGACACTGAGCACTTTGATAAGTATATTTTGGCTGAGATACAGATGGGGGGGTGCAGCGGGAAATGCAGTCATATTTCTGAAATGTCTGGCTCGGGGTTATTGTTTACAGAGTGTGGTTAGCTCTGACAGCTCGGGCCAGCTGTAAGTCACAGCAGGTAATCATTCAGAGCCTCCACAGATGCACGCTGCGGCGCCCGAGCACACGGCAAGCCATCACCCGCTTGGAAGCAGGCAGGTGTGAGCGCATGAGTGCACACACACGAGCATCACTCAAACTTCAGATGCAGTCAAAACGTCAAAGACTACAGTGTGAAAAAGAAAAAAAACAAAAACAAAAAAACACCTCGCCAAGGACAACGCTTCACTTTTCTGTGCCTCAGCATTAACAGTCATCCATCACTGAACCGCACTCCAGCAGCGTGCAGCACAAAGCTGTTTGTTTTTAATGAGACAGGAACAAAGCAAACACGTTTCAGGTGTAGGACAGTTTCTGTGCAGGTAACAACGTCGAGGATGGAGAGCAAAAATACAGATGAGTGAGTGACAGAGTGGACATAAATCAGGGCTTCTCAAAAAGTGGTCCAGGGACCGTGGTCTGTGAGTAACCCCTTGTGGTCCATGAGTATATTGGTAAAATATCACTTTTTGAATGAATATCATATTCTAACTTAAAGTGTTTCTCAAATTGTTTTAAAAATGACTCCAAAGTCTAACCGATAGTAGCATATATGTATACGTATATGACCTGAGGCCAAAATATGGCCATCAGGTACTGTGAAGGGGTTGCTTCCGCCATTAGTCCGTCTGCGCTCAGCATAAGTCCAGTTTTACTACTGCCAGGGTCTTCAAATTCACCGAGAATATTCTTGCGACACAGACCTTGGATGAGTTCAAAGATGGCTAACCTTGATCTATTCTGAGAGGTCAAAAGGTCACATTTTGTTTTCTATTGCTATGCTCAGGGTATTTTTAGCACCGTGTTATAGTTTTCTTTATTAACCCTCTGGGGCCGACGCCGTTGTATACGACGGCTAAGACCAAGCTTACTTTTGAATGATATGAGATAGTAACTTACTTTTTGTTGCTGAAAATTTAACTCCGCTGACTTTCGAGCCCGACATCGGCCAGCTTTGTACTCCTCATAGAAGCTGTGTGATGACGTGTGCAATGTGAGTGTCCAATCGGAATTGGTTCACCGTCACATGGTTTTCCAAAATCCAATCGTAGGGCAGATTTCCCTCACGTGAAAAGCCAAAGATCATTTTCAAGAGTGATATGTTACTAGTTGGCTCGTTTGAATGGCCCCCTGGCTGCTCCAATGAGTACATACTATTAGTACTATTAGTACATACTCAGTGTGCTCTGCGCCATTACGCACAGTGATCAGTGAAAGCAGGAGCACACGGAAAGCCTCTGATGACAATCTCACATGCTCAAACACAGAGTGTGTAACTATCAGGACTGCTCCACTAGTTTGCATGTGAATGTGACTGGATAACTCTGTTGCTTTCTCTGCGTAAAGCACTGTTTACCATATCAATGGACAACAAAACGCATAGACCATTTTGTATATATTGTTCAAAATGTGCATTTGTGTTTATTGTTTGAACCTTTTTGTTGTACAGTCTTTCACACAAGACCCTCAAATTACCTTTATAAGTGTCAAAACAGTTATTATAGTTTGCTGTGTGTTTTGAATAAATGTGTGTGGAAAATTATTTTTCGCTTTATTTTTTCCTTGACTATTTCTGATTGTAAACTTTTATTACACTTATAAAACACAACAAAAACATATATATTCTGAAAGCATAGGTTGTCCTGAAAAAAGACACATAAAACTTGATTGTGGGATGCAGGGAGAGCAATAGGAACAGCAATAATAAAACATTTATGCCAGGCAAATGAACTGTCCAAAAATGCCCTCGGACCCCAGAGGGTTAACTCAACACATATGTAAGTAAGTCCCTTCAGCTTGTCCGTTGTTTCACTCGGGGTTGCAACCTGAAGGTTTATTTGGCACAGGTTTTACACCGGTGTCCTTCCTGACACAACTCCACATTACATGGAGAATGAGCAGGGGTGGAGTTGAACCAGGAACCTTTAGCACTGGAAACAAGCACAGTTAACTGCCACCATCCCTGCGCATAAGTCAACGTATACGAGTATGTAAATTTGAAAATTTTAATTTGACACTCCCGTTTTGCAATGCTGGTATGACTGCCCCTTTTACAACCGTAGTGGGAAGCAGAACTAATGTTTTTTGGGTATTTGGGGAGTGAGGTGGTCCACAAGGTTTTTTTTTTTTTTTTTTAAGTAGTCCTTGGTCTGAAATTGCTTGAGAAACACTGGTGCAGAAAATAACAACACAATGCCATCATCTTGTATGTATCCAACTCAAAAGGGCATATAACAATGGAAAATGTTCAAATCTGTTTATGCAACAGATGAATCAAAAAAACCACTTTGTTGAGCCTGTGTAATATTCCACAGGCGTGTCTGCCACCTGATGTATGTGGCACCCACCATCATGTGATCTAGTAATATAAGCAACCATAGGGCGCAACATGATACCCACTAGGGGGTGGGAAGTACATTGGTGTCATAGTCATCACCGATGTGATAGTACAGCTCGATATGGATTACACCATCCTGACAACACTGTGATAATACAGAACACACGTCAAAGCAAATTTTAACAGTCAAGGAAAAATAAACAATCTAATGAAAAATATTGCCAAATGTTCATTAATTTTGACATCAACAAACATTTTGGCACAACTCTGATCAGCACTGCTGGAGCTGTGATCAGAACCACGAATCGGGGAGGTCTGTGCGGCCACTTATCACCCGCCCCCTCCGACTCAGAAACTCGGGTTAAAATACTGTTCTTACAGGCATAACTTATTATAAAGTAATTTTCACAAAAGGACAGAGTAATCATGGAAATGGTTCAACTGAACCAGTGGACGTTTTGCACCGCCGACTCATTTATGTTATAATCTTTAATGCAATTAAAACTTTGGCTCAATAAGTTTTTCAATCAGAGCATATTTGAAAATAAAAACAATCCAGGCTGAAAATTTTGCGCGCACACGCACACACACACACACACACACACACACACACACACACACACACACACACACACACACACACACACACACACACACACACACACACACACACACACACACTATTAAAGCGGTCATACAGTAGTATAATGCAAAACTAGTAATACCATCCAGAAAGTGGAAAAAATACCATGATATTAATTTGAGGTCATATCGCCAACCACATCTCCAAATACAGGATGAAATATATGGAATGGAATGGAATCTCGTCTCGTGTGCGTTCCCAGGTCTGCTGGGTGCTACCCTATCATTTTGAGGGGGGAGCAGCACATTAGTATTGTAGATTTTCCTCGATCCGTGTAAGAGCTTTTGCAGTTTCTCTTAGTTTGGTTGTATCTTCTTCAAAGATATCCTCCGTTGTTACTTTCGGGTACTCTTGCCTATTGATTTGCTGGCATTCTTCTAGTATATGTTTTTGGGTTTCCTCCTCAGCATTGCAGAACCTACAGGATACATTGACATATTTATTCCTATAGTTGCATTTTACTGCCAGCATTCTTGTTCTTGCCATCATAATACTATGTGCTTCCATCCTGTTTAGTTTGTCCAGGTAGGGTTTCCTTTTTCCTATTTCCAACGTTTTTATGTTTTCAATGTAATGTTTTACCTTTGATTTGATCTCTCCTTGTTCTTTGTTATTCTTCATTAGCTGTTCACCTATTTTCCTTTTTATATCTCCTTTGCTTGTTTGATCCGTTATTTGCAGTTTTTCCCTAATCTTGTTGACTTCCCTTTTCCATGGTTTACTGTTGTTGTTGATGATGCTTTTCATTAGGTCTGATCCTACTGTATTTATCCTTTTTGGAAGTTGACCTCGTTTTTTTGTATTATATGGTCTATATCCCAGTATAAAAGAATCTGGATGATGCAAAAACTTTTAATCTGTACTAAAAAACTATTCATAGTAAATTCGAACCACTGCACCAAAATGTTCTGAAACCTTTGAAACATGGCTGTTTCAAACTACTGTTCCTGAGTTAGCACAAACACATCATGTGCTGTGCTGCCATGTGCTGAACAGTGGCACCTGTTGACTGGTTCAGGGATGTGCAGTCATACCAAAAATGGAAAATTCTAATTTCAAGGCTATGGCTATAGTCAGCACAGTATCAACTCTAGGGCTTGTTTTCAGTGTAAAAATACGTAAATGACAACTGGTATCTTATGTTTTCAAAAAGTGAGGATCCGCACCAATAATGAAAACAACTACAAAAGTTGCTTCATACTATATTTTGAGCAACATCTGTCTGGTTTTTGGTCTACAACTCCCACAACCTTTTACAGATTTCTACCTAACTTGGTAGAATACCAGTCAAACACACTCTCTCATTCAACTAAACGGGAAAAATTCACTTCATTTCAATTAATTTCATTTATATAGCGCCAAATCACAACAAAGCTGCCTCAAGGCGCTTCACACAAGTAAGGTCTAACCTTACCAACCCCTAGAGCAAGCACACAGGTGACAGTGGTAAGGAAAAAGTCCCTCTGATGATTTGAGGCAGAAACCTCAAGCAGACCAGACTCAAAGGGATGACCCTCTGCTTGGACCATGCTACCAACACACTTAACAATACAAATATACAGGAAATCTTGGGAGTCCATGCTGATATCCAGGACGGGAGGCTTGCAGAAGAAGACACCCACTCCCACTTCTGGATGGAGCTGCACCTCAAACAGAGAGAAAAAAAACAAAATCATGTGTCCAAAAATGTGTCCCAATGTTTGATTGGTAATGTACGTCACTGAAGTTCAACCCCAAAATTCCCCTTAAGAAATGAATTTTTGGCAAAAGGTCAAGAAATCTGATTTCCAACCAGATATGGACCAAAGAGGGCACACACTCTGCCTGGTAAGGTCTGGCAGAGGTCAACCATTTGGATGAAGTTCAAGGTCATTAGGGTCAACTGTCAGACTGCTGTACTCCAAACTGATTTCAAGGCCGTGGGTACTATTACCTATCCCATATCAGAGGTTCAGATGGATGAGTTTAGATATAGTTCTACTGATCACTTCTCTAAACTGAAAATTAGTACTGCACAAACACATGCATGTCTTACATGGAGGAGGCAACGCTGCAGAAGTGCAAACATAAAAGATGGAAGGAAGTTGACCAGTTAACAGTGAAGCATCAACTGCAGCCAAAAACTGGTCTGATAAATCCTGGCAAGGATTCATCACTGTAACCACGGAGCAGCAGCCTCAGAGCGGTTCGAACGCGAAGTGCACAGATCAAAGCACTTCTGTAATTATTATCAAATATTAGTAATTCTGTTTTTTCCCCTAATCCCCCCCCCCCCCAAAAAAATGCATCAGCCCTTGGAGCTATGTTGATTTCTAAAGGGCTAAATCGTGCCACTCAGAATAGGAATCATATGGATACACGCTCAGTGTGACATCAGCTACGGCGCTCACATTCAACGTGTCTTCCTGCTGCTGGAGAAGAATGAGATCCCATCAGTCTGCAGCGCAGCGTGACGTCTCTTTAAAACATTACTCACCGCGAACAAATGGAACAAGTTCAACAAACTCCTAGACGTCTGAATCTCAGACTGAATGTTTTGATAAGTTTAGTCTTTGGTTTGGCCAAGCAACAAACTATAAACCTCCAGATATGCACAAATATGGTAAAGAAATGCAGCAGACACGCTTCCTTGTCCACAGACACAGAGAGAAGAAAAGAAAGCAGGTGAGAGAGACCGCACGTCGAGACAGTTCAGGGTTCCAGAACGCTTTCTGGCATTTACTCAGAGCGGTATTTCAGCTATTCTGAGTTATGTCTCCTCTTTGAAATAGCTGTAAAGCAAACAAACACAAAAGTATGAATGTTAAAAGACCAAGATAAGTTCTTATTGCACAACGTTTGCTGTTCTGACCTCTGCGCTGGAAACTGTTTTAACCTCCGCTGACACCTAAAGACGACCAGAAATGAGAAATATGTCAGATACCCATAAAGTTCCACTGAAAATAAAATTCAGGCACTGAGACGGGACTAAATCTGGAGGTAGACGTGTTCTTGTGGCAGCTCATGGAAATGTGTGTGTTCCTTTGCTTTTGCAATTAAATTATATTTGTAAAGGAAAACAGGCTCATTTTTGTTTCGTCAATCAATTTTATATTTCACTTTCTCAGCTGCTGCATTTTCTTCATTTCACTTTTTGATTTGACTGAGGTCGATGTTGACGCCACCTCGGTGCCTTTGTTGGTTAGGAAAGGTTTACTGAGCTCGACTTTGCAAATGATACTGTGATCTTTGTGGAATCAATGGATACCTGAGCGAGGAATAGGAGTATCTGGGTTTGCAATTGTCTGGAATGAAGACCAGGATTCAGGCTTTGAATGACTTCCTGGACTCGGCCATCAGGAGTATATTTGTATGCAGTGACACGTATGTCTCTGGGTCCATGGACTTGGAGATCAAAAGACACATGGGAAGAGCTTCTAAAATCATGAGGTACTTGGTGATACCAAAACCTTTGCAGCAGAATGAGGGTTGAGTTTAGGATTGTGGTGCTTCGTACTGTACGGTTGGGAGACCTGAATGTCAACCAGTGACCTAAGGGAAACTCTAGACGTCTTTGGTACTGTGTCTCTTTGAAGGATCCTTTGGTACCACTGGAATGACTTTCTGCCAAGCAAACAAGGTGGGCTTGTGACCAGTCAAACCAGAAAATCCCTGTCCCTTGGCTAAGGTCCTAAATCCTAGTTTTAATTTTGTCACCTGTTTTTTTTTTTTAGTCTTAGTCTTTTGTCAAACATCCGTTTTAGTTTTAGTCACATTTAGTCATTCGTGTACCATTTTTATTTAGTCATTTTTTAGTTGACTAAAAGTCTGTGAATTTTGATCTCGTTTTAGGCAAGACATTTTAGTATTTTTGGTAAAAAAAAAAAGATTTCTCATTACCAGTTCAGTCAATATAGTGTTTCACACATCCCAAATAACAACTGCTATCATTACCTGACAAAATACACTTGTTGAATTATTGAAGGTTTGTGGTGTTTTTCCCTAATATTTAAAATCCCCAAAGCTTCCCGTCAGATACAACTAGACATTTGGTTTTCTTTTAAATCCACAGCGCTGTAAAGGTACCGATTTTTTGAAATGAAACATTTGTTGGATCTAGTTATTCCATTTTCACGTTCAGAATTGGCTGGAAATGTGTTAAAGCAAAGCAGAAGAAAATAAAACAAAAATTCAAGACTTGTAATGTTTTTATCTATTATCAGAGCCACAACTTGAGCCAATATAATTTAAATATAATGCACACTTCATATTTCATTATTTTGTTATATTTCATGCCATTTG
The DNA here is from genome assembly GCF_902500255.1 of Thalassophryne amazonica. Taxonomy (NCBI): domain Eukaryota; kingdom Metazoa; phylum Chordata; class Actinopteri; order Batrachoidiformes; family Batrachoididae; genus Thalassophryne; species Thalassophryne amazonica. The sequence goes on along the minus strand of NC_047117.1, from coordinate 82,807,701 downwards.
TTATACATTAGTCATAAATACAGAGATTAAAGGAAAAAAACAAACAAATGTCTGACTGAAATTTTTTTTCAACGCCCAAATCATAAGCTGTTTACCATCTACCTTTTTATGGAAACTCTTTTGCAATCATGTCCTGGGATTTAAGGTAAAACAAGGTGGAGACAGCAAAGAAAACAGATAATTGTTCTCTCGCTGAACAAGATTATATTTCACTCACTAACCATTGCTGCTCTTTTCTAAAGCAGCATCATATTGTAGATGGACTTCAACCTAGACATTATTTAAATACTTCAGGATAAAGACATTTTAAGAGGACAGCTTTTATACAGCTTTTACACCATTTAATATAAATTTTGAGTCTCAGGCCTGTAGCCAGGATCTGAAGGGGGGGGGGGGGGGGGGGGTTGGTGATAGTGGACCTTTGTTGAGTGGTCCCCAGAAAATTCTAGGTTTTTGATGTCCAGGAATGCATTCTGGAGAGTTTTTTTTTTTTATGACTATCTGATGACATTACATTAAAAAAAGATATAACTTCACATCTCACTTTATAGTTATGGAGAAAAATTAAATTAACTAAGCTTACCTTTATACAGCTCATCAAATAAATTTAGGCCAGACCTATAGTAAATCTTAGGCCCAGAGTAATACAGATTTAAACATTTTGTGTTATGGTTAGAGGCTCGGGTGGAACCGAACCGTTTCAGGCTATGGCCCCAAACGCAGGGAGCTGGACACAGAGAAGAGTTCAAAAGGAAAATAATATTTATTATTAACAAGAAATTAGGAATGTTGTCTTGGGGTTCTGCAATATGGAGAGTGGCCCGCCTCCTAGACGTGAAATTGGGGAGCTGCAGTTTAAACGGACAAAGGGGTTAGTGACCAGGGCCAGGTGGGATGCTACTTCAGGAACCTGGAACTCAGTTTAGGCTACAAGGGGCTTCGGCGTAAAGGTCACACGTGTTCAAGGTCACAGTGCAGCAGTCAGGTAAAAACCCTCTGATCTCTGTCTGGAGCGTGGACGAGGCTTGGAGGCTGGCAAGGCAAACGGTTAAGCAAGGCAAAAGACAACAGGCATGGAAGTCTACAGTAGTATCTGGCAATTAAAGAACATAAAGTCTGGGTTTAAAAAGTCTCTCAATAATCAGTCATAATCCGAACCTGGTGTACAGTACAAGCATACAGCATACAGACAAACTGTGAAAGTCATCAAATCTGTTAAGAAGCAGGTAAGAGTGTGGCCAGAGGGGGCCACCTCTGCTCTCCAGGACTGCTCTGACACAACGGATTGGGAAATGTTCAAACACACAGCAACCTACAACAACAACACTGACATTGAGGAGCACACAGACACTGTGACCTCCTACATCACAAAGTGCATTGATGATGTGACCCACACAAAAACCATCATCACCCGGGCCAACCGGAAACCATGGCTGAGAGCCAGAGACAAAGCCTTCAGAGCCGGGGATGAATCTGGCTTGAGAACAGCGAGAGCCAACCTGTCCCATCAATCAATTTTTTTCAATTCAATTTTTTTTTTTATATAGCGCCAAATCACAACAAACAGTTGCCCCAAGGCGCTTTATATTGTAAGGCAAGGCCATACAATAATGATGTAAAACCCCAACGGTCAAAACGACCCCCTGTGAGCAAGCACTTGGCTACAGTGGGAAGGAAAAACTCCCTTTTAACAGGAAGAAACCTCCAGCAGAACCAGGCTCAGGGAGGGGCAGTCTTCAGCTGGGACTGGTTGGGGCTGAGGGAGAGAACCAGGAAAAAGATATGCTGTGGAGGGGAGCAGAGATCGATCACTAATGATTAAATGCAGAGTGGTGCATACAGAGCAAAAAGAGAAAGAAACAGTGCATCATGGGAACCCCCCAGCAGTCTACGTCTATAGCAGCATAACTAAGGGATGGTTCAGGGTCACCTGATCCAGCCCTAACTATAAGCTTTAGCAAAAAGGAAAGTTTTAAGCCTAATCTTAAAAGTAGAGAGGGTGTCTGTCTCCCTGATCTGAATTGGGAGCTGGTTCCACAGGAGAGGAGCCTGAAAGCTGAAGGCTCTGCCTCCCATTCTACTCTTACAAACCCTAGGAACTACAAGTAAGCCTGCAGTCTGAGAGCGAAGCGCTCTATTGGGGTGATATGGTACTACGAGGTCCCTAAGATAAGATGGGACCTGATTATTCAAACCTTATAAGTAAGAAGAAGAATTTTAAATTCTATTCTAGAATTAACAGGAAGCCAATGAAGAGAGGCCAATATAGGTGAGATATGCTCTCTCCTTCTAGTCCCCGTCAGTACTCTAGCTGCAGCATTTTGAATTAACTGAAGGCTTTTTAGGGAACTTTTAGGACAACCTGATAATAATGAATTACAATAGTCCAGCCTAGAGGAAATAAATGCATGAATTAGTTTTTCAGCATCACTCTGAGACAAGACCTTTCTGATTTTAGAGATATTGCGTAAATGCAAAAAAGCAGTCCTACATATTTGTTTAATATGCGCTTTGAATGACATATCCTGATCAAAAATGACTCCAAGATTTCTCACAGTATTACTAGAGGTCAGGGTAATGCCATCCAGAGTAAGGATCTGGTTAGACACCATGTTTCTAAGATTTGTGGGGCCAAGTACAATAACTTCAGTTTATCTGAGTTTAAAAGCAGGAAATTAGAGGTCATCCATGTCTTTATGTCTGTAAGACAATCCTGCAGTTTAGCTAATTGGTGTGTGTCCTCTGGCTTCATGGATAGATAAAGCTGGGTATCATCTGCGTAACAATGAAATTTAAGCAATACCGTCTAATAATACTGCCTAAGGGAAGCATATATAAAGTGAATAAAATTGGTCCTAGCACAGAACCTTGTGGAACTCCATAATTAACTTTAGTCTGTGAAGAAGATTCCCCATTTACATGAACAAATTGTAATCTATTAGACAAATATGATTCAAACCACCGCAGCGCAGTGCCTTTAATACCTATGGCATGCTGTAATCTCTGTAATAAAATTTTATGGTCAACAGTATCAAAAGCAGCACTGAGGTCTAACAGAACAAGCACAGAGATGAGTCCACTGTCCGAGGCCATAAGAAGATCATTTGTAACCTTCACTAATGCTGTTTCTGTACTATGATGAATTCTAAAACCTGACTGAAACTCTTCAAATAGACCATTCCTCTGCAGATGATCAGTTAGCTGTTTTACAACTACCCTTTCAAGAATTTTTGAGAGAAAAGGAAGGTTGGAGATTGGCCTATAATTAGCTAAGATAGCTGGGTCAAGTGATGGCTTTTTAAGTAATGGTTTAATTACTGCCACCTTAAAAGCCTGTGGTACATAGCCAACTAACAAAGATAGATTGATCATATTTAAGATCGAAGCATTAAATAATGGTAGGGCTTCCTTGAGCAGCCTGGTAGGAATGGGGTCTAATAAACATGTTGATGGTTTGGATGAAGTAACTAATGAAAATAACTCAGACAGAACAATCGGAGAGAAAGAGTCTAACCAAATACCGGCATCACTGAAAGCAGCCAAAGATAACGATACGTCTTTGGGATGGTTATGAGTAATTTTTTCTCTAATAGTTAAAATTTTGTTAGCAAAGAAAGTCATGAACTCATTACTAGTTAAAGATAATGGAATACTCAGCTCAATAGAGCTCTGACTCTTTGTCAGCCTGGCTACAGTGCTGAAAAGAAACCTGGGGTTGTTCTTATTTTCTTCAATTAGTGATGAGTAGAAAGATGTCCTAGCTTTACGGAGGGCTTTTTTATAGAGCAACAGACTCTTTTTCCAGGCTAAGTGAAGATCTTCTAAATTAGTGAGACGCCATTTCCTCTCCAACTTACGGGTTATCTGCTTTAAGCTACGAGTTTGAGAGTTATACCATGGAGTCAGACACTTCTGATTTAAAGCTCTCTTTTTCAGAGGAGCTACAGCATTCAAAGTTGTCTTCAATGAGGATGTAAAACTATTGACGAGATACTCTATCTCCCTTACAGAGTTTAGGTAGCTACTCTGCACTGTGTTGTTATATGGCATTAGAGAACATAAAGAAGGAATCATATCCTTAAATCTAGTTACAGCGCTTTCTGAAAGACTTCTAGTGTAATGAAACTTATTCCCTACTGCTGGGTAGTCCATCAGAGTAAATGTAAATGTTATTAAAAAATGATCAGACAGAAGGGAGTTTTCAGGGAATACTGTTAAGTCTTCTATTTCCATACCATAAGTCAGAACAAGATCTAAGATATGATTAAAGTGGTGGGTGGACTCATTTACTTTTTGAGCAAAGCCAATAGAGTCTAATAATAGATTAAATGCAGTGTTGAGGCTGTCATTCTCAGCATCTGTGTGGATGTTAAAATCGCCCACTATAATTATCTTATCTGAGCTAAGCACTAAGTCAGACAAAAGGTCTGAAAATTCACAGAGAAACTCACAGTAACGACCAGGTGGACGATAGATAATAACAAATAAAACTGGTTTTTGGGACTTCCAATTTGGATGGACAAGACTAAGAGACAAGCTTTCAAATGAATTAAAGCTCTGTCTGGGTTTTTGATTAATTAATAAGCTGGAATGGAAGATTGCTGCTAATCCACCGCCCCGGCCCGTGCTACGCGCATTCTGACAGTTAGTGTGACTCGGGGGTGTTGACTCATTTAAACTAACATATTCATCCTGCTGTAACCAGGTTTCTGTTAGGCAGAATAAATCAATATGTTGATCAATTATTATATCATTTACCAACAGGGACTTAGAAGAGAGAGACCTAATGTTTAATAGACCACATTTAACTGTTTTAGTCTGTGGTGCAGTTGAAGGTGCTATATTATTTTTTCTTTTTGAATTTTTATGCTTAAATAGATTTTTGCTGGTTATTGGTAGTCTGGGAGCAGGCACCGTCTCTACGGGGATGGGGTAATGAGGGGATGGCAGGGGGAGAGAAGCTGCAGAGAGGTGTGTAAGACTACAACTCTGCTTCCTGGTCCCAACCCTGGATAGTCACGGTTTGGAGGATTTAAGAAAATTAGCCAGATTTCTAGAAATGAGAGCTGCTCCATCCAAAGTGGGATGGATGCCGTCTCTCCTAACAAGACCAGGTTTTCCCCAGAAGCTTTGCCAATTATCTATGAAGCCCACCTCATTTTTTGGACACCACTCAGACAGCCAGCAATTCAAGGAGAACATGCGGCTAAACATGTCACTCCCATGGCATCAGGAAGGCAAAAAAGGACTACACACAAAAGATAACGTCCCACTTCAGAGACAGCAAGGAGGCACAGAGCCTATGGCGAGGCATTCAGGCTGTCACTGACTACAAGACAGCTACACAGAGTTGTGAGAGCAGCACCTCTCTGCTCAACAACCTGAACCACTTCTATGCACGCTGTGAAGCACTGAACACCACACAGCCACAGAAGACCCCACCCCTTCCCCACGACCAGACCCTGTTCCTCTCTGTGGCCAGCGTGAAGAAGACACTGGTGGCCATCAACACCCGCAAAGCAACAGGTCCGGACAACATCCCTGGTCGCGTGCTGAAGGACTGCGCAGAGGAGCTTAAGGTTGTCTTTACAGACATCTTTAACACTTCCCTGAAGCAATCCGTTGTTCCATTATGCTTCAAAGCTGCCACCATCATACCTGTGTCAAAAAATCAGCTCCATCCTGTTTCAATGACTACCGTCCAGTGGCACTGACACCCATCATCATGAAGTGCTTCGAACGGCTAGTCATGTCACACATCAAATCCATCCCCCCCCCCACCCTAGACCCCTCCCAGTTTGCATACAGAGCCAAGCGTTCTACAGAGGATGCAATCTGCTCAGCCCTGCACCCAGCCCTCACCCATCTGGAGAAGAAGGACTCATATGTGAGAATGCTGTTCATAGACTTCAGTTCAGCGTTCAACACCATAATACCACAACAGCTCATCTGCAAACTGGACAAACTGGGGCTCAGCACCTCCCTTTGCAGCTGGATGTTGGACGTCCTCACCCAGAGGCCACAAGCAGTCCGTGTTGGCAATAACACCTTGAGCAGCATTGTATTGAAACACAGGAGCTCCCCAAGGCTGCGTGCTCAGTCCACTGCTCTTCACATTACTGACACATGACTGCACAACAACCCACAGCACAAACCACATAGTGAAGTTTGCAGATGACACAACTCTGGTGGGGCTCATCACCAAGGGTGATGAAACTCACTACAGGGAAGAGGTCAACCTTCTGACCACATGGTGCAGAAACAACAACCTCCTGCTGAATGTCAGCAAGACCAAGGAGATTGTTGTTGACTTCCGGAAAAGTCACACCCAACACCTGCCACTGACCATCGAGGGTGCTGCTGTGGAGAGAGTGAGCAGCACCAAATTCCTGGGGGTGCACATCAGTGAGGACCTGTCCTGGACCACCAACACTGCATCACTGGCAAAGAAGGCCCAGCGGCATCTCTACTTCCTGCACAAACTCAAGTGGGCAAGTGCTCCACCAACCATCATGAGCACGCTCTACCGTGGCACCACTGAGAGCATCCTCTCCAGCTGCATCACTGTGTGAGGCGGAAGCTGCACTAACTACAACAGGAAAGCCCTGCAGCACATAGTGAATGCAGCTGGAAGGATCATTGGTGCTTCACTCCCCTCTATGCAAGACATATACACCACCCACCTCACCCGCAAAGCAACCACAATTGTGGGCGATGCAAGACATCCCGCACACAACCTGTTTAGCACTCTGCCGTCTGGGAAGAGGTACAGGAGCCTCCGGTCCCGCACCACCAGACTCACAAAGAGCTTCATCCACCAGGCTGTGAGATTATTGAACTCTCTCCCCCAGCTCCACCCAGGCTTTCAAGAAGCTAATATATATTATATATATATATATATATATATATATGATATCTGTTGCCCATGACAATGTCCTGCACTGATTCACTTTATCACCACCACACCACTTGCACAGTGTTTTAAAAATCTGCTGCTGCTACAAATACTGAATGGTTTGCACTACTGCACTTTCCACTTTTACTATTACCTCGGACACTACACTGTAAATACTAAATACTTGTCCTTATTGTCAAAATGTCTTGTCCTGTCATCACCGAGGGAAGGTGAGAAACGAAATTTCGATTCCTTGTATGTCTAGTACCTGGGAAGAATTGACAATAAAGCCGACTTTGACTTTGACAGTACAAATTAAGGCCGCCATCTAGTGGAGAACAGAATATAATACCAAAACAGAACAAAGGGTTCTATCTAGTGGAGAGAAAAAGTCATTACGCTGGTCCAGGCAGGGGAAATCCTGATAATTTTAGTTATTAAAATTATTATTGCAATTATTATTAGCAGTAGTAGTAGTAATAGAATGGAAAATGTTTGTAGTACTGCAGATTATAGTTCAAAAGAATAAAAACCAAAAAGCAAAATAACAAGTTGATGATCGTGTGTGTGAAAAATATGTCCTATATATCCACATTAGTTCTATTATTCTTTTTATGTTGGTCTCCATGGACGGATAAAGGTTTTGCAGAACCATCACAAGTCATATCACAGCAAAATACACATTTGAATGTGAATTAGTCCTGGAACCAAACATCTGATGGTCCTCCAATAATGACCTGACTAAACAAACGGTGACGAGGAGGCAAGTGAACTTACATTACCTCATCTTTAATTGTTTTGAAAGCATCTTTAATGTGACTAACATCTCAAACTAGTTCATCAACTTTGGTGAGCACCACCAACAACTGGCAAAATAAAACCCTGAAACAATAAAGACAACATGCGGACAATTAGAACCACTGAAAGCTGAAGAGAAAAAGGACTACAAACAGAGATCAAGATGGCAAAACGCTAATTGGTGCGAAGCCTGAGAAAGCGCCAGTGTGGATGGTGAGAGGAAAGAGTGGGTGTCGGCATGCTCTTATTAAAGTTTGAAGCAGAAAATGAAGTTGATTGAATGTGAGGGAACCAATATACTCCCCCCAAATTGTGTGGTATAAAGAGAGAAGGGAGCAGAGTGTCTCCTCTGGTTCCACAGAGCCAGCTGTCTTTTACAGCTCATTACTCCTTCAATCAGCCATCCTGTCCCGCGTTAACGTCTCCATCAGTTATGAGCTGGAAGGAAGGACTGCTGCATGATCCTGAATTTAATTGGAACCATCACTGGTCTGAATTATGAGATATACTGTATCGCACATGCTCAATGAAACCAGCACATCCCAGCGGCTGGAGTGAGCCAGGGAGACGGCACCTTTTACCTGACTGCGGCGGATGGAGATGTGCCGGTTGTGGGACCACAGACTGTATATAGACTAGACAAACTGTGTGAGTCACCCATAGGTTTTCTGAAAAAGCAGTTTTGATGCTTAAATGGGGCGGCTCTGGATGCTGCCATCTTGGCAGTGCTCAATGTCGACTAACTCCCAGCCAATCCATGAATGGGTAAAGACATGGAATTTGGGCAAGACCGGCGTTAACAGTTTAGTTCAAGTGTTTCATTGATTCTATTTTTGTGAATTGGGTAGCGGGTTTCATAAAAGTTGGACGAGGTGCAATAATTGAAACATATGACTACAGTACCGCCTAAGTAACTGTTGCACCAAAAATAGACCTAATGTCTCCAGCTACCTGCTAATTCATGGTAATCGGGTGCTAACATATTAAATAATTCACTATTGCCCTGAATAAAGATATTACCTTTTATTACAAATTAAACACTAAAATTTCTCTCAACAGAAATACTGTAACACTGACATCTTTGATGGTGCGTTCGAACAATTAGCTACAACCCCAATTCCAATGAAGCTGGGACGTTGCGTAAAATGTAAATAAAACAGAATACAATGATTTGCAAATCCTCTTCAACCTAAGTTCAACTGAACACACCACAAAGACAAGATATTTAATGTTCAAACTGATAAACTTTATTGTTTTTGTGCAAATATTTGGTCATTTGCCTGCAACACGTTTCAAAAAAGCTGGGACAGTGGTATGTTTACCACTGTGCTATACCGCCTTTCCTTCTAACAACACACAGTAAGCGTTTGGGAACTGAGGACACTAATTGTTGAAGCTTTGTAGGTGGAATTCTTTCCCATTCTTGCAATTGAACATTGAGAAACATTGTTCTTAAACTGTTGGACTATTTTTTTCATGCAGTTGTTCACAAACTGGTGATCCTCACCCCATCTTTGCTTGTGAACGGCTGAGACTTTTGGGGATGCTTCTTTTATACCCAATCATGACACTCACAATTAGTGTCCTCAGTTTTCAAACGCTTATTGAGTGTTGTTAGAAGGAAAGGTGATGTAACACAGTGGTAAACATACCACTGTCCCAGGTTTTTTGAAATGAATGCAGGCATCCATTTCAAAATGAGCAAATATTTGCACAAAAACAAAGTTTATCAGTTTGAACATTAAATATCTTATCTTTGTGGTGTATTCAATTGAATACAGGTTGAAGAGGATTTGAAAATCATTGTATTCTGTTTTTATTTGCATTTTACAAATCTTCCCAACTTCATTAGAATTGGGGTTGTACAAAGCAAGCCATATTATCATAGATATTTGGAATAAAAGTCTCACAAAGAATTGTCAAGTCCACAGTAGCGAGCAGCCACTGCTAGCAGGGCTTTGACTCTTAGACATAACTGTCACTCAAAGCAACCATACCCCTAATCTACTACTATAATAAACAGGTTCATTGTTGTGTCCCACAGCAGCCTGTACTCAAGGGTCTTGAAATGGAGCAATATCTCCACCTGGTGTACATTAATGCAGGTACAATAGAATTTCATCAAGTGCTCTTGTTATTCATAAATCGATGGTTAAAAATAGCCCAAATTGATAAGTTAGACAAAAATTCACCACTGTACAGTTGACATGAAGGGGAAAACAAGCTATAGACACCAAAATTTGTTTTGGTAAATAGGTTGATTTTTACAGCAGTGGCAGGCGACCCCCCTTGATACCTGTACATAGTTAGCCATTTACTGTTCTACCATTTATTATGTTGTATCAGTTTTCTCGAAGTGAACTTGTGAGCCTCACTGGCTCTGTCTATTCCAAGAAACTTGACAGCGTAGACCTTTAGCGGTTAACTGTATCCACAGATACCACTCTCTCATAAGTCTGATAAAGTTTAAGTCATTAGTGGACAGTGGGCTCTGTAAAAGATAAAGGAAGTCTAACCCAGGTCTTGTGACTGTATCTTCCTTGGACTTATATGCCCTGATGGCTGGTACTGCACATTTCCTGGACTATAAACATACAAAACTGGAATGTCATTTGTCTGTAGTTTTACCAATGATTCAACCATGATGCTTTTTCTTGTTCACTCCAAATAATTTAAATATATATACACACACACACACACACACACACACACACACACACACACACACACACACACACACACACACACACACACACACACACACACACACACACACACACACACACACACACACACACATTTGCTGTAAAGTTGGACATTTTAACATGGTCTTCTATGGGAAGTGACTCCCTTTTGGGGCCAGCCTCAAGTGGTCATTCAAGGAACTGCAGCATCTGCCACTTCCACATTGACTTTATTTGTGAGGACCAGAGCTTGTGCAGGACTCAAGGCGGTTTCATGGTGTGGTTGATGGGCACCAGAACATGCTCCCAGACATGACATGGCCTGGTAAAAGACTCAGACAGGTTAAACAAGGAGAAAAGTTTTGGAAATCCTGATTTATGACATCTAAATTGAAATCCTTGAAAGGTACAGTCTGAGATTGCTTAATAACTTCTTAATAAGAATTTGTGCTTTCAGTTTTGCATACAGTCAAGGAGCAGGGATCTTACTACATGTCAGCACGGCACATGGTCCATTTGCAGAAGAACTGTTTTGAAGTCGAATACATCAGCATACATGATGAGAACAACACAAGAACATTTAAATTTCAGCTGCTGAAGACCAAATTTCACATTGTTACATAAGCTCACAGCCAGCTGCTCACAATGCAGTGAGCTTCTGAGCTCCAGTGCAGCTGTTCTTCTTTCAAAGCAATGTTTCAAAAGATGACACCTTATGATTAATAGGCTTTTCTCAGATCATTAATAAGACGTAAGTAATGATGGAGGGAGTCCTGCCTGATCAGCATGGATGCACGCTTCATTACACTTTTCACTTCAAATTAATGTCCAGTTGTTGCATTAGTGGAGAACTGGCAGCATTATTCAAATGAATTTCCTCAACATGTTGACATGTTGTCCTGCCTGATGCACCATTGAGTGGAAACAGGAAACACACCGACATACAGTAAATTAATTACATAACGCATGTTTGGTTACATTTAACTGTTCAATTTTCATTTGTGAATCTTTGTGCCTCAGTGACCTTTGCTATCTACAGATCAAAATCCTGCATCATGCTATAATGATCATAGCACATGCATGTATGCACTCACACACCCCCCCCCCCCCCCCACACACACACACACACACCTCACCTGTAGGGAGGGTTTTGCTCATGTTAGGTAATGCAAGATGCACTATTTACCTTTTTCTCTTTTATTGTTCATTCTGTGCAACATGACTGCTGCTTGTCTGTATTAAATTCAGGCTTTATCATAAACAGCATCTTTCTAAATAACAGGACTTTCGGGGAGACTGCAGACAAAGAGCCCAACTAAAAAAGTGAGTGGTGATAATCTTAGTGACACCACACAAAACAGAGCAGCAACACAAAGAAAACACATTAAAATATGGTCAAAACGAAGACATACAATGACCATTTGGAATGGAGAAACAGTGTGTGTGTGTGTGGGGGGGATCACAGTCAAATTAGTCTAAATGAAACAAACACTATCCACCGCAGAATTTACAGCAACTTTACAGCAGAAATAAACATGTTTGCAGTGTAGAACAAAAATGGTTTTGGTCTCCATAGCTAGTTTCCCTGCTTTTGATGACTGTACGAGGGATAGATTTTTATACAAGTCATCAGTTTAAATTATATCAAGCCACATAACGATGTATAATTGAAGCATGATCAACCTGAGTGACAGCTCACAGTGAGATCACACACACTCAAGAGTGTGGGTGTGTGTGTGACCCAGGTGGTCAGCAGATAGGAGGCTGCTAGCTGACGAGTCTTGA